>NC_086451.1:219733997-220333997 GCF_028390025.1 Pseudophryne corroboree | reverse complement strand
GTGGTAGGTATATAATAATAAATAATACAATTCTGGTCGGACGGACTGCCTGCCGTGTGCCGACACAGAGGTAGCCACAGCCGTGAACTACCGCACTGTACACTGGTTGATAAAGAGATAGTAGTATACTCGTAACAATTAGGATGACACTATGACGGTATAAAGAATGAAAAAAAAACCACGGTTAGGTGGTAGGTATATAATAATAAATAATACAATTCTGGTCGGACGGACTGCCTGCCGTGTGCCGACACAGAGGTAGCCACAGCCGTGAACTACCGCACTGTACTGTGTCTGCTGCTAATATAGACTGGTTGATATTTAAAGAGATATTAGTAGTATACAACAATACTATACTGGTGGTCAGGCACTGGTCACCACTCCTGCAGCAAAAGTGTGCACTGTTAATTAATATAATTGTACTCCTGGCTCCTGCTAACAACCTGCAGTGCTCCCCAGTCTCCCCCACAATTAATTATAAGCTTTTAATTTATACATTGATGACTGTGCAGCACACTGGGCTGAGCTGAGTGCACACAGACTGAGTCACACTGTGTGACTGACTGTGCTGTGTATCGTTTTTTTTTTCAGGCAGAGAACGGATATAGCAGAGAGAAGTGAACGGATATATTATATTAAATAAAAGTTAACTAGCAACTGCACTGGTCACTGACTGTGGTAAACTAACTCTGTCTGCGACTCTGCACAATCTCTCTCTATCTAATCTATCTATCTCTATTCTAATGGAGAGGACGCCAGACACGTCCTCTCCCTATCAATCTCAATGCACGAGTGAAAATGGCGGCGACGCGCGGCTCCTTATATAGAATCCGAGTCTCGCGATAGAATCCGAGCCTCGCGAGAATCCGACAGCGTCATGATGACGTTCGGGCGCGCTCGGGTTAACCGAGCAAGGCGGGAAGATCCGAGTCGCTCGGACCCGTGGAAAAAAAAGTGAAGTTCGTGCGGGTTCGGATTCAAAGAAACCGAACCCGCTCATCTCTAGTACCACGTGCCCATTGGAGATTGTATGCAGTTTCCAAAGGCTTGTGAACTATCTTATGATTCAAAGACGCTTTGAGATATAATCATATATCTCTTCTGCTAGCTTGTAGGCAGCTTATTCCTCTTTGACTGGTCTTTTTTTGTTTAGTATGCTGTGATTTTATATGGATATATATGAAAACGTTTCTATCTGTATCACATTAAATGCATTTTCCTCTTCCTCATGCATATTTATGAGAATGCCTACAAGCTTCGTGGTGGAAGATATCAGATGCTGCTATAATAACCTATACAGGATAACTATCTAAATGATCCATATATGATTCTAGTGGCACTTTAAGAGAGGAGAAGGCCTGTGTGCAGCCTCCTCCATCCGGGCCCCCTCTCTTCCGCCAGGCTCAGACTCTAATGCGCACCTGCAGATCTCTGGGAAAATGCTGTGAAAATTGCAACAACGATGCTGCCTTCGGTGCGGGAATCCGGAGGAGTAAGTATTCATGAAATGGGTGCAGTGTGGGCCCCCGCCTGGACTCAGGGGCCCGTGTGCATTGCACCCAATATATAAATACGCCAGTGCCTGATTCCTTTTATGCTTTTGGAGGAGGGTTCTCTATGTCACCATTCACTGCATTATCCTAATATACTACACTATAATATTTAATTTATTTGATGTGCTGTGTTGGAGCATCTATACAAGAGAGCGCCTGATCAGGAAATCCCATTTATATACTGTGGATTGTACTTGGAAGGCAGTGGAAATACTTCCTGGTTTGAAGTCTCTTGGTTTTCGCTGAGTGAATTTACAGACGATTTGGACCAATACAAGATAGCCATCTCTGCCTCTGGTTGACCTCTAAAGCTTATAGTGATTCTATTTATTACTTGTATGGGCTCAATATGAATTACCGGTGGCTGGGATGCAGGCCGTCAGTATACAGACAATGGCATCCCGGCCACCAGTCTGCTGGCAGCGGGGCGAGCGATAAAAAGACCCTTGCGGGCTCGCTGCGCTCACCACAGGTTATATTCTCCCTTTATGGGTATTGTGGATACCCACACAGGGAGAATAGCCTGTGATGCCAGTATTCCAGCGGCTGCCATTCATCGCTCGGTGGGATTCCGGCGCCAGCATTGTGACCGCTGGGATCCCGACTAGTGGTATTTTAACCGCTTCCCACTTGTCCATATACAGTATGATTTTGGGTGAGATGTATCTTTGAGAGAGATAAAGTGGAGATATTGCCCAGATAGCTTCTTGTTATTATTTATCTAGCCCAGTGTATAAAATGATAGTTAGAAAATGACTCGTTGTAAGATGTGCCCATTTTTACTTGTTGTCCCCCATGCAAAAGCAAAGGAGACAGAAGTAAAACAAAAACATCTACTTTAATTAAACATCTACCTTTCATCAAAATGATAAGAATGCATCTACACAGTCGAGTCACATTATTATGACCACCACATACAGTATATTTGATGTCGGTAGCACGTAGCACATAAAGTACGTCACATGGTGTGTACTGGCTTGGTGGGTATATAAGGTGTGCGATAGGCCGTCTGCACACATATCACTCGTTGCCTGCATGGGTAAAAAGGGATGATTTATCTGAGTTTCAAAAAGAGATGATTATCGGCTTTCAGGACAAGGGTGGCAGTATTTCTGTAACTGCACAGTTTGTGAACTGTTCGCGTGCTGCTGAGGTGAAGGTGTATTGTGACTGGACAAATGACACCATTGTGAACAATTGACGTGGAAACTGCAGAATACCACGTGCCATTGATGTGAGAGGTGAACGTCTGCTACAAAGGTGTAAGGGCCCACCGGCATGTTACAGTGTATCAGCTCACCATCAAAATGAACTTGTGGGCTACCAGACGTGTGGCTAAAACGACAGTTTAGCGAACCCTGCTGCGTATGGGGCTCCGAAGCAGTTTCTATGGCTATTAGCTGGTGGTCATAACATTGTGACTCGACCATGTATGAGAAAGGACTATAAAATTATTACCCGGAGCATAGCCGTGGTAACTATACGGCAGTTTTCAAACCAGCTGTAATCAGTCCAACTAAATATATACCCGTATATGTGCATAGATATCCAAACGGACCCTGTTCATTTAATTTCTCAGGAACCAGCACATGGGTAACTATACACCAATATATATAGAAGTTCTTCATTACAAGGCTGTGATTATTCCTTGCGGGACATTTTATTAAACACTGGGACGCCAGTGTATACCAATTTTATACAGTATTATAACAAAGAAATCCTATCATATTGTATGCTATATCAATTATTACTATTACTCATTAATTATTTGTTGCTAAGTATATGCTGCTTGTCCGTTTGAAATGTGTCATTTTTAAAGATTATTGGATATAAATTTATTTATACGTATCTTTTTAGTTCTACTGAGTCAATTATTCTACATGACAGACTTGGGATACCACCCAAAGTGGGAAATGGGACCCACATATAAAGCAATGGAGCCAGTTTCCTTGCAAATGTGTGAAGAAATAGACAGCTCCCTGTACTAGCCAGGCATTAGGTTACATTATTCTTCAGTGTCTTCAGTAGGAAACCTCTGAGTTAAACCATACTGTACTTGAAATATGTACATTTGAAGGAACATTAGCAGACTAGATCGTGGACATTCCTTGAGGAAAGTTTGAGAGATGTAACAAAATCTGTTACAACAACAAAGTCAGAGACTATGAGCATAGACCTGGTGACCATGTCAGCATAAACTTCTACATCATTAAAATAAATAAAGTGGTATGTTCTGTGCCAAGGGGCATGTCTAATTCCTCCCAGTGGTATGTATAGCACTATTTTCATGCCATCAATCTCCTCTCTTAACAACTGCCACATACCAATCCCCACAAACCCGTCACCTCACTTACCTATGACCATTTTATGCCATACACTGGTGCCCCCAATTTATTTTATATCAGATACAACTGGACAGTGTTTTTATATATTCTGAATCTTGATTACATTTTTTATCTTTCTTATTAACTCAGAGCCATTTTAAGTCATTGAGTAACAGCATCCATCATTAGTATGTGCCTAAGTACACGCTGGACAGAGCCAGCCCTAGCCAATTTGATGCCCTAGGCAAAATTTTGTCTGGTGCCCCCTAGCACTGCCGCTAGTTCTGCATCTGACCCAGCAACACTCGGGCAGTGGGGCCCACCGGGGGGGTTACCCTGTGGGCCGGTTCAACCCTGCATAATGCCACACATTAGTAAGGCCCATAATACACAAAATTCCACACAGTAATGCACCTTACACATATGCCGCACATTAGTAATGTCCATAATACACATAATGTCACACAGTAATGCATCTTACACATATGCCCCACATTAGTAATGCTAGTAGCTTTTTTTAATAAAACTTATGACTGCATTTTGTGAGATGGGGTGGCAGGATGGGTGGGTGTGTGCTTGCGCTCGCACCCGTTAAAGAGGCACCAGTACAAGGGATGTGTCCTCACAGGGTATGCCATCCTATGCAAGCCTCACCCTTTATTTTCGCTTGCTCGTTGGAAAGAGATAGTAGCAATGTCCAGATACTGCCACACTTGCTGGTTATACAAAAAGATCAGTATCAAACATGTAGCAACTGTTCATTCTTATCACTGTTCAGTGTGCTTGCTGGTGTCTGTTAGTCCTGGCAACTGCATGCCCTTTATTTTATACTGTGGGACCAATATACTCTGCCCTCCAGTCTGACGTGTCCAAAAGTCACGCTGCACTGATGTTTCATATAGAAATAGCGCAATGCAACTTACTGACCACGTTACAATGCTTGATGGCAGGTGAATTTTACGGCATGGACTGACTTGGAAATAAAGTGTGGGGAGAACACTGCCCATGTTATATCCCTGCAGACATCTGGGTTTTGCACAGGGATAAGGGACACACACAGGATGGCAGGGTCCCCCTCCCCCATGTGCACAAGCAGTATAGGTGATGTCAGATTTATGTGAAGCAGTCTTCCAAAATACACATGTGGTATCATAAGGAGCCTTCCAGTAATAACCTTATAGAGTCAGTGAAAATGTCACATGTCCAGGAAGTGCAGTTACCAGGTTTCTGATGTCTCACAAGTCAGGGGCATTCAAGCATGTCGGAGGGAGTTTAACGAACTTTAACGGACAGTGTACATTCTATTTGCCAAATGTAAACAGCAGTGTATACAAGTACTGATTGAATACATTTGGAAAGTAACAGTTAGTTTGCAGACTGTCCCTCCCAGCATGAGATACTGCAGGGACATGCTTAGATGCTCCTAGACATGCTTGGATGCCCTAGGCAAAAGCCTAGCCTGCCTATAGCTAAGGACAGCTCTGACGCTGGATCCTATGTACGCACGCCTATGTGGAAGAGTAGACTCATAAGTGGTGAAAGCTGAATCATGGGCAGAGCCTGTATTTATCAGCAGCAGCACCTGTTACCTGTGGGGAGAGAGGTGAGATTATGACAGGAAATAGAGGAGGCCCACCAAGTAAACAAAAAAAAAAGCGAATACAGGGTTCAGAGTGTCCATGGCACACAATGAGTCCAGCATTTGGAGTCCCAGTTCAGAATCAATTTAGGGTTCTTTGTGGAATCGAGATCCGGATCGTGTCTGTTGTCAGTGTGTCACTCGGATTTAAAAACCGACGGGTATTGGTTTGAATTAAAACAGGTCCATATTACATGATTTTAGCTGTTTTTATCGATTTTCCTATAATTTTTTATCGATTTTAAAGGAATCCAATACCGAACCAAAAAACCGAGTCTGAACCAAAACACTTGAGTGTGATGATGACAAACATGATGATGGATTACTGTAGACCCAAAACACGGGGGCCGTGCACATCTCAAGTTACTATGGGGCAGATGTATTAACCTGCAGAAGGCATAAGGTAGTGATAAACCAGTGATAAGTGCAAGGTGATAAACGCACCAGCCAGTCAGCGCCTGTCAATTTACATATTGGCGCTGATTGGCTGTTGTGTTTATCACCTTGCACTTATCACTGCTTTATCACTTCCTTATGCCTTCTCCAGGTTAATACATCTGCCCCAAAGTTCATTATTACTGAACAGCTATGGGCTGCTGATAGGCTGCTTGCCGAGCTGAACCTTAAAAGTCTGCCTTTAAATCCCACTCCTCTTACAATTTTCCAAGCCACTTCTAAGAAGACAGTAGCCAGAGGCTATGCTCTTGTCCACTGTCTGAGTAACATATTACAGTTGTTGCTTGCCATGTACTGTTATGCCCTTGACAGAATGTACAGTACACATGACTAACATGTTCATTCCATAAGAGACCCATATCACCAACTCAGGCATACTTTTACGTAGAGATGTGCGGCTGGCACTTTTCGTGCTTTGATTTTGGATTCGGTTCAGCGGTTGTGTTTTTGATTCGGACGCGTTTTGGCAAAACCACCCTTTCGGATTTTTGTCGGATTCGGATGCGTTTTGGATTCGGGTGTTTGTTTGTTTGTTTTTTAAACCCTCAAAAACAGCTTTAATCATAGAATATGGGGGTAATTTTGATCCTATAGTATTATTAACCTCAATAACAATAATTTCCATTCATTTCCAGTCTATTCTGAACACCTCACACCTCACAATATTATTTTTAGTCCTAAAATTTTCACAGAGGTCGCTGGATGACTAAGCTAAGTGACCCAAGTGGGCGGCACAAACACCTGGCCCATCTAGGAGTGGCACTGCAGTGTCAGACAGGATGGCACTTAAAAAAATAGTCCCCAAACAGCACATGATGCAAAGATAAATAAAAAAAGAGGTGCAAGATGGAATTGTCCTTGGGCCCTCCCACCCACCCTTATGTTGTGCAAACAGGACATGCACACTTTAACAAACCAATCATTTCAGCGACAGGGACTGTGGCTGAAATGACTGGTTTGTTTGGGCTCCCACCAAAAAAGAAGCAATCAATCTCTCCTTGCACAAACTGGCTCTACAGAAGCAAGATGACCACCTCATCCTCATCCCCCGATTCCTCACCCCTTTCACTGTGTACATCCTCCTCCTCACAGAGTATTAATTCGTCCCCACTGGAATCCACCATCACAGGTCCCTGTGTACTTTCTGGAGGCAATTGCTGGTAAATGTCTCCATGGAGGAATTTATTATAATTCATTTTGATGAACATCATCTTCTCCACATTTTCTGGAAGTAACCTCCTACGCCGATCGCTGACAAGGTGACCGGCTGCACTAAACACTCTTTCGGAGTACACACTGGAGGGGGGGCAACAAGGTAAAATAAAGTCAGTTTGTGCAAGGGCCTCCAAATTGCCTCTTTTTCCTGTCAGTATACGTACGGACTGTCTGACATGCCTACTGTGATGCTGTCAGTCATATAATCCTCCACCATTCTTTCAATGTGACACAGTCATATGCAGTGACAGTAGATGACATATCAGTAATCGTTGGCAGGTCCTTCAGTCCAGACCAGATGTCAGCACTTGCTCCTGACTGCCCTGCATCATCGCCAGCGGGTGGTTTTGGAAATGTTATCCTTTTCCTGGCAGCTCCAGTGGCGGTAGAAAATGAAGGAGGAGCTGTTGGCGGGTCACGTCCGCTTAAATTGACAATTGTCTCACCAGCAGATCTTTGAACATCTGCACACTTGTGTCTGCCGGAAAGAGATACAACGTAGGCTTTAAACCTAGGATCGAGCACGGTGGCCAAAATGTAGTGCTCTGATTTCAACAGATTGACCACCTGTGAATCCTGGTTAAGCAAATGAAGGGCTCCATCCACAAGTCCCACATGCCTAGCGGAATCGCTCTGTTTTAGCTCCTCCTTCAATGTCTCCAGCTTCTTCTGCAAAAGCCTGATGAGGGGAATGACCTGACTTAGGCTGGCAGTGTCTGAACTGACATCACGTGTGGCAAGTTCAAAGGGTTGGAGAACCTTGCACAACATGGAAATCAATCTCCACTGCGCTTGAGTCAGGTGCATTCCCCCTCCTTTGCCTATATTGTAGGCAGATGTATAGGCTTGAATGGCCTTTTGCTGCTCCTCCATCCTCTGAAGCATATAGAGGGTTGAATTCCACCTCATTACCACCTCTTGCTTCAGCTGATGGCAGGGCATGTTCATGAGTGTTTGCTGGCGCTCCAGTCTTCGGCACGCGGTGGCTGAATGCTGAAAGTGGCCCACAATTTTTCTGGCCACCGACAGCATCTCTTGCACGCCCCTGTCATTTTTCAGAAAATGATGCACCACCAAATTAATTGTATGTGCAAAACATGGGACGTGCTGGAATTTGCCCAGATGTAATGCACACACAATATTGGTGGCGTTGTCTGATATAACAAATCCCCAGGAGAGTCCAATTGGGGTAAGCCAATCTGCGATGATGTTCCTCAGTTTCCATAAGAGGTTGTCAGCTGTGTGCCTCTTATGGAAAGCGGTGATACAAAGCGTAGCCTGTCTAGGAACGAGTTGGCGTTTGCGAGATGCTGCTACTGGTGCCGCCGCTGTTGTTGCTGCGGGAGGCAATACATCTACCCAGTGTGCTGTCACAGTCATATAGTCCTTAGTCTGCCCTGCTCCACTTGTCCACATGTCCGTGGTTAAGTGGACAGTGGGTACAACTGCATTTTTTAGGACACTGAGGACACTTTTTCTGATGTCTGTGTACATTCTCAGTATCGCCTGCCTAGAGAAGTGGAACCTAGATGGGATTTGGTACTGGGGACACACTACCTCAAGCAATTCTCTAAGTCTCTGTGAACTAACGTTGGATACCGGACGCACATCTAACACCAACATAGTTGTCAAGGCCTGAGTTTTCCGCTTTGCAACAGGATGACTGCTGTGATATTTCATCTTCCTCGCAAAGGACTGTTGGACAGTCAATTGGTTACTGGAAGTAGTACAAGTGGTCTTCCGACTTCCCCTTTGGGATTACGATCGACTCCCAGCAGCGACAACAGCAGCAACAACAGCAACAGCAGCAGTAGGCATTCCACTCAAGGATCCATTGGAGGAATCCCAGTTAGGAGAGAACTCATCAGACTAGCCAGTGACATGGCCTGTAGGACTATTAGCGTTCCTGTCTAAGGAAGAAATTGACATTGAGGGAGTTGGTGGTATGGTTTGCAGGAGCTTGGGTACAAGAGGAAGAAGGGATTTAGTTGTCAGTGGACTGCTTACGCTGTCACCCAAAGTTTTTGAACTTGTTAATGACTTCTGATGAATGCGCTCCAGGTGACGTATAAGGGAGGATGTTCCTAGGTGGTTAACGTCCTTACCCCTACTTATTACAGCTTGACAAAGGCAACACACGGCTTGACACCTGTTGTCCACATTTCTGTTAAAATAATTCCACACCGAAGAGGTGATTTTTTTTGTATTTTAACCAGGCATGTCAATGGCCTTATTCATCCCACGGACAACAGGTGTCTCCCTGGGTGCCTGACTTAAACAAACCACCTCACCATTAGAATCCTCCTCATCAATTTCCTCCTCAGCACCAGCAACACCCATATCCTCATCCTGGTGTCACTGTTGAAGTACATCTTCAATTTGAATATCAGGAACTGGACTGTGGGTGCTCCTTCCAGCACTTGCAGGGGGCGTGCAAATGGTGGAAGGAGCCACCTCTTCCCGTCCAGTGTTGGGAAGGTCAGGCATCGCAACCGACACAATTGGACTCTCCTTGGGGATTTGTGATTTAGAAGAACGCACAGTTCTTTGCTGTGCTTTTGCCAGCTTCACTCTTTTCATTTTTCTAGCGGGAGGAGGAGTGCTTCCATCGTCATGTGAATCTGAACCACTAGTCATGAGGAACATAGGAGAGGGCCTTAGCCGTTCCTTGCCACTCCGTGTCGTAATTGGCATATTGGCAAGTTTACGCTTCTCCTCAGACAATTTTAATTTAGATTTTTGGGTAATTTTACTGAACTTTTGCTTTTTGGATTTTACATGCTCTCTACTATGACATTGGGCATCTGCCTTGGCAGATGACGTTGATGGCATTGAATAGTCTCTGCCATGACTAGTGGCAGCAGCTTCAGCACTCAGTGGAAGTGGATCTTGATCTTTCCCTATTTTACCCTCCAAATTTTTGTTCTCCATTTTTTATTGTGTGGAATTATATGCCAGTAATATATCTGGAATTAGACGGCAGTAATGTCTGGAATTAGATACCACTAGATAGATACCAGATACCACTGTGACTGGAATGATGATGACCTATGCACAGTGACAGGACACTACCACAGCACCCTACAGCAGCAAGATGCAGCACAAGACACTGTACTAGTATTAGTACTGTAGTATTACTGAGCACCACAATGCAGCACAAGACAATGAGCAGTGATACTGAGCACTGATGATGATACTACTGAGAAGTGACACTGAGCAGCAAGATGCAGCACAAGACACTGGACTAGTATATTAGTAATGTACTGTAGTATTACTGAGCACCACAATGCAGCACAAGACAATGAGCAGTAATACTGAGCACTGATGATAATACTACTACTGAGAACTGACACTGAGCCGCAAGATGCAGCACAAGACACTGGACTAGTATATTAGTAATGTACTGTAGTATACTGAGCACCATAATGCAGCACAAGACAATGGGGGTAATTCCAAGTTGATCGCAGCAGGAATTTTGTTAGCAGTTGGGCAAAGCCATGTGCACTGCAGGGGAGGCAGATATAACATGTGCAGAAAGAGTTAGATTTGGGTGGGTTATTTTATTTCTGTGCAGGGTAAATACTGGCTGCTTTATTTTTACTCTGCAAATTAGATTGCAGATTGAACACACCCCACCCAAAACTAACTCTCTCTGCACATGTTAAATCTGCCTCCCCTGCAGTGCACATGGTTTTGCCCAACTGCTAACAAAATTCCTGCTGCGATCAACTTGGAATTACCCCCCCTTGAGCAGTGATACTGAGCACTGATGATGATACTACTGAGAACTGACACTGAGCAGCAAGATGCAGCACAAGACACTGGAATAGTATATTAGTAATGTACTGTAGTATACTGAGCACCACAATGCAGCACAAGACAATGAGCAGTGATACTGAGCACTGATGATGATACTACTGAGAAGAACTGACACTGAGCAGCAAGATGCAGCACAAGACACTGGACTAGTATATTAGTAATGCACTGATATTGAGATTTGCCACTGAGAGAACGTAGCTACCTCCTCTCTGCTCTCTGTAAAATGCACGAGTGAAAATGGCGGCGACGCGCGGCTCTTTATATGGAATCCAAATCTCGCGAGAATCAGACAGCGGGATGATGACGTTTTGCCTTGTTTGAGTTTTCCGAATCTGGCGGGAAGAACCGAGCCTGCCTCGGACCCATGTAAAACACGTGGAGTTTGGGGGGGTTCGGTTCTCGAGAACCGAACCCGCTCATCTCGGCTTTTATGCATAACTATTGTGAACTGCTGAAGAATATTGATATGTGTGTAGTATTTTAATAGCTGGCCTGAATCCGCTTCTGTTTGTCTGAAGCCACCTAATGATTACACGTGATCAATATGGTCTTTATTTTGCAAATGCAATTTGTACTTGCTTCTACATAAATAAACCTATATTGTCTACTTGTGTATATCTGCCCAGTGCTCTCATGCAGACATATATTGTCAGGAAGCTGCCTGTGTGGCAGAAGTCATGGCACTGAATCAAGGTATAGCTGACATTGCTTGGGATCCAGAGAACTTAATTTGGAACAATCTAATCAACATTGACCCAGTTCTTGCATATTGATAGAATTTTTATTCTACTGCTAATTTATGCTACAACTGTATATAATTTATGCTTGTTTAGCTTGTCGGGGGAAAATTGACCAAGGGGTGAGCAGGGCTCTGTTCCCGCTGTCACGATCAGGCCTGAATTGCCCTGGTCACAGGGCAGTTGGGGAGCTCTGGTGTCCACTACTGTTCTGCATAGCAGAGCAACGGTGAACAGGTCCCACGCACACCTGCCATTGGTGCGCACAGAAGTTAAAGGGTTGCATGAAGAGAGCATGTTGGGAGGCGTGTGAGTGATGTCTATATGCTATGTCCCACAAAACCTGTTTGTGTGTGCATGAACTAGACTCACTTTAGCAGATTAATGTTTATATTGTTATACACCTGCAACATTGCGGTACATTTATATGAATATTAGGTTCTACTTGACGTTGGCTCAGGCTTACTTGACGTTGGCACCCAGTTTTGTTATCCCATCCATGTTACATTAATTCACAAGCCATTCTGCAGTTATACTTATAGGCAACGGGTTAATAAATTTGCCAGGTGGCTTTATGTACAGTCGAGGTGTGTCTTTTGCTTGGTTTATATATGCATGTTAGTTTGGTGGACATTCCCTGGCAGCAAGGGCATAGCGACTTTTTGGTGCATGGAGTGCACCAAAAAGGTGCCCACCATTCCTGTCATAGATACATGTTCAATATACATTTTTCATCAAGGGGTGATACATAGGGGTCCTTACAAACCTTTGCCCACAATATATCTAGTTACACCCTGGACCTGCTTATTGTAATGTGATATAAAATGAACTGGACGGTACTATAATGTTACAATATAGGAACTGGGGCACTGTAATGTGGCACAATATGAAGGGAAGGCACTATAGTGTGGCATAATATGAACGGGGGCACTGTAATGTGGCGCAATGTGAAGTGGGGACACTATATTGCCAGAATGTGTATTGGGGGTACTGTGTTGATAATGTGCACTGGCAGCCCTGCAATGTGGCATAATGTGAACTAGGATACTACTATGGGACATAACATTAATTAAGGCACTACTATGGTTTAGAAAATGAACTGTTATGTAGCAGAACATGAACATCTGTTGCAGCGAGGTGTCTCTCTAGAAGTGTTGGGACAGAGGCCCCTTCAAAATGTTGTTATGGGGCCCTCAATGTTCTGGCGGCTTACGGTCATTTGGTCGACAAGACTTAGGGCGACAATCATTTGGCCAACCACTGTTGGTCGACATGCATTAGGTCGACATGTACTAGGTCGACATGGAAAAATGTCGACATGAGTTTTGACCTTTTTCATACTTTACAATCCACGTGGACTACAATTGGGAGCGGTAACCTGTGCTGAGCGCAGCGGTAGCGGAGCAACGCACCTTGCCCGAAGCATGGCAAACAAAGTGAGCCATGCGAGGGGACACGGTGCACTAATTGGGGTTCCCCGTCACTTTACGAAGAAAATGACACCAAAAAAAGTAAGAAAACTCATGTCGACCTTGTTCATGTTGACCTAATGACCACGTCGACCCAGCGACCCTGTCGACCTAATGCATGTCGACCAATAGTGGTCGACCTAATGACTGTCGACCTAAGTCTTGTCGACCAAATGACCCATACCCGTTCTGGCTACGGCCCTTCCTGGCTACAAATGCTCCTAAAGGATTCCCTTAATTTGGGTATAGACACTGTATTACAAGATGAGGGCCAGCCCCAGAAGATCAGAGTCAGGCCTTTACACTGTGATATTAAAGTAGTTCTTTTGTAGTCCCTCACGCATACTGTAGGGGCTGACTCCTGGGGGCATGTTTACTACACTTCATTTTAGATCGATTTCTCTCAGTCTAAACCAGATGAAAATTGATCTACTGTAAATCAGTGTCTTGTAATTTAAAAAAGTATATAATAATAATTCTATACTAACCTATTTTGTTAATATACTGTATAACAAAATATATGTTATAAATGTGTGTTATTGCCCCTGAAACAGAATATCAATTTAGATGATTTTTTTTTAATTAATTTAAATGGAAGAAAATCAACTTTTAGTAAATACACTCCCTAGTTTAGTCTTGTTATTTAAAATATTGCAATATTAGCTCTGCTAAGTGAGAATTCACTCTGGCAATCCAGTGAGAGACTATGATACATACTGCCCCAAACATCCCATTTCCTAGCGCGACGATCAGACCACACACCAGCAGGGCCAGATTAAGCCTTGCGGGTGCCCGGTGCACTTAAGATAGGGCGGCCCGGTGGAAGGTAGGGGGGTGTATATTAGGTTGTGCATACTTCCCAACATGTCCCATTTCAGGAGGACAAAATGCTCTCTACCTGGACTTCCCACTTAATATATGATTGGCGTCACTTGTGTTGAACTATTTAATTGATAAAAAAGGCATTTCAACACAGGCGGTTGCAATCATAAATTAAGAAGGAAGTCTGGGTAGAGAGCATTTTGTCCCTCCTGGAATGGATGATGGTGGGAGGTATAGATTGTGTATATTAAATTTAAACCAATGGTGTATATTAGTTTTAACTAATTTAATAATGCCTAGGTATTGTTTATAGCTTCACCTAATTGAAAGACAACCATTTTATAAAATTTCCTTGTAGTGTATCAAAGACAACTTAACCTTAAAATACACATAGAAAAATTAAATAATTTATCTTGTCACACGCAAGAATAGCAGCAGCCTCTGTACTACTTACACACTGGGACAGGACAGGAGGACTCTGTGTGTGTCTCTATCGCTAGACCCAAATGGGTTAGTTGCATAACAGTTTACACAAGACTCAGACACCCAAGCAGGGAAGAGGAGAAGCTGGGATCCCTGAGCCACTTACAGCTCTCTCCACCCTCCTATCTCTCCTCTGGTCTGAAAGCTCTGTCGGTAGCTCATGAAACATGATATTCCTGTGTCTCTGCCTTCACTGCATAGTGTCCTGCTCGTATTCTGGCTGCTGGTTCTTCTGTTGCTTAAGAGGGAAAGCTAGTGATGTCAGTGTGCTCTGGCCGGGGGGGGGGCCTCCTGACAAAGGAGGGCCCGGGGTACAGTATGACCTGCATTCCCCCTTAATCTGGCTATGCACACCAGATAATACATGGTTCTACGGGATGTAGTTATATGACCGGCGGTCATGTAGACCACTGACACAACAACTCCCCCTACATCCTGCACCCTAAGAATCCCGACAATCGGCATGCCAACTAGCAGGGACTATTCCCACTGGTGAGTATCCAGGACACCCATAGAGTGGGAATAGGATATGTGGCAACCGCAGGTCGCTACCAAGCCTGCAGAGTGGCGAGCGCAGTGAGCCTGCAAGGAGTTTGTTGTGCTCGCCCCCGCCGGCATTCCGCTGCCGGGATACCGCCGGAGGTATGCTGACCCCACCGGACATGCTTACCTAACCCAAGTTACCCAACCAACCTGTATTTCATTGTTTCCAAACAGTACCATAGCACTTATATATACAGTGTATTAGTTTACAACCAACTGCATGCTGGTTGCTGATGCTTTCTAAGTAAAGAAAAAAGTTATTTCTGATAATACCAAAAATGTAGCAAAATTGTAAAAACAAATCTGATCAGTAAAGGGTTCATATTACATTTATTTTGTTAAAACTGCATAGCAACATTTAATCAATCATCAGTTTAATGTAATAATCTATAAATGTACAAAGCAGCCTGACTTGTCCAGCGATCCTTGGGTTCTTACTGTATAATATAAATTAGAGATGAGCGGGTTCGGTTCTCAGAGAACTGAACCGTACCGAACTTCACCATTCGAGTCCGGTTCCGAGCCAGGCTCGGGTTTTCCTGCCTGACTCGGAAACCAGAACGAGGCAAAAACGTCATCCTCCCGCTGTCGGATTCTCGCGGGATTTAGATTCCATATAAGGAGCCGCGCGTCCCCGCCATTTTCACTCCGGCATTGGAGAATGTACACAGAGGACGTGTCTCCATTCTCTAAGTGTCCTCAGTGTCCGTGGCTTGTGCTGAATCTGTCCAGTCACAGTGCTTGTGTCCTCTGCTGCCATATGTCCAGTGCTGTCCAGTGGTGCTGTGTTGTGCTGCATCAGTTCAGTGGTGGTGTGTTGTGCTGCATCAGTCACAGTGGTGGTGTCCTTTGCTGCCATATGTCCAGCGCTGCTGTATAACAAGTCCCTTACAGTGTTGCTGTATTGTCCTGCATCAGACCAGTGGTAGTGTCCTGGGCATCAGTCAGTCCAGTGACCAGGCAGTCACAGTGGTATACGCTGCTGCTATATGTCCACTGCTGCCATATAATAACAACAACAACAACAACAACAACAACAACAAGTCCCTCACAGTGTTGCTGTGTTGTGCTGCATCAGACCAGTAATAGTGTCCTGGCCATCAGTCATTCCAGTGACCAGGCAGTCACAGTGGTATACGCTGCTGCTATATGTCCACTGCTGCCGTATTATTATTATTATTATCATCCTTTATTTATATGGCGCGACAAGGGTTCCGCAGCACCCAATTACAGAGTACATATGCACATAATCAAAACAGGAAAACAGTGACCTACAGTTGAAGACAATATAGGACAAGTACAGGGTAACTAAGCATAACTACACCAGTAAATGACAGAGATAAGTTCCAAGGTGGCCAAGAAAAACTGCGGGATTTGGGCAGTTGAGGATTATTAAAGTAAGAAAAGGATAAGAACATGAGGGAAGAGGGCCCTACTCGTGAGAGCTTACATTCTAAGGGGAGGGGTAGATAGACGGGGTGACGCAGATGGGGTACATAGAGAGCGTGGAACAGAGGATTAGGATGAGATTTGGCTGGGTTTGGTAAAGAAGTGTGTCTTAAGAGCCCGTTTGAAGTTTTGTAGAGAGGTGGAGAGTCTGAGGGGGGAGAGTTAAAGAATTCCAGAGAAAGAGAGCAGCACATGAAAAATCTTGGAGACAGGAGTGGGAGGAAGTAATCAGAAGACAGGAGAGTCGGCGTGCATTAGCAGAGCGAAGAGGACGGGTGGGAGAGTAAAAGGAGATAAGGTCAGAGATATAAATGGGAGAGGAGTGGGTGAGTGCTTTGTAAGTAAGTGTGAGAATTTTGAATTTGATTCTGAAAGGGAAGGGAAGCCAGTGAAGGGCTTGTAGGAGAGGGGAGGTGGACGTAGAGTGTTTGGTGAGTAAGATGAGCTGGGCAGCAGCATTGAGGATAGATTGGAGTGGAGAGAGGTAATTGTCAGGGAGGCCAGTTAGGAGGAGATTACAGTAGTCCAGTCTGGAAATAATCAGTGAGTGAATAATGATCTTAGTGGCATCCTGTGTGAGAAAAGGTCTGATCCTGGAAATGTTTTTGAGATGAAAATGACAGGTTTGTGAGAGGTGCTGAATGTGTGGTTTGAAGGAAAGGGAGGAGTCAAGGATTACACAAAGACAGCGTATTTGGGGGCTAGAGGATATAGTCATGCCATCAATGGATAATGAGATTGTGGGAGGTGAGGTTGTGCGGGAGGGTGGGAAGAAGTTCAGCTCCGTCTTAGACATGTTAAGTTTAAGAAAGCGCTGGGGCATCCAGGAAGAGATAGCAGAAAGACAGTTGGAGGTACGAGTGAGGAGAGCGGGGGAGAGATCAGGGGAGGAGAGGTAGATTTGAGTGTCATCAGCATAGAGGTGGTATTGGAAGTTAAAAGAATTAATGAGTTCACCTAAAGAGGACGTATAGAGAGAGAAAAGGAGAGGACCAAGAACAGAGCCTTGGGGGACACCAACAGTTAGTGGAAGTGGGGGGGAGGTAGCATCATGAGAGGAGACAGAGAAGGAATGATCAGAGAGGTAGGAGGAAAGCCAGGAGAGGGCAGTATCGCAGACCAAGAGAGCCATCAGCCATCAGTCATTCCTGTGCCACATATTGTGTTATATAACTCCAGAAACATAATGGAAAACAAAAATTTGGAGGATAAAATAGGGAAAGATCAAGAACCACTTCCTCCTAGTGGTGAAGCTGCCTCCACTAGCCATGACATAAAGGATGAAATGCCATCAACGTCGTCTGCCAAGGCCGATGCCCAATGTGATAGTAGAGGGCATGTAAAATCCAAAAAGCCAAAGTTCAGTAAAAAGACCCAAAAAAAGAAATTTAAAATGGTCTGAGGAGAAACGTAAACTTGCCAATATGCCATTTATGACACGGAGTGGCAAGGAACGGCTGAGGCCCTGGCCTATGTTCATGACTCGTGGTTCAGCTTCACATGATGATGGAAGCCCTCATCCTCTTGCTAGAAAAATTAAGAGTGTTAAGCTGGAAAAAGCACAGAAAAGAACTGTGCGTTCTGAGATGGTATCACAAATCCCCAAGGAGAGTCCAAGTGTGTAGGCGGTTGCGGTGCCTGGCGTTCCCAACACTGGACGGGAAGAGGTGGCTACTTCCACCATTTGCACGCCCCCTGCAAGTGCTGGAAGGAGCACCCAGAGTCCAGTTCCTGATATTGAAATTGAAGATGTCACTGTTGAAGTACACCAGGATGAGGATATGGGTGTTGCTGGCGCTGAGGAGGAAGTTGACGAGGAGGATTCTGATGGTGATGTGGTTTGTTTAAGTCAGGCACCGGGGGAGACACCTCTTGTCCGTGGGATGAAGAAGCCCATTGTGATGCCTGGGCAAACTACCAAAAAAGCCACCTCTTCGGTGTGGAATTATTTCTCCACAAATACGTACAACAGGTGTCAAGCCGTGTGTTGCCTCTGTCAATCTGTAATAAGTAGGGGTAAGTATGTTAACCTTCTAGGAACATCCTCCTTTATACGTCACCTGCAGCGCATTCATCAGAAGTCAGTGTTAAGTTGTGAAACTTTGGGTAAGAGCGTAAGCAGTCCATTGACACCTAAATCCCTTCTTCCTCTTGTAACAAGCCCCTGCAAGCCACACCACCAGCTCCCTCAACGTCAACTTCCTCCTCAGTCAATAATGTCAGTAGTCCTGCACGCCATGTCACTGTCAAGACTGAGGAGTCCTCTCCTAACCGGGATTCCTCCGGAGGATTCTTGAGTGGTGCGCCTGCTGTTGCTGCTGCTGCTGTTGTTGCTGCTGGGAGTCAATCAAAGAAGTGATAATGCCACTGTATAGGTCATTGGTACGGCCTCATCTGGAATATTGTGTCCAGTTCTGGAGACCATATCTCCAGAAGGATATAAATACATTAGAGAGTGTACAAAGAAGGGCAACTAAAATGGTGCATGGCCTACATCACAAAACTTCCCGTAAAGGCTAAAATATTTTAACATGTATAGTTTGGAGGAGAGAAGGGAAAGGGGGGACATGATAGAAACTTTCAAATATATCAAGGGTCTTAACAAAGTTCAGGAGGGAAACATTCTTCAAAGGAAGAGAAATATTAGAACTCGAGGACATACACTGAGACTGGAGGGGGGAGGTTCAGAGGAAATTTAAGGAAAAATTACTTCACAGAAAGGGTAGTGGATAAGTGGAATAGCCTCCCATCAGAGGTGGTAGAGGCTAAGACTGTAGAGCAATTTAAACATGCTTGGGATAGGCATATGAATATCCTTACAAAGAATTAAGGTTCAAAAAGGGTTGAGTTTGCCTAAAGGATAAAAAAAAGGTGCAGACTAGATGGGCCAAGTGGTTCTTATCTGCCGTCAAATTCTATGTTTCTATGTCATCCCAGAGGGGAAGTCGGAAGATCACTTGTACTACTTCAACTAAGCAACTGACTGTCCAACAGTCCTTTGTGAGGAAGATGAAATATGACATCAGTCATCCTGTTGCAAAGCGGATAACTGAGGCCTTGACAGCTATGTTGGTGTTAGATGTGCGTCCGGTATCCACCATCAGTGCAGTGGGATTTAGACAGTTGATGGAGGTATTGTGTCCCTGGTACCAAATCCCATCTAGGTTCCACTTCACTAGGCAGGCGATACCGAGAATGTACAAAGACGTCAGAAAGAGTCACCAGTGTCCTACAAAATGCGGTTGTATCCAGTGTCCACTTAACCACGTACATGTGGACAAGTGGAACAGGGCAGACTCAGGACTATATGACTGTGACAGCCCACTGGGTAAATGTATGGCCTCCCGCAGCAACAGCAGCGGCAACAGTAGCAGCATCTCGCAAACGCCAACTCGTTCCTAGGCAGGCTACGCTATGTATCACAGCTTTCCGTAAGAGGCACACAGCTGACAACCTCTTACAGAAACTGAGGGACATCATCGCAGAATGGCTTACCCCAATTAGACTCTCCTGGGGATTTGTGATATCAGACAACGCCACCAATATTGTACGTGCATTACATCTGGCAAATTCCAGCACGTCCCATGTTTTGCACATGCAATGAATTTGGTGGTGCAGAAGTTTTTAAAAAATTACAGGGGTGTACAGGAGAAGCTGTCGGTGGCCAAAAAATTGCGGGCCACTTTCGACATTCTGCCACCGCGTGCCGAAGACTGGAGCGCCAGCAGACACTCCTGAACCTGCCCTGCTATCAACTGAAGCAAGAGGTGGTAATGAGGTGGAATTCAACATTCTAAATGCTTCAGAGGATGGTGGAGCAGCAAAAGGCCATTAAAGCCTATACATCCACCTACGATATAGGCAAAGGAGGGGAATGCACCTGACTCAAGCACAGTAGAGAATGATTTCTGTCTTGTGCAAGGTTCTCCAACCCTTTGAACTTGCCACACGTGAAGTCAGTTCAGACACTGCCAGCTTGAGTCAGGTCATTCCCCTCATCAGGCTTTTGCAGAAGCAGCTGGAGAATTTGAAGGAGGAGCTAAGACGGGGCGATTCCGCAAAGTATGTGGGACTTGTGGATGGAGCCCTTCATTCGCTTTGCCAGGATTCAAGGGTGGTCAATCTGTTGAAATCAGAGCACTACATTTTGGCCACCGTGCTCGATCCTAGGTTTAAAGCCTACGTTGTATCTCCCTTTCTGGCAGACATAAGTCTGCAGAGGTTCAAAGACCTGCTGGTGAGTAAATTGTCAACTGTCAACTGAAGCAGAACGTGACCCGTCAACAGCTTCAATTTCTCCCGCCACTGGGGCTGCAAGGAAAATTATAAGATTTCCTAGCCCACTCGCTGGCGGTGATGCAGGGCAGTCAGGAGCGTGTACTGACATCTGGTCCGGACTGAAAGACCTGCCAACGATTACCGACATGTCTACTGTCACTGCATATGATTCTGTCACCATTAAAAGAATGGTGGAGGATTATATGGGTTACAGCATCCAAGTAGGCATGTCAGACAGTCCGTATGTATACTGGCAGGAAAAAGAGGCAATTTGGATGCCCTTGCAAAAACTGGCTTTATTTTACCTAAGTTGCCCCTCCTCCAGTGTGTACTCGGAAAGAGTGTTTAGGGCAGCCGGTAACCTTGTCAGCGATCGGCGTAGGAGGTTACTTCCACAAAATGTGGAGAAGATGATGTTCATCAAAATGAATTATAAATTCCTCCGGGAAGACCTGTACCAGTAATTGCCTCCAGAAAGTACAGAGGGACCTGCGATGGTGGATTCCAGTGGGGACGAATTAATACTCTGTGAGGAGGAGGATATACACAATGAAAAGGGTGAGGAATCAGAGGATGAGGATGAGGTCAACATCTTGCCTCTGTAGACCCAGTTTGTGCAAGGAGAGATTGATTGCTTCTTTTTTTGGTGGGGCCCAAACAAACCAGTCATTTCAGCCACAGTCGTGTGGCAGACCCTGTCGCTGAAATGATTGGTTTGTTAAAGTGTGCATGTCCTGTTTATACAACATAAGGGTGGGTGGGAGGCCCAAGGACAATTCCCTCTTGCACCTTTTTTTCTTATCATCATCATGTGCTGTTTGGGGACTATTTTTTTAAAGTGCCATCCTGTCTGACACTTCCGTGTATGTCCAGTGGTACTGCCATTTAATTCCAGTGATTTGGACGTATAATTCCAGTGATTTTGCCATTTAATTCCAGTGATTTGGACGTATAATTCCAGAGGGAATTTTTTTGTGTCGCTTGGCTTAGTCATACAGCTACCTCATTGCACCTCTTCGACATCTTTGCATTAGGTGCTGTTTGGGGCCTAGTTTTTGAAAAGTGCCTTCCTGTCTGACACTGCCATATGAGTCCAGGGGTACTGCTGTATTAGTCCTGAGGTACTGCCGTATAAGTCCACCAATTGCAGAATTTAAAAAAAAACAGAGGCGTGCTGGAGATGCTGTCAGTGGACCGAACAATTGCGGCCTACTCTCGACATTCAGCCACTGTGTGACACTACTAGATGGGCCAGGTGGTTGTGTCACTTAGCTTAGTCATACAGCAACCTCGGTGCACCTTTTTTTCTTCTTTGCATCATCTGCTGTTTGGGGTCTTTTTTTTTTTTTTTATAATATTTTTAGTAAGTTCCAGATAAACGAGAACCAAGAATAAAAGTACACTAACATAGATAGTACATAAGATAACAGAAGTGAGTAAACAGTGGAAATTTACATAATACAATAACACTAGAGCATAGTGCTCAATTTGCCAACTGTATACTCCCAATCTTGGCATCAAACAAATAAAAAAATAGAAAAACTAAAATGAAAGAACAGCAAATAATGCAAATAGGAAGATAAGAAGAAAAAGTACAGTACAGCGACACAGAAGGTGAAACAAATAGACAGAGGTAAAATACTACAATATATGTGTCCATGGGAACGGCACAACTAGGTATTGGTACATAGGGGTGTCAGAGAAATAACTGTTACAATTGGTTAGTGTCAGATTGTGGGGAGTTTAAAAGTGACAAATCTGTGGAGTCACTAATAATCATGGCATGTCCCTGCCTTTCCCGGAATTCCCTCCATTTCAACCAATTCCTATGAATTGAGGGAGGCGATATAGAGTACACACCTCCTGCTGTTTCAAATAAGAAATGCTTGTGGGTATTATTAATGATAGTCTGGATGGTGGGTATTGACTGCGATTTCCACAGTTGACCTATTGATGCCTTAGTGGATATTAAGATGTGACCGGCAACATACCGATCGTAGTTCAGTAGGGCATATGTTGAATAGTGAAATAAGGCAAACACGGAGTCCAATGGCACCTCCACACCCAGCACTTCCCGCAAAAGAGAGAACACTTCCGTCCACAGCGGGCTCAGGATCGGGCATTCCCAGAAAATATGTAAGATATTGCCCGCATGTCCACAATTTCTCCAGCAGAGTTGGGATATCGAGGGCCAAACACTATGAAGCCGCTGCGGAGTAAAGTACGCCCTGTGGCATAATTTATAAAACATTTCGGAATGTTGGAGACATTTAGAAATCTTGAAACACATTAAGGAAATAGTGTCCCACTCCTCCTCGGAGAACTATAGAGAGGTCTCTTTCCCATTTAATCTGCGAAGGAATCTTACCCGTTTTAGTCAGAAGGACAATGTACTGATACCATCTAGATATCCCACCCCTACGTTCCAGGGGAAGACAACCTAGAATATAAAGGAGCAGGGAGGGGAGTGGGACTTCTAAACTTACCAGCACAAGAATAGAGCCAGTGGCGTATTTGTAAGTACTTAAATAAATCATGTTTCGGTATATCAAAATGGGATTGTAAACTAGAGAAAGGTTCTAAACCTCCTTCCGAGCAGAGATCCTTCAAATTCACAATTCCAGCATCGATCCAAGCGTCAAGCGTGAGATTGGGAATAGTACAGGCAATAGTTCTAACAGACAGATCAGCCGCTGGCAGCGAAATAGTTGGGTCAGACGTTACCACTGATTTCCAGAGCTTTAAAGTACATCTAATCGCTTCCCCAGGGCCCTGCCATTTTGGAACGCCGTGGATAGGCATCAGAAAGAGATCCATTATGTTAATCAATCCCAAAAAAGATCGTTCAATAAGTACCCATGGTTTGGGGTTGTGTTTAGCAAACCAGTCCCGAGCCTGGCTGAAAAGACAGGCGGAGTGGTATGCCTCCAAACTAGGGTATGCTACACCACCAAAATTCTTGGGCAAAGTCAAAACCTGCCTAGCTATGCGGGGTTAAGACCCCTTCCAAATAAAGCTAGATATAAATTTTGTAAGCTCTGACACTGAGAGGTTTGAGGAACCTACGAGGGATAGCCTGAAACAAGTAGAGGAGTTTAGGTAGCAATACCATCTTGGTTGCAGAAATACGCCCTAGCCAAGAGATTTCATGGAGGGACCATTCTTTAATTAATTTTTCAAAGGCGCATAATAAATGTGTATAATTGCAATCATACAAATCCCTGTCAAGCGAAAGATGAATACCCAAATACTTAATAGATCTCACTTGCCAGGCATATCTGTATCTGTCCTTGAGTAAAGCCAGTGTATGCGGCGGGGTATGGAGCGGTAGAGCTTCCGTTTTGGAAGTATTCAATTTATAGTAAGATATTCTGGAATATATATCCAGTAAACTATGGATGGCGGGAAGGGAGGTGTCAGGGAGGGTTAAATAGAGCAAGATGTCATCTGCGAAAAGGTTGATCTTGTGACTCAATCCTCCTATCTCTGGACCTGTAATTGTAGCATCAGTCTTAATGGTCTCGGCCAGGGGCTCGATAGCTAGAGCGAAAATGAGGGGTGACAAGGGGCAACCCTGTCTAGTGCCATTCAATATATCAAACCTACCTGACAGACACCCATTAACAAACACCCTTGCAGAAGGAGTGGAGTACAAGGCAAAAATAGAGTCCAAAAACCTCCCAAAGATTCCAAATTTACTTGGAACAGATCTCAGATAACCCCAATGGAGTCTGTCGAACGCCTTTTCGGCATCCAATGAGAGGATCAATAGGGGCGTTTTATGTGCATTACAATACTCCATGACGTTGTAAACTCTCCGAGTGTTGTCCGGGGTCTGCCTGCCTGGGACAAAACCAACCTAATCAGCAGCTATGAAGGAAGGTAATAAGGGACAGAGGCGATCAGCGGTAAGCTTCGCAAAAAGCTTTATGTCTGTGTTTAACAAAGCTATAGGACGGTAATTTTGGACAGATTTAGGAGGTTTACAGGGCTTAGGAATAGCAACTATTTGTGCTTCAAGCATTTCCCTCGGGAACCTCCCTACATCAGATGCCTTGTTAAAGATGGTCAACAGCACTGGTGCAAAATCCGCTTTATAAGTTTGATAGAATTTGGATGGGAATCCATCGGGCCAGGCGCTTTATCTCGCGGGAGATCATCAATAGCTGCATCTAGTTCAGTTATAGTCCAAGGGGAGCTGAGGGACAGGCAGGCTGCGGAGTCCAGCATCGGGAGGGAAATTTTATTCAAAAAGGACTGGATTTCAGCCTCCAAGGGCTGAGGAGTAGCTGGATCTGACTGTAAATTGTAAAATTGGGAGTAATACTCTGCAAAGGTGTTTGCTATATCATAAGAGTCAGATACTCTGGAGCCCGTAGAGGAACAAATAATGAATTCTGGCCTTAGCTCGCCTACCTCGTAATTTCTGAGCCAAAAGTTGACCCGCCTTATTTCCACATACATAAAATCTCTGGTTCAGTCATGCAATACTGCGTTGCACGTCCCGAAGAGAGAAAACATTCACCTTTTCTCTAGCGGCAAGCAAAAGTTTAAAACATTTCTATTTTGTGGATTAGCCTTATGCTTAATTTCAAGCTTGGCAGCTTCGCTTTCAGCCAACAATCGTTCAGCATTTTGAGAACGTTTAAGCCATGAAGCTGCCTGTATGTCCGACCCCCGTACTACCGCTTTAAAGGAGCACCAGTTATTAAAGATCGAGGTATCCTCCGGCTTGTTAGTATCTAGATATAACTGTATATAATGTTGTATGGCGAGAAAGGCTTCTGGATGACTAAGTAAGAAATTCCCCAGCCTCCAGGGGCCTGGGGATACTTTACGAGCTCCTGGGTCCCATACTACCAATAGTGGGGAGTGGTCGACCAAGTCACCGGCAATATGGTTGTTTTCCTAATAGTCGATAGCGACTCCTTATCAGTCAAGACAAGGTCAAGTCTAGAGTACGAGGAGTGAACATGCGAGTAAAAAGAATAGTCCCTAACTGTAGGATGTTTAGTCCTCCACACATCATAGAGATCATACTCTCCAAGTAAGTGGAGAAAACCAGCGTTCCTATCTGAGGTGGTCCTAGTTAAAGTATTTCTAGTGGGGTGAGATCTATCCATATAGGGGTCAACAACCATGTTGAAATCTCCCAATATTATAACGGCCCCTTTAGCATGGTTCTGTATTAGGGAGCATAATTTCCTGCAGAACGAGAGTTGACCAGAATTTGGTGCATAGCATGAGACCAAGGTGACCATAGTATTTTCGAGCCAATTTACGCTTCTGTGGGGAATTCAATCCCTTAACATTCAGTGACACCAATTTAAACATAACTGAGTAACCGGGAAGCGGGCCGACCGCTAAAACCAACAGGTGCAATGAAAGAGACTACCGTATCCTGAACACGCTGACATATCAGATCAATGAACATGGGGAAGACAAAACACAGGAGGGAAACATACAAGGGGAGAAAAGAGGAAAATAGGAAGAGAGAGAAAGAGTGGACTCCGTAAAGATACAGAGTCAAAGTAAGGCGCCAAAACATCCAGCGCCTCACACTACAAAATAGAGAGGTTAGTGGCCAACCTCCCCGCAGTCAAATAACCAGAAAATAAGAAAATGGTAACCACTCGGTCACATGACATAGAGAACAGATAAAGTCGAGTCTACATAGACATGCTATTTTGAAAAGGTCACTGAGTCCTAGAACTAACAAAATAGCACAGTGCTTGTAACAGGGAAACAAAAATGAAACAGTACAGAAATCCAGCCTCTGAAAAGCAACATTAAACAGTGAACAAATGATTATAGCCAGATAATAACTCAATGACGGTAATTAGTCAAGTCAGTATTCGTGACAACTCTTGTAGCAAGACTTTATGAAAAACAACACTAGCCCAGTGAGGGCCATTCTTGGCAAGGAAGATACATCAGAGGATAGGCCCTACTTCCCAACCGTCGACCAGTCCTGCTGAAGTCGGCGTTCAGGAGAGCCGGTCTTGTGATCTCCCCGTAAATTCCATTTGTGAAGAAGTCTCATACTGTCCTCCACAGAAGATATGACAATAGTAGAACCCTCTCTAGAAATTAGTAGACGCGTGGGGAAACCCCACCTATATACGATACCAGCTTTCCGAAGGGACATGGTGATGGGCTGAAAAGAGCGTCTCTTGATGAGGGTGTACTGTGATAGGTCTCCAAAGAGTTGAAGCGAGCCCAAAGCTTCCACCGTGTCAGAAGGTCTAGCCACCTTGAGCAAGGATTCTTTAATGTGGAAGAAATGGACTCTCATTAAGACATCCCTCGACGACCCCTTGGGAGTACTGCGGGCCTTCGGAACCCTATGAATACGGATCAGATCCGATGAGGTAGCAGAGGGTAGTAGCTTATTAAAGATCTCGATAGTATAGTCATGTAGGCTGCTATTAGAGATGGATTCAGGAACCCCTCTGAGCTTGGGGTTGTTTCTACGTGAGCGGTCTTCTAAATCTGCCACTTTATCCCGCAAAGCTGCCACTTCCCCCTCAAGGGTATCATGAGAGTCGATAAGGGTATTATGAGATCCCACTACCTCACCCATTTTTGTTTCCAGGTGTCCGGTCCTCTCGCCTGAATCCTCAATAGAGCTTTGGCTAGACTGCAACATGGCCCGAAATTCTTTAAACTGGTGTAACAAAAGCTTCAAGTTGCCCATTTTTAAGGCTTCGCTGTCCTCCAGACGTGGCGAGGAGGGGGGGTTATGAGGTGAGGATAAGGCCGTCATGGGAGAGGAAGGCGTAGGCGAAGGGCCAGAGTCGGTGGCAGGGACCCCAGTCCCCTGAGACATGTTACGATAAGGAGAAGGCTTAAAAAAGGCGACTTGAGAAATCGATTTGGAGGCTTTATGCTTTTTTGGAGGCATAATGTAGCACCATCAGAAGAAAAAAATAACACTAGTAGAAAGGAGAGTTCAGCGGGTGCCTCAGAACGGCAGATAGCTTCTATGCCACGTGTGTAGATGTGTCGGCTAAAATGACTGCGGGGAGGCACGGTGAGGACACATGTTAAAGGTGATTACATCCTGTCAGAGCAACAGCGGATATGACTCTGAGGAGTGAATGGCATCCACTTCTCAGCAGAGAGGGCCCAATGTGGAAGATGAAGAAACAGCAGCAAGGGCAGGGGATTTCAACATCAAAGCTATATAGGAGCGAGTCCACAGCGGTGTGAGCTATGGCCCAGAGGACAAATGTATAGGAGGCCCAGGCAGGAGGGTGGAGATGGCATAAACAGGGCAGTCTGCACTATAAGTTCACTGGAACTGGCACTATGCAGGATAGGGCAACTGTATGTATAGATGTAGAATGGCTGCTATAGATATCACTTGTCAGCCCTGGGTGCAGAGAGGGGGGGCTGTATCTCAGTCCTGAGACATCAGGGGGGCATGGGGTGAGAGACAACTGCAGGATGGGTGAGGTAGGCGTCTGCAGGCTATTCCGCCGCTGCGGCCGCACTGCGGTCCTGGAGCTCACGGCTGTGTCTTCTCTAAACTCCAGCCCCCGGTCTCAGCACTGGATGGATGGAGGCCACGTTCGCCGGGTGATGGAGGGAGCCGCCTGACCCATTATGCTGCCCACAATCGTGGGCAGGTCCCAGGAAGGGTGGAAGTGCTGCGTCCACTGCAGGCTCTCCGAGCCCCTAGAATCAGGCAGGCGGGAGGGAGAACTCACCAGCCTTCCGGAGCTGCTGCAGCCGCCGCCGAGCGCGGAGGGCACCAACTTCTGCCACTGGGTCTCAGGGAGGGAGGACACAGGTGCTGCCGCAGCTCCCATTGCGAGTGTGGACTCCACTACACCCGATCTCCGCGGTGAGGATGTTCTGCTCTGCCGAGTGCTGAATCCGGGACGTAGGGCCAACTGCAGTCCCCGGCTGCACTGTGAGGGGAAGGACACAGCCCGCAAGGACCCTAATAAGAGTCCTCCGGCTCCGTAGCTTCGTCCCCCCTACCACACAAGCCAGGGGATGGTATCAGGAGACAGTGGGGGTAAAGGGAGCCCCCAATAATGAAATTAGCCCGTAGTAGGTTTGGGTCTAACAGGAGCTCCTGGAATACACGTCTGTTCAGTTAGCTTGCTAGGTCACGCCCCGCTGTCTTTTTCTGATATCTGCCCTCCTGTCTGCCACTGTAATGCCATGCCTAGATGGGCCAATTGTTTGTGTCGCTTGGCTTAGTCATACAGCTACCTCATTGCACCGATTCTCCTGTTTGGGGCCTAGTTTTTGAAAAGTGCCATCCTGTCTGACACTGCAGTGCCACTCCTAGATGGGCCAGGTGTTTGTGCCTCACACTTGTGTCGCTTAGCTTAGTCATACAGCCACCTTGGTGCAACTTTTAGGCCTAAAAACAATATTGTGAGGTGTGAGGTGTTCAGAATAGACTGGAAATGAGCAAAAATGAATGTTATTGAGGTTAATAATACCGTAGGAGCAAAATTACCCCCAAATTCTGTGATTTTTAGCTGTTTTTATGTTTTTTTCAAAAATCATCCAGATCCAAAACCAAAACATGAAAGGGTGGTTTTGGCAAAACCAAGACAAAACCAAAACACAAAAGTGGAATTAGAACCAAAACCAAAAACACAAAACACGAAAAGTGCCAGCCGCACTTCTCTAATATAAATAACTGAAGTGCTATCAGTGCAGCTTACTATGGTCAATTGTTCCCTTACCTACAGTGCCCGACTTTTACATATATACAATACATCCCATTCTGCTAATAGGGGTATTCCGCACTTTCCACTTTCAAGCTTGTAGAACATGATATATACATCATATAATTAGTGATGAGCGGGTTCGGATCCTCGGGATCCGACCCGCCCGAACTTCACCTTTTTTTTACACGGGTCCGAGTGACTCGGTTCCTCCCGCCTTGCTCGGTTAACCCGAGCGCGCCCGAACGTCATCATTCCGCTGTCGGATTCTCGCGAGATTCGGATTCTATATAAGGAGCCGCGCGTCGCCGCCATTTTCACACGTGCATTGAGATTGATAGGGAGAGGACGTGGCTGGCGTCCTCTCCGTTATATTAGAAAAGAACAGAGTAAACTGAGTGACTTAGTTATGTGGGGAGGAATGGGGACGGGGAGCAGCTGTTAGGGAGTACAGTGCAGGGTTTACCACCGGTGAGTTAGTTTAATCCTTTGTTTCTCTGCCTTAAAAAAAACGCTCCACCATATCTGTGCTCAGTGTGCTGCACTGCTGCATGATATATCTGTGCTGAGTGCACTGCTCACTCTGCCTAATTGTGGGGACTGGGGAGCAGTTATAGCAGGAGTACAGTGCACAGTTTTGCTGACAGTGACCACCAGTCCAGTATACGTTTGTCTGCCTGAAAAACACTCCTGTGGTGTTTTTTTTCTTTCTTCATACTAGTTTAGCAGTCTGCTGACAGTGTCCACCAGGTCCGTTATATACAGTATATTATATATATAAGCAGTACGGTAGGCCACGGCTGTACCTACCTCTGTGTCGTCAGTGCACTCGTCGTCCATAAGTAATATAATACTATACTTACTATCCATCCATCTACATTATTGTATACCTACCTGTGGTGGGTTTTTTTTTCTTCATACTAGTTTAGCAGTCTGCTGACAGTGTCCACCAGGTCCGTTATATACAGTATATTATATATATAAGCAGTACGGTAGGCCACGGCTGTACCTACCTCTGTGTCGTCAGTGCACTCGTCGTCCATAAGTAATATAATACTATACTTACTATCCATCCATCTACATTGTATTGTATACCTACCTGTGGTGGTTTTTGTTTTCTTCATACTAGTTTAGCAGTCTGCTGACAGTGTCCACCAGGTCCGTTATATACAGTATATTATACATATAAGCAGTACGGTAGGCCACGGCTGTACCTACCTCTGTGTCGTCAGTGCACTCGTCGTCCATAAGTAATATAATACTATACTTACTATCCATCCATCTACATTGTATTGTATACCTACCTGTGGTGGGTTTTGTTTCTTCATACTAGTTTAGCAGTCTGCTGACAGTGTTCACCAGGTCCGTTATATACAGTATATTATATATAAAAGGAGTACGGTAGGCCACGGCTGTACCTACCTCTGTGTCGTCAGTGCACTCGTCGTCCATAAGTAATATAATACTATACTTACTATCCATCCATCTACATTATTGTATACCTACCTGTGGTGGGTTTTTTTTCTTCATACTAGTTTAGCAGTCTGCTGACAGTGTCCACCAGGTCCGTTATATACAGTATATTATATATATAAGCAGTACGGTAGGCCACGGCTGTACCTACCTCTGTGTCGTCAGTGCACTCGTCGTCCATAAGTAATATAATACTATACTTACTATCCATCTACATTGTATTGTATACCTACCTGTGGTGGGTTTTTTTTCTTCATACTAGTTTAGCAGTCTGCTGACAGTGTTCACCAGGTCCGTTATATACAGTATATTATATATATAAGCAGTACGTAGGCCACGGCTGTACCTACCTCTGTGTCGTCAGTGCACTCGTTGTCCATAAGTAATATAATACTATACTTACTATCCATCCATCTACATTATTGTATACCTACCTGTGGTGGGGGTTTTTTCTTCATACTAGTTTAGCAGTCTGCTGACAGTGTCCACCAGGTCCGTTATATACAGTATATTATATATATAAGCCATACGGTAGGCCACGGCTGTACCTACCTCTGTGTCGTCAGTGCACTCGTCATCCATAAGTAATATAATACTATACTTACTATCCATCCATCTACATTGTATTGTATACCTACCTGTGGTGTTTTTTTTTTTCTTCATACTAGTTTAGCAGTCTGCTGACAGTGTCCACCAGGTCCGTTATATACAGTATATTATATATATAAGCAGTACGGTAGGCCATGGCTGTACCTACCTCTGTGTCGTCAGTGCACTCGTCGTCCATAAGTAATATAATACTATACTTACTATCCATCCATCTACATTGTATTGTATACCTACCTGTGGTGGTTTTTGTTTTCTTCATACTAGTTTAGCAGTCTGCTGACAGTGTCCACCAGGTCCGTTATATACAGTATATTATATATATAAGCAGTACGGTAGGCCACGGCTGTACCTACCTCTGTATCGTCAGTGCACTCGTCGTCCATAAGTAATATAATACTATACTTACTATCCATCCATCTACATTGTATTGTATACCTACCTGTGGTGGTTTTTTTTTTCTTCATACTAGTTTAGCAGTCTGCTGACAGTGTCCACCAGGTCCGTTATATACAGTATATTATATATATAAGCAGTACGGTAGGCCACGGCTGTACCTACCTCTGTGTCATCAGTGCAGTCGTCCTCCATAAGTAATATAATACTATACTATCCATCCATCTACATTGTATACCTGTGGTGGCTTTTAGTTGTGTGCATTAAATATGGAGAACAAAAATGTGGAGGTTAAAAAAATAGGGAAAGATCAAGATCCACTTCCACCTCGTGCTGAAGCTGCTGCCACTAGTCATGGCCGAGACGATGAAATGCCATCAACGTCGTCTGCCAAGGCCGATGCCCAATGTCATAGTTCAGAGCATGTAAAATCCAAAACACAAAAGATCAGTAAATAAATGACCCAAAAATCAAAATTAAAAGCGTCTGAGGAGAAGCGTAAACTTGCCAATATGCCATTTACGACACGGAGTGGCAAGGAACGGCTGAGGCCCTGGCCTATGTTCATGGCTAGTGGTTCAGCTTCACATGAGGATGGAAGCACTCATCCTCTCGCTAGAAAAAAGAAAAGACTTGCGGCAAAAGCACAGCAAAGAACTGTGTGTTCTTCGAAATCCCAAATCCCAAAGGAGAGTCCAATTGTGTCGGTTGCGATGCCTGACCTTCCCACCATTTGCACGCCCCCTGCAAGTGCTGGAAGGAGCACCCGCAGTCCAGTTCCTGATAGTCAAATTGAAGATGTCACTGTTGAAGTACACCTGGATGAGGATATGGGTGTTGCTGGTGCTGGGGAGGAAATTGACAAGGAGGATTCTGATGGTGAGGTGGTTTGTTTAAGTCAGGCACCCGGGGAGACACCTGTTGTCCATGAGAGGAATATGGCCATTGACATGCCTGGTCAAAATACAAAAAAAATCAGCTCTTCAGTGTGGAATTATTTCAACAGAAATGCGGACAACTGGTGTCAAGCCGTGTGTTGCCTTTGTCAAGCTGTAATAAGTAGGGGTAAGGACGTTAACCACCTCGGAACATCCTCCCTTATACGTCACCTGCAGCGCATTCATAATAAGTCAGTGACATGTTCAAAAACTTTGGGCGACAGCGGAAGCAGTCCACTGACCAGTAAATCCCTTCCTCTTGTAACCAGGCTCGCGCAAACCACACCACCAACTCCCTCAGTGTCAATTTCCTCCTTACCCAGGAAAGCCAATAGTCCTGCAGGCCATGTCACTGGCAAGTCTGACGAGTCCTCTCCTGCCTGGGATTCCTCCGATGCATCCTTGAGTGTAACGCCTACTGCTGCTGGCTCTGCTGTTGTTGCTGCTGGGAGTCGATCGTCATCCCAGAGGGGAAGTCGGAAGACCACTTGTACTACTTCCAGTAAGCAATTGACTGTTCAACAGTCCTTTGCGAGGAAGATGAAATATCACAGCAGTCATCCTGTTGCAAAGCGGATAACTGAGGCCTTGACAACTATGTTGGTATTAGACGTGCGTCCAGTATCCGCCGTTAGTTCACAGGGAACTAGACAATTGCTTGAGGTAGTGTGCCCCCGTTACCAAATACCATCTAGGTTCCACTTCTCTAGGCAGGCGATACAGAGAATGTACACGGACGTCAGAAAAAGACTCACCAGTGTCCTAAAAAATGCAGTTGTACCCAATGTCCACTTAACCACGGACATGTGGACAAGTGGAGCAGGGCAGACTCAGGACTACATGACTGTGACTGCCCACTGGGTATATGTATTGCCTCCCGCTGCAAGAACAGCAGCGGCAGCACCAGTAGCAGCATCTCGCAAACGCCAACTCATTCCTAGGCAGGCTACGCTTTGTATCACAGCTTTCCAGAATACGCACACAGCTGAAAACCTCTTACGGCAACTGAGGAAGATCATCGCAGAATGGCAAACCCCAATTGGACTCTCCTGGGGATTTGTGGCATCGGACAACGCCAGCAATATTGTGCGTGCATTACATCTGGGCAAATTCCAGCATGTCCCATGTTTTGCACATACCTTGAATTTGGTGGTGCAGAATTATTTAAAAAACGACAGGGGCGTGCAAGAGATGCTGTCGGTGGTCAGAAGAATTGCGGGCCACTTTCGGAGTACAGGCACCGCAGACAGAAGACTGTAGCACCACCAAAAACACCTGAACCTGCCCTGCCATCATCTGAAGCAAGAGGTGGTAACGAGGTGGAATTCAACCCTCTATATGCTTCAGAGGATAGAGGAGCAGCAAAAGGCCATTCAAGCCTATACATCTTGCCACGATATAGGCAAAGGAGGTGGAATGCACCTGTCTCAAGCGCAGTGGAGAATGATTTCAACGTTGTGCAAGGTTCTGCAACCTTTTTGAACTTGCCACACGTGAAGTCAGTTCAGACACTGCCAGCCTGAGTTAGGTCATTCCCCTCATCAAGCTTTTGCAGAAGAATCTGGAGGCATTGAAGGAGGAGCTAAAACAGAGCGATTCCGCTAGGCATGTGGGACTTGTGGATGGAGCCCTTCATTCGCTTAATCAGGATTCACGGGTGGTCAATCTGTTGAAATCAGAGCACTACATTTTGGCCACCGTGCTCGTAAAACCTACCTTGGATCTCTCTTTCCGGCAGACACAAGTCTGCAGAGGTTCAAAGAACTGCTGGTGAGAAAATTGTCAAGTCAAGCGGAACGCGACCCATCAACATCTCCTCCTTCACATTCTCCCGCAACTGGGGGTGCGAGGAAAAGGCTACGAATTCCGAGCCCACCCGCTGGCGGTGATGCAGGGCAGTCTGGAGCGACGGCTGATGCTGACATATGGTCCGGACTGAAGGACCTGCCAACGATTACTGACATGTCGTCTACTGTCACTGCATATGATTCTCTCACCATTGAAAGAATGGTGGAGGATTATATGAGTGACCGCATCCAAGTAGGCACGTCAGACAGTCCGTATACTGGCAGGAAAAAGAGGCAATTTGGACGCCCTTGCACAAACTGGCTTTATTCTACCTAAGTTGCCCTCCCTCCAGTGTGTACTCCGAAAGAGTGTTTAGTGCCGCCGCTCACCTTGTCAGCAATCGGCGTACGAGGTTACTTCCAGAAAATGTGGAGAAGATGATGTTCATTAAAATGAATTATAATCAACTCCTCCATGGAAACATTCACCAGCAGCAATTGCCTCCAGAAAGTACACGGGGACCTGAGATGGTGGATTCCAGTGGGCACGAATTAATAATCTGTGAGGAGGGGGATGTACACAGTAAAAGGGGTGATGAATCGGACGATGATGATGAGGTGGACATATTGCCTCTGTAGAGCCAGTTTGTGCAAGGAGAGATTGATTGCTTCTTTTTTGGTGGGGGCCCAAACCAACCAGTCATTTCAGTCACAGTCGTGTGGCAGACCCTGTCGCTGAAATGATGGGTACGTTAAAGTGTGCATGTCCTGTTTTTACAACATAAGGGTGGGTGGGAGGGCCCAAGGACAATTCCATCTTGCACCTCTTTTTTATTTCATTTTTCTTTGCGTCATGTGCTGTTTGGGGAGTATTTTTTTGAAGGGCCATCATGCGTGACACTGCAGTGCCACTCCTAGATGGGCCAGGTGTTTGTGTCGGCCACTAGGGTCGCTTAGCTTAGTCGTCACACAGCTACCTCATTGCGCCTCTTTTTTTCTTTGCATCATGTGCTGTTTGGGGAGTATTTTTTGGAAGGGCCATCCTGCGTGACACTGCAGTGCCACTCCTAGATGGGCCAGGAGTTTGTGTCGGCCACTAGGGTCGCTTAGCTTAGTCGTCACACAGCTACCTCATTGCGCCTTTTTTTTCTTTGCGTCATGTGCTGTTTGGGGAGTATTTTTTGGAAGGGCTATCCTGTGTGACACTGCAGTGCCACTCCTAGATGGGCCAGGTGTTTGTGTCGGCCACTTGGGTCGCTTAGCTTAGTCACACAACGACTTTGGTGCAGCTCTTTTTTTCTTTCCATCATGTGCTGTTTGGGGACTATTTTTTTAAGTGCCATCCTGTCTGACACTGCAGTGCCACTCCTAGATGGGCCAGGTGTTTGTGTCGGCCACTAGGGTCGCTTAGCTTAGTCGTCACACAGCTACCTCATTGCGCCTCTTTTTTTCTTTGCGTCATGTGCTGTTTGGGGACTATTTTTTGGAAGGGCCATCCTGCGTGACACTGCAGTGCCACTCCTAGATGGGCCAGGTGTTTGTGTCGGCCACTAGGGTCGCTTAGCTTAGTCGTCACACAGCTACCTTATTGCGCCTCTTTTTTTCTTTGCATCATGTGCTGTTTGGGGACTATTTTTTTGAAGTGCCATCCTGCCTGACACTGCAGTGCCACTACTAGATGGGCCAGGTGTTTGTGTCGGCCACTTGTGTCGCTTAGCTTAGCCATCCAGCGACCTCGGTGCAAATTTTAGGACTACAAATAATATTGTGAGGTGTGAGGTGTTCAGAATAGACTGAAAATGAGTGGAAATTATGGTTATTGAGGTTAATAATACTATGGGATCAAAATGACCCCCAAATTCTATGATTTAAGCTGTTTTTTAGGGTTTTTTGAAAAAAACACCCGAATCCAAAACACACCCGAATCCAACAAAAAAAATTTGGTGAGGTTTTGCCAAAACGCGTTCGAACCCAAAACACGGCCACGGAACCGAACCCAAAACCAAAACACAAAACCCGAAAAATTTCAGGTGCACATCACTACATATAATGTGAAATCCAGCTGTGATATGTTAATGACAAACTCAGTTAATCAGACATTTTCCAAATCCTATTCATACTGAAAATAAATCAGCGCTACTGACCTATTCTGTGAAAAAAAAAAAATGGGTTAAGTCTGCGGCATAAAAGGAGGAACAAATCCGTATTATCTGTCACTAACATTTTTGATACATCTTGGGTGGTTTAGAAAGGCCCTAAATGGGCCTGAGAAGTTGTGTTTATTACTGAATTAAGGACTGAACATTAGAAAGCAGGAGGGGACTGAAAAAATAATCACTGAAATCATGCCAGCGACTTTCAACAGAAGACAAGTCAACACTTGACCTCTAAACTGCTAAAGATAGGCCGTGTTTCCCAACCTCAGTCTTAAGGTACACTAACAGTCTAAGTTTTAGTGATATTCCTGCTTGAACACATATGGTTAAATCAAGTCACCTGTGCTATAGGGCTATCCTTAAACCTGGACTGTAATACTTTCACACATGCAGCTACTGCATAGCCCCGATTTTTGCATGTGAATCCGCATCAACCCAGGTTTTCTGCATGTATTAAAGAAAACAACTGGGACTAAGTCCCGGCTCCATGACCCTGCTCCTGACTAGGGTCATGGAACTGAGACCCTCGATTTGATGTCTTGCTAGACCTGGCAAATTCCTGGGTCACCCACTCAGATAAGTATTGATTATCTACTGTACTTTATTGTGTATGTGATTGAATTGGCTGTTTCGGCTGTGTTGTGAATATTTATTCTCTTCACAGCTAGGTCATAGTCAATATCGTATTGCATAGTTTTGTATTGTTTTGCATTGTTCTTCGGAAGGTAATAGGGAGTTAGAGTTTTCAAACAAATAGGAGGGGTCGTGATTGAGAGTCTCACTCAGTGCATGTCATGCAAGATGTATGCGCATCTGGAGCAGCCGACCCAGCATGAATACATATGCACGAGATGTGTGCGAACGGTTGCCCTGGAAGCCCAGGTAACTGATCTAGAGCAGACCGTTAGACGACTGAGGGATATTCATAATCTTGAGCAAAGTTTAGATAGAACGGTGGAGGAGTTGCAGGGGGGGACACCGGTAGACGAGGATAATCAGGTAGCCAGCTGGGTCACTGTTATAAGGATAAAAAGAGGGGGAGGCATGACATCTCTGAACTATCAAACCCGAACAAATTTGCCCGACTGGATGAAGATTCGGTGGATGATAGCGAGGAAATGACAGAGACGGAGGAGACTGTTCCCTCTAGCAACCGGAGGAGTGGTCCCTCTGGCTCAGATGGGATGAAAGTTAGAGAGGCGCCCAGGCAGATGGTGGTGGTAGGGGACTCTATCATCAGGAAGGCAGATAGGGTAATCTGCTACCGGGATTGTGATCGCCGTATGGTCTGTTGTCTCCTGGGTGCTTGGGTACAGCACATCACGGACCGGGTAGATAGATTGTTGGTAGGGACAGGGAACGACCCGGCGGTCTTGGTGCACGTTGGCACCAACGAAAAAGCTAGTGGTAGGTGGGATGTCCTTAAGAAAGATTATAGGGCCAGAATCTTAAAGAAAGGACATCTAAGTTAATATTCTCCAAAATATTACCAGTGCCACACGCTAGCCCAGGGAGGCAGAAGGAGATCAGGGAGGTAAATATGTGGCTTAGAGACTGGTGTAAGAAGGAGGGGTTTGTGTTCCTGGAACACTCGACGGACTTCTCAGTCAGGCGCCATCTTTTTTGTTGTGATTGATTGCACCTGAATGAGGAGGGGGCTGCAGTGCTGGGGGGGAAGGATGGTTAGTAGGATGGAGGAGCTTTTAAACTAGGAGCCTGGGGGGAGGGTTTAGCTAGAAACTATGGGTCATGCAGTGAGAATAGTAAGGATGGTGGTAGTGAGCTAAAGGGGGGTGGAGAAGGGTGAAGGGAAAGAGCAGCCGGCAAGGGCAAGAGTATTTACATGGGTCCTAAAAAGGGTATTAACAAAAGTATTGCCAAAACATTAACAACAATTATGTGTCATCATTACAGCATATAGAAAATTATGTACAGAGCATAAGGGAAAATACTTTTGTCGGGGCGGAGAGTTTAGACGGAAATATTGGGATGATCAAAGAGAAGAGTAAAGTGGGCTGTATTAAGTATGGTGGGGGTGGAGAGGGAGAGAGAAGGACAGTCAGTAAGAGTAACTCTAGGGAGGCTCCAGTAAACCATGATAGGATACCTTTAAAAAAACAAGTGGACAAGGGAACCGCTAAACTAAAAAGTATGCTTGCAAACGCAAGAAGCGTAGCAGGTAAAATGAGGGAATTGGAATTGTTAGCATCAAAGGCTGAGTATGATATTATAGGAATTACGGAAACATGGTGGGATGACTCTCACGACTGGGTTGCAAACTTGTAGGGGTATTCTCTTTTCAGGAGGGACAGGGCAAGCAAAAGAGGAGGAGGTGTATGTCTTTAGGTTAAACCATCTCTTAAACCATACTTAAAGGAGGTTATTTATGAGGGGACTGGCGATAATGTGGAGTCACTATGTGTTGAAAATAGGATTTTAATTACCTACCGGTAAATACTTTTCTCATAGTCCGTAGAGGATGCTGGGGTCCACATTAGTACCATGGGGTATAGACAGGTCCCTTGGGAGCCATGGGCACTTTAAGAGTTTAATAGTGTCTATGCCCCTCCTACCAGACTCAGTCTAGGACATTGTTCCCCAACCGCGGTCCTCAAGGCACACTAACAATCCTGGTTTTAGTGATATCCAGGCTTGAACACAGGTGACTTAATTAGTACCTCAGTTATTTTGATTTAACCATCTGTGCTGATGCATGAATATCACTAAAACCTGCACTGTTGGTATGCCTTGAGGACCGCGGTTGGGAATGCCTGGTCTAGAAACTGTGCCCGAGAAGACGGACATACTTCGAGAGAAGGAAATACACAGATAGTGGTGAGATTCACACCAGTAGAGAAAGACCACCTTTCTGTCAAAGTGACAGTTGCTCCACCCCTTTCTACTGGGTAACGCCTCCTCTAATATTAAATGATAGTGTTTGATATCGAACTCTATAAAATTTAATATCAAATTTATAGAGTTCGATATTAAACCGTATTAAAAGATAATGGCTTTGAAAGAGTGTCACGTAACACCAGTGTCAGAATACGAAATAAAGCTGTATCACAAACCAGCTTGTGATGAAAAAATTCACCATATGAAACTTCATGCATGGCACATATGGTACTATTTAAAAATCACACTATGTCATACATGGTACAGGTTTAAAAAGCATAATGACTAATGACCATGTCCATTTTCTTAGATGCACGGAAGCATCACACATGGCACTGATTTAAAAAGCATATTGATTTTAATGACCATGCATGATTAATGATGACAGCACAATTTCAAAATCCTTAGATCTACGGACTACCCATGACCGCACAATTTCAAAATCCTTAGATCTACGGACTACCCATGACCGCACAATTTCAAAAGCCTTAGATCTACGGACTACCATGTTGTAACAAAAGCATCTGTTTATTATTAATGTACACTATGTGTTAATCTCTGCAAAAGAACATTAGTCCCACCTACAGGTCTATGTATTGACTCAAAATGACATCTTAATTTTAAACTATCGTGCTTTTAAATAAAAAGATATATATATTTTATTTTATTTAAAAGCACAATAGTTTAAATAGAATCAGCAACATGAATGTTGGGAATACATGACATAAGAAGTTGGGGTGCTGTGTAAATTATAAGTATTTGGTATATTTTAGAAGTGCTGAGTACAATGTTTAAGAACCCGCTAACAGATTATATTTTCATTGTAACTGAAAAGAATTATAACAATTACTAAATTATACACCAAAGTTTATATGTTTAAAAACCCCGCCCCAGCATCTTGGAAATGTGGGACGGCATACCACAGGTTGGTGGGGGCCATTTGGCTCACATCCATGACTATAAGAATGGGACACAGCTCTGAAGTGGGACACAGCTCTGAGAATGAATTTCAACTGAAGTTACATCGCTATACACACGCAAAGGCATCATGGTAAGTGTTATTATTATTATTATTATTATTATTATTATCATCATTATGTATCTAATGCTTGGGCTGTGAGGGGTTAAAATTATTATTATTATTATTATTATTATTATCATTATGTATCTAATGCTTGGGCTGTGAGGGGTTAAAATTATTATTATTATTATTATTATTATTATTATTATTATCATCATTATGGCTCTAATTTGGGCTGTGAGGGGTTAAAATTATTATTATTATTATTATCATCATCATTATGGTTCTAATGATTGTGTTGCAGGGATGCAGATTAAATATGTGGTAATAGTGCCATCTAGCTGCACATTTTGGAAATACATTTAAAAAAAAATATATATATATATATATATATATATATATATATTATGGATCTAATGCTTGGGCTGTGAGGATGTAAAATTATTATTATTATTATTATTATTATTATGAATCTAATGCTTGGGCTGCGATGGGGTTAAAATTATTATTATTATTATCATTATGGCTCTAATGATTGTGTTGCAGGGAGGCAGTGCAGATGCAATAGGCTGTCTCATATTATACAAATGTTATATTTTTTATTTTACAAATATGGCTGTGAATTAGGTATACTTGTGACTCACTGAAGGATGTTTAAATATGTGGTAATAGTGCCATCTAGCGGCACATTTTGGGAATGCACCGGCACTGTATTATTTCATGTAAATCATTTGAAGACAGATGTTATAGGCTGTCTCATATTATACAAACGTTATATTTTAAAGCAAACACATTTAATGTGTGCATCGTTTAATAGAGCACTGATATTAATCTTATAACATTTTCATTATTGGTTCAGTGACAGACAATGCAGAACATCAACAACAAAGATAATGACATGTGCACGGGTGTGGTTCGTTTTATCGACAGTATCTAGGTCGACAATGTTTAGGTCGTCCACTATAGGTCGACAGTCACTAGGTCGACATAAATGGAAGGTCGACAGGGTTTCTAGGTCGACATGTGCTAGGTCGACAGGTCTAAAGGTCGACATGAGGATTTTTTGTTTTTTTTTTGTCGTTTTCTTCGTAAAGTGACCGGGATCCCAAATTAGTGCACCGCATCCCCTCGCTCGCTTCGCTCGCCATGCTTCGGGCATGGTGCCTTCGCTCCGCTACCGCTTTGCTCAGCACACTTTACCGTTCCAATAGTAGTCCACGTGGATCATTAAGTATGAAAAAAATAAAAAATAAATAAATTGAAAAACGCTTGTCGACCTTTAGACCTGTCAACCTAGCACATGTCGACCTAGAAACCCTGTTGACCTACCATCCATGTCGACCTAGTGACTGTCAACCTATAGTGGTCGACCTAAACATTGTCGACCTAGACACTGTCGATCTTCAGACCGGATCCCATGTGCACATCCGAATCGGAAGACGATGATTTGCCAAGTTATCAAATGAACCATGGTAAGCTAAGTCTATAAATACCATTGACACATTTTTATTTATTTTTAAAAGTTTAAATAGTCCAAAATTATAGCCAAGATCTACAATTTGTTCATTTTTACTTATTTTTAAAAGTTTAAATAGTATGAACGTACAACAGTCTGGATACAACGTTGATAAGTAATTAAAAAATGTATTTCTCATTTTTATTTCTCACAATTAAATGACAGATACCACAAACACAGAGAATTTTGATGATGTTGGAGAAAGTCCGTTTGGTTCAGATTTCAGCATCATACCAGATTTTACTAATATTTTTGAATTGGCTCCTGCCTGTGAGTAGCCTGTAATAGCTTATTATAATAATATTAATAATAAAATAATAATTAAAAAGATTTATATTTTAAAATAAATTAAAAATAATTTAATTATTATTATTTTTTTCCACTGGCTAAAGAATTAAAAATAAACCTTGTACCGTTGTGCTGATTTGTTGTCACCTGTACACACTTTATATTCTCAATAATACAACTCTTTTTAATTTTATTCTAATTTTATACCGTATGTAATAATTATTTTTCATTTTTTCACCGGCTAAAGATTCCACAAAAATGGATGATGTGACGGCTGACAGTATTCTGCGTGACATATTGAACAAACCTGAATATTGTCACAACACAGCTATACAGACCGGCAATGCTGTTGATGAGCAACCGTTTTTTCCCCACTCGACAGGGGGGCGGGCTCAAACATTTGAATATAAAGCAGGTTTGTAATCAAACACTGTTATATGGTATATTGTTATGCAGTAATTTAAATGTTAATTTACATGCATCGGAATATAAAGTAGGTGTGTAATCAAACACTGTTATATGGTATATTGTTATGCAGTAATTTAAATGCTAATTTACGTGCATCAGTGTTTATATTTATTTTATAATATATGTATTACAGATGAAGCTGTAGTAAGACGATATGATCCTAAGATACCAGTATGTCATGATACAGTCGCGCAAATACACAGGCCTAGTACAAGCGGGAAAACAACAAAACGCACAACTGCCGCTGAAACGGAGAGCCATCAATTCACAACTGCAGGTGTGTAATCAAACCCTGTTATATGGTTTATTGTTATGCAGTGATTTAAATGCTGATTTACGTGCATCAATGTTTATATTTATTTTATAATATATGTATTACAGATGATGCTGTAGCAAGACGATATGATCCTACGATACCAGTAGGTCGTGATACAGTCGTGCAAATACACAGGCCTAGTACAAGCGGGAAAACAACAAAATGCACAACAGCCGCTGAAACGGAGAACCATCAATTTGCAACGCCGTCGATCATACATAACAGCCTAAAGGAGCATGCTAGGTCATCGGTTATGGGGGTGCATAACGGCTGTATCAACCTGAACAAACGAAGGCCGGCTCGACCAAGAACGAATGAGAGAAGTCATAATTCAGCATTTACCAATCTTAAAAGAAAATTGTGATATTCCGAAAATGATACGCCGCAACGGAGAAGGATCGCGTTACAAACTGTATCAAGCGTAAGTAACGATGGTGCTGTAACATCAAAACACACATCATTTAACACTGCAGACCGGGATGTCGCTGGTAATACAAAGACTGTAAAGGTTAAGAGGGCATCGCGTCTCTCAAGAAGTAATGTTAAGCAATTGTCGCAATCAGCTGTAATCACAATTCCTGATACACAGGGTTCCTCTGAAACAGAAACAAGACACATAGCAGGCATTGGTGTGTTATCAAATGTTGACTCAAGAAGTAATGTTAAGCAATTGTCGCAATCAGCTGTAATCAAAATTCCTGATACACAAGGTTGCTCTGAAACAGAAACAAGACACATAGCAGGCATTGGTGTGTTATCAAATGTTGACTCAAGAAGTAATGTTAAGCAATTGTCGCAATCCGATGTAACCACTATTCCTGATACACAGGATTGCTCTGAAACAGAAACAAAACACATAGCTGGTAATCCTGTGATTTCAGATATTGATGACATAAATGGGCAAGAGCTTATTACACCCTGTGTAGAGTCAATGACACAAGAACCGCAGAATAGTTCTGATGAAGTATTATCAGCCATTGCAGGAATTCCTGGTAATACTACAACGGTTGATTGGGTAACATCAATGCCCAATATTTTTACAACGGCCGCCGTGGTACACGCATCGGCAGATGCGTGTGCACCGGCGCACGGGATAGCGCCCGACATAGTTGATGGAAGTCAAAATACATAACAATTAGACCAAGACGCTGAAATACAATTTTACGCGTTGTTGGGTAAGATACGGGAAGATGTTGAGAACATGGGCGTAAAAGCCGGATATTTGTTAAAACACATTACAGGTGTGAGCCACAGTGGTAAATGTAAAGAAGACATTGTTAAAGAAGTTGTTGAGACGTATATGAATGTCATGTCAAAATACATAGATCGGTCATTTAAGACAACTGAATTTATTAAAGCCAACATACATCATTTTGCAGAAATAAATGAAACTGAGCCTTGACTAGGCATGTTAGGCAATGGTTTGAAACGTGTTTTAAATGTAAATGCCTGTAAAAAAAATCCACGAATTAAACCTTGTGTAACATACAAGATCTCACAGTTATTCCGACGTGCAAAGGTGAAACAGGCTGTAACAACATTAACCAGATTGAGAAAGCGCAAGCGGCACAGGGAACATGTTTAAGGTGGGGAGCAGAGCTCGATGCATGTAGATTTAGATCAATCGCCATCCCAAGCATTACCGATTGACGAATCACAGCCTGACAATATTGAGCGCATTGCAAGCCCCATATATAATGAGGCACGTGGTGTTGAGTCACCTGGTAATGACGAAGTTCGGCAACATGTATACTTAGAAGCAATTAACAGTTATGAATGGCAACGACCGAATGTCAGAGCCATTGATTACCACAACCACTATCGGTTTGTTAATTTGTACAGGGTTACATCATTTGTAGAGGGAGTTTGAGCCGTTCATACTGCTATACAGGCCATGCTCGATGGCGTCCTTGCGGGTGTGGATCCTGCCGACCGCATTCAGCTTAGATTGGAGGGGGGGTGGGTTACACAACGCCATCTATTCGCATCGTAAGCCGCAAGAAACTTTAGACGCTGCCAGTTGTTTTAACCAGATTACAAATGCGCTTCAAAGTAACGCTGAATTCTTATTATCCACAGGTTTAAGTTTTGTGATCAGTATTTTTAGAAACAGGTCGGGAGAGGGGTTGACCGGTAGAAGTTTACACCGCTTACCCTATAGCAGGCATTCCCAACCGCGGTCCTCAAGGCACACTAACAGTGCAGGTTTTAGTGATATCCAGGCTTGAGCACAGGAAACTTAATTAGTACCTCAGTTATTTTGATTTAACCATCTGTGCTGCAGCCTGGATATCACTAAAACCCGCACTGTTGGTGTGCCTTGAGGACCGAGGTTGGGAATGCCTGCCCTATAGTTTAATAATTAAAAAGCGTAAAAGATACCTGTATGATTTCAGAAATATTGGTAATAACCTGTGTTTGGCCGCTAGCGTCTGTAAACTTCTGGATAAAGGTAACAATGCCAATGACCATGTAATACAGGAGAGAGCGATCCAACTACATAAAGCTTTGAATCTGCCGCTTGATAAAGCGGTCAGCTTTAGCGATGTTGCATTTTTTGAAAATTATTTAAATGTTACGATCAATCTCCTCTATTATAATCAAGGGGATTGGAAATATTACTGTACGGACAGCCGTTACAAAGACACGCTGTTTGTGCTATATCATGATTGTCACTTTTATGGGATACTCGATATCAAAGCGTTTCTTGGAGCCCGATATTATTGCATCCGTTGTCATAGCACTTATCATCATAGAAATAATCACGATTGTCTTTTCTTTTGTAAGGCTTGTCACAGGCCGGATTGTATTGACGACGGTGTGACTGCGTTAAGGTGTTCGGTGTGTAGCGTATTTTGTCGATCAAACGAATGTTTAGGGCTTCGCAAAGCTTTAGCTCTTGATCACAAAATATCCTGTCTTGAACATGTATATTGTGACAGGTGTTGTCTCTACCGGCGAACAGATCATAACTGCCGAGGCCTAAAGTGTCCCATCTGTAAGGTGTTCGTTGATGGGTTTTCAAACCATTTGTGCTATATACAAACCATCAAGCCGGAAGAGCCCACAAAGAAATACATCTTTTATGATTTTGAGTGTATGCAGGAGACGGGTGTGCACATACCAAACTACTGTTACGCTTTAACATTAACGGGGGAGAAAGACTGGGAGTTTAAGTGTTTTTCGTGTATCGAAGACTTTGTAAAGACGTTCATGAAACCAAAATTTGTGCATTACACATTCATAGCCCATAATGCAGGTCGCTATGATGCGTATTTTGTGCTGCGCCAGCTGATTAAGGAGAAATTAAAGATGGAATTATTATCTAGAGGCGGCAATATAATGTGTATCACGGTAAAAGATTTGAAGATAAGATTTATCGACTCTTTACATTTTTTACCCATGCGGCTTAGCAAGTTACCGAAGGCGATGGGGTTTGACGGTACCAAAGGTTATTTCCCACATTTTTTTAACACAGCTGATAACCAAAATTACATAGAGACTATTCCGTCAATAGAGTATTTTGGTCCACAATACATGATGCCTGATGAATTATCTGAGTTCCCAGCCTGGTATAAGCAGTGTGTACACAAACCGTTTAACTTTCAAAAAGAGCTCGTACGATATTGTAAAGACGATGTGAAAATATTACAAAAAGCTTGTGATGCTTTCAGATCGGCTGTTATAGCCATTACAGAACAGGAGTTTCTAATAACAAAGGGGAAAAAAAAGGCTGTGGTTAAACGTCACATCGAGGCTTTTCACTTAGTCACGTTGGCATCCGTCTGCATGTATGTGTACCATTGTAAATTTATACAGAGAAAGACACTGGCCCTTGTATCAGGTGATAACTATCACAAGACTCAGAAGCGTTACTCAGCGCCAGCCATACAGTGGTTAATGTACATAGAGCACAAAGAAGGTGTGAATATAAAACACGCTTTACAAGGGGGCGAGAAGAAAGTTGGTAAATGCAGCCTGGACGGTTACGCCGTTATTAACGGCACACCCACAGCTTTTGAATTCCAAGGTGGTTTTTATCACGGCTGTGGTGCTTGTTACAACGCCGATGATAAAAACAAACTGACTAAAATGACCTATGGTCAATTACACCACAAGACGCAGGTAAAGTTGCACTACTTTAAACGATGTGGATTTCAGATACGTGAAATCTGGGGTTGTGAATGGAAGTCTATGCTAGAGTCTGATGCGGATCTACAGGCTTTTCTGAAGGGTAAAGAATTGCTCTTTATGGCGGGCGCACAACGCCATAAACCTGTATCACAAAACAGGTTGTGATGAAAAAAATTCACTATTTTGACTTTACCAGCCTTTACCCGTTTGTTAACAAAACCAAAACGTATCCTATACAGCACCCACACATCATTTATAAGGATTTTGGTGATGTCACAAAGTATTTCGGTTTTGCAAGGGTTAAAGTTTACCGTCCTCGTGGTCTATTCTTTCCGGTTCTGCCGGTTAAAATGGGCGGCAAGTTAATGTTTCCATTATGTCGCACATGCGGCGAGTCTGGACAGACTGAGCCGTGCGTTCATGATTCAGAAAAACGTGCACTCATCGGTACATGGTGTCCCATGGAACTAAACTTGGCTGTAGAAATGGAGTACATGGTGTGTAAAATCTATGAGGTGTGGCATTTTGATGAGAGATCTGACAAATTGTTTTCAGGTTACATTAAAACGCACCTCAGGGATAAACAAGAGGCCTCTGGTTATCCCGAATGGTGTACAGACACCGTGAAACTCCAAGAGTATGTCTTTAAGACCCGATCACATAGAAATCAACCCCGCTAAAAGACAAATTTAAAAATTGTTTTTAAATTCCTTTAAGTGACCGATCCGGACAAACTTTTTGAATACACGTTCTTACCGTACTATGATGTGTCCGCTTTGGACTTTGTTGATGATGATACCGTTATGGTAAATTGGAAGTATGCCAAAGACCATTACACCAGGGGCGCAATTTCAAATGTAACTATAGCCATCTTTACAACTGCTTATGCTCTTGTTGAACTGTACAAACTACTGTATAGATTACAAGATAGATGTCTTTATCACGACACAGATTCTGTAATTTTTGTCAGTAGACCCGGTGACTGGAGCCCACCATTGGGTGATTATTTAGGCGAGTTGACCAGCGAACTACCCACAGGCACTCATATAACAGAATTTGTCTCAGCCAGTCCCAAGTCATACGGCTATCGACTAAACAATGGAAAGACCTGTTTAAAAGTTAAAGGTATAACGCTCAATGTTGATAATGCGCAGCACGTTAACTTTGACAGCCTGAAAGAACTGGTCTTAGATTATCCTTTAAACCCAGAAGGCGACGACCAGAAAAAGGTTGTGATCCGTCAACCCGGTATAGTACGTGTGAAAAAGTGCTGGCAGATAGAGACGCGTACTTTGCAGAAGACGCAAAGGTGTGTTTATACTAAACGGTCTCTTACGGACAACTTCACAACACTGCCGTTCAGCTATTAAGATGGACACCAGATTTCAGCACCCTTTCTCATGTATTTTAGCGGGTCCGTCCAATTCGTGTAAAAGTTATTTTGTGAAAACGCTGTTGCAGCACGCTGCAACACATATGACTCATGTAACTGATAATGTTGTTTGGTTTTACACCTGTTGGCAGCCTATATATACGACCAACTTCTGTGTGATTACCCCGGTATGCGTTTTATAGAGGGTTTACCAGAGTCTTTTAGCGATGATCAACTTTTTCCCCCTGATAAGATTAATTTAACAGTGATTGATGATCTGATGGACGCAGCTAGTAATAATTCTGAGGTTAAGAAAGCTTTCACAAAGTATGTACACCATCGTAATCTCAGTATCCTATACCTTGTCCAAAACATATTTTGTCAAGGTAAAAAGAGCAGAACTATACATTTAAACACAAAATATATGGTCCTGTTCAAAAACCCCAGGGATAAAATGCAGGTGGGCATTCTGGCTAGACAATTGTACCCATCGAAACATCGTTTTTTTTCTCGAATCCTATGAATCCGCGACGGAGGCCCCTTATGGGTATATACTGGTTGATTTAAGAAACAACGCTCTTGACGATTATAGTTTACGAAGCGGCTTATTCCCACCAGACACACCTGTTACTTTTGTCATTAAGAAGCGCGGTTCTATAAAGCTATAACCGTACAACCTTTAGTCATTCATTGTCATTCTAACAACGGTGAAAATGTCGGGACGGATAAGACGTAATTGGGTGCTTTTAAAACTGTTAATTAAAGCAACACCAACCCAAAGAAATGCTAATTTATCCAACGCTTCAAACGATTTAGTCACGGCTATTTGTGAGATAGCGCTCAACACGCTTAAAGGTAAAATACCGCTGTCTCAACGACAGTTGAACTACCTTAAAAAGAAGCGAGAGCTTATAAAATCACTTTGTAATAAGAAATGTGCCATTGGAAAAAAGAAGAGGTTGGTTAAACAGTCGGGTGGTTTTATCGGTTCGCTGCTTGGTTTTGCTATACTGCTAATTACAGGACTATTGTCTAATCGCTGATGGAGTATGCTGAGAAAATGTATCTGGTGCCTCAGAATCAGATAGACCGTTTACATAACAAAACGAACAGCGACGACATACGTAAAACAGCAACGCACGGTCTAGATGTAGAGATCGTGAAAATACTACAGAATAATGATTTATCAGAATATGAAAAAGCAAAGCGATATACAACATTGTTGCAGAGATATCCGGTGTTGAGTAAACAGGCTGATAGTGAAATGTCAACTTTAGCTCTTTTATCCCCCGTTGCAAAATCTGTTGATGAATCAAATAACACGACACAACCTGCGCCCGATGCTGTTTATCATGAGCTTTTGAGCGGTGTTAATGCCCGGTATAAAAAAAACTGTGAAATACTATTGAGTAAAATGACACGCTCTAAACACATCACAGACTGGAACAGTAAAGGGGAGTTTCTGTACAAAGGCATCGCTGTGCCAGGTTCCAACATGTTAGATTTAATAAGAAGCATCACGCAAAGCCACGGTGTGTCGAGCCGTAATATACCGAACGGCTGGCCTGAATTTATGCGGGCTATGTCTGAATTAAATATTCCCTCAACCGTCATAGCCAATGCTGCAAATAGAATGTGCTTAGAACGCTTAAAAGCTGAGAAGCCGGAGGACTCTGATGGCGCTGTGACATCGCCCATGTCGCTACAAACCCTTAACAAAGGTCGAATAAATGTTTTAAGTCCCCCAGGGTTAACAACGCCGCATGGTTACTTACGGCTTAGGAAAAGATCTGTAAATTTCAGGATTCACAGTGGCTGAAACTATAACATATAACTAATTTATACACTGTATTTTGTGTTGGTATTTTGCGCCACAATGTTTAACTTATGTCAATAATATTTTATGTAATGTTTTAAATGTGTCTTTACCGTGTTATATATATATATATATCAATAAAATATGCTTATGATTTATAAAACAACGTTTTGTTCTTTGTTTCTATTGCTGTAAACGGAAGAAATTTCAAGCACGCGATATAAAGTTTAATAAACAACGTTGTTTATTAGAAAAACATCATAGATATGATACGTTGTACATAAAATGCATCAAACAGAATGTTGATTACAAGTTACACAAACAATACAGCGTTGTACGTAACACGCTTCACACACAACGTTGTGTGTGAAACGTTTTATGTACAACGTGCCATAGTTATGCCGCGTTGTACATAAAACGCTTCACACACAACGTTGGTTACAAGTTACACAATTCTGTATATATCTATCTGCATAATGACTCAGACAATGGCTTCTTGGGAGCCGTCTTACAAAATTTGAAACAAAACAATCATTACGTTTTGTGTCATCACTAAAACGAGCCAGTACATCCACATATTTGTATTTTTTACACATGTAAAATATAAAGTATACGCAATATTGACCGCAAACGGTGCTGTTAAAATTTTGCAACTGCTTATTTTGGTGATAAACACTTTTTAAATTCAAGTATAAAAAATGTATTATAGCTTTTGGGAATAGGGGGCTGTCAGGGGCTAACCCGTAAGAATCAAAAAAGTAACATTCACGCTGTTCGTTAAAATAAGCGGCCAACCAGTGCTCACCCGGCTGCCCGCTGCTATGCGTATTGATTACAATCGCGCAGGGGTATTGCGCCAGTTTACTGACCAGTAACATATCACACGGATATGTTCCTTTAAAAATATGCCGTGTGCTTTGCACAGCGTACAGAATACAGTTTATCTGTAATGTGTTCATTTTTTCAGCAGCGTAGTGTTAGTTTATTTCATTTATAGATAATCGTACAGCACATCGCGCCTTTGATTAATCTCGATGATGTTATCAAATAGAGCGTATATTATCACATTGACTGTCCGGTCCAACGCTTCTGCAAAGCGGAATTCGGCACATAGATTGCCAGTTCATATCAGGGAAAGGTGTTCTCCACACTCCTGTTCTGGTGAAAGGTCAAAAGCAAATAGCGTGTAGCCTCTGAGGTACTCTTCGCGGTCAATCAGTATACCATTGTCAGATTTCTGCTTATTTGTGATCTGTATGAGTGACATATACTCTCTTACAGCATTACCGCGTTCAAAGTCGTGTTGAAATGGTTTGGCGGGGTGCGGTGTTCCATCCAAATAAAGGGACGCAAAACTTACATTTTTATGTTCAAAGCAAAGGGGATTCCGGTTATGGATTCCTGAAAATGATTAGTTATCCACAAAACAGGCTATAACTGTTTTCGGCACTTGACCTAAAAATAGATTTTCTAGATTAAATACTCTACTGCCTGTTGGTACGCTGTAGATTTTCATCCCAACGCGGTCAATCGCGTATTTCGCGTTACGGTTTAACAGGGCCTGCGCGTGGGCCTGCGCACGGCTGGTGAGACCTGAACTCTTTTCACGAACAGGGATGCCGCTGTGATCTGTATTTTAAAGGCATCCGCTTCAGACGACATTAAGCAGAATGCGTCTTTGTTTCTGGTTAGTTTAATCTTCAGATCAACGGCGGTTAAAATTAATTTATGTTGATGGACAAAGTCGCAGTGAAGCGGTCCTAGCAATTCAACCGTGCGACTCTGCTCTGTTGCTCCTGCTCGTTTTATGAACCCCGTATTCGGACCGTCCAGCGCCGTGTTAAATTCACCAGCCGAATCTTTGTAAAATAATCCTGTTGTGTGTTTTGTTGACAATGCATCCGAGCTGTAATTCAGTATAGTCTCAATGTATGCGCGGTATGCGTAAAGATTGTTGGATTGTGATATGAGCCTGTCGCCCAAAGTTACATCCACTTGGTTGAATAAAGTCGCTATTGGGTAATTAATAAGTGCGACCTGCGCACCTTGCGGTATCGGTGTGTTATCGGTTCGTACGATCTTGCATGTCACGTACAACAGCGTGTTATTCAGATCGTAGTAGTGTTCACCTCTGGCTGCTATATCAAATTCAAGAGGAGCTGTGTCGGATAACGTCGCTAAAGGTTGAACTTCGACGTATAGACTTTTCTCTATGCTAGTTTGTGTCGGGGGCACGTCAAAAAGATCCAGCTCTGTTTTTGCACATTCAACGGACTCGTGGTGTATGAAAGACATGTTTAAAAAATATCACCAACGGAGCGCTTTGGCTTTCTCTTCTTCTTTGAGTTGCATCGTCTCTGTTTTTTATTTAAAAAGGGTATGTCCCAAGGCGGAAGCGCTATCATATGCTTCCGTTTTCTTTTAGACACGCCTTTTCTTGTATATATTAGTCCTGAACCGTCTTGCTTTGCTTGGTTCTGTTAGGTTCCTGGTGCTCAGAACAAGGGAGATGTTATGAAGCGAGTCCAGAGCACCGGGACGTAATGCTGGGAAAGGGGAATGGAAAGGGAATAGCCCCTGAATTTTAGGTTCCTGGTGCTCAGAACAAGGGAGATGTTATGAAGCGAGTCCAGAGCACCAGGATGTAATGCTGGGAAAGGGGAATGGAAAGGGAATAGCCCCTGGCGCCCTATCTCCGTTGTCTCGCCCGTGCTGTCAGTACACTCTTGCGAGACTAAGGTTGCTTGAGCCCATGGCAGCCGCGTTTGAAGGGCGGATTACGTCTGCCCAACTTCGATGCCCCCTCAGGTCTTAATGAGAGACAAAGAGTGAACCGAGACAGGGTGATAACAAGGGGCCCTCTGACTAAACAACAAGGCCAGGGGCTACTAACAAATCTAAAACCAAAGTATGTGCAGCTTGCCGCCAAAGGAAAAGAACAACAAAGGAAATGCTGACCACACGCCGACACAATACTTTTGTGTACCGGCGGTGACGGCATAAGCAGAACCCTCTGCAAAACACCAGTGACAGAAATAATAACGGAATACAGCGGCCTAGGCCGATGGACGCGGCAGAGCCGCTACTCACGGAACCGGTACGAATACTGGCAAATGGACAGGAACCCCCAATACTGCCGACACAGACTCTCAGAACTGGAGGACAGGCAGAATCCCAAACGACAGACCGGTGGACACCAAGAAGCCAGAAACTCGACCAGGCATAGGCAAAGCCACTGGACTTCTGTACAGGAACACTTCACGGCAGGACACGGGATCAGACACAGGAATCGACACAAGGACTGACACAGGAATCGACACAGGAAGCAGTTCGACAGACACTGCTACACAGGAGCTCAGAAATAGGCAGGAACAAGCTCAGAACTCAAGCAGACTGGAAACCAAGAAATATCACCAGCGTCTGTGAATAGCACTGAGCCAGCATATAACAGAGAGGCCTAATTAATAATCTCATGCAGCTACCCTGTTGCATGACTCCAAACTGACAAGATGCAATTAGCAGCCAGGTGAGGCTGAACACATGGGAACAAGCTGCAATTACACAGACTCACCAGCGGCAGCAACCAAGAGTACTCTTAAACAGAGCAACGGGAAATCCTGGCCTGCGAAACAACTTATAAACATAAAATACCTAACTGACATGCAAAACAGGAATGAGCCACGGCCGTGGCTCATAACAGTACCCCCCCCCCTTGAGGAGGGGTCAAAGGACTCCAAAATACAGACTATCCAAAACAAGGGATACAAAAAAAAACCTGACACACTGGTCTAACAGACACGAAAACAGAAACAAGCTGCAACCACAGCTTGTAACAGTGCCCTCCCCCTGACGGTGGCCACTGGACACAAGATAAGGGAAAAAAATCATTTTTTTTTTTTTTTATATCAAGGCAAGAGTCAAAAATTATTTATTTTTCTTCTTCTTCTTTTTACAAAGCTCTTTAGGTCTGACCAAGGTAATTCCCCAAACATTGTCTGAACTGATGGTACCACCCAGCAAGGCTGCGTTCAAATCAGAGACAGGTTTCTTACCCTTGGGAGCTGAACTTTCTGGCAAAGTACTATTATTAGAAGAAGAAGAAGTCAGAAAAGCACATCCTGCAGTCAAAACAACGGGCTGGGACTCTTGTGCCGAGTTTACAGTATTTGGTAGACTCTCAGCAGACAAGACGGGTGACTTAGAGGAACCTGAACCAATTTCTTTGGAACCATATCTTTTAATAATTGCATCACTGAATGCTAGGGGATCCTGAAGAATGGGATCTTCAGCTTTCATTAGGCTGATCGCCCACTCAAAAGGCTCTCCTCTAAAAGAATAAATCAGATAAAGCACAAGGTTCTCTGAAGTGATGCCCAGAAATGGTCTAGACAACATAATAATGTTATAGTGTTTGTAAAGCGCCAGAAATTGGGCTAAGTCCCCATCAAAAATTATGGATGTTGAGATATCAGAGTCAGGATCTGTTTCCTTCCCATCTGACTGACTGGAGTGCTTTGCTAGGACCTGGTCACTATTGACCTTACTCGAGGCTGAGACTCTCTGAACACCACCCGGGGCAGTGACTTTCTGAACCCCACCCGGGACAGTGACTTTCTGAACCCCACCCGGGGCAGTGGCCTCCGGGAACCCCGCTGGGGCAGTGGCCTCCGGGAAGCCAGCTGGGGCAGTGGCCTCCGGGAACCCCGCTGTGGCAGTGGCCTCCGGGAACCCCGCTGGGGCAGTGGCCTCCGGGAACCCCGCTGGGGCAGTGGCCTCCGGGAACCCCGCTGGGGTCAGCACCTCGGATTCTTTTACTGGGACCGAGCCGTCGGCCTCCCCCACTGGGACCGAGCCATCGGCCTCCCTCTCTGAGTCGATAATTATCGAAACTTCTCCCGGGACTATGACTTCCGGGACTTTTGCTGAAGCTATAACCTTCAGCACCTCCACTAATGCTACGCCTCTTAAGTTCTTTCCTGGGGAAGCGACCTCTAGACCCTTCTTAGAGGCTGCGTCTCTCGAGACCCCACTTGGGGATATTACTTCAAATATCCCTTCTGGGGTTTTGCTTCTCGAGTTCCCTTCTAGAACTATGATTTCAGATACCCTTTCTGGGGTTGCGCTCTTTAAGTCCCTATATGGGGTAACAGCTTTTGAGACCCCTTCTGGTATGGAAACCTGAGCTAAAATATTTGATGTCCCTCTATAAGCTAGAGCATCGGGTACCGCTCCAGCACTCTGGGCATCGGGTACCGCACCAGCACTCTGGGCATCGGGTTCCTCTCCAGCACTCTGGGCATCAGGTACCGCTCCAGCACTCTGGGCATCGAGTACCGCTCCAGCACTCTGGGCATCGGGTACCGCTCCAGCACTCTTGGCATCGGGTACCCCACCAAGATCCTGAGCATCGGGCACCTCTCCAGGACCCTGAGCATCGGGCACCTCTCCAGGACCCTGGGCAACGGGCACCACTCCAGGACCCTGGGCAACGGGCACCACTCCAGGACCCTGGGCAACGGGCACCACTCCAGGACCCTGGGCAACGGGCACCACTCCAGGACCCTGGGCATCGGGCACCACTCCAGGACCCTGGGCAACGGGCACCACTCCAGGAACCTGGACAACGGGCACCACTCCAGGAACCTGGGCAACGGGCACCACTCCAGGAACCTGGGCAACGGGCACCACTCCAGGAACCTGGGCATCGGGCACCACTCCAGGGGCTTGCAACTCTGCTTCAACAGGAACCTCAAGAGAGGAGAGAAACATTCTCTTTTGATTTCTGAATCTATAATGGGGCTCCCTTGACCAAGGACCCCAATTATAGGACAGAGAGCTTTTTACTGTGGGTTGTGTGACAAGTACCTCTGCCACAGTAGAGACAGGAGTAGGTCTTGTATCCTGACTCAACTTGGCCAGAGGGCAAGACTCGTCACCACACTTTGGCTTGCGCAACTCACAGGTCTGCAGATAGTGGCCTAAACCCCCACAATATAGGCATAAGTTTAAGTTTCTGCGACGCAGACGCTCCTCTTCTGAGAGCCTGGGCCGCAGAAAACTTTTAAACCTTTTCTCTTCAATTAAACCAGAGGATTCTCTTGTCACCATACTGTGAACAAGAGTCTCTTTAGAGATAGATGTACTTTCAACGACTTCTGGCAAGATGAGCAAGATTTTATTCAGAAGGTTTTGCAGTTGCTTTAGGTATTGCTGCAAAACTTCTAGTCGCTCTGGTCTCAAAGCACTGAAAGCAGAGTTCAGGGCTGAGAGAGATGCCTGCAGGGCTTGCATAGTAGACATAGGAGGATTTAAAACTAGACAAGACAAGGCAAAACTAGACAAGGCAAGACTAGACAAGGCAAGACTAAATTTTTAAGCTAAACAAAACAAGACTGTTTTTTTTTTTTTTTAAACACCGGACTGGATTCTAAACACCGGATTGGATTCTAAACACCGGACTGGATTCTGCACACTGAATTCTAGACAGGACTGGATTCTAGACTAGACACTGGACTGGGCCAAAAAAGAAAAAAAGTTTTATTTCTTTTTTGTGGTATGGCTGGTGATAATGTTAGGTTCCTGGTGCTCAGAACAAGGGAGATGTTATGAAGCGAGTCCAGAGCACCAGGACGTAATGCTGGGAAAGGGGAATGGAAAGGGAATAGCCCCTGAATGTTAGGTTCCTGGTGCTCAGAACAAGGGAGATGTTATGAAGCGAGTCCAGAGCACCAGGACGTAATGCTGGGAAAGGGGAATGGAAAGGGAATAGCCCCTGGCGCCCTATCTCCGTTGTCTCGCCCGTGCTGTCAGTACACTCTTGCGAGACTATGGTTGCTTGAGCCCATGGCAGCCGCGTTTGAAGGGCGGATTACGTCTGCCCAACTTCGATGCCCCCTCAGGTCTTAATGAGAGACAAAGAGTGAACCAAGACAGGGTGATAACAAGGGGCCCTCTGACTAAACAACAAGGCCAGGGGCTACTAACAAACCTAAAACCAAAGTATGTGCGGCTTGCCGCCAAAGGAAAAGAACAACAAAGGAAATGCTGACCACACGCCGACACAATACTTTTGTGTACCGGCGGTGACAGCATAAGCAGAACCCTCTGCAAAACACCAGTGACAGAAATAATAACGGAATACAGCGGCCTAGGCTGACGGACGCGGCAGAGCCGCTACTCACGGAACCTGTACGAATACTGGCAAATGGACAGGAACCCCCAATACTGCCGACACAGACTCTCAGAACTGGAGGACAGGCAGAATCCCAAATGACAGACCGGTGGACACCAAGAAGCCAGAAACTCGACCAGGCATAGGCAAAGCCACTGGACTTCTGTACAGGAACACTTCACGGCAGGACACGGGATCAGACACAGGAATCGACACAAGGACTGACACAGGAATCGACACAGGAAGCAGTTCGACAGACACTGCTACACAGGAGCTCAGGAATAGGCAGGAACAAGCTCAGAACTCAAGCAGACTGGAAACCAAGAAATATCACCTGCGTCTGTGAATAGCACTGAGCCAGCATATAACAGAGAGGCCTAATTAATAATCTCATGCAGCTGCCCTGTTGCATGACTCCAAACTAACAAGATGCAATTAGCAGCCAGGTGAGGCTGAACACATGGGAACAAGCTGCAATTACACAGACTCACCAGCGGCAGCAACCAAGAGTACTCTTAAACAGAGCAACGGGAAATCCTGGCCTGCGAAACAACTTATAAACATAAAATACCTAACTGACATGCAAAACAAGAATGAGCCACGGCCGTGGCTCATAACAGTACCCCCCCCCTTTTGAGGAGGGGTCAAAGGACCCCAAAATACAGACTATCCAAAACAAGGGATACAAAAAAAAACCTGACACACTGGTCTAACAGACACGAAAACAGAAACAAGCTGCAACCACAGCTTGTAACAGTGCCCTCCCCCTGACGGTGGCCACTGGACACAAGATAAGGAAAAAAAAATCTTTTTTTTTTTTTTTATATCAAGGCAAGAGTCAAAAATTATTTCTTTTTCTTCTTCTTCTTTTTACAAAGCTCTTTAGGTCTGACCAAGGTAATTCCCCAAACATTGTCTGAACTGATGGTACCACCCAGCAAGGCTGCGTTCAAATCAGAGACAGGTTTCTTACCCTTTGGAGCTGAACTTTCTGGCAAAGTACTATTATTAGAAGAAGAAGAAGTCAGAAAAGCACATCCTGCAGTCAAAACAACGGGCTGGGACTCTTGTGCCGAGTTTACAGTATTTGGTGGACTCTCAGCAGACAAGACGGGTGACTTAGAGGAACTTGAACCAATTTTTTTGGAACCATATCTTTTAATAATTGCATCACTGAATGCTAGGGGATCCTGAAGAATGGGATCTTCAGCTTTCATTAGGCTGATCGCCCACTCAAAAGGCTCTCCTCTAAAAGAATAAATCAGATAAAGCACAAGGTTCTCTGAAGTGATGCCCATAAATGGTCTAGACAACATAATAATGTAATAGTGTTTGTAAAGTGCCAGAAATTGGGCTAAGTCCCCATCAAAAATTATGGATGTTGAGATATCAGAGTCAGGATCTGTTTCCTTCCCATCTGACTGACTGGAGTGCTTTGCTAGGACCTGGTCACTATTGACCTTACTTGAGGCTGAGACTCTCTGAACCCCACCCGGGGCAGTGGCTTTCTGAACCCCACCCGGGGCAGTGGCCTCCAGGAACCCCGCTGGGGCAGTGGCCTCCGGGAAGCCAGCTGGGGCAGTGGCCTCCGGGAACCCCGCTGGGGCAGTGGCCTCCGGGAACCCCGCTGGGGCAGTGGCCTCCAGGAACCCCGCTGGGGTCAGCACCTCGGATTCTTTTACTGGGACCGAGCCGTCGGCCTCCCCCACTGGGACCGAGCCATCGGCCTCCCTCTCTGAGTCGATAATTATCGAAACTTCTCCCGGGACTATGACTTCCGGGACTTTTGCTGAAGCTATAACCTTCAGCACCTCCACTAATGCTACGCCTCTTAAGTTCTTTCCTGGGGAAGCGACCTCTAGACCCTTCTTAGAGGCTGCGTCTCTCGAGACCCCACTTGGGGATATTACTTCAAATATCCCTTCTGGGGTTTTGCTTCTCGAGTTCCCTTCTAGAACTATGGTTTCAGATACCCTTTCTGGGGTTGCGCTCTTCAAGTCCCTACCTGGGGTAACAGCTTCTGAGACCCCTTCTGGTATGGAAACCTGAGCTAAAATATTTGATGTCCCTCTATAAGCTAGAGCATCGGGTACCGCTCCAGCACTCTGGGCATCGGGTACCGCACCAGCACTCTGGGCATCGGGTACCGCTCCAGCACTCTGGGCATCGGGTACCGCTCCAGCACTCTGGGCATCGGGTATCGCTCCAGCACTCTGGGCATCGGGTACCCCACCAAGATCCTGAGCATCGGGCATCTCTCCAGGACCCTGGGCAATGGGCACCACTCCAGGACCCTGGGCAACGGGCACCACTCCAGGACCCTGGGCAACGGGCACCACTCCAGGACCCTGGGCAACGGGCACCACTCCAGGACCCTGGGCAACGGGCACCACTCCAGGACCCTGGACAACGGGCACCACTCCAGGAACCTGGGCAACGGGCACCACTCCAGGAACCTGGGCAACGGGCACCACTCCAGGAACCTGGGCATCGGGCACCACTCCAGGGGCTTGCAACTCTGCTTCAACAGGAACCTCAAGAGAGGAGAGAAACATTCTCTTTTGATTCCTGAATCTATAATGGGGCTCCCTTGCCCAAGGACCCCAATTATAGGACAGAGAGCTTTTTACTGTGGGTTGTGTGACAAGTACCTCTGCCACAGTAGAGACAGGAGTAGGTCTTGTATCCTGACTCAACTTGGCCAGAGGGCAAGACTCGTCACCACACTTTGGCTTGCGCAACTCACAGGTCTGCAGATAGTGGCCTAAACCCCCACAATATAGGCATAAGTTTAAGTTTCTGCGACGCAGACGCTCCTCTTCTGAGAGCCTGGGCCGCAGAAAACTTTTAAACCTTTTCTCTTCAATTAAACCAGAGGATTCTCTTGTCACCATACTGTGAACAAGAGTCTCTTTAGAGATAGATGTACTCTCAACGACTTCTGGCAAGATGAGCAAGATTTTATTCAGAAGGTTTTGCAGTTGCTTTAGGGATTGCTGCAAAACTTCTAGTCGCTCTGGTCTCAAAGCACTGAAAGCAGAGTTCAGGGCTGAGAGAGATGCCTGCAGGGCTTGCATAGTAGACATAGGAGGATTTAAAACTAGACAAGACAAGACAAGGCAAAACTAGACACGGCAAGACTAAATTTTTAAGCTAAACAAAACAAGACTGTTTTTTTTTTAAACACCGGACTGGATTCTAAACACCGGATTGGATTCTAAACACCGGACTGGATTCTGCACACTGAATTCTAGACAGAACTGGAGTCTAGACTAGACACTGGACTGGGCCAAAAAAGAAAAAAAGTTTTATTTCTTTTTTGTGGTATGGCTGGTGATAATGTTAGGTTCCTGGTGCTCAGAACAAGGGAGATGTTATGAAGCGAGTCCAGAGCACCAGGACGTAATGCTGGGAAAGGGGAATGGAAAGGGAATAGCCCCTGAATGTTAGGTTCCTGGTGCTCAGAACAAGGGAGATGTTATGAAGCGAGTCCAGAGCACCAGGACGTAATGCTGGGAAAGGGGAATGGAAAGGGAATAGCCCCTGGCGCCCTATCTCCGTTGTCTCGCCCGTGCTGTCAGTACACTCTTGCGAGACTATGGTTGCTTGAGCCCATGGCAGCCGCGTTTGAAGGGCGGATTACGTCTGCCCAACTTCGATGCCCCCTCAGGTCTTAATGAGAGACAAAGAGTGAACCGAGACAGGGTGATAACAAGGGGCCCTCTGACTAAACAACAAGGCCAGGGGCTACTAACAAACCTAAAACCAAAGTATGTGCGGCTTGCCGCCAAAGGAAAAGAACAACAAAGGAAATGCTGACCACACGCCGACACAATACTTTTGTGTACCGGCGGTGACAGCATAAGCAGAACCCTCTGCAAAACACCAGTGACAGAAATAATAACGGAATACAGCGGCCTAGGCCGACGGACGCGGCAGAGCCGCTACTCACGGAACCTGTACGAATACTGGCAATTGGACAGGAACCCCCAATACTGCCGACACAGACTCTCAGAACTGGAGGACAGGCAGAATCCCAAATGACAGACCGGTGGACACCAAGAAGCCAGAAACTCGACCAGGCATAGGCAAAGCCACTGGACTTCTGTACAGGAACACTTCACGGCAGGACACGGGATCAGACACAGGAATCGACACAAGGACTGACACAGGAATCGACACAGGAAGCAGTTCGACAGACACTGCTACACAGGAGCTCAGGAATAGGCAGGAACAAGCTCAGAACTCAAGCAGACTGGAAACCAAGAAATATCACCAGCGTCTGTGAATAGCACTGAGCCAGCATATAACAGAGAGGCCTAATTAATAATCTCATGCAGCTGCCCTGTTGCATGACTCCAAACTAACAAGATGCAATTAGCAGCCAGGTGAGGCTGAACACATGGGAACAAGCTGCAATTACACAGACTCACCAGCGGCAGCAACCAAGAGTACTCTTAAACAGAGCAACGGGAAATCCTGGCCTGCGAAACAACTTATAAACATAAAATACCTAACTGACATGCAAAACAAGAATGAGCCACGGCCGTGGCTCATAACAGTACCCCCCCCCTTTTGAGGAGGGGTCAAAGGACCCCAAAATACAGACTATCCAAAACAAGGGATACAAAAAAAAACCTGACACACTGGTCTAACAGACACGAAAACAGAAACAAGCTGCAACCACAGCTTGTAACAGTGCCCTCCCCCTGACGGTGGCCACTGGACACAAGATAAGGAAAAAAAAATCTTTTTTTTTTTTTTTTTTTTATATCAAGGCAAGAGTCAAAAATTATTTCTTTTTCTTCTTCTTCTTTTTACAAAGCTCTTTAGGTCTGACCAAGGTAATTCCCCAAACATTGTCTGAACTGATGGTACCACCCAGCAAGGCTGCGTTCAAATCAGAGACAGGTTTCTTACCCTTTGGAGCTGAACTTTCTGGCAAAGTACTATTATTAGAAGAAGAAGAAGTCAGAAAAGCACATCCTGCAGTCAAAACAACGGGCTGGGACTCTTGTGCCGAGTTTACAGTATTTGGTGGACTCTCAGCAGACAAGACGGGTGACTTAGAGGAACGTGAACCAATTTTTTTGGAACCATATCTTTTAATAATTGCATCACTGAATGCTAGGGGATCCTGAAGAATGGGATCTTCAGCTTTCATTAGGCTGATCGCCCACTCAAAAGGCTCTCCTCTAAAAGAATAAATCAGATAAAGCACAAGGTTCTCTGAAGTGATGCCCATAAATGGTCTAGACAACATAATAATGTAATAGTGTTTGTAAAGTGCCAGAAATTGGGCTAAGTCCCCATCAAAAATTATGGATGTTGAGATATCAGAGTCAGGATCTGTTTCCTTCCCATCTGACTGACTGGAGTGCTTTGCTAGGACCTGGTCACTATTGACCTTACTCGAGGCTGAGACTCTCTGAACCCCACCCGGGGCAGTGTCTTTCTGAACCCCACCCGGGGCAGTGGCCTCCAGGAACCCCGCTGGGGCAGTGGCCTCCGGGAAGCCAGCTGGGGCAGTGGCCTCCGGGAACCCCGCTGGGGCAGTGGCCTCCGGGAACCCCGCTGGGGCAGTGGCCTCCAGGAACCCCGCTGGGGTCAGCACCTCGGATTCTTTTACTGGGACCGAGCCGTCGGCCTCCCCCACTGGGACCGAGCCATCGGCCTCCCTCTCTGAGTCGATAATTATCGAAACTTCTCCCGGGACTATGACTTCCGGGACTTTTGCTGAAGCTATAACCTTCAGCACCTCCACTAATGCTACGCCTCTTAAGTTCTTTCCTGGGGAAGCGACCTCTAGACCCTTCTTAGAGGCTGCGTCTCTCGAGACCCCACTTGGGGATATTACTTCAAATATCCCTTCTGGGGTTTTGCTTCTCGAGTTCCCTTCTAGAACTATGGTTTCAGATACCCTTTCTGGGGTTGCGCTCTTCAAGTCCCTACCTGGGGTAACAGCTTCTGAGACCCCTTCTGGTATGGAAACCTGAGCTAAAATATTTGATGTCCCTCTATAAGCTAGAGCATCGGGTACCGCTCCAGCACTCTGGGCATCGGGTACCGCACCAGCACTCTGGGCATCGGGTACCGCTCCAGCACTCTGGGCATCGGGTACCGCTCCAGCACTCTGGGCATCGGGTACCGCTCCAGCACTCTGGGCATCGGGTACCCCACCAAGATCCTGAGCATCGGGCATCTCTCCAGGACCCTGGGCAATGGGCACCACTCCAGGACCCTGGGCAACGGGCACCACTCCAGGACCCTGGGCAACGGGCACCACTCCAGGACCCTGGGCAACGGGCACCACTCCAGGACCCTGGGCAACGGGCACCACTCCAGGACCCTGGACAACGGGCACCACTCCAGGAACCTGGGCAACGGGCACCACTCCAGGAACCTGGGCAACGGGCACCACTCCAGGAACCTGGGCATCGGGCACCACTCCAGGGGCTTGCAACTCTGCTTCAACAGGAACCTCAAGAGAGGAGAGAAACATTCTCTTTTGATTCCTGAATCTATAATGGGGCTCCCTTGCCCAAGGACCCCAATTATAGGACAGAGAGCTTTTTACTGTGGGTTGTGTGACAAGTACCTCTGCCACAGTAGAGACAGGAGTAGGTCTTGTATCCTGACTCAACTTGGCCAGAGGGCAAGACTCGTCACCACACTTTGGCTTGCGCAACTCACAGGTCTGCAGATAGTGGCCTAAACCCCCACAATATAGGCATAAGTTTAAGTTTCTGCGACGCAGACGCTCCTCTTCTGAGAGCCTGGGCCGCAGAAAACTTTTAAACCTTTTCTCTTCAATTAAACCAGAGGATTCTCTTGTCACCATACTGTGAACAAGAGTCTCTTTAGAGATAGATGTACTCTCAACGACTTCTGGCAAGATGAGCAAGATTTTATTCAGAAGGTTTTGCAGTTGCTTTAGGGATTGCTGCAAAACTTCTAGTCGCTCTGGTCTCAAAGCACTGAAAGCAGAGTTCAGGGCTGAGAGAGATGCCTGCAGGGCTTGCATAGTAGACATAGGAGGATTTAAAACTAGACAAGACAAGACAAGGCAAAACTAGACAAGGCAAGACTAAATTTTTAAGCTAAACAAAACAAGACTGTTTTTTTTTTAAACACCGGACTGGATTCTAAACACCGGATTGGATTCTAAACACCGGACTGGATTCTGCACACTGAATTCTAGACAGAACTGGAGTCTAGACTAGACACTGGACTGGGCCAAAAAAGAAAAAAAGTTTTATTTCTTTTTTGTGGTATGGCTGGTGATAATGTTAGGTTCCTGGTGCTCAGAACAAGGGAGATGTTATGAAGCGAGTCCAGAGCACCAGGACGTAATGCTGGGAAAGGGGAATGGAAAGGGAATAGCCCCTGAATGTTAGGTTCCTGGTGCTCAGAACAAGGGAGATGTTATGAAGCGAGTCCAGAGCACCAGGACGTAATGCTGGGAAAGGGGAATGGAAAGGGAATAGCCCCTGGCGCCCTATCTCCGTTGTCTCGCCCGTGCTGTCAGTACACTCTTGCGAGACTATGGTTGCTTGAGCCCATGGCAGCCGCGTTTGAAGGGCGGATTACGTCTGCCCAACTTCGATGCCCCCTCAGGTCTTAATGAGAGACAAAGAGTGAACCGAGACAGGGTGATAACAAGGGGCCCTCTGACTAAACAACAAGGCCAGGGGCTACTAACAAACCTAAAACCAAAGTATGTGCGGCTTGCCGCCAAAGGAAAAGAACAACAAAGGAAATGCTGACCACACGCCGACACAATACTTTTGTGTACCGGCGGTGACAGCATAAGCAGAACCCTCTGCAAAACACCAGTGACAGAAATAATAACGGAATACAGCGGCCTAGGCCGACGGACGCGGCAGAGCCGCTACTCACGGAACCTGTACGAATACTGGCAATTGGACAGGAACCCCCAATACTGCCGACACAGACTCTCAGAACTGGAGGACAGGCAGAATCCCAAATGACAGACCGGTGGACACCAAGAAGCCAGAAACTCGACCAGGCATAGGCAAAGCCACTGGACTTCTGTACAGGAACACTTCACGGCAGGACACGGGATCAGACACAGGAATCGACACAAGGACTGACACAGGAATCGACACAGGAAGCAGTTCGACAGACACTGCTACACAGGAGCTCAGGAATAGGCAGGAACAAGCTCAGAACTCAAGCAGACTGGAAACCAAGAAATATCACCAGCGTCTGTGAATAGCACTGAGCCAGCATATAACAGAGAGGCCTAATTAATAATCTCATGCAGCTGCCCTGTTGCATGACTCCAAACTAACAAGATGCAATTAGCAGCCAGGTGAGGCTGAACACATGGGAACAAGCTGCAATTACACAGACTCACCAGCGGCAGCAACCAAGAGTACTCTTAAACAGAGCAACGGGAAATCCTGGCCTGCGAAACAACTTATAAACATAAAATACCTAACTGACATGCAAAACAAGAATGAGCCACGGCCGTGGCTCATAACAGTACCCCCCCCCCTTTTGAGGAGGGGTCAAAGGACCCCAAAATACAGACTATCCAAAACAAGGGATACAAAAAAAAACCTGACACACTGGTCTAACAGACACGAAAACAGAAACAAGCTGCAACCACAGCTTGTAACAGTGCCCTCCCCCTGACGGTGGCCACTGGACACAAGATAAGGATAAAAAAATCTTTTTTTTTTTTTTTTTTATATCAAGGCAAGAGTCAAAAATTATTTCTTTTTCTTCTTCTTCTTTTTACAAAGCTCTTTAGGTCTGACCAAGGTAATTCCCCAAACATTGTCTGAACTGATGGTACCACCCAGCAAGGCTGCGTTCAAATCAGAGACAGGTTTCTTACCCTTTGGAGCTGAACTTTCTGGCAAAGTACTATTATTAGAAGAAGAAGAAGTCAGAAAAGCACATCCTGCAGTCAAAACAACGGGCTGGGACTCTTGTGCCGAGTTTACAGTATTTGGTGGACTCTCAGCAGACAAGACGGGTGACTTAGAGGAACGTGAACCAATTTTTTTGGAACCATATCTTTTAATAATTGCATCACTGAATGCTAGGGGATCCTGAAGAATGGGATCTTCAGCTTTCATTAGGCTGATCGCCCACTCAAAAGGCTCTCCTCTAAAAGAATAAATCAGATAAAGCACAAGGTTCTCTGAAGTGATGCCCATAAATGGTCTAGACAACATAATAATGTAATAGTGTTTGTAAAGTGCCAGAAATTGGGCTAAGTCCCCATCAAAAATTATGGATGTTGAGATATCAGAGTCAGGATCTGTTTCCTTCCCATCTGACTGACTGGAGTGCTTTGCTAGGACCTGGTCACTATTGACCTTACTCGAGGCTGAGACTCTCTGAACCCCACCCGGGGCAGTGTCTTTCTGAACCCCACCCGGGGCAGTGGCCTCCAGGAACCCCGCTGGGGCAGTGGCCTCCGGGAAGCCAGCTGGGGCAGTGGCCTCCGGGAACCCCGCTGGGGCAGTGGCCTCCGGGAACCCCGCTGGGGCAGTGGCCTCCAGGAACCCCGCTGGGGTCAGCACCTCGGATTCTTTTACTGGGACCGAGCCGTCGGCCTCCCCCACTGGGACCGAGCCATCGGCCTCCCTCTCTGAGTCGATAATTATCGAAACTTCTCCCGGGACTATGACTTCCGGGACTTTTGCTGAAGCTATAACCTTCAGCACCTCCACTAATGCTACGCCTCTTAAGTTCTTTCCTGGGGAAGCGACCTCTAGACCCTTCTTAGAGGCTGCGTCTCTCGAGACCCCACTTGGGGATATTACTTCAAATATCCCTTCTGGGGTTTTGCTTCTCGAGTTCCCTTCTAGAACTATGGTTTCAGATACCCTTTCTGGGGTTGCGCTCTTCAAGTCCCTACCTGGGGTAACAGCTTCTGAGACCCCTTCTGGTATGGAAACCTGAGCTAAAATATTTGATGTCCCTCTATAAGCTAGAGCATCGGGTACCGCTCCAGCACTCTGGGCATCGGGTACCGCACCAGCACTCTGGGCATCGGGTACCGCTCCAGCACTCTGGGCATCGGGTACCGCTCCAGCACTCTGGGCATCGGGTACCGCTCCAGCACTCTGGGCATCGGGTACCCCACCAAGATCCTGAGCATCGGGCATCTCTCCAGGACCCTGGGCAATGGGCACCACTCCAGGACCCTGGGCAACGGGCACCACTCCAGGACCCTGGGCAACGGGCACCACTCCAGGACCCTGGGCAACGGGCACCACTCCAGGACCCTGGGCAACGGGCACCACTCCAGGACCCTGGACAACGGGCACCACTCCAGGAACCTGGGCAACGGGCACCACTCCAGGAACCTGGGCAACGGGCACCACTCCAGGAACCTGGGCATCGGGCACCACTCCAGGGGCTTGCAACTCTGCTTCAACAGGAACCTCAAGAGAGGAGAGAAACATTCTCTTTTGATTCCTGAATCTATAATGGGGCTCCCTTGCCCAAGGACCCCAATTATAGGACAGAGAGCTTTTTACTGTGGGTTGTGTGACAAGTACCTCTGCCACAGTAGAGACAGGAGTAGGTCTTGTATCCTGACTCAACTTGGCCAGAGGGCAAGACTCGTCACCACACTTTGGCTTGCGCAACTCACAGGTCTGCAGATAGTGGCCTAAACCCCCACAATATAGGCATAAGTTTAAGTTTCTGCGACGCAGACGCTCCTCTTCTGAGAGCCTGGGCCGCAGAAAACTTTTAAACCTTTTCTCTTCAATTAAACCAGAGGATTCTCTTGTCACCATACTGTGAACAAGAGTCTCTTTAGAGATAGATGTACTCTCAACGACTTCTGGCAAGATGAGCAAGATTTTATTCAGAAGGTTTTGCAGTTGCTTTAGGGATTGCTGCAAAACTTCTAGTCGCTCTGGTCTCAAAGCACTGAAAGCAGAGTTCAGGGCTGAGAGAGATGCCTGCAGGGCTTGCATAGTAGACATAGGAGGATTTAAAACTAGACAAGACAAGACAAGGCAAAACTAGACAAGGCAAGACTAAATTTTTAAGCTAAACAAAACAAGACTGTTTTTTTTTTAAACACCGGACTGGATTCTAAACACCGGATTGGATTCTAAACACCGGACTGGATTCTGCACACTGAATTCTAGACAGAACTGGAGTCTAGACTAGACACTGGACTGGGCCAAAAAAGAAAAAAAGTTTTATTTCTTTTTTGTGGTATGGCTGGTGATAATGTTAGGTTCCTGGTGCTCAGAACAAGGGAGATGTTATGAAGCGAGTCCAGAGCACCAGGACGTAATGCTGGGAAAGGGGAATGGAAAGGGAATAGCCCCTGAATGTTAGGTTCCTGGTGCTCAGAACAAGGGAGATGTTATGAAGCGAGTCCAGAGCACCAGGACGTAATGCTGGGAAAGGGGAATGGAAAGGGAATAGCCCCTGGCGCCCTATCTCCGTTGTCTCGCCCGTGCTGTCAGTACACTCTTGCGAGACTATGGTTGCTTGAGCCCATGGCAGCCGCGTTTGAAGGGCGGATTACGTCTGCCCAACTTCGATGCCCCCTCAGGTCTTAATGAGAGACAAAGAGTGAACCGAGACAGGGTGATAACAAGGGGCCCTCTGACTAAACAACAAGGCCAGGGGCTACTAACAAACCTAAAACCAAAGTATGTGCGGCTTGCCGCCAAAGGAAAAGAACAACAAAGGAAATGCTGACCACACGCCGACACAATACTTTTGTGTACCGGCGGTGACAGCATAAGCAGAACCCTCTGCAAAACACCAGTGACAGAAATAATAACGGAATACAGCGGCCTAGGCCGACGGACGCGGCAGAGCCGCTACTCACGGAACCTGTACGAATACTGGCAATTGGACAGGAACCCCCAATACTGCCGACACAGACTCTCAGAACTGGAGGACAGGCAGAATCCCAAATGACAGACCGGTGGACACCAAGAAGCCAGAAACTCGACCAGGCATAGGCAAAGCCACTGGACTTCTGTACAGGAACACTTCACGGCAGGACACGGGATCAGACACAGGAATCGACACAAGGACTGACACAGGAATCGACACAGGAAGCAGTTCGACAGACACTGCTACACAGGAGCTCAGGAATAGGCAGGAACAAGCTCAGAACTCAAGCAGACTGGAAACCAAGAAATATCACCAGCGTCTGTGAATAGCACTGAGCCAGCATATAACAGAGAGGCCTAATTAATAATCTCATGCAGCTGCCCTGTTGCATGACTCCAAACTAACAAGATGCAATTAGCAGCCAGGTGAGGCTGAACACATGGGAACAAGCTGCAATTACACAGACTCACCAGCGGCAGCAACCAAGAGTACTCTTAAACAGAGCAACGGGAAATCCTGGCCTGCGAAACAACTTATAAACATAAAATACCTAACTGACATGCAAAACAAGAATGAGCCACGGCCGTGGCTCATAACAGTACCCCCCCCCCTTTTGAGGAGGGGTCAAAGGACCCCAAAATACAGACTATCCAAAACAAGGGATACAAAAAAAAACCTGACACACTGGTCTAACAGACACGAAAACAGAAACAAGCTGCAACCACAGCTTGTAACAGTGCCCTCCCCCTGACGGTGGCCACTGGACACAAGATAAGGAAAAAAAAAATCTTTTTTTTTTTTTTTTTTTTATATCAAGGCAAGAGTCAAAAATTATTTCTTTTTCTTCTTCTTCTTTTTACAAAGCTCTTTAGGTCTGACCAAGGTAATTCCCCAAACATTGTCTGAACTGATGGTACCACCCAGCAAGGCTGCGTTCAAATCAGAGACAGGTTTCTTACCCTTTGGAGCTGAACTTTCTGGCAAAGTACTATTATTAGAAGAAGAAGAAGTCAGAAAAGCACATCCTGCAGTCAAAACAACGGGCTGGGACTCTTGTGCCGAGTTTACAGTATTTGGTGGACTCTCAGCAGACAAGACGGGTGACTTAGAGGAACGTGAACCAATTTTTTTGGAACCATATCTTTTAATAATTGCATCACTGAATGCTAGGGGATCCTGAAGAACGGGATCTTCAGCTTTCATTAGGCTGATCGCCCACTCAAAAGGCTCTCCTCTAAAAGAATAAATCAGATAAAGCACAAGGTTCTCTGAAGTGATGCCCATAAATGGTCTAGACAACATAATAATGTAATAGTGTTTGTAAAGTGCCAGAAATTGGGCTAAGTCCCCATCAAAAATTATGGATGTTGAGATATCAGAGTCAGGATCTGTTTCCTTCCCATCTGACTGACTGGAGTGCTTTGCTAGGACCTGGTCACTATTGACCTTACTCGAGGCTGAGACTCTCTGAACCCCACCCGGGGCAGTGTCTTTCTGAACCCCACCCGGGGCAGTGGCCTCCAGGAACCCCGCTGGGGCAGTGGCCTCCGGGAAGCCAGCTGGGGCAGTGGCCTCCGGGAACCCCGCTGGGGCAGTGGCCTCCGGGAACCCCGTTGGGGCAGTGGCCTCCAGGAACCCCGCTGGGGTCAGCACCTCGGATTCTTTTACTGGGACCGAGCCGTCGGCCTCCCCCACTGGGACCGAGCCATCGGCCTCCCTCTCTGAGTCGATAATTATCGAAACTTCTCCCGGGACTATGACTTCCGGGACTTTTGCTGAAGCTATAACCTTCAGCACCTCCACTAATGCTACGCCTCTTAAGTTCTTTCCTGGGGAAGCGACCTCTAGACCCTTCTTAGAGGCTGCGTCTCTCGAGACCCCACTTGGGGATATTACTTCAAATATCCCTTCTGGGGTTTTGCTTCTCGAGTTCCCTTCTAGAACTATGGTTTCAGATACCCTTTCTGGGGTTGCGCTCTTCAAGTCCCTACCTGGGGTAACAGCTTCTGAGACCCCTTCTGGTATGGAAACCTGAGCTAAAATATTTGATGTCCCTCTATAAGCTAGAGCATCGGGTACTGCTCCAGCACTCTGGGCATCGGGTACCGCACCAGCACTCTGGGCATCGGGTACCGCTCCAGCACTCTGGGCATTGGGTACCGCTCCAGCACTCTGGGCATCGGGTACCGCTCCAGCACTCTGGGCATCGGGTACCCCACCAAGATCCTGAGCATCGGGCATCTCTCCAGGACCCTGGGCAATGGGCACCACTCCAGGACCCTGGGCAACGGGCACCACTCCAGGACCCTGGGCAACGGGCACCACTCCAGGACCCTGGGCAACGGGCACCACTCCAGGACCCTGGGCAACGGGCACCACTCCAGGACCCTGGACAACGGGCACCACTCCAGGAACCTGGGCAACGGGCACCACTCCAGGAACCTGGGCAACGGGCACCACTCCAGGAACCTGGGCATCGGGCACCACTCCAGGGGCTTGCAACTCTGCTTCAACAGGAACCTCAAGAGAGGAGAGAAACATTCTCTTTTGATTCCTGAATCTATAATGGGGCTCCCTTGCCCAAGGACCCCAATTATAGGACAGAGAGCTTTTTACTGTGGGTTGTGTGACAAGTACCTCTGCCACAGTAGAGACAGGAGTAGGTCTTGTATCCTGACTCAACTTGGCCAGAGGGCAAGACTCGTCACCACACTTTGGCTTGCGCAACTCACAGGTCTGCAGATAGTGGCCTAAACCCCCACAATATAGGCATAAGTTTAAGTTTCTGCGACGCAGACGCTCCTCTTCTGAGAGCCTGGGCCGCAGAAAACTTTTAAACCTTTTCTCTTCAATTAAACCAGAGGATTCTCTTGTCACCATACTGTGAACAAGAGTCTCTTTAGAGATAGATGTACTCTCAACGACTTCTGGCAAGATGAGCAAGATTTTATTCAGAAGGTTTTGCAGTTGCTTTAGGGATTGCTGCAAAACTTCTAGTCGCTCTGGTCTCAAAGCACTGAAAGCAGAGTTCAGGGCTGAGAGAGATGCCTGCAGGGCTTGCATAGTAGACATAGGAGGATTTAAAACTAGACAAGACAAGACAAGGCAAAACTAGACAAGGCAAGACTAAATTTTTAAGCTAAACAAAACAAGACTGTTTTTTTTTTAAACACCGGACTGGATTCTAAACACCGGATTGGATTCTAAACACCGGACTGGATTCTGCACACTGAATTCTAGACAGAACTGGAGTCTAGACTAGACACTGGACTGGGCCAAAAAAGAAAAAAAGTTTTATTTCTTTTTTGTGGTATGGCTGGTGATAATGTTAGGTTCCTGGTGCTCAGAACAAGGGAGATGTTATGAAGCGAGTCCAGAGCACCAGGACGTAATGCTGGGAAAGGGGAATGGAAAGGGAATAGCCCCTGAATGTTAGGTTCCTGGTGCTCAGAACAAGGGAGATGTTATGAAGCGAGTCCAGAGCACCAGGACGTAATGCTGGGAAAGGGGAATGGAAAGGGAATAGCCCCTGGCGCCCTATCTCCGTTGTCTCGCCCGTGCTGTCAGTACACTCTTGCGAGACTATGGTTGCTTGAGCCCATGGCAGCCGCGTTTGAAGGGCGGATTACGTCTGCCCAACTTTGATGCCCCCTCAGGTCTTAATGAGAGACAAAGAGTGAACCGAGACAGGGTGATAACAAGGGGCCCTCTGACTAAACAACAAGGCCAGGGGCTACTAACAAACCTAAAACCAAAGTATGTGCGGCTTGCCGCCAAAGGAAAAGAACAACAAAGGAAATGCTGACCACACGCCGACACAATACTTTTGTGTACCGGCGGTGACAGCATAAGCAGAACCCTCTGCAAAACACCAGTGACAGAAATAATAACGGAATACAGCGGCCTAGGCCGACGGACGCGGCAGAGCCGCTACTCACGGAACCTGTACGAATACTGGCAATTGGACAGGAACCCCCAATACTGCCGACACAGACTCTCAGAACTGGAGGACAGGCAGAATCCCAAATGACAGACCGGTGGACACCAAGAAGCCAGAAACTCGACCAGGCATAGGCAAAGCCACTGGACTTCTGTACAGGAACACTTCACGGCAGGACACGGGATCAGACACAGGAATCGACACAAGGACTGACACAGGAATCGACACAGGAAGCAGTTCGACAGACACTGCTACACAGGAGCTCAGGAATAGGCAGGAACAAGCTCAGAACTCAAGCAGACTGGAAACCAAGAAATATCACCAGCGTCTGTGAATAGCACTGAGCCAGCATATAACAGAGAGGCCTAATTAATAATCTCATGCAGCTGCCCTGTTGCATGACTCCAAACTAACAAGATGCAATTAGCAGCCAGGTGAGGCTGAACACATGGGAACAAGCTGCAATTACACAGACTCACCAGCGGCAGCAACCAAGAGTACTCTTAAACAGAGCAACGGGAAATCCTGGCCTGCGAAACAACTTATAAACATAAAATACCTAACTGACATGCAAAACAAGAATGAGCCACGGCCGTGGCTCATAACAGTACCCCCCCCCTTTTGAGGAGGGGTCAAAGGACCCCAAAATACAGACTATCCAAAACAAGGGATACAAAAAAAAACCTGACACACTGGTCTAACAGACACGAAAACAGAAACAAGCTGCAACCACAGCTTGTAACAGTGCCCTCCCCCTGACGGTGGCCACTGGACACAAGATAAGGAAAAAAAAATCTTTTTTTTTTTTTTTTTATATCAAGGCAAGAGTCAAAAATTATTTCTTTTTCTTCTTCTTCTTTTTACAAAGCTCTTTAGGTCTGACCAAGGTAATTCCCCAAACATTGTCTGAACTGATGGTACCACCCAGCAAGGCTGCGTTCAAATCAGAGACAGGTTTCTTACCCTTTGGAGCTGAACTTTCTGGCAAAGTACTATTATTAGAAGAAGAAGAAGTCAGAAAAGCACATCCTGCAGTCAAAACAACGGGCTGGGACTCTTGTGTCGAGTTTACAGTATTTGGTGGACTCTCAGCAGACAAGACGGGTGACTTAGAGGAACTTGAACCAATTTTTTTGGAACCATATCTTTTAATAATTGCATCACTGAATGCTAGGGGATCCTGAAGAATGGGATCTTCAGCTTTCATTAGGCTGATCGCCCACTCAAAAGGCTCTCCTCTAAAAGAATAAATCAGATAAAGCACAAGGTTCTCTGAAGTGATGCCCATAAATGGTCTAGACAACATAATAATGTAATAGTGTTTGTAAAGTGCCAGAAATTGGGCTAAGTCCCCATCAAAAATTATGGATGTTGAGATATCAGAGTCAGGATCTGTTTCCTTCCCATCTGACTGACTGGAGTGCTTTGCTAGGACCTGGTCACTATTGACCTTACTCGAGGCTGAGACTCTCTGAACCCCACCCGGGGCAGTGACTTTCTGAACCCCACCCGGGGCAGTGGCCTCCAGGAACCCCGCTGGGGCAGTGGCCTCCGGGAAGCCAGCTGGGGCAGTGGCCTCCGGGAACCCCGCTGGGGCAGTGGCCTCCGGGAACCCCGCTGGGGCAGTGGCCTCCAGGAACCCCGCTGGGGTCAGCACCTCGGATTCTTTTACTGGGACCGAGCCGTCGGCCTCCCCCACTGGGACCGAGCCATCGGCCTCCCTCTCTGAGTCGATAATTATCGAAACTTCTCCCGGGACTATGACTTCCGGGACTTTTGCTGAAGCTATAACCTTCAGCACCTCCACTAATGCTACGCCTCTTAAGTTCTTTCCTGGGGAAGCGACCTCTAGACCCTTCTTAGAGGCTGCGTCTCTCGAGACCCCACTTGGGGATATTACTTCAAATATCCCTTCTGGGGTTTTGCTTCTCGAGTTCCCTTCTAGAACTATGGTTTCAGATACCCTTTCTGGGGTTGCGCTCTTCAAGTCCCTACCTGGGGTAACAGCTTCTGAGACCCCTTCTGGTATGGAAACCTGAGCTAAAATATTTGATGTCCCTCTATAAGCTAGAGCATCGGGTACCGCTCCAGCACTCTGGGCATCGGGTACCGCACCAGCACTCTGGGCATCGGGTACCGCTCCAGCACTCTGGGCATCGGGTACCGCTCCAGCACTCTGGGCATCGGGTACCGCTCCAGCACTCTGGGCATTGGGTACCCCACCAAGATCCTGAGCATCGGGCATCTCTCCAGGACCCTGGGCAATGGGCACCACTCCAGGACCCTGGGCAACGGGCACCACTCCAGGACCCTGGGCAACGGGCACCACTCCAGGACCCTGGGCAACGGGCACCACTCCAGGACCCTGGGCAACGGGCACCACTCCAGGAACCTGGACAACGGGCACCACTCCAGGAACCTGGGCAACGGGCACCACTCCAGGAACCTGGGCAACGGGCACCACTCCAGGAACCTGGGCATCGGGCACCACTCCAGGGGCTTGCAACTCTGCTTCAACAGGAACCTCAAGAGAGGAGAGAAACATTCTCTTTTGATTCCTGAATCTATAATGGGGCTCCCTTGCCCAAGGACCCCAATTATAGGACAGAGAGCTTTTTACTGTGGGTTGTGTGACAAGTACCTCTGCCACAGTAGAGACAGGAGTAGGTCTTGTATCCTGACTCAACTTGGCCAGAGGGCAAGACTCGTCACCACACTTTGGCTTGCGCAACTCACAGGTCTGCAGATAGTGGCCTAAACCCCCACAATATAGGCATAAGTTTAAGTTTCTGCGACGCAGACGCTCCTCTTCTGAGAGCCTGGGCCGCAGAAAACTTTTAAACCTTTTCTCTTCAATTAAACCAGAGGATTCTCTTGTCACCATACTGTGAACAAGAGTCTCTTTAGAGATAGATGTACTCTCAACGACTTCTGGCAAGATGAGCAAGATTTTATTCAGAAGGTTTTGCAGTTGCTTTAGGGATTGCTGCAAAACTTCTAGTCGCTCTGGTCTCAAAGCACTGAAAGCAGAGTTCAGGGCTGAGAGAGATGCCTGCAGGGCTTGCATAGTAGACATAGGAGGATTTAAAACTAGACAAGACAAGACAAGGCAAAACTAGACAAGGCAAGACTAAATTTTTAAGCTAAACAAAACAAGACTGTTTTTTTTTTAAACACCGGACTGGATTCTAAACACCGGATTGGATTCTAAACACCGGACTGGATTCTAAACACTGAATTCTAGACAGAACTGGAGTCTAGACTAGACACTGGACTGGGCCAAAAAAGAAAAAAAGTTTTATTTCTTTTTTGTGGTATGGCTGGTGATAATGTTAGGTTCCTGGTGCTCAGAACAAGGGAGATGTTATGAAGCGAGTCCAGAGCACCAGGACGTAATGCTGGGAAAGGGGAATGGAAAGGGAATAGCCCCTGAATGTTAGGTTCCTGGTGCTCAGAACAAGGGAGATGTTATGAAGCGAGTCCAGAGCACCAGGACGTAATGCTGGGAAAGGGGAATGGAAAGGGAATAGCCCCTGGCGCCCTATCTCCGTTGTCTCGCCCGTGCTGTCAGTACACTCTTGCGAGACTATGGTTGCTTGAGCCCATGGCAGCCGCGTTTGAAGGGCGGATTACGTCTGCCCAACTTCGATGCCCCCTCAGGTCTTAATGAGAGACAAAGAGTGAACCGAGACAGGGTGATAACAAGGGGCCCTCTGACTAAACAACAAGGCCAGGGGCTACTAACAAACCTAAAACCAAAGTATGTGCGGCTTGTCGCCAAAGGAAAAGAACAACAAAGGAAATGCTGACCACACGCCGACACAATACTTTTGTGTACCGGCGGTGACAGCATAAGCAGAACCCTCTGCAAAACACCAGTGACAGAAATAATAACGGAATACAGCGGCCTAGGCCGACGGACGCGGCAGAGCCGCTACTCACGGAACCGGTACAAATACTGGCAAATGGACAGGAACCCCCAATACTGCCGACACAGACTCTCAGAACTGGAGGACAGGCAGAATCCCAAACGACAGACCGGTGGACACCAAGAAGCCAGAAACTCGACCAGGCATAGGCAAAGCCACTGGACTTCTGTACAGGAACACTTCACGGCAGGACACGGGATCAGACACAGGAATCGACACAGGAATCGACACAAGGACTGACACAGGAATCGACACAGGAAGCAGTTCGACAGACACTGCTACACAGGAGCTCAGGAATAGGCAGGAACAAGCTCAGAACTCAAGCAGACTGGAAACCAAGAAATATCACCAGCGTCTGTGAATAGCACTGAGCCAGCATATAACAGAGAGGCCTAATTAATAATCTCATGCAGCTGCCCTGTTGCATGACTCCAAACTGACAAGATGCAATTAGCAGCCAGGTGAGGCTGAACACATGGGAACAAGCTGCAATTACACAGACTCACAAGCGGCAGCAACCAAGAGTACTCTTAAACAGAGCAACAGGAAATCCAGGCCTGCGAAACAACTTATAAACATAAAATACCTAACTGACATGCAAAACAGGAATGAGCCACGGCCGTGGCTCATAACAGTAGCCCCCCCTTGAGGAGGGGTCAAAGGACCCCAAAATACAGACTATCCAAAACAAGGGATACAAAAAAAAACCTGACACACTGGTCTAACAGACACGAAAACAGAAACAAGCTGCAACCACAGCTTGTAACAGTGCCCTCCCCCTGACGGTGGCCACTGGACACAAGATAAGGAAAAAAAATCTTTTTTTTTTTTTTTTTTATATCAAGGCAAGAGTCAAAAATTATTTCTTTTTCTTCTTCTTTTTACAAAGCTCTTTAGGTCTGACCAAGGTAATTCCCCAAACATTGTCTGAACTGATGGTACCACCCAGCAAGGCTGCGTTCAAATCAGAGACAGGTTTCTTACCCTTGGGAGCTGAACTTTCTGGCAAAGTACTATTATTAGAAGAAGAAGAAGAAGAAGTCAGAAAAGCACATCCTGCAGTCAAAACAACGGGCTGGGACTCTTGTGCCGAGTTTACAGTATTTGGTGGACTCTCAGCAGACAAGACGGGTGACTTAGAGGAACCTGAACCAATTTCTTTGGAACCATATCTTTTAATAATTGCATCACTGAATGCTAGGGGATCATGAAGAATGGGATCTTCAGCTTTCATTAGGCTGATCGCCCACTCAAAAGGCTCTCCTCTAAAAGAATAAATCAGATAAAGCACAAGGTTCTCTGAAGTGATGCCCAGAAATGGTCTAGACAACATAATAATGTTATAGTGTTTGTAAAGCGCCAGAAATTGGGCTAAGTCCCCACCAAAAATTATGGATGTTGAGATATCAGAGTCAGGATCTGTTTCCTTCCCATCTGACTGACTGGAGTGCTTTGCTAGGACCTGGTCACTATTGACCTTACTCGAGGCTGAGACTCTCTGAACCCCACCCGGGGCAGTGACTTTCTGAACCCCACCCGGGACAGTGACTTTCTGAACCCCACCCAGGGCAGTGGCCTCCGGGAACCCCGCTGGGGCAGTGGCCTCCGGGAAGCCAGCTGGGGCAGTGGCCTCCGGGAACCCCGCTGGGGCAGTGGCCTCCGGGAACCCCGCTGGGGCAGTGGCCTCCGGGAACCCCGCTGGGGTCAGCACCTCGGATTCTTTTACTGGGACCGAGCCGTCGGCCTCCCCCACAGGGACCGAGCCATCGGCCTCCCTCTCTGAGTCGATAATTATCGAAACTTCTCCCGGGCCTATGACTTCTGGGACTTTTGCTGAAGCTATAACCTTCAGCACCTCCACTAATGCTACGCCTCTTAAGTTCTTTCCTGGGGAAGCGACCTCTAGACCCTTCTTAGAGGCTGCGTCTCTCGAGACCCCACTTGGGGATATTACTTCAAATATCCCTTCTGGGGTTTTGCTTCTCGAGTTCCCTTCTAGAACTATGGTTTCAGATACCCTTTCTGGGGTTGCGCTCTTCAAGTCCCTACCTGGGGTAACAGCTTCTGAGACCCCTTCTGGTATGGAAACCTGAGCTAAAATATTTGATGTCCCTCTATAAGCTAGAGCATCGGGTACCGCTCCAGCACTCTGGGCATCGGGTACCGCACCAGCACTCTGGGCATCGGGTACCACTCCAGCACTCTGGGCATCGGGTACCGCTCCAGCACTCTGGGCATCGGGTACCGCTCCAGCACTCTGGGCATCGGGTACCCCACCAAGATCCTGAGCATCGGGCACCTCTCCAGGACCCTGGGCAACGGGCACCACTCCAGGACCCTGGGCAACGGGCACCACTCCAGGACCCTGGGCAACAGGCACCACTCCAGGACCCTGGGCAATGGGCACCACTCCAGGACCCTGGGCAACGGGCACCATTCCAGGAACCTGGACAACGGGCACCACTCCAGGAACCTGGGCAACAGGCACCACTCCAGTAACCTGGACAATGGGCACCACTCCAGGAACCTGGGCATCGGGCACCACTCCAGGGGCTTGCAACTCTGCTTCAACAGGAACCTCAAGAGAGGAGAGAAACATTCTCTTTTGATTCCTGAATCTATAATGGGGCTCCCTTGCCCAAGGACCCCAATTATAGGACAGAGAGCTTTTTACTGTGGGTTGTGTGACAAGTACCTCTGCCACAGTAGAGACAGGAGTAGGTCTTGTATCCTGACTCAACTTGGCCAGAGGGCAAGACTCGTCACCACACTTTGGCTTGCGCAACTCACAGGTCTGCAGATAGTGGCCTAAACCCCCACAATATAGGCATAAGTTTAAGTTTCTGCGACGCAGACGCTCCTCTTCTGAGAGCCTGGGCCGCAGAAAACTTTTAAACCTTTTCTCTTCAATTAAACCAGAGGATTCTCTTGTCACCATACTGTGAACAAGAGTCTCTTTAGAGATAGATGTACTCTCAACGACTTCTGGCAAGATGAGCAAGATTTTATTCAGAAGGTTTTGCTGTTGCTTTAGGGATTGCTGCAAAACTTCTAGTCGCTCTGGTCTCAAAGCACTGAAAGCAGAGTTCAGGGCTGAGAGAGATGCCTGCAGGGCTTGCATAGTAGACATAGGAGGATTTAAAACTAGACAAGACAAGACAAGGCAAAACTAAATTTTTAAGCTAAACAAAACAAGACTGTTTTTTTTTTTTTTAAAACACCGGACTGGATTCTAAACACCGGATTGGATTCTAAACACCGGACTGGATTCTGCACACTGAATTCTAGACAGGACTGGATTCTAGACTAGACACTGGACTGGGCCAAAAAAAAAAAAAAGTTTTATTTCTTTTTTGTGGTATGGCTGGTGATAATGTTAGGTTCCTGGTGCTCAGAACAAGGGAGATGTTATGAAGCGAGTCCAGAGCACCAGGACGTAATGCTGGGAAAGGGGAATGGAAAGGGAATAGCCCCTGAATGTTAGGTTCCTGGTGCTCAGAACAAGGGAGATGTTATGAAGCGAGTCCAGAGCACCAGGACGTAATGCTGGGAAAGGGGAATGCAAAGGGAATAGCCCCTGGCGCCCTATCTCCGTTGTCTCGCCCGTGCTGTCAGTACACTCTTGCGAGACTATGGTTGCTTGAGCCCATGGCAGCCGCGTTTGAAGGGCGGATTACGTCTGCCCAACTTCGATGCCCCCTCAGGTCTTAATGAGAGACAAAGAGTGAACCGAGACAGGGTGATAACAAGGGGCCCTCTGACTAAACAACAAGGCCAGGGGCTACTAACAAACCTAAAACCAAAGTATGTGCGGCTTGCCGCCAAAGGAAAAGAACAACAAAGGAAATGCTGACCACACGCCGACACAATACTTTTGTGTACCGGCGGTGACAGCATAAGCAGAACCCTCTGCAAAACACCAGTGACAGAAATAATAACGGAATACAGCGGCCTAGGCCGACGGACGCGGCAGAGCCGCTACTCACGGAACCGGTACGAATACTGGCAAATGGACAGGAACCCCCAATACTGCCGACACAGACTCTCAGAACTGGAGGACAGGCAGAATCCCAAACGACAGACCGGTGGACACCAAGAAGCCAGAAACTCGACCAGGCATAGGCAAAGCCACTGGACTTCTGTACAGGAACACTTCACGGCAGGACACGGGATCAGACACAGGAATCGACACAAGGACTGACACAGGAATCGACACAGGAAGCAGTTCGACAGACACTGCTACACAGGAGCTCAGGAATAGGCAGGAACAAGCTCAGAACTCAAGCAGACTGGAAACCAAGAAATATCACCAGCGTCTGTGAATAGCACTGAGCCAGCATATAACAGAGAGGCCTAATTAATAATCTCATGCAGCTGCCCTGTTGCATGACTCCAAACTGACAAGATGCAATTAGCAGCCAGGTGAGGCTGAACACATGGGAACAAGCTGCAATTACACAGACTCACCAGCGGCAGCAACCAAGAGTACTCTTAAACAGAGCAACGGGAAATCCTGGCCTGCGAAACAACTTATAAACATAAAATACCTAACTGACATGCAAAACAGGAATGAGCCACAGCCGTGGCTCATAACAGGTTGGCCTCGTGTATCTTATTCACCACGGCCGCTGTGGTTTGCCCGATAACATCTTTCGCTATATTACGTGCCGCGGTCTTCATATGTGGTTTAGCTAACTCTAAACCTCTCCGGAAAAGAGGAACAGCTTTTCTGAAAAGACTTCGAAAAATACCGCCTAATCAGCAGACGTGCTGCCATGAATCCATTACCGGCTTGAGATTTATAATATTGCGCGTAGAGGCCCAGATCGCCATAATTTTTAACAGCAACCATTCTGCTTAGTTAATAAAATTTAGTTTTGCGGCATCTGAAGTGTAGCTTCACGATCGCTTTCCCAAACTTAAATGCCATGTTCTCGTTCTGGTCGTTCTTTATCTCTATGGCTATCGTGTCAAAATGTGTTTTGCACAATGGTACATAATCGGGCTTCTCGTATCGTATTGTGACCACCTCATTGTTATAACCCTTCATTTCAACAGTGCGAAGTAGCGGTACATAACTATCCCCGACCCGTTGGTGTTCGATAATGTCTGTGTACACGTACATTGTATATTGGCCGCCTTTGATGTCGGCGCATGGTTTAGAAATCTTAGTTTTAGGTTGTAAACCAAGTATCCATGTCAGCTTAGGACCGGCGTGGATTTGATACAACAGCTTACTGTCGCATGTTACAACGCGTGCAAACGGATCGTACGTTAGTCTTAATCCAACGTCCAGTTTCAGTTGTACAATTTCAGCGTTGATTGCGTTCAGTTACGCTTCGATTGTTTCATAAAAACCTGGTTTAATGCACAAACTCGCGACTCTCGCCACCGGCTGATCCGCCGTTCCATCCCATGATAATTGCAGTCTACAATCTTGTAAATCCAATGTATTCCACGTGTGCGGATATTGTATCTCAGTAAGTGCTACTTCCCATTTGCCATTTAAGTCTATCGGTTTAGCCAACTTTGTCGTATAGTTAGAAATCTTATTTTGCGGGAAAGTAACCGCCGAGGCGTTGCTGGGTAAGGTTATGTAGAACGACTTGTCATCCATCTCTCATCTTGATTAGATAGTGATGAGCTTTATATGTCTTTTATCACCGATGCCGCGACCCAACTGTTAAATTTTGTGGGGTACCCGCGCCACTTGACTAATGCGTATTTTCGGCCTCTGACCGTCTTATTTTTTAAAATCTTTTCCACTTTGTAAACCCTGTTATAGTTTTTTGATATGCTTTGAAGCTCTTCGGGGTAAAAACTACCTGTTATAATTTCACCGTACAGATCTGCCAACTTATAAAGCGGCTTAAGCCCTTTAGTGTTCACACTATGTACAACAAATATCTCCTCAGAAAAACTGTGTTCGTAACCTTTCTGAAATATGTCCTTATATTTAGAATTACGAACGTGGTCACCGATTCCTAAACAAACGGGGGCTTTCTTACTTCTAAAGTAATCACCGTAGGTAGTTTTGAAGACACTCAATGCGTTAGAGTCATTCACATCGTTTGGAGCGCACTTAATCGTTCTATGGTATGTGTTATTATAGCTGCGTATGAAATCTTGTAAAACGTCTATATATCTGTAGGTATTCTTTGCCGTGAAATAGCGCCACATGCGTGTTTTTAAAGTCCTATTGAAGCGCTCTATAACAGCCGCTTTCACATCGTTATTGGTCGTGAAATGCTTTATACCGTATTTTTCTAACGCCTTTTTTAGGTTTCTGTTTAGAAACTCTTTACCATTATCGGTTTGTAGCTTCATAGGCACAACACCCGGCTGAAATATTTTTTCAAAAGCATTAGCGACTGTTGTGGCTTTCTTAGCGGTCAGACTTTCAGCCCACACCCTCTTACTGAATATATTGATGACTGTTAATATGTATTTAACACCATCGTTGTATTTTGACAGATCTATCAGTGAAACCAAATCGCATTGCCACTGTTGGTTTATACCCGATACACAAATCATGTTCCTTTTATAGTTTTTTCTTGCCGGTTTGTGCAACGTGTATGCGTCTTGTTCTTGTAACCACTTTCTTACGTCCGATCTTTTACATTTATTTTTAACCGACCCATAATATTTATCAATGCTGCTAAAACTACCTGGTTTTAACACTGTGTAATATGCATCTTTCATCCGCTTGATTTGACGCGCTGCGTTGCGTGACATTCTGTGACTGGTGTTACGTGACACTCTTTTCAAAGCCATTATCTTTTAACACGGTTTAATATCGAACTCTATAAATTTTATATTAAATTTTATATAAAAGCGATATCAAACACTATCATTTAATATTAAAGGAGGCGTTACCCAGGATAAAGGGGTGGAGCAACTGTCACTTTGACAGAAAGGTGGTCTTTCTCTACTCACACCAGCTCACACTTAACAACTGAAAACCAAGCTAACCAGCTTGAAACAAGTCAGCAATGGCTGAACAACAGTACTTAACCAAGTAACAATGCAGAACTTAAGTAACAAATGCAGGAAAACGAAATGCTGGGTGGGCACCCAGCATCCTCTATGGACTATGAGAAAAGGATTTACCGGTAAGTAATTAAAATCCTATTTTCTCTTACGTCCTAGAGGATGCTGGGGTCCACATTAGTACCATGAGGATGTACCAGAGCTCCAAGTATGGGAGGGAGAGCGCGGAGGCTCCTGCAGAACCGATTGACCAAACTTTAGGCCCTCAGAGGCCAAATTATTGAACATGTAGAACTTAGCAAACGTGTTCGATCCTGACCAAGTAGCCGCTCTGCAAAGCTGTAAAGCCGAGGCACCCTGGGCAGCCATCCAGGAAGAACCCACTTTACGAGTAGGGTGGGCCTTAACAGATTTTGGAAGCGACAAGCCTGCCGTAGAATAAGCATGCTGGATAGTAAACCTGATCCAGCGAGAAATCGTCTGCTTAGATGCAGGAAACCCAAGCTTGTTGGGATTATAAAGGACAAATAGATCGTCCGACTTTCTGTGACGAGAAGTTCTCTTCACATAAATCATCAAAGCCCTTACAACATTCAAGGATTTTGAAGTAATTGAGGAGTCAGTAGCCACTCGCACCACAATAGGTTGGTTGATATGAAAAGCCGACACAACCTTCGGAAGAAATTGCTGACGTGTCCTGAGCTCAGCTCTATCTTCATTGAAAATCAAGTAGGGGCTCTTGCAGGACAATGCCCCCAATTCCAACACACGTCTAGCAGATGTCAATGCCAATAGTGTGACCGCCTTCCAAGTAAGAAATTTGACATCGACCTCCTGTAAAGGTTCGAACCAATCCGACTGCAGGAACTGCAGCACCACATTAAGATCCCAAGGTGCCGTAGGAGGCACAAAGGGAGGCTGGATGTGCAGAACCCCTTTCAAGAAAGTCTGAACCTCAGGTAGGATAGCCAATTGTTTCTGGAAGAAAATGGACAAGGCCGAAATCTGGACTTTTATGGAGCCCAAACGCAAGCCCACATCCACACCTGCTTGCAGAAAGAGGAGAAACCGTCCTAATTGAAACTCCACCATAGGAAACTTCTTGGTAGGAAACTTCGATGGTAATGTTTATACGTTACTCCTTTCCTAGACTGTATCAGGGTAGGAATAGCCTTGTTCGGAATGCCCTTCTGAGCTAACATCTGGCATTCAACCTCCATGCCGTCAAACGTAGCTGCGGTAAGTCTTGATAAATGAACAGCCCCTGTTGCAGCAAGTCCTCACAAAGAGGAAGAGGCCTCGGATCTTCCAGCAGTAACTCCAGAAGATCCGCGTACCAAGCCCTTCTTGGCCAGTCTGGAGCAATGAACTGAACTCTTGTTCTTTTTATTAGTTTGAGAATCCTTGGGATGAGTGGAAGTGGACACATACACTGACTTGAACACCCACAGAGTTACCAGGGCGTCCACCGCCACTGCCTGTGGGTCTCTCAACCTGGAACAGTACCTCCGAAGCTTCTTGTTGAGGCGGGAGGCCATCATGTCTATTTGAGGTACGCCCCAAAGACTTGTCACCTCTGCGAACACTTCCGGGTGGAGGCCCCACTCTCCTGGATGGAGATAGTGTCTGATGAGAAAGTCCGCTTCCCAGTTGTCCACTTCCGGTATGATGATTGCTGACAGCACCACCGCGTGCTTTTCTTCCCAGAGGATGATTCTTGCTACCTCTGACATTGCAGCTCTGCTATATAAGGAGCCGCGCGTCATCGCCATTTTCACTCCGGCATTGGAGAGTGCAGAGAGAGTACGTGTCTCCCTCCTCAGTGTCCTGCGTCAGTTCAGTGTTAATGTCTTGTGCTGCATCAGTCCAGTCACAGTGGTTGTGTCCTCTGCTGCCATATATCCAGTGCTGCTGTATAACTCCAGTCCAGTGGTGCTGTGTTGTGCTGCATCAGTTCAGTGGTAGTGTATTGTGCTGAGTCAGTCCAGTAACAGTGGTGGTGTCCTCTGCTGCCATATGTCCAGTGCTGCTCTATAAGTCCAGTCCATTGCAGTGGTGCTGTGTTGTTCTGCATCAGTACAGTGGTAGTGTCTTGTGCTGCATCAGTCCAGTCACAGTGGTGGTGTCCTCTGCTGCCATATGTCCAGTGCTGTTGTATAAGTCCAGTCCATTGCAGTGGCACTGTGTTATCCTGCATCAGCCCAGTGGTGGTGTCCCCGTGCTACTGTATATGTCCAGTGGTACTGCCGTATATGTCCAGTGGTACTGCCGTATATGTCCAGAGATACTGCCGTATATGTCCAGCGGTACTGCCGTATATGTCCAGCGGTACTGCCGTATAAATCCAGTGATACTGTCGTATAATTCCAGCGATACTGGTGTATAATTCCAGCGGTACTGCCGTATATGTCCAGCGATACTGCCGTATAAATCCAGTGATACTGCCGTATACTTCCAGTGCTACTGGTGTATAATTCCAGCGGTACTGGCGTATAAATCCAGTCAAGTGATACTGCCGTATATAACCAGTGATACTGCTGTATAAGTCCAGTGGTACTGCCGTATAATTCCAGTGATACTGCCGTATAATTCCAGTGATACTGCCGTATAATTCTAGTGGTACTTGCGTATAAATCCAGTGATACTGCCGTATATGTCCAGTGATCCTGCCGTATAATTCCAGTGGTACTTGCGAATAAATCCAGTGATACTGCCGTATATGTCCAGTGGTACTGGCATATAATTCCAGCAGTACTGGTGTATAAATCCAGTCCAGTGATACTTCCGTATATGTCCAGTGGTACTGCCGTATAATTCCAGTGGTACTACCGTATAATTCCAGTGGTACTGGCGTATAAATCCAGTGATACTGACGTATAATTCCAGTGGTACTGGCGTATAATTCCAGCAGTACTGACATATAAATCCAGTCCAGTGATATTGCCATATAATTCCAGTGGTACTGGTGTATAATTTCAGTGATACTGCCGTATAATTCCAGTGGTACTGGCGTATAATTCCAGCGGTACTGGCTTATAAATCCAGTTCAGTGATACTGCCGTATAATTCCAGTGGTACTGCCATATAATTCCAGTGGTACTTCCGTATAATTTCAGTGATCCTGCCATATTAGTCCAGTGGTACTGGCGTATAACTCCAGTGATACTATCGTATAATTTTAGTGGCACTGCCGTATAAGTTCAGTCCAGTGGTGCTGCCATAAAAATTCAGTGGTGCTGTCCTGTGCTGTATATTATTTACTCAAATTAAGAGGGTTATTAATATTTAATCCAAATAATTTTCACAGGGTTTGCCCTGTGTGGTGTCGAGGTACGCTCTCCTGTACCGCATATTGGGGGTCATTCTGAGTTGATCACTCGCTTGCAACTTTATGCTGTGCTGCGATCAGATAGTCGCCGCCTATGGGGGAGTGTATTTTCGCTTTGCAAGTGTGCGAACACTTCTGCAGCCGACGGAACAAAAAAGTTTTTGGCAGTTTCTGAATAGCTCTGGACTTACTCAGCTACTGCGATCACGTCAGTCTTTTTGGTCCCAGAATTGACATCAGACACCCGCCCTGAAAACGCTTGGACACGCCTGCATTTTTCCAAACACTCCCAGAAAACGGTCAGTTGACACCCATAAACGCCCTCTTTCTGTCAACCACCTTGCGATCGGCTGTGCGTATGGATTCTTCGTTAAATCCATCACCCAGCACCAATCCTCTTTGTACCCGTACGACATGCCTGCGCATTGTGATGCATATGCATGCGCAGTTTTGCGAGTTTTAGCCTGATTGCAGCGCTGCAAAAAGTTGCTAGCGAGCAATCAACTCGGAATGATCCCCATTGTTATATAACTCCAGAAAAATAGTGGAGAACAAAAATTTGGAGGATAAAATAGGGAAAGATCAAGATCCACTTCCTCCTAGTGCTGAAGCTGCTACCACTAGTCATGACATAGATGATGAAATGCCATCAATGTCGTCCGCTAATGCCGATGCCTAATGTCATAGTAGAGGGCATGTCAAATCCAAAAAGCAAAAGTTCAGTAAAATTGCCCCAAAAAATAAATTTAAATGGTCTGAGGAGAAACGTAATCTTGCCAATATGCCATTTATGACACGGAGTGGCCTATGTTCATGACTAGTGGTTCAGATTCACATGACGATGGAAGCCCTCATAGTCCTGCTAGAAAAATGAAAAGTTAAGCTGGCAAAAGCACAGCAAAAAACTGTGCGTTCTAAGATGGTATCACAAATCCCCAAGGAGAGTCAAAGTGTGTCGGTGGTTGCGATGCCTGACCTTCCGGACGGGAAGAGGTGGCTCCGTCCACCATTTGCACGCCCTCTGGAAGTGCTGGAGGGTGCACCCACAGTCCATTTTCTGATATTCAAATTGAAGATGTCACTGTTGAAGTATACCAGGATTAGGATATGGGTGTTGTTGGCGCTGAGGATGAAGTTGACGATGAGGATTCTGATGGTGATGTGGTTTGTTTAAATCAGGCACCGGGGGAGACACCTGTTGTCCATGGGATGAAGAAGCCCATTGTGATACCTGGGCAAAATACCAAAAAAGCCACCTCTTTGGTGTGGAATTATTTCTCCACAAATCTGGACAACAGGTGTCAAGCCGTGTGTTGCCTCTGTCAATCTGTAATAAGTAGGGGTAAGGATATTAACCACCTAGGAACATCCTCCCTTATACGTCACCTGCAGCGCATTCATCAGAAGTCAGTGTCAAGTTGTGAAACTTTGGGTAAGAGCGTAAGCAGTCCACTGGCACCTAAATCCCTTCTTCCTCTTGTACCCAAGCTCCTGCAAGCCGCACCCCCAACTCCCTCAACGTCAACTTCCTCCTCAGTCAGGAACGTCAGTAGTCCTGCAGGCCATGTCACTGACAAGACTGAGGAGTCCTCTCCTAACCGGGATTCCTCCGGAGGATCCTTGAGTGGTACGCCTGCTGTTGCTGCTGCTGCTGTTGTTGCTGCTGGGAGTCGATCGTCATCCCAGAGGAGAAGTCGGAAGACCACTTGAACTACTTCAACTAAGTAATTGACTGTCCAACAGTCCTTTGTGAGGAAGATGAAATATGACAGCAGTTGCAAAGCGGATAACTCAGGCCTTGACAGCTATGTTGGTGTTAGACGTGCGTCCGGTATCCGCCATTAGTTCAGTGGGACTTAGAGAATTGTTTGAGGTAGTGTGTCCCCGGTACCAAATCCCATCTAGGTTCCACTTTACTAGGCAGGCGATACCGAGAATGTACAGAGACGTCAGAAAAAGTGTCCTCAGTGTCCTAAGAAATGCAGTTGTACCCACTGTCCACTTAACCATGGACATGTGGACAAGTAGAGCAGGGCAGACTAAGGACTATATGACTGTGACAGCCCACTGGGTAGATGTATTGCCTCACGCAGCAACAACAGCAGAGGCACCAGTAGCAGCATCTCGCAAACGCCAACTCTTTCCTAGGCAGGCTACGTTATGTATCACTGCTTTCTCGAAGAGGCACACCGCTGACTACCTCTTACGGAAACTGAGGGACATCATCGCACAATGGCTTACCCCAATTAGACTCTCGTGGGGATTTGTGATATCGGACAACACCACCAATATTATGCGTGCATTACATCTGGGCAAATTCTAGCACATCCCATGTTTTGCACATACAATGAATTTGGTGGTGCAGAATTTTTTGAAAAATGACAGAGGCATGCAGGAGATGCTGACGGTGGCCGGAAAAATTGTGGGCCACTTTCGGCATTCAGCCACTGCGTGCCGAAGACTGGAGCGCCATCAAACATGCCTGAACCTACCGTGCCATCACCTGAAGCAAAAGGTGGTAATGAGGTGGAATTCAACACTCTATATGCTTCAGAGGATGGAGGAGCAGCAAAAGGCCATTCAAGCCTATACATCCACCTATGATATAGGCAAAGGAGGGGGAATGCACCTGACTCAAGCACAGTGGAAAATTATTTCCGTCTTGTGCAAGGTTCTCCAATCCTTCGAACTTGCCACACGTGAAGTCAGTCCAGACACTGCCAGCTTGAGTCAGGTCATTCCCCTCATCAGGCTTTTGCAGAAGAAGCTGGACAAATTGAAGGAGGAGCTAAGATGGAGCGATTCCGCAAAGTTTATGGGACTTGTGGATGGAGCCCTTCATTCGCTTTGCCAGGATTCATGGGTGGTCAGTCTGTTGAAATCAGAGCACAACATTTTGGCCACCATGCTTGATCCTAGGTTTAAAGCCTACGTTGTATCTCTCTTTCCGGCAGACACAAGTCTGCAGAGGTTCAAAGACCTGCTGGTGAGAAAATTGTCAACTCAAGTGGAATGTGACCCGTCAACAGCTGCTCCTTCACTTTCTCCGCAACTGGGGCTGCGAGGAAAAGGATAAGATTTCCTAGCCCATCGGTGGTGATGCAGGACAGTCAGGAGTGAGTGCTGACATCTGGTCCGGACTGAAGGACCTGCCAATGATTACTGACATGTCTACTGTCACTGAATATGATTCTGTCACCATTGAAAGAATGGTGGAGGATTATATGAGTGACAGCATCAGTGTAGGCATGTCAGTATGTATACTGGCAGGAAAAAGGCAATTTGGATGCCCTTGCACAAACTAGAGATGTGCACCGAACATTTTTCGGGTTTTGTGTTTTGGTTTTGGATTTGGATCTGCGGTCGTGTTTTGGATTAAGACGCGTTTTGGCAAAACCTCCCGTAAGAAGTATTATTAACCTCAATAACCATAATTTCCACTCATTTCCAGTCTATTTGGAACACCTCACAATATTATTTTTAGTCCTAAAATTTGCACCGAGGTCGCTGGATGACTCAGCTAAGCGACCCAAGTGGGCTGCACAAACACCTGGCCCATCTAGGAGTGGCACTGCAGTGTCTGACAGGATGGCACTTTAAAAAAATTGTCCCCAAACAGCACATGATACAAAGATAAATTAAAAAAAAAGAGGTGCAAGATGGAATTATCCTTGGGCCCTCCCGCCCTCCCACCCACCCTTATGTTGTATAAATAGGACATGCACACTTTAACAAACCCATAATTTCGGCGACAGGGTCTGCCACACGACTGTGGCTGAAATAACTGATTGGTTTGGGTCCCCACCAAAAAAGAAGCAATCAATCTCTCCTTGCACAAACTGGCTCTATATAGGCAAGATGTCCACCTCCTCCTCATCGTCCAATTCCTCACCCCTTTCACTGTGTACATCCCCCTCCTCACAGAGTATTAATTCGTCCCCACTGGAATCCACCATCACAGGTCCCTGTGTACTTTCTGGAGGCAATTGCTGGTAAATGTCTCCACGGAGTAATGTATTATAATTAATTTTGATGAACATCATCTTCTCCACATTTTCTGGAAGTAACCTCCTACGCCGATCACTGACAAGGTGACCGACTGCACTAAACACTCTTTCGGAGTACACACTGGAGGGGGGGGGGGGGCAACTTAGGTAAAATAAAGCCAGTTTGTGCAAGGGCCTCCAAATTGCCTCTTTTTCCTGCCAGTATACGTATGGACTATCTGACATGCCTACTTGGATGCGGTCACTCATATAATCCTCCACTATTCTTTCAATGGTGACAGAATCATATGCAGTGACAGTAGACGACATGTTAGTAATTGTTGGCAGGTCCTTCAGTCCGGACTAGATGTCAGCACTTGCTCCTTACTGCCCTGCATCACCGCCAGTTGGTGGTTTTGGAATTTTTTTTCCTTTTCCTTGCAGCTTCAGTGGCGGTAGAAAATGAAGGAGGAGCTGTTGGTGGGTCACGTTCCGCTTGACTTGATAAGTTTCTCATCAGCAGGTCTTTGAACATCTGCACACTTGTGTCTGCCGGAAAGAGAGATACAGCGTAGGCTTTAAACCTAGGATCGAGCATGGTGGCCAAAATGTTGTGCTCTGATTTCAACAGATTGACCACCCATGAATCCTGGTTAAGCGAATGAAGGGCTCCATCCACAAGTACCACATGCCTAGAGGAATCGCTCCATTTTAGCTCCTCCTTCAATCTCTCCAGCTGCTTCTGCAAAAGCCTGATGAGGGGAATGACCTGACTTAGGCTGGCAGTGTCTGAACTGACTTCACGTGTGGCAAGTTCAAAGGGTTGAAGAACCTTGCACAACGTTGAAATCATTCTCCACTGCGCTTGAGTCAGGTGCATTCCCCCTCCTTTGCCTATATCGTAGGCAGATGTATAGGCTTGAATGGCCTTTTGCTGCTCCTCCATCCTCTGAAGCATATAGAGGGTTTAATTCCACCTCGTTACCACCTCTTGCTTCAGCTGATGGCATGGCATGTTCAGGAGTGTTTGCTGGTGCTCCAGTGTTCGGCACGTAGTCGCTGAATGCCGAAAGTGGCCTACAATTCTTCGGGCCACCGACAGCATCTCCATTACGCCCCTGTCGATTTTTAAAAAATTCTGCACCACCAAATTAATTGTATGTGCAAAACATGGGACGTGCTGGAATTTGCCCACATGTAATGCACGCACAATATTGGTGGCGTTTACCGATGTCACAAATCCCCAGGAGAGTCCAATTGGGGTAAGCCAATCTGCGATGATGTGCCTCAGTTTCCGTAAGAGGTTGTCAGCTGTGTGCCTCTAATGGAAAGCAGTGATACAAAGCGTAGCCTGCCTAGGAACGAGTTGGCGTTTGCGAGATGCTGCTACTGTTGCCACTGCTGCTGTTGTTGCTGCGGGAGGCAATACTTCTACCCAGTGGGCTGTCACAGTCATATAGTCCTTAGTCTGCCCTGCTCCACTTGTCCACATGTCCGTGGTTAAGTGGACACTGGGTACAACTGCATTTTTTAAGGACACTGGTGAGTCTTTTTCTGACGTCTGTGTACATTCTCGGTATCGCCTGCCTAGAGAAGTGGAACCTAGATGGGATTTGGTACCGGGGACACAGTACCTCAAGCAATTCTCTAATTTCCAGTGAACTAATGGCGGATACCGGACGCACGTCTAACACCAACATAATTGTCAAGGCCTGAGTTATCCGCTTTGCAACAGGTTGACTGCTGTAATATTTAATCTTCCTTGCAAAGGACTGTTGGAAAATCAATTGCTTACTGGAAGTAGTACAAGTGGTCTTCCGACTTCCCCTCTGGGATGACGATCGACTCCCAGCAGCAACAACAGCAGCAGTAGGCGTTACACTGAAGGATCCATCTGAGGAATCCCAGTTAGGAGAGGACTCATCAGACTTGCCAGTGACATGGCCTGCAGGACTATTGGCATTCCTGTCTAAGGAGGAAATTGACATTGAGGGAGTTGGTGGGGTGGTTTGCAGGAGCTTGGGTACAAGAGGAAGAAGGGATTTAGTTGTCAGTGGACTGCTTACGCTGTCACCCAAAGTTTTTGAACTTGTCAATGACTTCTGATGAATGCGCTCCAGGTGACGTATAAGGGAGGATGTTCCTAGGTGGTTAATGTCCTTACCCCTACTTATTACAGCTTGACAAAGGTAACACATGGCTTGACACCTGTGGTCCGCATTTCTGTTAAAATAATTCCACACCGAAGAGGTGATTTTTTTTGTAATTTGACCAGGCATGTCAATGGCCATATTCATCCCACGAACAACAGGTGTCTCCTTGGGTGCCTGACTTAAACAAACCACCTCACCATCAGAATCCTCCTTGTCAATTTCCTCCTCAGCGCCAGCAACACCCATATCCTCATCCTAGTGTACTTCAACGGTGACATCTTCAATTTGAATATCAGAAACTTGACTGTGGGTGCTCCTTCCAGCACTTGAAGGGGGCGTTCAAATGGTGGAAGGAGCCACCTCTTCCCGTCAATCATGGGAAGGTCAATCATTGCAACCAACACAATTGGACTCTCCTTGGGGATTTGTGATTTAGAAGAATGCACAGTTCTTTGCTGTGCTTTTGCCAGCTTAACTCTTTGCATTTTTCAAGCAGGAGGATGAGTGCTTCCATCCTCATCTGAAGCTGAACCACTAGCCATGAACATAGGCCAGGGCCTCAGCCGTTCCTTGCCACTCGTGTCGTAAATGGCATATTGGCAAGTTTACGCTTCTCCTCAGACGATTTTAATTTAGATTTTGTGTCATCCATTTTACTGAACTTTTGCTTTTTGGATTTTACACGCTCTCTACTATGACATTGGGCATTGGCCTTGGCAGACGATGTTGATGGCTTTTCATCGTCACAGCCATGACTAGTGGCAGCAGCTTCAGCACTAGGTGGAAGTGGATCTTGATCTTTCCCTATTTTACCATCCAAATTTTTGTTCTCCATTTTTTAATGTGTGGAATTATATGCCAGTAATATATCTGGAATTAGACGGCAGTAATGTCTGGAATTAGATACCACTAGATAGATACCAGATACCACTGTGACTGGAATGATGATGACCTATGCACAGTGACAGGACACTACCACAGCACCCTACAGCATAAAAATTCAACACAAGACACTGGACTTTTAGTAATGTACTGTAGTATACTGGTCACCAAAATGCAGCAGCAGGACAATGAGCACTGATGAGGATACTAGATCTGACACTGGGCAGCGAGAACAGCACTGGACTATTGTACTGTAGTATACTGGTCACCACAATACAGCACAAGACAATGAGTAGTGATACTGAGCACTGATGAGGATACTAGAACTGACACTGGGCAGCGAGAACAGCACTGGACTATTGTACTGTAGTATACTGGTCACCACAATGCAGCACAAGACAATGAGTAGTGATACTGAGCACTGATGAGGATACTAGAACTGACACTGGGCAGCGAGAACAGCAATGGACTATTGTACTGTAGTATACTGGTAACCACAATTCAGCACAAGACAATGAGTAGTGATACTGAGCACTGATGAGGATACTAGAACTGACACTGGGCAGCGAGAACAGCAATGGACTATTGTACTGTAGTATACTGGTCACCACAATGCAGCACAGAAAATGAGCACTGATGAGGATACTAGAGCTGACACTGGGCAGCGAGAAAAGCACTGGACTATTGTACTGTAGTATACAGGTCACCACAATGCAGCATAGGACAATGAGTAGTGATGCTGAGCACTGATGAGGATACTAGAACTGACACTGGGCAGCGAGAACAGCACTAGACTATTGTACTGTAGTATACTGGTCACCACAATGCAGCACAAGACAATGAGTAGTGATACTGAGCACTGATGAGGATACTAGAACTGACACTGGGCAGCGAGAACAGCACTGGACTATTGTACTGTAGTATACAGGTCACCACAATGCAGCATAGGACAATGAGTAGTGATGCTGAGCACTGATGAGGATACTAGAACTGACACTGGGCAGCGAGAACAGCACTAGACTATTGTACTGTAGTATACTGGTCACCACAATGCAGCACAAGACAATGAGTAGTGATACTGAGCACTGATGTGGATACTAGAACTGACATTGAGCAGCGAGATGCAGCACTGGACTATTGTACTGTAGTATACTGGTCACCACAATGCAGCACAGATACTGAGCACTGATATTGAGCTGATATTGAGCTTTCCACTCAGAGAACGTAGCCACGTCCTCTAGCTATCTCGACAATGCACGAGTGAAAATGGCGGCGACGCACTGCTCTTTATATGGAATCCGAATCTCGCGAGAATCCGACAGCGGGATGATGGCGTTTTGCCTTGTTCGGGTTTACAGAGTCAAGCGGAAGGAACCGAGGCTGACTCGGACCAGTGTAAACCACGTGAAGTTCGGGGGGGTCCGGATCCCAGAGAACCGAACCCGCTCATCTCTAGCACAAACTGGCTTTATTTTACCTAAGTTGCTCCCCCTCCAGTGTGTACTCTGAAAGAGTGTTTAGTGCAGCCGGTAACCTTGTCAATGATCAGCGTAGGAGGTTACTTCCACAAAATGTGGAGAAGATGATGTTCATCAAAATGAATTATAAATTCCTCCAGGAAGACCTTTACTAGCAACTTCCTACAGAAAGTACACAGGGACTTGTGATGGTGGATTCCAGTGGGAGGAGAATGTACACAATGAAAGGGGTGAGGAATCGGAGGATGAGGATGAGGTTGACATCTTGCCTCTGTAGGGCCAGTTTGTGCAAGAAGGATCTGCCAGAGTCGTGTGGCAGACCCTGTCACTGAAATGATTGGTTTGTTGAAGTGTTCATGTCCTGTTTATACAACATAAAGGTGGGTCGGAGGGCCCAAGGACAATTCCATCTTGCACCTATTTTTCTTCTTTGCATCATGTGCTGTTTGGGGACTAGTTTTTTAAAGTGCCATCCTGTCTGACACTGCCGTACAACTCCAAGGGTACTGCCGTATAAGTACAGGGGTACTACCGTATAAGTCCAGTCCATTGGTGCTGTCTTGTGCTGCATCAGTCCAGAGGTGGTGTCTTGTGCTGCCATAAGTCCAGCGGTGGTGTCCTGTGCTGTATATTATTTACTCAAAATAAAAGGCTTTTATACATTTATATTATTATCCAAATAATTTTTACAGGGTTTGCCCTGTGTGGTGTAGGGGTACGCTCGCCTGTGCTGTATATTATTATAATAGCTCCAAATAAAAGGGTTATTATTATACAAATTAATTTTACAGGCTTTGTCGTGTGTGTGTGTGTGTGTGTGTGTGTGTGTGTGTGTGTGTGTGTGTGTGTTAGGGGTACGCACTCCTGTGACACCAATATTGTGCATGTATTACATCTGGGCAATTCCAGCACGTCCCAAGTTGTTTGTGCCGCACACTTGTGTCGCTTAGCTTAGTCATACAGCTACCTCATTGCACCTCTTTTTCTTCTTTGCATGATGTGCTGTTTGGGGCCTAGTTTTTTTAAGTGCCATCCTGTCTGCAACTGCGTGCCACTCCTAGATGGGCCAGGTGTTTGTGCCGCACACTTGTGTCGCTTAGTTTAGTCATACAGCTACCTCATTGCACCTCTTTTTCTTCTTTACATGATGTGCTGTTTGGGGCCTAGTTTTTAAATCTGCCATCCTGTCTGCCACTGCAGTGCCACTCCTAGATGGGCCAGGTTTTAGTGCCGCACACTTGTGTCGCTTAACTTAGTCATACAGCCACCTCGGTGCAACCTTTTTGCCTAAAAACAATATTGTGAGGCGTGAGGTGTCCAGAATAGACTGGATGGAAATGAGTGAAAATGAATGTTATTGATGTTAATAATACCGTAGGATCAAAATTTCCCCCAAATTCTGTGATATTAGCTGTTTTTATGTTTTTGTTTTTATAAAAATCATCCAGATCCAAAACCAAAACACGAAAGGGTGGTTTTGGCAAAACCAATCCAGATCCAAAACACGAGGATGGAACCAGAACCAAAAACAAAACACAAAACACAAAAATTGCCCGCCGCACATCTCTAATAATGAATAAACACTGTTGTGCGCAGCAATTGCATTACACTATATTATTTTGCAGTGACTTGCACACCTCTGGAATTGTTACATTGATCTGATATGTAGTGCAGGAGTTAGGCAAATAATGGAATTAAGCATTCCATGGAATTAAGACTCATATATTCAAACAATCCATAACTCTATTTGGTGGCATACAAGAGAAAAGTGAACAAATAGAGGGACAGAGAACTAGGACTAGGCGCACACACAGGGATTCAGGAGCTGCATTACAATAGTAGGAAGAAGAGATTAAACATTCACAGACGCACTATGCTTCTCTCTGCTTCCTTAATTTCCTGCATTAATCTGGCCTGAGACCCACTGGCAGGCGATGATGGCACCGGTGTACTGGTGTGTGTAACTGCATACAGGGAAGATGTCATGTCTCAAAGACTATGAGAACTCATGGGGTTTGGAGGCCAGATCTGGAAGTTTATAGTTAGAGGAGATGCTGAAAAATAATCTGCTATTGAATCTCATGCGTACAGTACTTAGGGACAAACATCTAATGGCTTTATATCCTGCTTTGTACATAATACAACTGGTGGTAAAAGTTCATACACCCCATTAGGATATACAAAGGGAAAGGCAGTGTTTCACACTAGTATACATTTTTTGCAGCACTACAGTTGCCCCCAGCAGTTTATTATAGTGCAGTGGTGGGGTACACAGTGTGCAATTCTATGTATAATAGGGCGTCAGTAGAATGCACTGTAGCAACAAAGCTTTCTTCTTTAGAACATCTGATAGGGAAAACAATGTAGACTTAGATGGCTTTGACTGTATCATAGAAAAAGAATAAAGTGTTCTTTGTGACAGTTTTGAAACATACTTTGCTTTGAGATCAGCTTACTTCCAATTTAGAAACAAAATCCACTTATTCTTCAATGTACAGTATAAGTCACTCGGTTTTAGTGGAATGTTAATTGTAGCTAGAAGGGTGGGGACTTGTAAAGCATACGAAGCAAAAGCTGCAACATAGGGGGTAATTCCAAGTTGATCGCAGCAGGAAATTTTTTAGCAGTTGGGCAAAACCATGGGGGTCATTCCGAGTTGTTCGCTCGCAAGCGGATTTTAGCAGATTTGCTCATGCTAAGCCGCCGCCTACTGGGAGTGAATCTTAGCATCTTAAAATTGCGAACGATGTATTCGCAATATTGCGATTACACACCTCGTAGCAGTTTCTGAGTAGCTCCAGACTTACTCGGCATCTGCGATCAGTTCAGTGCTTGTCGTTCCTGGTTTGACGTCACAAACACACCCAGCGTTCGCCCAGACACTCCTCCGTTTCTCCGGCCACTCCTGCGTTTTTTCCGGAAACTGTAGCGTTTTTTCCCACACGCCCATAAAACGGCCTGTTTCCGCCCAGTAACACCCATTTCCTGTCAATCACATTACGATCGCCAGAACGATGAAAATGCCGTGAGTAAAATTCCTAAGTGCATAGCAAATTTACTTGGTGCAGTCGCAGTGCGAACATTGCGCATGCGCATTAAGCGGAAAATCGCTGCGATGCGAAGATTTTTACCGAGCGAACAACTCGGAATGAGGGCCCATGTGCACTGCAGGTGGGGCAGATATAACATGTGCAGAAAGAGTTAGATTTGTGTGGGTTATTTTATTTCTGTGCTGGGTAAATACTGGCTGCTTTATTTTTACACTGCAAATTAGATTGCAGATTGAACACACCACACCCAAATCTACCTCTTTCTGCACATGTTATATCTGCCTCCCCTGCAGTGCACATGGTTTTGCCCAACTGCTAAAAAATTTCCTGCTGCGATCAACTTGGAATTACCCCCATAAATCACTGTGGCAGGCTGTAGGAAGCTGCTTAGTAATTACTGTTTTTCCTTGGTTTGTTTCTACAGATAGCTATTACTGATTGATATTACTAAAATATTCCACAACGGCACATAATGTATTCAGCAGAGACTTTTTGGAAGGCTGTTCTGAGCTCTGCTTTCACCGTGAGATCCGCCCCCTCTGCCTTCACATGACATGCTGCATCTGTGTAGCAGACTGGCTGTGTCTGTGTCTGGCAGCCAGAGAATGGGCCTTATTTAAGGACAGTCTGAAACACTGTTTGCAAGTTTTAACATTGTGTATGCGTTATCGCACGTTGCAAGTTTTCATATTGTGTATGCACAGCTTTTCCCAAACATTGGTGATCAATTGACTTCTTACACATCGCAGGGAATGGCTTGATTCAGATCCAATGGGTCTGTGTCTCTGGGGGTCATTCCGAGTTGTTCGCTCTGTAAAAATCTTCGCATCGCAGCGATTTTCCGCTTAATGCGCATGCGCAATGTCCGCACTGCGACTGCACCAAGTAAATTTGCTATGCACTTAGGAATTTTACTCACGGCATTTTCATCGTTCTGGCGATCGTAATGTGATTGACAGGAAATGGGTGTTACTGGGCGGAAACAGGCCGTTTTATGGGCGTGTGGGAAAAAACGCTACCGTTTCCGGAAAAAACGCAGGAGTGGCCGGAGAAACGGGGGAGTGTCTGGGCGAACGCTGGGTGTGTTTGTGACGTCAAACCAGGAACGACAAGCACAGAACTGATCGCAGATGCCGAGTAAGTCTGGAGCAACTCAGAAACTGCTACGAGGTGTGTAATCGCAATATTGCGAATACATCGTTCGCAATTTTAAGATGCTAAGATTCACTCCCAGTAGGCGGCGGCTTAGCATGAGCAAATCTGCTAAAATCCATTTGTGAGCGAACAACTCGGAATGACCCCCTCTGTTTTAATACATTTGGTAGATACATACTTTTTAATTACTGCAATAAGCAGCAATAAGAAATTAGAATTCTGAAACATTAGAAATTTGTTTGTGAGTTGATAATTACACCCCAACTGGCTCTGCGAAAGTTGATATTATCTCATGTATGTATCATGGTTGTGATGCCAGGAGAGAGCTCACAAAAAAGCTGTCCTGGTGAAATGTTAGAAGCAAAGTGGTAGCTATGTACTACGTATTATTTTGCTTCTGGGGTCATACCCAATGAGTATATAGAAGCCCATAGGCCAGGGCACTTCCAGAGAGGAGGAGGCCTGTGTGCAGACTCCATCTGGGTCACCTCCTCTCTAGCTGGCTGCGCTGTAGACTGTTACTAGGGGACCCTAGCACTGTCCCAGAGTTTAGTGCGCATGTGCAGGTATCCAGGAAAATAGCACGCCAGCCATTTTCTCTGTGCATGCGTAAAAAGCTGGAAAAATGGGTGCTGCACCATTTTAATAGTGTTTGAGAACAAAACCATAGCTCTTGGAGACTGCCACTGTACAATGCTTATGGATCAATAGGTCGACCTGAATTAGGTCAACTGTCAATAGGTCGACCACTATTGGCCAACATTGACATGACCGACAGAGGAAAAAGGTTGACACATTAAAATGGTCGACACTGGACATGTCGACACATAAAAAGTTTGACATTACATTTTTAAACTTTTTGGGTGTCTTTTTTTGCATAACATGACCAGTACCCACAATTAGTGCACCGCATCCCCTTGCATGGCTCGATTCGCAGGTTACTATTCCCAGTTGTATTCCAAGTGGATGGTAAAGTGTGAAAAAGTTAAAAATAAAAAAATAAATAAAAAGGCTTGTCGACCTTTTCATGTGTCGAGCATTTTAACAAGTCAAACTTTTTCCTGTGTCGACCATGTCAATATCGACAAATAGTGGTCGACCTATTACTGTTGGCCTAATCCATGTCATCCTACCATACGGATACCCTGCACAAGTGCCCCCTCCTCATTCTGTGTTGGTACAAAAGTGCATACCTCATCACAGATCACTGGTGCTATGGAGTGTAGCCAGTGTATAGAGTGGGTATGGCTGGCATGCAAGGGACTATTGGGCTAATTCAGACCTGGTCGCTCGCTAGCGGTTTTTGCAGCGCTGCGATCAGGTCAGAACTGCACATGCATATGCACTGCAATGCGCAAGCGCGTTGCACAGGTACAAAGCGGATCGCCGCTCAGCGATGGGTTTGTGCGAAGAATCCATTCGCATGGCCGATCGCAAGGAGATTGACAGGAAGAAGCCGTTTGTGGGTGGCAACTGACCGTTTTCAGGGAGTGGTTGGACAAATGCAGGCGGGTCCATTCGTTTGCAGGGAGGGTGTCTGACGGCAATTCCGGCCCCGGACAGGCTGAAGTGTTCGCAGCGGCTAAGTCCTGGCCTGTGCAGAGACTGTACAAGATCTGTTTGCACAGCTCTGCTACACATGCGTTCGCACACTTGCAAAGCGAAAATACACTTGCAAAGCGACTATCTGTTCGCAGCAGTGCAAAAAAACCTTAGCGAGTGATCAGGTCCGAATTAGGCCCTATATTAGAAAGGGGGAAGTAGATGGGGAAAATTAGGTGCAATGACTGATATCAAGCTGGAATTGCCAAACCATTACAATTATTAAGTTGATCTAACATCAACCAATTACATTATCTCTCCCCATTATTATCATCTTCCCTTCCTTCCGTTACTCTTGTGTACAGCTGTAACTAATCATGAGAGTGACAGGTCATCTTGACTATGTTCTACTGCAACATTTACTACAACTGGAACTAGAATGTTTGAAGTTTTGTTTTACATTGGGCACAGTGAGCCTAGAAATCCATTTCTCTGTCAGTGTGACTGTTAGGTGCAGAATACATCACATTAATAACATAGGATAAGATCTATAGCCTGATTCAGAAATGCACTGGCGCAATTGGTGAGTTGTTGCATTCAGTACACGCACAGATGAAAGGTCACACATTTTTGCTTATATCCCTCCTTTGTAACTTGGGCAGAACTTGGCTGGATCTGTGTTTTCGTGAAATAGAGTATTTCGGGATGGGAACTGGGAGGTGACAATGCGATCTCACATTCTGCCCTGACTTGTGGCAGTGTCATGAGTGCTGTGGGCTTGTACCTAATACTCCATGTTATTCTGAGTCATGTATGAGGGGAAGGGAAGCCTGTCTCTGACGTATCTCTTCACCTGGCATGGTGCTGGTACACGTAACAATACTAATGGGGGCAGTTTTGGCAGCAGATGTAAAATCAATGGGTGGCATGGCTCAAGAACCATCGCTTTAGCCATAAATGGTCTCAATTCGACATAAACATAGAATTTGATGGCAGATAAGAACCACTTGGCCCATCTAGTCTGCCCCTTTTAATTCTTTAGGCAATCTCAAACCCTTTTGAATCTTAGTTCTTTGTAAGGATATCCTTATGTCTATCCCATGCATGTTTAAATTGCTCTACTGACTTGGCCTCTACCACCTCTGATGGGAGGCTATTCCACTTGTCCACTACCCTTTCTGTGAAGTAATTTTTTACTTACGTTTCCCCTAAACATAAGGCAATAAATCAGGCTTTGGCAGCTGCCCGCAACTACAGCCACTTTACATGCCACTTAGAATCGCCCCCCACATTCTGCCAGCTGAAAACTGGTTATAAAAAAAAAACTGCTGAGTGGAAATGGTTTTGCGCCCTCAACATAGCAAAGAATAGCCCCAGGCATTCTCCTCTCCATCCTCCATCTTATTCTAATAGTCTAATTCACAGTTATGATTTCTCATATTTTCACAGGTCCATAAACCTAGGCATATTGGGGGTCATTCCGACCTGATCGCACGCTAGGAATTTCTCTTATGTCCTAGAGGATGCTGGGGTCCATATTAGTACCATGGGTATAGACGGGTCCACCAGGAGCCATTGACACTTTAAGAGTTTAACAGTGTGGGCTGGCTCCTCCCTCTATGCCCCTCCTACCAGACTCAATTTAGAAAATGTGCCCGGAGGAGCCGGTCACAGCTAGGGGAGCTCTACAGAGCTTTCCTGGTAAAAGTTTATCTTAGAGGTTATTTTTTTACAGGAGGCTGCTGGCAACAGCCTGCCTGCATCGAGGGACTGAGGGGGGGAGTAGTGTCCGCCCTGCGGGGTCTGAGCCAATGACTCCGCTGGACATTGAGCTCCAGAGGGGACAGATCGCGCCCCGCCACAGAGGAATGCTCACCCCGGCAGCCAGCCGCCACCCCCTTGCAGAGCTGAAAGTGGTGAGTGAGTCACTGTCCCCCCTTACAAGCGGGGGGTCAGTGTGAAGAGGGCGGCTTTATGGGTAGGAGCGTGGTATTAACCGCGCTCCCGGATGGCTCAGCGGTACTGCAGTGCGGCGCTCTGAGGGGCACCCTGAGCCAGCACCTAACCCTACACTGACCATTTCCAGCCTGTCGGGGGTCCGCGGATCTCAGCCAGCATACAAATCCTCAGGCCAGTATAATCTCACAGGAGCGGGAAGACAGCGCCATTAAGGGGGCGGAGCTTCTCCTCAGAGTGGACCCAGCAGCGTTCAGCGCCATTTTCCTGCCTGTAGCTCACTGCCAGTGGATGAACAGGTCCCTCCAGAGCACCACCAGCTATCTGTACGGTCAGGGGCGGATTGGGAACAAAATGCGGCCCTGGAAAAATTTGTACTAGTGGCCCCACATGGGCAGCACCAGAGGTGTAAGGTCTAGCCATGGGCCATGGCAGCAGCACCCTCCCCCCAAAGACTTTCCAGATAGTGGGCATGTCCAGCATCAAGGGGGAAGTTAAAAGGAAATAAAATTAAATATTATGAGCACATTATATGATACACCTTTAGAATTTAGGAAACTATATAATGCTTTAGAAAGATATATTTTCTTGCTTATTACACCAACCGTATCCCAATCACTATTCACTCAATCTTATATGTCAGCCAAGCAGGCAGACAGAGCATACACTAGATCATCTGCAATCACAGGCTAAATGGCAAAGTAATTTTCATATATGCAAATTATTTTGCATCTTATTCATTATGTCTATAAATAGGACCACATGTCCTCCAACAAAACAGGCCCCACAGGTGCGTCGGCCCACCGGGAATCTTCCCTGTGAGCCCTATGGCCAATCCGCCTCTGTGTACGGTACCAGGGGGTTGTAGAAGGGAGGGGAGGCTGTGTCACCTATTAAGGGACACAGTCAGCGCTGGTTGGGGTCTCCCTATACCTATAATAGCGCTGTGTGTGGGTTGGCTCCAATCTCTGTGTCTCTCTACCATTCTTGGGGGGGAAACTCTGTCTACCCAGTACCCTGTGTTTGCGGGCTGTTTGGTGTGTTTGTGACAACATGTCTAGGGACACTGTTTCATATGCTGCAGAGGATTTATCTTCCCAGGAAGACTCCATACCATGTAATCAGGATTGCACTGTTGTAGCGCAGATCCCAGCTAGAGAGCCAGAATGGTAAGTCTCTCTGAGGGGGACTATTTCTCAGATTTCTGATAGGGTTGCTAGGACTGAGCATGCCACTCAGGTTCTGCAATTCTCTATGGTTGTATGGTCTGATACTGCTTCCTCGGGGTCCCCTGCGGTACATTCTCACAAACGTGCACTTGCCAAACTTATGCAGGATGACACGGACACCGATTCTGACACGGCAGACGGTGACGGGGATGTGTTGAGGGGGACGGCATCACTTGCTAAGGGGGTGCAGTTGATGGTTGAAGTTGTAAGGGATGTGTTACACATAACTGACACAGCTCCTGAGCAGGTAGAGGAGGCCTTTTTCACAGACCATAAAAAGCCCCCCCCCCCCCCCCCCCTCACCTTCCCGGCATCCAAAGAATTAAATGCTATCTTTGAAAAAGCCTGGGAAAATCCGGAAAAGAAATTCCAGATCCCTAAGAGGGTCTTGGTTGCTTTTCCCTTCCCAGAGGAAGATAGGAAAAAATGGGAGTCCCCGCCGATAGTCGACGCCTCTGTCTCGAGGCTGTCCAAACAGGTGGTGCTGCTAGTCCCGGGATCCACCGCGTTGAAAGACCCGACAGATCGAAAGGTGGATGCTACGCTAAAATCCATTTACACAGCTTCAGGGGCTATATTGCGGCCTACTATATCCTGTGTTTGGATTGCAAAAGCTATTGCCAGGTGGTCAATCACTCTGCAGGAGGAATCGATTACGCTGGATAGAGGGGACGTTGATTTATTTTTACGTAATATTCAGGATTCTGCAGGGTTCCTGGTAGATTCCATGAAGGACCTGTGCTCCATGGCTGCGGGGATCTCCTCCATGTGCGTCTCGGCTCACTGGGGTCTCTGGCTGCGCCAATGGTCTGCAGACGCGGAATCCAGGAAAAGTGTGGAGGGTCTACCTTATACAGGTCAGGCTCTCTTTGGGGAGGCGCTAGATGCATGGATTGCCACGGCTACAGCGGGTAAGTCTCCTTTTCTCCCCTCAGCTGCATCGGCTACGAAGAAGCCTTTTACACCAGCCACGTCACAGCCCTTTCGGCCCGCGAGGCCTAGAAAGAACAAGCCTTCGAACACCTTCTTCAGAGGTGGTCGTGCTAAAGGAAAGAAGCCTGCTCCCGCTGGCTCCCAGAACCAGAAGCCTGCTTCTGATACCCCAAAGTCCTCCGCATGACGGTGGATAGCTAGGCCTGGAGGAAGGTCAGGTGGGGGCAAGACTCTGGCATTTCAGCCACGTCTGGGTGTCGTCGGGCCTGGACCCCTGGGTATGGGATATAGTGTCCAGAGGGTACAGGCTGGAGTTCCAAGATCTCCCGCCTCACCGTTTCTTCAAGTCAGGCTTGCCAGCTCTGCTGGCAGACAGAACAATTCTTCTGGAGGCTATCCAAAAATTGGTGGTGTCCAGGGTCATTGTTCCAGTTCCACCTCATCAGTGGAACAAAGGTTACTATTCGAACCTTTTCGTGGTACTGAAGCCGGATGGTTTGGTACGGCCAATTCTGAACTTAAAATCTTTGAACCCCTACCTCAGGGAGTTCAAATTCAAAATGGAGTCTCTGAGAGCTGTCATCTCAGGTCTGACGGAGGGGGAGTTCCTGGTGTCCCTGGACATCAAGGATGCGTACCTCCACATTCCCATCTGGTCTCCGCATCAGGCATATCCCCAGTTTGCACTGTTGGACGATCACTATCAGTTTCAGGTGCTGCCATTTAGCCTCTCCACAGCACCGAGGGTCTCCACCAAGGTGATGGCGGAGATGATGGTTCTCCTGCGCAAGCAGGGGGTGACATAATTCCTTATCTGGACGATCTCCTGATCAAGGCGCCGTCCAGGGAGAAGTTGTTGCGATCCATTGCTCTCACGACACATCTGCTCAAGGAGCACGGTTGGATCCTGAACCTTCCAAAGTCTCATCTGGAGCCAACAAGGAGGCTGTCTTTCCTGGGAATGATCCTAGACACGGAAGTGCAGAGGGTGTTTCTGCCGGTGGAGAAAGCATTGGTGATTCAATCAGTGGTCCGGGATGTCTTAAAGCCTACCTGGGTCTTGGTTCATCAGTGCATCCACCTTCTGGGGAAGATGGTTGCCTCCTACGAGGCTCTACAATACGGAAGGTTTCATGCTCGATCCTTTCAGCTGGATCTCTTGGACCAGTGGTCGGGATCTCACCTACACATACACCAGAGGATCCGTCTGTCTCCGAAAGCCAGGATTTCGCTCCTCTGGTGGATACAACTGCCTCACTTTCTGGAAGGCCGAAGGTTCGGAGTTCAGGACTGGATCCCTCTAACCACAGATGCAAGTCTAAGAGGTTGGGGAGCAGTCGCTCAGGAGGAAACCTTTCAAGGACGGTGGTCGGATCAAGAATCCCTTCTCCCGATAAACATTCTGGAGCTAAGAGCTGTGTACAATGGCCTTCTAGGGAGGATCTGCTACTGTAGTTGCTTATCAAGACTTACCACGGCTATGTTTGACGGCATGGCGGTTGAACGCCAGATCTTAGCTCGGAAGGGTATCCCGAGTGAGGTCATTCCTACTCTGATACAGGCTAGGAAGGGGGTAACGTCTAAATATTACCATCGCATTTGGAAAAAATATGCTTCTTGGTGTGAGTCCAAGAAGTTTCCTGCGGTGGAGTTCCAACTTGGACGTTTTCTCCTTTTCCTGCAAGCAGGGGTGGATATGGGACTGAGATTGGGCTCCATCAAGGTCCAGATCTCTGCTTTGTCCATCTTCTTCCAAAAACAATTGTCTGTCCTCCCTGAGGTTCAGACCTTTTTGAAAGGGGTTCTGCACATCCAGCCTCCCTTTGTGGCGCCAACGGTACCCTGGGATCTTGATGTGGTGTTGCAGTTCCTGCAATCTGCTTGGTTTGAGCCTCTACAGGAGGCTGATCTCAAGTTTCTCACTTGGAAGGCGGTCACTTTGTTGGCCTTGGCTTCTGCATGATGCGTGTCGGAATTGGGGGCTTTATCTTGTAAAAGCCCCTATCTGATCTTCCATGAAGACAAGGCGGAACTTAGGACTCGTCCACAGTTCCTGCCTAAAGTTGTATCGGCTTTCCATATCAACCAACCTATTGTGGTGCCAGTGGCTACTGACTCCCCAATTGCTTCAAAGGCTTGGATGTAGTGAGGACTTTGAAGATTTATGTGAAGAGGACGGCTCGTCATAGGAAAAGTGACTCTGTTTGTCCTCTATAATCCCAAGAAAATTGGGTGTCCTGCTTCTAAGCAGTCGATTTCGTGCTGCATTAGGTTCACTAGCGAGCATGCTTATTCCACGGCAGGATTGCCGTGTCCAAAATCTGTAAAGGCCCACTCTACTCGTAAAGTGGGCTCTTCCTGGGCGGCTGCCCGGGGTGTCTCTGCTGTACAACTCTGCTGAGCAGCTACTTGGTCTGGGTCGAACACGTTTGCCAAGTTTTACAAGTTCGATACTTTGGCCTCTGATGACCTCAAGTTTGGTCAAGCAGTATTGCAGGAGCCTCCGCGCTCTCCCTCCCGTACTGGGAGCTTTGGTACATCCCCATGGTACTAATATGGACCCCAGCATCCTCTAGGATGTAAGAGAAAATAGGATTTTGGTTACCTACCGGTAAATCCTTTTCTCGTAGTCCGTAGAGGATGCTGGGCGCCCGCCCAGCACTGCGTTTTCCTGCATTGGTTTAATAGTTCAGTACTGCCTGGTTCCTAGGTAAGCTCTGCGTACTTTACTGTTTCAGCTGTTGCTGAGTTGTTCCGGCATGTTAGCCGGTTTGCCTGTTGTGTGAGCTGGTATGAATCTCGCCACTATCTGTGTAATTCCTTCTCTCGAAGTATGTTGTCTCCTCGGGCACAGTTTCTAGACTGAGTCTGGTAGGAGGGGCATAGAGGGAGGAGACAGCCCACACTATTAAACTCTTAAAGTGCGAATGGCTCCTGGTGGACCCGTCTATACCCATGGTACTAGTATGGACCCCAGCATCCTCTACGGGCTACGAGAAAAGGATTTACCGGTAGTTAGCCAAAATCCTATTTTATGCTGCACTGCGATCAGATCACTACTGCGCATGCGTATGCACCGCAATGCGCATGCGCATTGTATGGGTACAAAGCGGATCGTTGCTTTAACAAAGAATCCATTCGCACAGCCGATCGCAAGGAGATTGACAGGAAGAGGGCGTTAGTGGGTGTCAACTGACCGTTTTCTGGGAGTGTTTGGAAAAATGCAGGCATGTCCAAGCGTTTGCAGGGCGGGAGTCTGACATCAATTCCGGACAATAACAGGCTGAAGTGATCTTAGCGGCAGAGTAAGTTCTGAGCTACTCAGAAACTGCACAAAACTTTTTTGTACTGCTCGGCTGCAGATGTGATTGCATGCTTGCAAAGCAAAAATACACTCCCCTATAGGCAGCGACTATCTGTTCGCAGCACTGCAAAAAATAGCTAGCGAGCGATGAACTTGGAATGACTCCCCAGTGTTGCAACTACATTGTACTGCTCAATACTGTATATATTTCTATAACAAATTCCTCTCATCAGCTTGTGCAAACATCTGCTCCCCTGCAATCCCCCCCTTCTATACCAACCCCCCCCCCCCCCTCCCATTCTCCTCCCTTCTTACATGACAGCACCATTCATCTCTCCCTAGGTCACTCAGTGTGTTTTCACAATTTCAACATACATCACATAATCTTTACACACTCCTACTTCTCATCTCACAACTCACAAGACTCAACCCCTCCCCCTTCCCCCCCCCTTTTTTTTCTCCCCCACCTTTCACTGACACACAACTGGTCCTTCTACACAGTCCTTGGCTTCCTTCCTCTTCACATTTCTCTCCACACCATTATATTCAACAACCAACAATATTAATTATTACAATCACTTTTTTTCCCCTCTATATATAATTTTTTTTCACACCCTATTAATCATAGAAGTTTTTTCACAACCCCCTCCCCCTTTTTTCTCGCATTTCCCTTTCTCCCATTTTAAGTCACCCAGGGTAACCCAATCAGCCCAATTATGTCTTTCAGTAATTTCTTATTGTTTATTATTTTATATAATCCCTCTTTGTATATCCATATCTTTTCTCCTTATTAACAGCGGTATCCGTTCACATGGTCGACCATGTTATGGTCGACAGTCATTAGGTCGACCACTATTGGTCGACATTGACATGGTCGACGTGGACACATGGTCGACACATGAAAATGGTCGAGATATGAAAGGTCGACACATGAAAAGGTCGACATGCATTTTTTAACTTTTTTTTTCTTTTGGGGAACTTTTCCATACTTTACGATCCACGTGGACTACGATTGGAATGGTAATCTGTGCCGAGCGAAGCGGTAGCGGAGCGAAGGCACCATGCCAGGAGCATGGCGAGCGAACGCGGTGCACTAATTGGGGTTCCCCGTCACTTTACGCAAAAAAACGACACCATAAAAAGTTAAAAAACTCATGTCGACCTTTTCATGTGTTGACCTTTCATGTGTCGACCATTTTCATGTGTCGACCATGTCAATGTCGACCAATAGTGGTCGACCTAATGACTGTCGACCATAACATGGTCTACCATTCATACCGGAACCATTAACAGCACCACAATCAGCCACCTTTCTATTCGATTTGCTTTATTCTCATCCTGCATTTGTTGTTTCCTTGTTAGTTTGTATTAGTGTTAATTAGTTATTTCAACATTAACATTATATTGGATTGACCGTGAGCCCAGTTAAGATAAATTATAGTAATTTGGCCCTTTCAAACAAGGTTTTCTATTTATTTACAATAAGCTTCTTTGTAGCTCCCTATTTCACTCTGTATGTTACTTGGTATCTCCCGCCCATTGGTCCCTGGACCTGTCAATCACACTTCCCAGGCTTCTCCCACCCATTGGTCTCAGCACCTGCCAATCACGCCTTTCTACTAAGCGATTGGTTCAAGCAACAGTTAACAGGCACACACGGAGGGCTTACTGATCAGACGATCAGGTGAACAAGCTCCTCCCAGCGAAACGCGCGTCACTTCCGTTCCGGCGCCCGACTTCCGGGACCTCCGTAACGGAGCTCCGGCGGGCAGACTCCTCTCCAGCACACGGCAGGTATCTTACACCCTCCCTGCTGCCTCTGCATTGTTCTCCTCACAGGCACCTTACTCCCCTGTGTCTTCCAACCTACAGGAGATCAGCACTCTCCACTCTGTGCACACAGCACGGACAGGACAGGTTGCCTAGCAACAAAGTTCAGACCAAACAGCATTTGCTGGCTGTCTTTACTGATCTATCCCTTGCTGATAAGGTAATTAACTAACACAGGGAAACTATTTACCAGTTGGTAATTTAAGCATTAATCCTTATATCACCCTGATTACCAGCCTAGTCTGACTATTGCTAAGGAGAACTCTATTAAATTATTCACAGAGGCTCAGTACACTTAGCGCATCTTAAATATATTTTCAGAAATATTGCTCTTTATGTGTACCCTCTCCGCAACTGACAGTCCATAGCTTATACTGTTTTTTGTGTGTTTTGTTTATGCTGGATTTTATGTGAAACATTATGTTCTTTATGAGATAACATATGGGAATTCTGCAAAATATTCAGTAATTTATTTACTCATTTGTCTAACTAAAGGCCCATACACACTTGACGATGCACACGTCGTTAACGACTTCCCTTGAACTTCCCTTGAACAGCTGAGCAAACGACATGAGCATACACACTACCAACGACCAAAGACCATTCATCGTTGAAGCATCCAAGCTGAACAGTTTATTAAAATAATGAGCTGGGAACAGGGCTGGTGAACAGTGGCTTGGTCGTTGGTTGTTCACACCATACACATTCAACGACGTCTCTGGTCGGTAACGACCATAGTGGAAATTGAGCATACATGCTCCACAGATAAGCGAGGGTCGTTAACGTCCCGTGGGGCCGCGCATCGGTGGTCGTCGGATGCATACACACTTGACGATATAATGAGCGACGTCGTTGATGAGGGCTGAAATGAATGACGTCGCTCATTTATCGTCAAGTGTGTATGGGCCTTTAGACTGACATACTCAGTCACTTCAACACTATTTCCACCTGGCAATTTACTTGGATTGTGGAAACATAAATATGTATATATTCTGTCCTTTGCCGATTTGATAGATAGAAGTCATTTTTGTGCTTTTTATTTTCAATTGTATTGATACACTTTAACTGTGTCAGTGGGGCAATGCTCACATGCTCACTGGGATCACCACAATTTAGTTGTGGGATTTTGTGAAAACATACATAATATGTATGGCCCCTTGTGAGGCCCCCGTTATTATTATTACTATCATTCAGTTTTCAAACTGTCCCAGTATCAACACCAAGATACTGGCCCACCAATGTTTAATTTTGGCATTGTATCTATGTGAAAAATCTCCTTTCTTCTGACTTTATATTTATATCTAAAACAACGGGACACACTGTCCAGACATTTTGAAGTAATTTGGAATACTCCTCCCCACCCCCTTTTTGTTGACCGGCTCAAACTTATCAAACAACTGGTTTTTCCATACGCAGATAAGTACCCACTTGACTATCTACAGTTATACCATGCTAGACATGCCCGATCTCGTCTGATCTTGGAAGCCAAGCAGCATTGGGCCTGGTCAGTACCAGAAAGGGTGACCCTCTGGGAATACTGGGTACTGTAGTATCAAGGAACATACTTTCCTGTATACACCCTTTATTTACCAGTACCTTCCACCACAATTTCTCATTGCAGTAATTTACCAATGTTTACCTTCTTAGGAGTCCGGAGTCGTTCAAGCCGGTTTGTCTTGTTTCTCTCATATGAATATACACATGTATAAAAATTAATAAATCAATAGAGAAAACAAGATTCACCAAATTTTCGCTCTGATTAAATTCAAATATCAATACTCGCTTAATTTCAGTGGGGGTGCATACAAATTATCTGCCACCTACTTCATACCAAGTGAGTCACAATCGTCTTGCTATCATCATTTAATACTTGTTTTAATCACTTGCTGATATATACAGCATTATTTGTGTAATTCGTCCCTTTTTTTCGTCTGATATCTAATAAAAGTTAAGTTTTATTTTTATTGTTATATTCACATTTACAAATATTCTATTTTCATTAACAAGTCAATTTATATAGTGTGCCCCAGAGAGACACAAAAAACAGTCTTTCTTTTTGCTTCTCTGCAAAAAAAACCCATTCAATAGTTTGTTCTGAACTAATGTCCGGGAGCACCGCCAACTTCAATTCTATCCCAAAAGCCTGGCAGGCGAAGCGGTAGGTTTATGTTGATCTTTAATTTTGCTTAATTTTGCCTTGTTTGGCACAAAAATTGGTTAAAATTGTTATCATCCATTTACAATCTTGTCCTGTGCAGATTCCTAAACCCCAACCAACTCCCCTGCAACCCCGCCATCTTGCTCCCCAACCCAGTGCACTTTCTAGGTGCACACTGTACTATGGGGTATATGCAATTGCGGTCGAATTCCGGCTGGAATTTGACCGTTTTTAAATTCGACACAATTCGACAGTCAGACACCCTCCCGCCGGTACCCGAATTCGACATATTCAATAAAAAACGGATTTGACAGTCCCGCTGTCGAAAAACGGACCAATTGACGATAGTGTGCGTCCTGGATTCAACTTCATGGACGGCACAAAAGTGTTTAAAAACTCAAGAAAAAAAATGTGTGGGGTCCCCCCTCCTAAGCATAACCAGCCTCGGGCTCTTTGAGCCGGTCCTGGTTGTAAAAAAAATGGGGGGAAAATTGACAGGGGATCCCCCGTATTTTAACAACCAGCACTGGGCTCTGCATCCGGTCCTGGTGCAAAAAATATGGGGGACAAAAGACTAGGGGTCCCCCGTATTTTTCACGCCAGCACCGGGCTCCACTAGCTGGAGAGTTAATGCCACAGCCGGGGGATACTTTTATACCGGTCCCTGCGGCCGTGGCATTAAATCCCCAACTAGTCACCCCTGGCCGGGGTACCCTGGAGGAGTGGGGACCACTTAAATCAAGGGCCGGGAGTGGAGCCCAAGGCTGTCCCCCCCCCATCCAAGGGCAGTGGATGGGAGGCTGATAGCCAACTTATGGGAACTTTGCGGTCAGCGGTGAGGTTACTCACGGTCAACCGCTGACCGCCAAGTTCCCACCATTGAATATAGTGGAGCGGCATAGTGCTATGCGCCACCTGACAGCTCAGACGTGCACAGCCAATCAGGAGAGTGCCACGACGTGGCGCTCCCTGATTGGCTCAAGGGACCCTCTGTGAGAGGAGTCACAGGGGGTCTCAGCAGTCGGGGAAAGGGGTCCCATGTGTAAACATGGGACCCCTTTCAGTACGTGGATCGGGTAATGAATTTTATTATTTTGCCAAGTACGTGGATTACAAACTGGAAGAGGACAGATCTACACAGGATTTTGTGAGTATAATTTTATTTACAGGTACCCCATGGATTCTACTGGTGAAGGGGACTGATTGGCATGTCAACATAGGTAAGTATGTGTGTGTTGGTGTGCATGTATGGAATAAAGTTTTACTATCATGGTGTGTGTGTACTGTTTTTATTTGGGTATTTTTTTTGCAGTAGAACTACAGGTACCAGTGGGCCCATTTCCCCCCCGCATGCTGGTACTTGTGGTTCTCCAAGTACCAGCTTGCGGGGGAGGCTTGCTGGGACTTGTAGTTCTGCTACAAAAAACAATATTCTTTATTTTGTCACTTGGCTATCAGCCTCCCATCCGCCGCCCTTGGATGGGGGGGACAGCCTCTGGCTTCACCCCTGGCCCTTGGGTGGCTGGAGGGGGGGACTCCTTGATTTAAGGGGTCCCCACTCCTCCAGGGTACCCCGTCCAGGGATGACTAGTTGTGGATTTAATGCCACGGCCGCAGGGACCGGTATAAAAGTGTCCCCCGGCTGTGGCATTATCTCTCCAGCTAGTGGAGCCCGGTGCTGGTGTGAAAAATACGGGGGACCCCTACGTCTTTTGTCCCCCGTATTTTTTGCACCAGGACCAGACGCAGAGCCCGGTGCTGGTTGTTAAAATATGGGGGATCCCCTGTCAATTTTTTCACGGTATTTTTACAACCAGGACCAGCTCAAAGAGCCAGAGGCTGGTTATGCTTAGGAGGGGGGACCCCACACATTTTTTCTTGATTTTTAACCCATTCCCACCCCTTCCCACTGAAAAACATGCTCTGATCTCTCCATATTATTTTAGTCAGTAAAAAAAAATATATATTATTTTAAAAAATATATTAAATAATACTTGTGGCTCCTAATAGACAAACGCAAGTAGCTAATCCCTTGTAATATAAATAGATATTCTATTAGCAATAAAAAAAAAACACAAAAAAACATGTTTAAATTTTTTTTTATTAGATCCCGCCAGCAAAATGAGGCGGACTGAAATTGACGAAATTACTGTTGAAAAGCACCGTTGTCGAATCGACATTCTTTAATTGAATATACTTTTTTCGAAAAGCCACATTTTTACCATTGCAGACATGTCGAATTGCAAAAAGACGACTTTGAAACTGACTTTTTTTGTCAAAGTACTGTATTGCACTGTCGAAAAATTTTTTGGTCGAAAATGCCCCATTTTTTGACATTTGCGGGAATTCGACCGCAATTGCATATACCTATATATGTCTAGAGAGGCTTTTTCACTGGGCCTCTGCTATTTTGTGTTTCATAAATGAAGCTCTTTGTCTTTATATGTTCCATGATGCCGGATCCTTTTCCACTGAAAGGTTTATAGAGCAGTCAAAAAATATTTTGCTCTACAAATTGCTTTCACTTATCCACGCTTACTCGGAACACATACATCTCCCTCCCTCCCTGGTGGTTTGGAATTTCGTTGAAATATTAATGTAATTAAATCTGGAACATTACAGATTCAAGGCAGCACAGCTGCGTATTGTGTTATGGACTATATTCACCTAAAGAAAGCAACAAAATAGCCTGTTCTTTGCTGTGCCACTTAAAAGTTTAATACAGTATGTATAAAATGGTGAGAGTGTCTGACAGAGAACAGTTAGAGCACTCAAGATAACTTGCATTTAATGGAGAATGCCAGACTGTGAATGGTACTCTTCACCAGTAGTCTAGTCAGTATCAACATTTTGCAGCTGGCAATTGGGCTGTTAATAGGAGAAAGTGCTTGAGAGGAACCAAGGGCCTGGATCCTGATGGCAAACAGTGTGTTAATAAATGCAGATGCCTGGGGTCTTGACGGCAAGTTGGGTATCATTGAGAGCAAGTGCCTGGGTCAAAGTGGAAAGCATGGTGTCAGAGGGAGGAAGGTGGAAATCTAGTCCTGATTACAATCTAGGTGTCAGTGGGAACAAGTATGTGTGATACCTGCGCGAAGTGAGGTGTCAGTGGGAGCAAGTACTGTATCTGCGGTACTGGTGGCAAGAGAGGTGTGAGTGGGAGCAAGCACTGTATCTGGGGTACTGGTGGCAAGTGTCGTGTCAGTGGCAGTATGTATCTGGGGTACTGGCGGCAAGAGATGTCAGTGGGAGCAAGCACTGTATCAGGCTTACTGGTGGCAAGTGAGGGGTCAGTGGCAGTAAGTATCTGGTGTACTGGTGGCAAGAGAGGTGTCAGTAGGAGTAAAGTCCCCCATACACGGAGCAATGTTTCCTCCAGGGACACATCGTGAGTGACAGGACTCGGCGGGGTGCCGACATCGGCAAGTATCGGCAGTGACCAGCAATGGCGGGGGGAAGTGGGGCCATGCTGCATTCGGCAGCATGGTATTGTTCGCCACCTCCTCAAATCCTTCTGCATGTTGAAGGGATCTGAGGAAGCAACGAATGACCCACGGGTGCGTTCATCGGCGTTGTTGTCATGCCCACATGTGGCACTTTTTAAACGATGTGTCATTCTGAATGGTCGGAAACGCCCACATCGTTTAAAATATTGTGCCGTGTGTGAGCTCCTTAAGTATCTGGTGTACTGGTGGCAAGAGAGGTGTCAGTGGGAGCAAGGATCTGTGGTACTGGTGGCAAGAAAGGTGTCAGTGGGAGCAAGTATCTGGGGTACTGGTGGCAAGAGAGGTGTCAGTGGGAGCAAGGATATGGGGTACTGGTGGCAAGTGAGGTGTAAGTGGAAGCAAGTATCTGGTGTACTGGTGGCAAGAGTTGTCAGTGGGAGCAAGGATCTGTGGTACTGGTGGCAAGAGAGGGGTCAGTGGGAGCAAGGATCTGGGGTACTGGTGGCAAGAGAGGTGTCAGTGGGAGCAAGGATCTGGGTACTGGAGGCAAGTGAGGTATAAGTGGGAGCAAGTATCTGGGGTACTGGTGGCAAGAGAGGTGTCAGTGGCAGCAAGTATCTGGAGTACTGATGGCAAGTGAGGTGTCAGTGGGAGCAAGTATCTGGGGTACTGGTGGCAAGTGAGGTGTCAGTGGGAGCAAGTATCTGGGGTACTGATGGCAAGTAAGGTGTCAGTGGGAGCAAGTATATGGGGTACTGGTGGTTAGAGGTGTCAGTGGGAGCAAGTATCTGGGGTACTGGTGGCAAAGTATGTTTTTAGAAGATGGGAAGTTGTGTTGTTTTTTTTACATTATGCCTGTCATTTTTCTTTGTTGCTCTGAATACTAATCTAGAAGTGGTAAAATGAGCATATGTTAGCCTTATAAATCCTGACAGCCCATACAAGCTAACATTGTTCAGGTCAGCAATTATAAGAGTGGATCTAAACTGAAAATAAGCAAAATTTCCGTGAATTTTAATGTACATTGAGTTTTATCACAAAACATGGCATTCCACTGAGTTGCCAAGTTCTTATGCTGCACCATTCCACACTGTATTTGTACATTTGCATCTCACTGAATTTATATAAGTATACAGCATAAATAGAATTGGGATGAAGATATGGTCAATTCAGTCTTACTCTTTGGTGTGTGGTGCGATTTGGCTTGGACTGGGAACATGTAAGCAGTAATCTTGTTGGTAACAGAAGCAAAATTTTACAGCTAAACGCAGAATATTTTGCTGAACAGTTTTAAATATGTTCCTTGTCTCTAGTATGAAAATGTGCTAGAAGCTGGCAAAGGCCAGGAAAGGTTAGATAGGCCACCAACTATTACATTATTTGAAACTCAATAAAATATGAATTTCCTCTACTCAAGAACATTTCTAGAGATGTGCATTTAATAAGGTAGTTGTCATATGCAGCAGGTTTTTGGGAGAACAGCAACATTTTGGAAAATAATGAAATATGTTACTTTTCATTGTAAAAGTTATTTATTCCTTTTTCCTGATCAGTATAATAAAGGTCCCCTCTTGCAAGAAGAACTATCTCACTATCGTAATTACACAAGGGGACGGGTTACTGTTTCCCATATAATCTGCACAAATCTTTCTTGAAATAATGTCACATTCCACATCACAACTGAAGACATCCCTGACAAGCATATGATACAGGTTTCATGGGCAAGGAAGCAATTCATATTCTCTCATTCAACCTTTTATTCATTTTCAAATAAAAAAAGAGGGGCCACATATCCTGTGGGGCAGATGTATTAACCTGGAGAAGGCATAAGGAAGTGATAAACCAGTGATAAGTGCAAGGTGATAAACACACCAGCCAATCAGCTCCAATATGCAAATTGACAGGAGCTGACTGGCTGATGCGTTGGCCATCATTCCCGCCCGCCACCCCTCCGCCGTCGCTTCATGTCCAGGACGCATAGGCAAGTGTCCCCGTCCCCAATAATGGCGTCGGCAGGGATCGGGTAGTGTGTAGGGCCCTTAACCGGTTGAACTCGATGAACAAATTGTCTTTTTCCAACCTCAGAAACTATGTTATTACAGTATGTTACTATGTAAGAACATATATTTCAACTTATCCAAAGTGATTTTAAAAAAAATATGAAGAAAAAAATGTTTCTCCGGCAGGGTCCACAGGTTATCCACAGGATAACATTGGGATATGATGATGCGACAGTGGATTTGCACCAAACGGTCAAAGCTTTCGGCCTCCTGGTTCAGGCAAATAATTATTATTTTTTATGTATGGTGCGGCAGGAGCCGGACCATGGTCAAGAGGGCTGCTTTTTTTTTAGCAGCCATAAGCTTTTTTTTTTCTTTTTTTTTAGTCTTACTATTTTTTTGAGTGATCTTTCTAAAAAGCGTTGTCTACGTACCTTTAGAAAGAGTCGCTCCAACAACTCCCCGCCGGGCCGCGACAATGCTTACCCACGAGTATAGTGCTGTTTCGGCGGGCGTCTGTGTCGAATGTACTAGCAAGTCCAGCAGATGTTACCAGGCTGTGGCCGGAGCATGAGGAGAAGGTAAGGCATAGGTTTCACTTAGAGGGGGAACATGGACACAGCCACACTGTTTTGGGAGGAGACCACCAAACAGTCGCTGTAGAGTGCACCAGCGCTAGGCTCTAGGGATCATAGGTAGTATGAGGCTGCAATCCCTAGGGTTGATGTCAGCAGTGGGGAGTCAGATGCTCCCCAGTCGACCCTCCCCCCAGTTCATGACCAGCTTCTGCTGAGTCTCCCGCCATGAGCTGTTTTCCCGCTTCCGTCTGAGACGCTGTGTAGCTAAGGGGACCGAGTCACAGCATAGGCGGCTGTGTGACTGGTGCGTCAGTGTTCACTTGGGCGTCTGTGTTCACTGTAGGTTCATGGGGCGAGCATGTACACTATTAGCATCTGGATCCACTCAGTGTTCGCTAACGTATTGATCGATCTTGGAAGCAGGGTGAGTATCCCTGTATTCCACTCTACTGAGTCGGGTAATACAGCACCAAGGGGCAGATGTATTAACCTGGATAAGGCATAAGGAAGTGATAAACCAGTGATATGTGCAAGGTGATAAAAAACCAGCCAATCAGCTCCTAACTGTTAATTTACATATGGGAGCTGATTGGCTGGTGCATTTATCACCTTGCACATATCACTGGTTTATCACTTCCTTATGCCTTCTCCAGGTTAATACATCTACCCCAATGTCTCTACCTTTGAGTACGAATAGTTGGATAAGTACCTAATGCATACTGTATGAGTCTGATAATTATTACTGTTGTTTTCTCTAACATCCTAGTGGATACTGGGGAATTGAAGATTACCAACTTACTCAGAGTTAATGGTTCGTATCCCCGTTGACTGGACACTGAGCTCCTGAGGTGATGTTTCTCATACCCCTCGGGTGTGAGCCCTGTGAACCCACGCCGGCAGCATGCTGCCACCCCTAACAGATGCCGAAGACAGACGCGGTGCGCTGAGTGATACGCCAGGATCCTGGTTAGTGGGTCCCCAGTGCAAAGGGCAGCATGTAGAGACAGCGATCACCCAGCTACGGGCTGCGGTACCCGCTGTGTGCCCACACTGGCTATATATTTAAAAAGGGGGCTGCGCACTCTCTTTTTACACAGTGGAGAAGCCAGTATAAATAATTAACAGGGGCCGCGCCATTAAGGGGGCGGGGCTTCCCTGAGAGTGGGACCAGAGGCTCAAGGTGCCATTTCCTGCTGCTGTGTACAAGGCTGCATGTGTAGACTGCTCCTCCACACCCACTGAATCACCAATTGTACTGATACCAGGGTGTTATAGAGAAAGGGGGGAGCACATAGTCAGCGGTTATACGGCTGTGAGGCAAATTACACATAAAAGATACCAAGCGGGGTGCTGCTGTGACTGTATTGTGTGCTGGTCCAAATCCTCTCTGTGTCACTCCATTCAGGGTTGTCTGGAATAAGTGTGCTGTCTTTCTAATACTGCACTGTGGAGGTCATTCCGAGTTGATCGCTCGCTAGCTAGTTTTAGCAGCCGTGCAAACGCTATGCCGCCGCCCACTGGGGAGTGTATTTTAGCTTAGCAGAAGTGCTAACGCATGTGCAGCCGAGCTCTGCAAAACCAGTTTGTGCAGTTTCAGAGTAGCTCTGAACCTACTCAGCGCTTGCGATCTTTTCATCCTATTCGTGTCCGGATTTGATGTCATACACCCGCCCAGTGACCGCCCAGCCACGCCTGCGTTTTTTCAGACGAGCCTGCGTTTTTGCAAACCCTCCCTGAAAATGGTCATTTGACACCCAGAAACGCCCCCTTTCTGTCAATCTTTTTGCGGCCGTCAGTGCGACTGAAAACTTTGCTAGAACCTGTATGAAACAACAAATGCCTTTGTACCCATGCGTCACGCGTGTGCATTGCGGTGCATACGCATGCGCAGAAATTACGATTTTTAGCCTGTTCGCTGCGCTGCCAACAACGACAGCTAGCGATCAACTTGGAATGACCCCCTGTGTTTCATACTTAACTCTGTGTTTTCTGCATAAGCATGTCTGAAAATAAGTCTGTGTGTACTTCATGCAAGCTAAGTTTACACCTTCCTCACAAGGGTCTCTAATGTGTACCCAATGCTCAATACCTTCACAGGGTAGTAGTATGTAGGAACCTGAGTGGATGGAATCATTTAAAACTTTGATTACAAATATTAATTCAGAGTTAGCTACGGCTAAGCAAGAAAAACAAACCCTGAAACAGTCTATGGACACTTTCATGTTAACTGCTGCTGACCACAGACAGGCTCCTCAGCCCCCCTGTTGGTCTCTCATAAACGCACTCTCCCACAGATATTGCAGTCTGACTCTGATTCTGAATTACCAGAGTTAGCCAAGGGTGAGGTGGACGAGGATAATTCCATGTCCCCGGGAGTTTAGGACCTAATTTATGCCATTAGGGAGGTCCTCAATATTCCAGATAAGGAAGCGGAACCTACAGAGGAATTGTTTAGGAACGTGAAGCCAAAATCCTCTGCAACCTTTCCGGTTCCTAAGGAATTAGATTCCCTCGCAAAGGCAGCATGGTTAAATCCTGACAAAAAATGTATTACTCCAAAACGGGTACTAAATTCCTTTCCTTTCCCTACAGAGGATAGGAACATCTGTGAAAATCCTCCAACAGTGGATACGTCTGTGTCCAGGCTGTCACGTAAGATTGTACTACCTGTACAGAGGGGCCATTTCTCTCAAAGACCCAGCTAATCGCAAAATTGAGACCACTCTTAAGTCTATTTATACTGCAGCAGGTGTAGCCCAACGCCCTACCATAGTGTGCGGCTGGATTTCTAGAGCCATGGTAAAATGGTCTGATGAGATTTTGAAAGGGTTGCTTACTCTATCTCAGGATGAGATAGTTACATTACTACAACATATTCAAGATGCTGCAAACTTCATGAGTGAGGCTGTTAAGGAATTGAGTATCATTAACAACCGTACCAATGCTATGGCAGTATCGGCTCGTAGAGCCCTGTGGCTGCAACAATGGTCATCAGATGGGGATTCTAAAAAGGGGGTAGAGAACCTTCCTTTTACAGGTGATGCCTTGTTCAGGGAAGAACTGAACAAGTGGATATCTCAGGCGACTGCAGGTAAATCTACATACCTGCCGTCTGCTGCGCCACCTGCTAGACATCCCTATCCTGGGACCTCTCTGCAGTCCTTTCGGGTGGCCAGGTTCAGAGGCAAAGCCAGAGGTGCCTCCAACGCTGCTAGAGGAACTTGCGGTAAGTCCCGTAAACCAGCAGCTGCTGGAACTGTGGACCAGGCCTCAGGTTCCTCTTTCACAAAGCCCTCTGCGTGACTGTTGGTCCCAGCAGCAAGGTGACTTTCAGGTTGGTGCTTACCTTCAACGCTTCACCCACATATGGGCAGAATCCTGCCAGGATCCTTGGGTGAGGGATCTCGTATCCTAAGGATACCGGCTGGAATTCCAGGAACTCCCTCCTCTCAGTTTCTTCAGGTCAGGCTTACCAGCTTCACCTATAGCAAGAGTTACCTTGCAAGAGGCAGTTAAAAAACAGCTGTCAACAGGAGTTATTGTTCCAGTCCCTCCTCCGCTCCACCCAAAGGTTTTATTTTTCAAGCACCTTTGTAGTACCAAAGCCGGACGGCTTGGTACGGCCAATCTGGAATCTCAACCTGAACCCTTATCTTCGAGTGTTCAAATTCAAGATGGAATCACTAAGAGTAGTGATTTCAATTCTGGAGGAAGTGGAGTTCCTAGTATCCCTGGATATCAAGGATGCATACCTGCATGTCCCAATAAGGCCACCTCATCAAGCGTTCCCCCGGTTCACTATACTGGACCTGCATTTCCAATTTCAGGTCTTACCCTTTGGTCTCTCCACAGCCCCAAGGGTATTTATGAAAGTCATGGCAGAAATGATGCTACAATTGCACATGATGGGTGTCAACATAATCCCGTACCTGGACGATCTCCTGATAAAGGCGATGTCCCAGGAAAAGTTGCTGCACTGCATCAACTTGACTTACTCGTCTGCTTACGGACCAAGGATGGATCCTCAATTTCCAGAAATCTCATCTGGAACCATCGCAGAAAATTCAGTTCCTGGGTATGATCCTGGATACGGTGTCTCAGAAGGTTTACCTTCCAATGGACAAAGCCTTGACTATTCAGTCTATAATCCATTCGGTGCTAAAACCACGCAGGATCTCAATTCATCTTTGCATTTGCTTGCTGGGCAAGATGGTAGCCTCCTACGAGGCAATACAGTACGGCAGGTTCCATGCACAACCTTTTCAACTGGATCTGTTGGACAAATGGTCGGGATCTCACCTACACATGCATCAGAATATAACTCTGTTGTCAAAAGCAAGGATATCCCTGCAAGTCTTCCATCTTGTGGAGAGTCAGAGTTTCAATACCCAGTCTTGGACTCTGTTAACAATGGATGCCAGCCTCCGGGGTTGGGGGGCTGTGACCCAAGCGGCATAGTTCCAGGGGAAATGGTCTTGTCTGGAATTTACACTTCCAATCAACATCCTGGAACTCAGGGCAATTTACAATGCTCTCCTGCAAGCCTTATACCTCCTTCATTGCAGTCGGACAATGCCACGGCAGTGGCATACATCAATCGACAGGGAGGAACAAGAAGCAAGGCTGCAATGCAAGAGGTGTCAAGAATACTCCTCTGGGTGGAAGCCAACGCAAGGGCCATATCAGCCATAAACATTCCAGGAGTGGAGAACTGGGAAGCGGACTTACTAAGCACGCACGACCTCCATCCGGGGGAATGGGGCCTTCACTCTCAGGTATTTCAACAACTGATTCCCCGGTGGGGCTGTCCGCAAATAGACCTGATGGCTTCTCTTCCCAACAAGAAGCTCCGTTGTTACTGTTCAAGAATGAGGGACCCACAGGGGATAGCGGTGGATGCTCTGACGACACAGTGGACTTACCAGTTTGTGTACCTGTTTCCTCCAATTCCTCTCATTCCAAGAGTTCTAAAAAGACTCAAAAGGTTTAGAAAGAGTTCAGGCAATTCTAATTGCCCCGGATTGACCTCGATGGGCCTGGTATACAGACCTCCTGACCTTGTCTCTGGAGGAACCCTGGCCTCTGCCGCTGCTCAAGGACCGTTTGTCTATCCAGACTTACAGCGGCTACGTTTGACGGCTTGGAACTTGAGAGGGAGATTTTAACCAGAAAGGGTCTCCCATCCAGGGTTATTTCAACTATGATCCAGGCCCATAAGGTGGTTACATCCAAACATTACCACCGTATTTGGAAGAAATATGTTTCTTGGTATGAGGGTAGAAAATATTCCCCTGTGGAATTTCGTCTGGGCTGTTTTCTACTGTTCCTGCAAGCAGGCGTGGATTAGGGCCTACGATCAGGCTCCATCAAAGTTCAGATTTCTTCTCTATCTACTTCCAGAAACAACTGGCGGTACTTCCTGAAGTACAGACCTTTCTGAAAGGGGTTATGCACATTCAACCACCCTTTGTTCCTCCCACAGCTCCGGTGGACCTTAATGTGGTCTTGACCTTCCTCCAGTCAGATTGCTTTGAACCCTTACATACTGTAGGGTAGACCTAAAATACCTAACGTGGAAGACGGTTATGTTACTGGCCTTAGCGTCTGCTCGGCGTGTGTTGGAATTGGGGGCCTTATCCTATAAGAGCCCATACTTGATATTTCATGAGGATAGGGCGTAGCTCAAAACTCGCCTGCAGTTTTTGCTGAAAGTAGTGTAGGTTATTCATGTAAATCAACCTATTGTGGTTCCAGTGTTTTCCGACACTTCCATTGCTCCAAAGTCCCTATATGTAGTTAGGGCTTTGAAGATTTACATCAAAAGAACTGCTCGTCACAGGAAGTCTGACTTCCTTTTTTTGTTCTTTATGATGCTACCAAAATTGGTCGCCCTGCTTCCATGCAGTCTATTGCTTGTTGACTCAAATTAACTATTCAACAAGCCTATACTGCAGCAGCTCTGCCGCTGCTGAGTTCTATTCAGGCCCACTCCACAAGGTCGGTGGGTTCTTCCTGGAAGGCTGCCCGGGGAGTCGCGGCCATGCAGTTGTGCCGGGCAGCTACTTGGTCGGGTTCACACACGTTCGTAAAGTTCTACAGATTCGACACCTTAGCCAAGGATGACTTTCAGTTTGGTCAGGTGGTTTTGCAGGGGTCTCAACACTCTGCCACCCGTTCTGGGAGCTTTGGGACATTCCCATGGTAATCTTCAATTCCCCAGTATCCACTAGGACATTAGAGAAAATAGGAATTTAATACCTACTGGTACAGTAATTCCTTTTCTCGTAGTCCATAGTGGATACTGGGCACCCGCCTCAGTGCTTCGTTTCCTGCTTGCCTGGTTGTAAGTATTCTTGGTTGGGTTTACTGTTGCTTTCCCTGTTCCGTGTTTGGTTAGCGTTGCTGTCCTTCTTACAGTTAGTATTGCTTTCCTCTGTCCTGGTTAGCTCTGCTATCTCGTTATTGTTGTGTGCTGGTTCGTTACCTCACCGCTGTTTTGTGTTATATCCTTCTCTCAAAGTATGTCCATCTCCTTGGGCACAGTTTTCCTAGACTGAGTCTGCTAGGAGGGGCATAGAGAGGAGGAGCCAGCACACACTATTAATTTCTTAAAGTGCCAGGCTCCAATGGACCCGATATATACCCCCTGGTAATCTTCAATTCCCCAGTATCCACTACGGACTATGAGAAAAGGAATCACCGGTAGGTATTATATTCCTATTTTCTTTCGCTGTGTGACTGAATACGGTTAAATCCTATAAAAGGTAATGCAGTAATATGTTTCTCATACATACTTGAAATGTATTTGTAGTTGATTATGTGCTCGTATTGCTTATTATACTAATGTATAACCTGTGACTGGTTGCTAGTGTGATTGCTGACTTTACGATAATTCTTTCAGTTTTTCTGTCTATTCCGAGCCTCAATGCTGGTGCAAAGCAGGGTAGGGTCGGATTGTATGTCACTTTAACAAAATTTAAAGTGATTACAGTCACAACTTGTGTAGTTACACTGTACAAGTGTGTGATTCTTTATCATGTCTAACAACGGCAAGGGTGAGGAAAATACACGCACAGCAGCACCAACACTCATGTCATCTTTGTCTTGCAAAGCTGGGTTAACCTCTCAGGATCTGGTTCAGAATGGTTTGTGTGTAAATTGTTTTAGCTTTCACCAAGTCTCTTGAAAAATTCAAGGCAGACACAGGTGCAAGTTGAACCCCATGTGCTACGTTTGCACAGACATTATCCAGTATAGCTGAGCGGATAATTCCAACTTCTGTACCAGGGATAGGTTACAATATTAACTCTTACATGCAGCATTCCACCTGGGGTTTATTACATCCATCAGGGGAAGCAGCAGCCTCTCAGCAAAAACAGTGGTAAGTAAATCACATTGACATGAAACAACATCTTCACAGTCTACACATGTTTCAGATGAGGATTCGTCGGAGGATGAAGACTCATTACACTCCGGTTATGCATACAGAGATGATGAGGAAGGTCTCAGCTCATTGGACATATCTGAATTAATTAATGCGATGAAAGCCATTCTATCCTTAGAAGAATCAGCAGAACCTGTGTTAAAATCTAAGGCACCTGTGTTTAAACATCCCAAAACAGTTAGGACTGAGATTCCTGAGTCAGAACAGCTGACGTAAATTATGCAAGAACTTGGGTTACGCCCAGTAAGAAGTTTAGAATTCTAAGGAAATGGAATTCCATTTATCCTCTTCCAGCTGGGGACTGTTTAAAGAGGGAGGTGGCTCCCAAAGTAGATATGCATGTCATTCGATTAGTGCGAAAATCTACATTACCTCTGCCTTCAACATCCTTAAATGATGTCACGGATAGGAGAGTTGATGGTTTTCTAAAAACCATTTTTTCCCTGTATGGGACAATCATAAGACCAGCCATGTCTTCAGCCTGGATGGCGAAAGCAATGGCTGCCTGGGCTGATGCATTGGAAGGGGATCTTTCAATTGCATCTAGAGAGCAAAAATCCCCATGTTGTACATATCAAACAGGCTGCAATGTTTTTGGAAGAAGCAGCCTTGGATATGGGTACAGTTGCCTCTCAGGCATCAGCTTCAGCAGTTTCCGCTCGCAGAGCAGTTTGGCTACGTACATGGAAAGCTGATTCAGAATTCAAAAAGGTTTTGTACCCTTTACTGGAAACACTCTTTTTGGTAAAGAATTAACCAGTATTTTGGAGTCAGAAGCAGACTCCAAGAAAGTGAAGTTTCCTTCCACACACAAATTCAAGCCTAAATTTCCAGCTTTTCGGCCCTTTCGGTCTCGAGGGAAAGCAAAAGGAAAAGGTGATGGCAAACAGTCCCACTACAACAAGTCTGGTAAGACTAAAAAGTATTAGGCTACAAGAGGACCGGCTTCTAAATCAGAAGATAAGCCATCAGCCTGATGGTGTGAGCCTCCACCTGGGGGATCCCAGGGTGGGAGGCCAACTTCTTCAATTTGCACAGATCTGGCAGCACAGATGTCTGGGTGCCAGAAGCGATATCTCATGGTTACGCATTTGCTTTCAAGAAACACCCTCCTCAAAGGTTTTTTTGTACCAGCCCATCTTCAGTGGAAATGAAGGCTAGGGTTTTGCAAGAGGCTGTTCAGAAATTGCTTTAGTCAGGAGTAATGGTTCCAGTTCCTCCTGCACAATGAGGACAGGGTTTTTACTCCAACCTGTTTCTAATCCAGAAGCCAAAAGGGTCGTTCTGGCCCATACTCAATCTTAAAGTGCTGAACAAATACATTTGGGTGCCTCGGTTTCATATGGAGACTTTGCGTTCCATCATTTTTGGCCATCGAGCCAGGGGATTTTATGGTATTCCTGGATATCCAGGATGCTTACCTACATGTTCCTATAGCACTGTCCCATCAGCGCTATCTCAGGTTCGCTATCCTCCAACAGCATTTTCAGTTCCAGGCCCTTCCATTAGGATTGGCCACAGCCCTCAGAGTATTCACCACGATTATGGTGGTAATGGCAGCTTATATCCGCCAGTAGGGTATAAGAATTTTTCCATACCTCGACGATCTCTTAATCCTGGCACATTCTCAGGAATTGCTTCTATGTCATCTGCAACAGACAATAGCTTGTCTGCAGAAGCATGGTTGGCTCATAAATTGGGCAAAGTCGTCTCTGGTTCCGTCACAGCGGATGACTCATTTGGGGGCTGTATTGGGTTCGAGCCTTCAGAGAGTAACCTTACCTCTGAACAAAATATCCAAAGTTCAGTCAAGGATTCAGGAGCTGCTACACAGGTGCATTCATGCAGCAATGCATGTGATGGGATTGATGGTGTCAACATTCGACCTGCTAGAGTATGCTCAGTTTCACTCAAGGCCTCTGCATTGTCTGATCCTTACCAAATGGAATGGTTTTGATCAGACAATAAAAATGCAGACTGTGGTCCTTACTCTGGAAGTAAGGACGTCATTAGCCTGGTGGCTACAGACATTCCATCTGGACAAAGGAAGACCCTTTTAGATATCAGATTGGGAAATTCTGAGAACGGATGCCAGCCTGCAGGGCTGGGGAGCAGTGTCAGGAAGGAGTTGTTTCCAGGGGCAGTGGACCAAGGAAGAAAGTTGCCTGCCAATAAATATATTGGAATTTCAGGTCATATACATGGCACTGATTCAGGCAAAGGACATCCTTCAGGGAGAACCAGTTCAGATCCACTCGGACAATTCGACGGCAGTAGCGTACCTCAACCATCAGGGAGGAACTTGCAGCCAGAAAGCAATGAAGGAGGTAAGTCACACGTTAAAGTGGGCAGAACTTCATCATCTAGCCTTGTTCACAGTGTTTGTTCTGGGAGTCCTAAACTGGGAAGCGTATTTTCTCAGTTGACACGCCATTCGTGCAAATGAATGGGCTTTACAACCCGAGGTCTTCCAAACCCTGGTCGAAAAGTGGGGGCTGCCGGAGATGGCTCTCATGGTATCCCTTCAGAACAACAAAGTTCCTGCATACAGGTCAAGAACAAAGGATCCCAAAGCGATCTTTGTGGATGCCCTGTTAGTGAGATGGGACTTTCATCTGGCCTATGTGCCCTATTACCCAGGGTGATGAGAAAGGCAAAACAAGGAAGAGGTGCCATGATACTAATAGCTCTGGCTTGGCCCAGAAGACATTGGTACACAGATCTGCAGAGGATGTCGATGGATGCTCCATTCCTACTCCCTCAATGGCAGATCTACTGTCTCAAGGTCCTTGTTGTCACAGACACCTGGATCAACTGTCTTTGACGGCGTGGCTCTTGAGACTTCCATCCTGAAGGCAAGAGGATTCTCACAACAGGTAATTCAAACAATGCTCAGAGCAAGGAAACCATCCGCGGCTCGCATTTATCACCAAATATGGCAAGCCTATATTCAATGGTGCAGTGATCGGAAATTTGACCCTCGGTCTTTCAGAGTTTCCAGACTCTTAGCATTCCTTCAGGCAGGAATGGATAAAGGTTTATGGGTGACTTCCTTGAGAGTGCAAGTGTCAGCATTGACTGTATGGTTCCAAAAGAAAATTGCTAACCTACAGGATGTGTGCACTTTTTTCCAGGGAATGCTGCACATTCAACCTCCTTTTGTTCCTCCTACAATGGCTTGGAATTTAAGTTTAGTCCTAAAGGCACTTAAAAAAGTGGATCTTAAATGGTTGACAGTGAAAGTTCTCTTTCTACAGGCCCTTGCTTCAGCTAGAAAAGTTTCAGATTTTGGGGCATTGTTATGTCGTCCTCCATTTCTGATTTTTTTATCCAGATAGAGCAGTTCTCAGAACTAAATCTGGGTATCTTCCTAATGTGGTGTCTAAATTCCATCTTAACAAAGAAATTGTAGTCCCAGCCTTTCAGGGGCCGGACCTTTCTGGAGATGCATCGTTGGACGTAGTATGTGCCTTAAGGATCTACGTACAGTAGATCATACCAATGCCATCAGAAAGACAGATTCTCTCTTCGTTCTCATGGGATTTCACAAGAGAGGATGGCCTGCTGATAAGCAGACACTTGCGAGGTGGCTTCGGATGACAATTTCAGAAGCATGTGCTCAAGATGATCTCCCTGTTCTGGCTAATGTCTCTGCTCACTCTACTCGTAAGGTAGGTCCATCATGGGCAGCACAATGTGGTGCTTCAGCAGAACAGAATGTGTAAGGCAGGCACATGGTCTTCCATTAACACATTCATTAGACATTATGCCTTTGATACCTTTGCCTCTCAGGACGCTGAATTTGGGAAAATGAATCTCCTGTCCAATCAGGAGCGTCCCTACCACTAAATTGCTTTGGGACATCCCAATGTTATCCTGTGGATAACCTGTGGACCCTGCTGGAGAAATATACGTTATGGTAAGAACTTACCGTTGATAATGGTATTTCTCCTAAATCCACAGGGATACCACCCTGACGCACCTGCTTTGAGGATCCTTTTACTCACTAACCTCTTCCTTCTTGTATGGAAGGGTGTGCATGTGTGTTCTTCTCGCCTGAATAGGGCTCTCTATGATGCTCCTGCCTTGAGCTTTGGAAAAACAACTGATTTGCCTGAGCCAGAAGGCGGGTATATATGGACGGGCCCCTTGCATGCTGGGAGGCCGAAAGCTTTGACCGTTTGGTGCAAATCCGCTGCCGCATCATCATATCCCAATGTTATCCTGTGGAGCATTGGTCTACACTAAGAAAATATTGTGAACATCGGAAACATTGTGATTTTTATTTTAACAGCTGCGCAGCCACCATGTACACACTGGGGGAGAGGGGGGACTGCTGGGGGCTTGAATTTACACTTCCCTAGCGGTTGTTATTATCTGCAGACGTGGTGACCGATCAGCAGTGATCGCCAGCACGGACCTTTTCTCTTCCCTGCAGATGCACGCGCTGTTAATCTGACTGGTGGCATCCTGTGTGACCAGATCAGATAAGGCACTTGCTGGTGTGGTCGCATCTGATGCAACCATGCCAGGCAAGTGGTTAAAACAATTTTGTATAGTTACTTGTGTTCAAAATATCGCCTAAAAAACAATTAAGTATCCAACTAAAGAGCTCATAAAGTGTTTCTGACTATATATGCAAATGGCAAATGTTGGCTGTGGACAGGAGTCCCTGGTGAGTTCTCCTACAGCCCTGCTGTACATTTAAAGTAGAGAGCGTATGAGAGAGCTTATGTCATAGTTGGAAGCCACCCAGGGGTGAGCATGAGTTTATGTTCACAGCCAACATTCAGCATTTGCATAGGGCACCTGGAGCCAATTCATGAATTCTCCTGGAAAAGCTGAGATGGACCTTTATTGAACTTTGCCATCAGTATATACTGTACACTATACATTAGAGATGAATGCTTCGGATTTTTAGAATTGTGAACCACCCCGAACTTTAGGGATCAGATCTGCCAACAAAGCTAGTATCCCCGCACTTCTGACGCAGCGGACACCTCTGCACCACTGGCACTGCCGACACCACTGGCACCCCCGTACTGAGGACACTGCTGGCATCCTTGCACTGAGGACTCCTCCAGCACTGCCAACAATTCCACAATGAGAACATCGTCGGCACTCCTGCATTGTGACACCGTTGGCATCCCTGCACTGAGGACACCGCTGGCACTCCTGCACTGCCGACACAGCCTACACTCCCGCACTATACCGGCACTATCTGATTTGCACTGTATCCAACCTACACTGCATATGGCCTGCACGTTATCTGTACCACACTGTATCCCGCACTGCACTGTATTCAACCCGTACTGTATCCGTTCCGCACTGTATCTGACCCGCACTTTAACCTACAGTGCACCAGACCTCCACTGTATTCGACACGCACTGAAACCTGCACTATACATGACCCACACTGTATCCTGCACTGTATTTGACTTGCACTGTATCCGACTCGCACTGTACCCGAACAGCACCGTATCCGACCCGCACGTACGGGAAGCTGTTTTTATGGTTGGGGAGATTTTGGTGAGCTGCTCAACAAAAAGGCTGGTTGATTGGGGCTTTACATGGGCACAGAGTGACAGTCATCAGTGGCCAAGGGCTCCCAGGAGGGAGGTACAGATTGGACACAGGGCCTAATTCAGACACGATCGCTGCAGTGGCAGCGAGACCCAGTGAGATGCGAAAGCATCTGACTGCTGCGATGGCTTCTGCCTGATTGACTGGCAGAGGCGGTCGTGGGTGGGAGGGGGCGTGCCAACGGCGTTAGAGCGCTGTTGGTGGGGCACAGTCCGGATGACGCAGGCGTGTCCGGACCGTTGCGGGGACGAGCCACGGCAGCTGCGTGATGTCACATGCAGCCACTGTGACCCAGAACATGGCGGGTAGCTGCCTACCAAGGCTGCTACTAGGCTGCGCAGGCAGGGACCTACTTGGTGGGTGCGAAAGCATCACCGCCGTGTGATGCTTTTGCACTTGTGCAGTGGGTGGAGCTGAGGGGGGGGGGGGTGTTGGGCAGGGCCTGACATACAGGGCAGACTAGCCCTGTCCTGGGCGTCTCCCCGCATGTCAGAGAAACTGATCCTAGATGTGCTAAAAATAGCACAACTACAATCAGGTTTGTATCACCCCCACTGAGAATAGGAATGTGATGGGGGCATGTGCACTTGTGTAGGAGGTCTACTGTTGTTTTACACATGGTTTAGGGTTTCTTCTTTGTTGTTTGTTATCTACTACTACTTTTGAGCAATGATATTCCAAATGCGCTTCTTAGTAATTTCTGTGTTACTGTAAATTGAAAGTACTTGCAAAGTGGGTTGATTGGTTATTGCTTATACATTATTAATTTGCAGAACATTTTTTAACAGAAATAGCTTCCATATGTTTGTGCCACTGCTCTGTTGCTTAGTGTAGCCAGCTGGCCCTTGGCCTATGTTGGTGAACAATATTGTGAGCTGTGAGGTGGTCAAAAACTGGAAATTACTGGAAATTAATGTTATTGAGGTTAATAATACTGTAGGAACAAAAACAGGCCCTAATTATGTGATTTTAGCTTATTTTGTCAATTTTTTAAGAAAATGCAAATCCAAATCCACAACTGGACGACATATCAGGGTCACATCCAAATCCAGCAAAAATGATCCGGCACACATCTCTACTATACATAGGGCCTGTTCAGAGATGGATGCAGTAGCACAGTCACTGCATCTTGAGACACAACTACTGTGCTAAAATATGCTAATGTTGCAGGAGGTATTGTGTAAATAGCCAATACCTGCATGCTTGTGTGATCCACTGCTTCGTCCGAAGATGCAGCATCAGAACACTTACATGAACATCAGTTATCAGAGTAACCCTTAGGTTTCTCATAATGGCCAGGCTATTCAGGCTTACAGGGCCTGTACACATCCAGAACATGGGGACGACATACCCCCATTATCGGGAACGCTGCCCGGCAGGCAGCTTGTGGCTTAGGGGGCACTGAGTTTGACAACACAGGGCCTGTTCTGCACATGCAGTCTTCCCACCGTCATAGTTACAACTATGGGCCTAATTCAGACCTGATCGCTGTTGTGCGAATTTGCAGAGGTTTGGGATCAGATAGTCGCCGCCCAGATAATAGGATTTTAATTACCTACCGATAAATCCTTTTCTCATTGTCCGTAGAGGATGCTGGGGTCAACATTAGTACCATGAGGTATAGACGGGTCCACTAGGAGCCATTGGCACTTTAAGAGTTTGAGAGTGGGGTCTGGCTCCTCCCTCTATGCCCCTCCTACCAGACTCAGTCTAGAACTGTGCCTGAGGAGACGGACATCTTTGAGAGAAGGATTTTACACAGATAGTGGCGAGATTCACACCAGCTCACACACAAGGCAAACCAAGCTAACTATCTTGAAACATCAGCAACGGCTGAACAAAACAGTACTTAACCAAGAACTAAGCAGTACTGAACTAAGTAACCACTGCAGGATCACGAAGCGCTGGGCGGGTGTCCAGCATCCTCTACGGACTACGAGAAAAGTATTTACCGGTAGGTAATTAAAATCCTATTTCTCTATCGTCCTAGTGGATGCTGGGGTTCCTGAAAGGACCATGGGGAATAGCGGCTCCGCAGGAGACAGGGCACAAAAAGTAAAGCTTTAGGATCAGGTGGTGTGCACTGGCTCCTCCCCCTATGACCCTCCTCCAAGCCTCAGTTAGATTTTTGTGCCCGGCCGAGAAGGGTGCAATCTAGGTGGCTCTCCTAAAGAGCTGCTTAGAAAAGTTTAGCTTAGGTTTTTTATTTTACAGTGAGTCCTGCTGGCAACAGGATCACTGCAACGAGGGACTTAGGGGAGAAGAAGTGAACTCACCTGCGTGCAGGATGGATTGGCTTCTTTGGCTACTGGACATTAGCTCCAGAGGGACGATCACAGGTACAGCCTGGATGGTCACCGGAGCCTCGCCGCCGGCCCCCTTGCAGATGCTGAAACGAGAAGAGGTCCAGAATCGGCGGCAGAAGACTCCTCAGTCTTCTTAAGGTAGCGCACAGCACTGCAGCTGTGCGCCATTTCCTCTCAGCACACTTCACACGGCAGTCACTGAGGGTGCAGGGCGCTGGGAGGGGGGCGCCCTGGGAGGCAAATGAAAACCTTTTTTGGCTAAAAATACCTCACATATAGCCTCCGGGGGCTATATGGAGATATTTAACCCCTGCCAGAATCCATTAAAGAGCGGGAGACGAGCCCGCCGAAAAAGGGGCGGGGCCTATCTCCTCAGCACACAGCGCCATTTTCCCTCACAGAAAGGCTGGAGGGAAGGCTCCCAGGCTCTCCCCTGCACTGCACTACAGAAACAGGGTTTAAACAGAGAGGGGGGGCACTAATTTGGCGTTAGAAATATATAAAAGATGCTATAAGGGAAAACACTTATATAAGGTTGTCCCTATATAATTATAGCGTTTTTGGTGTGTGCTGGCAAACTCTCCCTCTGTCTCTCCAAAGGGCTAGTGGGTCCTGTCCTCTATCAGAGCATTCCCTGTGTGTGTGCTGTGTGTCGGTACGTGTGTGTCGACATGTATGAGGACGATGTTGGTGAGGAGGCGGAGCAATTGCCTGTAATGGTGATGTCACTCTCTAGGGAGTCGACACCGGAATGGATGGCTTATTTAGGGAATTACGTGATAATGTCAACACGCTGCAAGGTCGGTTGACGACATGAGACGGCCGACAAACAATTAGTACCGGTCCAGACGTCTCAGAAACACCGTCAGGGGTTTTAAAACGCCCGTTTACTTTAGTCGGTCGACACAGACACAGACACGGACACTGAATCCAGTGTTGACGGTGAATAAACAAACGTATTCCTTATTAGGGCCACACGTTAAGGGCAATGAAGGAGGTGTTACATATTTCTGATACTACAAGTACCACAAAAGAGGGTATTATGTGGGATGTGAAAAAACTACCGTAGTTTTTCCTGAATCAGATAAATTAAATGAAGTGTGTGATGATGCGTGGGTTCCCCCCGATAGAAAATTATGGGCGGTATACCCTTTCCCGCCAGAAGTTAGGGCGCGTTGGGAAACACCCCTTAGGGTGGATAAGGCGCTCACACGCTTATCAAAACAAGTGGCGGTACCGTCTATAGATAGGGCCGTCCTCAAGGAGCCAGCTGACAGGAGGCTGGAAAATATCATAAAAAGTATATACACACATACTGGTGTTATACTGCGACCAGCGATCGCCTCAGCCTGGATGTGCAGAGCTGGGGTGGCTTGGTCGGATTCCCTGACTAAAAATATTGATACCCTTGACAGGGACAGTATTTTATTGACTATAGAGCATTTAAAGGATGCATTTTCTATATATGCGAGATGCACAGAGGGATATTTGCACTCTGGCATCAAGAGTAAGTGCGATGTCCATATCTGCCAGAAGATGTTTATGGACACGACAGTGGTCAGGTGATGCAGATTCCAAACGGCACAAAGGTGTATTGCCGTATAAAGGAAGAGGAGTTATTTGGGGTCGGTCCATCGGACCTGGTGGCCACGGCAACTGCTGGAAAATCCACCGTTTTTACCCTAAGTCACATCTCTGCAGAAAAAGACACCGTCTTTTCAGCCTCAGTCCTTTCGTCCCTATAAGAGTCATATCTGCCCAGGGATAGAGGAAAGGGAAGAAGACTGCAGCAGGCAGCCCATTCCCAGGAACAGAAGCGTTCCACCGCTTCTGCCAAGCTCTCAGCATGACGCTGGGACCGTACAGGACCCCTGGATCCTACATGTAGTATCCCACGGGTACAGATTGGAATGTCGAGACGTTTCCCCTTCGCAGGCTCCTGAAGTCTGGTTTACCAAGGTCTCCCTCCGACAAGGAGGCAGTATGGGAAACAATTCACAAGCTGTATTCCCAGCAGGTGATAATCAAATTACCCCTCCTACAACAAGAAAAGGGGTATTATTCCACATTATATTGTGGTACTGAAGCCAGAAGGCTAGGTGAGACCTATTCTAAATCTAAAAAAATTTGAACACTTACAAAGGTTCAAATCAAGATGGAGTCACTCAGAGCAGTGATAACAAACCAGGAAGAAGGGGACTATATAGTGTCCCGAGACATCAGGGATGCTTACCTCCATGTCCAAAATTTGCCCTTCTCACTAAGGGTACCTCAGGTTCGTGGTACAGAACTGTCACTATCAGTTTCAGACGCTGCCGTTTGGATTGTCCACGGCACCCCGGGTCTTTACCAAGGTAATGGCCGAAATGATGATTCTTCTTCGAAGAAAAGGCGTCTTAATTATCCCTTACTTGGACGATCTCCTGATAAGGGCAAAGTCCAGGGAACAGTTGGAGGTCGGAGTAGCACTATCTCGGATACTGCTACAACAGCACGGGTGGATTCTAAATATTCCAAAATCGCAGCTGATCCCGACGACAAGTCTGCTGTGCCTAGGGATGATTCTGGACACAGTCCAGAAAAAGGTGTTTCTCCCGGAAGAGAAAGCCAGGGAGTTATCTGAGCTAGTCAGGAACCTCCTAAAATCAGTGCATCATTGCACAAGGGTCCTGGTAAAGATGGTGACTTCCTACGAAGCAATTCCATTCGGCAGATTTCACGCAAGAATTTTTCAGTGGGATCTGCTGGACAAATGGTCCGGATCGCATCTTCAGATGCATCAGCGGATAACCCTATATCCAAGGACAAGGGTGTCTCTCCTGTGGTGGTTACAGAGTGCTCATCTTCTAGAGGGCCGCAGATTAGGCATTCAGGATTGGATGCTGGTGACCACGGAGGCCAGCCCGAGAGGCTGGGGAGCAGTCACACAAGGAAAAAATTTCCAGGGAGTGTGATCAAGTCTGGAGACTTTTCTCCACATAAATATACTGGAGCTAAGGGTAAATTTATAATACTCTAAGCTTAGCAAGACCTCTGCTTCAAGGTCAGCCGGTATTGATCCAGTGGGAAAAACATCACGGCAGTCGCCCACGTAAATAGACAGGGCGGCACAAGAAGCAGGAGGGCAATGGCAAAAACTGCAAGGACTTTTCGCTGGGCGGAAAATCATGTGATAGCACTGTCAGCAGTGTTTCATTCCGGGAATGGAAACTGGGAAGCAGACTTCCTCAGCAGGCACGACCTCCACCCGGCAGAGTGGAAACTTCATCGGGAAGTTTTCCACATGATTGTAAACCGTTGGGAAATACCAAAGGTGGACATGATGGCGTCCCGTCTGAACAAAAAACGGGACAGGTATTGCGCCAGGTTAAGAGACCCTCAGGCAATAGCTGTGGACGTTCTGGTAACACCATGGATGTACCAGTCGGTGTATGTGTTCCATCCTCTGCTTCTCATACCTAAGGTACTGAGACTTATAAGACGTAGAGGAGTAAGAACTATACTCATGGCTCCGGATTGGCCAAGAAGGACTTGGTACCCGGAACTTCAAGAGATGCTCACAGAGGACTTATGGCCTCTGCCGCTAAGAAGGGACTTGTTTCAGCAAGTACCATGTCTGTTCCAAGACTTACCGCAGCTGCGTTTGACGGTATGGCGGTGGAACGCCGGATCCTAAGGGAAAAAGGCATTCCGGAAGAGGTCATTCCTACCCTGGTCAAAGCCAGAAAGGAGGTGACCGCACAACATTATCACCACATGTGGCAAAAATATGTTGCGTGGTGTGAGGCCAGAAAGGCCCCACGAAGAAATTTCAACTCGGTCGATTCCTGCATTTCCTGCAAACAGGAGTGTCTATGGGCCTCAAATTGGGGTCCATTAAGGTTCAAATTTCGGCCCTGTCGATTTTCTTCCAGAAAGAAGTGGCTTCAGTTCCTGAAGTCCAGAAGTTTGTCAAGGGAGTATTGCATATACAACCCCCTTTTGTGCCTCCAGTGGCACTGTGGGATCTCAACGTAGTTCTGGGATTCCTCAAATCACATTGGTTTAAAACCAGTCAAATCTGTGGATTTGAAGCATCTCACATGAAAAGTGACCATGCTCTTGGCCCTGGCCTGGACCAGGCGAGTGTCAAATTGGTGGTTTTTTTCTCAAAAAAGCCCATATCTGGTTGTCCATTTGGACAGGGCAGAGCTGCGGACTCGTCCCCAGTTCTCTCCCTAAGGTGGTGTCAGTGTTTCACCTGAACCAGCTTATTTTGGTGCCTTGCGCCTACTAGGGACTTGGAGGACTCCAGGTTGCTAGATGTTGTCAGGGCCCTGTAAATATAGGTTCCAGGACGGCTGGAGTCAGGAAAACTGACTTGCTGTTATCCTGTATGCACCCAACAAACTGGGTGCTCTTGCTTCTAAGCAGACTATTGCTAGTTGGATGTGTAATACAATTCAGCTTGCACATTCTGTGGCAGGCCTGCCACAGCCAAAATATGTAAATGCCCATTCCACAAGGAAGGTGGGCTTATCTTGGGCGGCTGCCCGAGGGGTCTCGGCTTTACAACTTTGCAGAGCGGCTATTTAGTCAGGGGCAAACACGTTGGTAAAATCCTACAAATTTGATACCCTGGCTAAGGAGGACCTGGAGTTCTCTCATTCGGTGCTGCAGAGTCATCCGCACTCTCCCGCCCGTTTGGGAGCTTTGGTATTATCCCCATGGTCCTTTCAGGAACCCCAGCATCCACTAGGACGATAGAGAAAATAAGAATTTACTTACCGATAATTCTATTTCTCGGAGTCCGTAGTGGATGCTGGGCGCCCATCCCAAGTGCGGATTATCTGCAATACTTGTACATAGTTACAAAAATCGGGTTATTATTGTTGTGAGCCATCTTTTCAGATGCTCCGCTGTTATCATACTGTTAACTGGGTTCAGATCACAGGTTGTACAGTGTGATTGGTGTGGCTGGTATGAGTCTTACCCGGGATTCAAAATCCTTCCTTATTGTGTACGCTCGTCCGGGCACAGTATCCTAACTGAGGCTTGGAGGAGGGTCATAGGGGGAGGAGCCAGTGCACACCACCTGATCCTAAAGCTTTACTTTTTGTGCCCTGTCTCCTGCGGAGCTGCTATTCCCCATGGTCCTTTCAGGAACCCCAGCATCCACTACGGACTCCGAGAAATAGAATTATCGGTAAGTAAATTCTTATTTTTCTCTTACGTCCTAGATGATGCTGGGGTCCACATTAGTACCATGGGGATGTACCAAAGTTCCTAGAATGGGAGGGAGAGCGCGGAGGCTCCTGCAGAACTGATTGACCAAACTTCAGGTCCTCAGAGGCCAAAGTAACGAACTTGTAGAACTTTGCATACGTGTTCGACCCAGACCAAGTAGCTGTTCAGCAAAGCTGTAAAGCCAAGACACCCCGGGAAGCCACCCAGGAAGCACCCACTTTACAAGTAGAGTGGGCATTACAGACGTAGGACATGGCAATCCTGCCGTAGAATACTCATGCTGGATAGTTAACCTGATCCAGCGAGAGATTGTCTGCTTAGAAGCAGGGCACCTAATTTTCTTGGCATCATATAGGACAAACAGGGAGTCCAATTTTCTGTGACGAGCAGTCCTCATCACATAGATTTTCAGAGCCCTTACAACATCCAAGGACTTTGATGAAACTGAGGAGTCAGTAACAACTGGCACCACAATAGGTTGGTTGGTTGATATGAAATGCCGACACAGCCTTCGGAAGGAACTGCGGACGTGTCGGGAGATCAGCTCTATCTTCACGGAAGATCAAGTATGGGCTTTTACAAAACAAAGCCCCCAGCTCCGACACACGTCTAGCAGAAGCTAAGACCAACAAAGTGACAGCCTTCCACGTGAGAAACTTGACCTCAACTTCCTGTAGAGGCTCAAACAAGTCCGACTGGAGGAACTGCAACACCACGTTAAGATCCCAGGGTTCCGTAGGTGGCACAAAGGGAGGCTGGATGTGCAGAACTCCCTTCAAAAAGGTCTGAACCTCAGGGAGGGCAGCCAACTGTTTCTGGAAGAAAATGGATAGGGATAAAATCTGTACCTTTACGGAACCTAATCTCAGGCCCATATCCACACCTGCTTGGAGGAAGAGGAGAAATCGTGCAAGTTTAAACTCCACCGTAGGAAACTTCTTGGATTCACACCAAGACACACACTTTTTCCAAATGCGATGGTAATGCTTTGACGTTACTCCTTTCCTAGCCTGTATCAGGGTAGGAATAACCTTGTTCGGAATACCTGTCCGAGCTAATATCTGGCGTTCAATCTCCATGCCATCAAACTGCCGTCAAACATAGACGCGATAAGTCTTGATAAGCGAATGGCCCCTGCTACAGCAGGTCCTCCCGAAGAGGAAGAGGCCTCGGCTCTTCTAGCAGTAAATCCAGAAGATCCACGTACCAAGCCCTTCTTGGCCAGTACAGAGCAATGAGGATTGCCTGAGCTCTTGTTCTCCTTATGAGTTTTAGAACTCTTGGAATGAGTGGAAGTGGAGGAAACACGTACACTGACTGGAACACCCACGAAGTCACTAGGGCGTCCACCGTAACTGTTTGTGGGTCCCTCGACCTGGAACAATATCACCGAAGCTTCTTGTTGAGACGAAAGGCCATCATGTCTATTTTGGGTACGCCCAAAAGATCTGTTACCTCCTTTAACACCTCCGGATGGAGACCCCACTCTCCTGGATGCAGATCGTGTCTGCTGAGGAAGTCCGCTTCCCAGTTGTCTACTCTACGGAATGAAGATTGCCGACAGCGCCAACGCGTGTTTTTCCGCCCAGAAGATGATTCTTGTTACCAATGACATTGCAGCTCTGCTCTTCGTTCCACCCTGTCGTTTTATGGAAGCCACTGTCGTTACATTGTCCGACTGCACTTGAATGGACCGATTACTCAGAAGATGGGCTGCTTGGAGAAGACCGTTGTAGATGGCTCTTAGTTCCAGAATGTTTATCGGCAGGCCGGCTTCCAGACTTGACCACCTTCCTTGGAAAGTTTCCCCTTGAGTGACTGCACCCCAGCCCTGGAGACTTGCATCCGTGGTTAGAAGGATCCAGTCCTGAATCCCGAACCTGCGGCCCTCCAGAAGGTGAGGTAATTGCAGCCACCAGAGGAGTGAGATCCTGGCCTTTGGCGACAGGCGTATTCTCTGGTGCATGTGTAGATGAGATCCTGACCATTTGTCCAGGAGATCCAGTTGGAAGGACTGAGCATGAAATCTCCCGTACTGCAGAGCCTCGTAAGAGGCCACCATCTTCCCCAGAAGGCGAATGCACTGATGAACCGTCACTCGGGCTAGCTTCAGGACATCCCGGACCATTGTTTGTATCACCAGCGCTTTTTCCTCTGGTAGAAACACCCTCAGCACTTCCGTGTCGGGAATCATTCCCAAAAATGACAACCTCCATGTTGGTTCCAAATGTGATTTTGGAAGATTCAGGACCATGTTCCATGAGAAGCTGGGTCGTGAGAGCTATGGACTTTAATAGCTTCTCCTTGGACGATGCTTTTATCAGCAGATCGTCCAGATATGGAATTATGATCACCCCCTGTCTGCGGAGAAGAACAATCATTTCCGCCATCACCTTGGTGAATACCCTCGGTGCTGTGAGAGGCCAAATGGTAGGGCCTGGAATTGAAAATGACAGTCCAACAGTGCGAATCGGAGATAAGCTTGATGCGGCGGCCAAATCGGAATGTGGAGGTACGCATCCTTGATATCCAGGGATACCAGGAATTCCCCCTCCTCCAGACCTGATATCACCGCCCCTTAGAGACTCCATCTTGAACTTGAATTCCCTCAGAAAGGGGTTTAGTGATTTTAAATTCAGAATGGGCCTGACCGAACCATCCGGTTTCGGTGCCACAAAAAGGTTAGAATAGTAACCTTTGTTTTGCATCTGGGGAGGAACTGGTACAATAACCTGTGCCTCCACCAACTTCTGGATGGCTCCCTGTAGGATAGCCCTGTCTGCCGGCAAAGCTAGCAAGCCTGATTTAAAGAACCGGTGAGGAGGGAGATCTTGAAATTCCAGCCGGTACCCCTGGGACACAATATCTTGTACCCAGGGATCCAGGCCGGACGACACCCAGAAATGATAGAGGCTATTAGGGATGTATTGAATATTGCTAATACAACATGTCTGAGTCTCGCCCCCACCGGCCCTACCTCCAGGCCGCGTAGTCCACTGTCATGCTGAGGACTTTGGCGTACTTGAAGCAGGCTTCTGTTCCTGGGAACCCGCAGCAGCAGGTTTCTTGTATTTTGGTCGGCCTCCTCTAAAGAAGGTGTTGGACTGTTTGGCCTTTCTTGGTTTAGCAACCCGAAAGGAATGTGATCAAGCTGAAGAAAAAGGTTTCTTCGTCGCAGGTGCTGCTGAGGGAAGAAAAGGTGACTTACCCGCTGTAGCCGTGGAGATCCACGCATCTAACACTTCCCCAAAGAGAGCCTGACCTGTGTAGGGTAGGGTCTCCACACCTCTCCTGGATTCCGTGTCAGCAGACCACTGGCGCAGCCAAAGTCCCCTACGAGCTGAGACAGACATGGAAAATTTCCCTGCAGCCATGGAACCCAGGTCTTTCATGGATTCCACCATAAATCCTGCAGAATCCTGAATGCTAAGTAAAAACAATTCAACATCACTTTTATCCATTGTATCCAAATCCTCAAGTAATGTGCCTGACCACTTTGCTATAGCTTTGGAAATCCATGCACAGGCAATAGTGGGACGTAGAACCGCCCCTGAAGCCGTGTATATGGATTTGAGCATAGTATCAATCTTGCGATCAGCAGGCTCCTTTAAGGCGGTAGATCCTTGAACAGGTAAAACCACCTTTTTCGAGAGTCTGGATACAGACCCGTCCACTATGGGTGGATTTTCCCATTTTTTCCTATCCTCCTCAGGGAAGGGGAAAGCAACCAGAACCCTTATAGGGATCTGGAAATTTTTCTCCGGGTTTTCCCATGCTTTTTCAAAAATAGCATTTAATTCTTTGAACGCAGGGAAGGTTAGCGAGGCTTTCTTATTGCCAGTGAAGTAAGCCTCCTAAACCTGCTCAGGTGTTGTATCAGCAATATTCAATACATCCCTGATAGCCTCTATCATCAACTGCACCCCTTTAGCAAGAGATGCAGCCCCCCTGAGCACATCCCCATCACCGTCTGCCGTGTCAGAATCGGTATCTGTGTCATCTTGCATAATCTAGTCAAGAGCACGTTTGTGGGAACCTACAGAGGGGGGCCCTGTGGTAACAGAACCGGACCAAACTGCCATAGAGTTCTGTAAAACCTGAGTTGCAGATTCATACTGTGCAACCCTAGTAGAAATATGAGAAATCATAGATTTGATAGAGGATAACCATTCAGGCTCCCTTGCTGGTATCTGCGCTAAAACAGTGCAATCCTGATTACATGGAATGAGATCATCCTGAGAGGACATATCCACTGCAGCATATGACACAGAGTCCCTGGACATAGTTAAATGGAGACCCCCCCCCCACACACACACACACACACACACACACACACACACACACACACACACACACACACACACACACACACACACACACACACACACACACACACACACACACACACACACACACACACACACACGAGGCTAGACAGAGTTTCACCCCCAAGAATGGCAAGAGAGACACAGAGATTGAAGCCAACCCACACACAGCGCTTTCCAGGTATATGGAGACCCCAACCAGCCAATAGGTTACACAGTCCTTACACAGCCTTCCCCCCCCCACCCCTTCTACTACCCCCTGGTACCGTAAGAGATATCACAGCGCCGCACTATGGTTTTAACGCAGCAGAGCGAACGGGTCCCTACTGTGCATGCGTCGGCGCCGTAGTGCGTTTGGCCGCCGTTTCGTGGGTTTGGTCCGTCCAACGCAGGCATGGCCGGACCAAACGGGGGGAGGGAGGGGGGCGGCCCGCAGCGGCTGCGTGACGTCACACGCAGCCGCTGCGGGCCGGGGAGCGATGAGTAGCTCCCGGCCAGCACTCTAAAGCTGCGCTGGCCGGGAGCTGCTCTTGAAGTGCAAAGGCATCGCCGCTGCGCGGTGCCTTTGCACTTATGCGAGGGGGGGCCGGACTGACATGCGGGGCGGGCTAGCCCTGTGCTGGGAGTCCCCCCGCATGTCAGGGAAGAAGATCATAGCTGTGCTAAATTTAGCACAGCTACGATCAACTCGGATGTACCGCTGAGCCCCAAAGCGCAGTTAGTACTGCGCACCATACCCTGTTGCCACCATCTTCACATTGGCTTCCCGCTTGCTAGGGGGGGCGGTGACTGACTAGCCACTGATCTTCTGGCTCTGTAAGGGAGTAGCGGCATGCTGCCGGGGTGACCGATTCCCTGTGGCGGGGAACGTTCGATCCCCTCAAGAGCTCAGTGTCCTCTCAGCGGAGATAGTGGCTCAGAGTAGACCCCGCAGGGCGGACACTACTTTCCCCCTTAGTCCCATGAAGCAAGAAGGCTGTTGCCCAGGGGTGTATCTACCCATTGGCCAGGATGGCACTCGCCAGGGGCGCCAGGCAAGATGGGGCGCCGGTTGGCAGTGCCACCCACGGGCAGAGGGTAGAATCCAGTAGTACTGTCAGACTTGGTGACTGTCTGTTAGTGCCGGCGCCAGTGTCAGGTGGCAGCGCACCGCACCTCACCTCACCTGTAATCAGACTCAACATAAACTACAGCTACCAGCATCCCTTGTTGCCGGGAGCTTCGGGAGCTGTAGGTTATTTTGAGTCTGATTGATCACTAGTGCTGTGCTGTGCCGCTGAACACCAATGCCGGCAGTAACAGACAATCACAAGGTACAATCCGGATTAACGGAGGGTAGGAGTGGCATAAGACTGCACTGCACTGCATTGGTGACCTTAGGGAAGTGGACGGAGTGAAAGCAGGGGAGCGCGGCTACACGGCACTCAGTCAGTGCCAGGCAACCAGGTTTCTCTTACGTCCTAGAGGATGCTGGGTACTCCGTAAGGACCATGGGGTATAGACGGGCTCCACATGGGCACCTAAAAGAACTTTCTAGTATGGTGTGCACTGGCTCCTCCCTCTATGCCCCTCCTCCAGACCTCAGTTAGATTTTGTGCTCAGAGGAGATAGGGGGGGTGATTCCGAGTTGTTCGCTCGCAAACTGCTTTTAGCAGCATTGCACACGCTAAGCCGCCGCCTACTGGGAGTGAATCTTAGCTTCTCAAAATTGCGAACGAAAGATTCGCAATATTGCGAAAAGACTTCTCTCTGCAGTTTCTGAGTAGCTCGAGACTTACTCTGCCAGTGCGATCAGTTCAGTGCTTGTCGTTCCTGGTTTGACGTCACAAACACACCTAGCGTTCGCCCAGACACTCCTCCGTTTCTCCAGCCACTCCAGCATTTTCCCCAGAAACTAGAGATGAGCGGGTTCGGTTTCTCTGAATCCGAACCCGCCAGAACTTCATGTTTTTTTTCACGGGTCCGAGCGACTCGGATCTTCCCGCCTTGCTCGGTTAACCCGAGCGCGCCCGAACGTCATCATGACGCTGTCGGATTCTCGCGAGGCTCGGATTCTATCGCGAGACTCGGATTCTATATAAGGAGCCGCGCGTCGCCGCCATTTTCACACGTGCATTGAGATTGATAGGGAGAGGACGTGGCTGGCGTCCTCTCCGTTTAGACACTTGATTTACTAATTTTGGGGAGCATTAGGAGTACTCAGTAGTGTACAGTGCAGAGTTTTGCTGATAGTGACCAGTGACCACCACTTTTATTTATAATCCGTTCTCTGCCTGAAAAAAGCGATACACAGCACACAGTGACTCAGTCACATACCATATCTGTGTGCACTGCTCAGGCTCAGGCCAGTGTGCTGCATCATCTATATATATTATATATCTGTCTGACTGCTCAGCTCACACAGCTTATAATTGTGGGGGAGACTGGGGAGCACTACTGCAGTGCCAGTTATAGGTTATAGCAGGAGCCAGGAGTACATAATATTATATTAAAATTAAACAGTGCACACTTTTGCTGCAGGAGTGCCACTGCCAGTGTGACTAGTGACCAGTGACCTGACCACCAGTATATAATATTAGTAGTATACTATCTCTTTATCAACCAGTCTATATTAGCAGCAGACACAGTACAGTGCGGTAGTTCACGGCTGTGGCTACCTCTGTGTCGGCACTCGGCAGCCCGTCCATAATTGTATATACCAGTGACCTAACCGTGGTTTTTTTTTCTTTCTTTATACATACATACTAGTTACGAGTATACTATCTCTTTATCAACCAGTCTATATATTAGCAGCAGACACAGTACAGTGCGGTAGTTCACGGCTGTGGCTACCTCTGTGTCGGCACTCGGCAGCCCGTCCATAATTGTATATACCACCTAACCGTGGTTTTTTTTTCTTTCTTTATACATACATACTAGTTACGAGTATACTATCTCTTTATCAACCAGTCTATATATTAGCAGCAGACACAGTACAGTGCGGTAGTTCACGGCTGTGGCTACCTCTGTGTCGGCACTCGGCAGCCCGTCCATAATTGTATATACCACCTAACCGTGGTTTTTTTTTCTTTCTTTATACATACATACTAGTTACGAGTATACTATCTCTTTATCAACCAGTCTATATATTAGCAGCAGACACAGTACAGTGCGGTAGTTCACGGCTGTGGCTACCTCTGTGTCGGCACTCGGCAGCCCGTCCATAATTGTATATACCAGTGACCTAACCGTGGTTTTTTTTTCTTTCTTTATACATACATACTAGTTACGAGTATACTATCTCTTTATCAACCAGTCTATATATTAGCAGCAGACACAGTACAGTGCGGTAGTTCACGGCTGTGGCTACCTCTGTGTCGGCACTCGGCAGCCCGTCCATAATTGTATATACCACCTAACCGTGGTTTTTTTTTCTTTCTTTATACATACATACTAGTTACGAGTATACTATCTCTTTATCAACCAGTCTATATATTAGCAGCAGACACAGTACAGTGCGGTAGTTCACGGCTGTGGCTACCTCTGTGTCGGCACTCGGCAGCCCGTCCATAATTGTATATACCACCTAACCGTGGTTTTTTTTTCTTTCTTTATACATACATACTAGTTACGAGTATACTATCTCTTTATCAACCAGTCTATATATTAGCAGCAGACACAGTACAGTGCGGTAGTTCACGGCTGTGGCTACCTCTGTGTCGGCACTCGGCAGCCCGTCCATAATTGTATATACCACCTAACCGTGGTTTTTTTTTCTTTCTTTATACATACATACTAGTTACGAGTATACTATCTCTTTATCAACCAGTCTATATATTAGCAGCAGACACAGTACAGTGCGGTAGTTCACGGCTGTGGCTACCTCTGTGTCGGCACTCGGCAGCCCGTCCATAATTGTATACTAGTATCCAATCCATCCATCTCCATTGTTTACCTGAGGTGCCTTTTAGTTGTGCCTATTAAAATATGGAGAACAAAAATGTTGAGGTTCCAAAATTAGGGAAAGATCAAGATCCACTTCCACCTCGTGCTGAAGCTGCTGCCACTAGTCATGGCCGAGACGATGAAATGCCAGCAACGTCGTCTGCCAAGGCCGATGCCCAATGGCATAGTACAGAGCATGTCAAAACCAAAACACCAAATATCAGTAAAAAAAGGACTCCAAAACCTAAAATAAAATTGTCGGAGGAGAAGCGTAAACTTGCCAATATGCCATTTACCACACGGAGTGGCAAGGAACGGCTGAGGCCCTGGCCTATGTTCATGGCTAGTGGTTCAGCTTCACATGAGGATGGAAGCACTCAGCCTCTCGCTAGAAAACTGAAAAGACTCAAGCTGGCAAAAGCACCGCAAAGAACTGTGCGTTCTTTGAAATCCCAAATCCACAAGGAGAGTCCAATTGTGTCGGTTGCGATGCCTGACCTTCCCAACACTGGACGTGAAGAGCATGCGCCTTCCACCATTTGCACGCCCCCTGCAAGTGCTGGAAGGAGCACCCGCAGTCCAGTTCCTGATAGTCAGATTGAAGATGTCAGTGTTGAAGTACACCAGGATGAGGAGGATATGGGTGTTGCTGGCGCTGGGGAGGAAATTGACCAGGAGGATTCTGATGGTGAGGTGGTTTGTTTAAGTCAGGCACCCGGGGAGACACCTGTTGTCCGTGGGAGGAATATGGCCGTTGACATGCCAGGTGAAAATACCAAAAAAATCAGCTCTTCGGTGTGGAGGTATTTCACCAGAAATGCGGACAACAGGTGTCAAGCCGTGTGTTCCCTTTGTCAAGCTGTAATAAGTAGGGGTAAGGACGTTAACCACCTCGGAACATCCTCCCTTATACGTCACCTGCAGCGCATTCATAATAAGTCAGTGACAAGTTCAAAAACTTTGGGTGACAGCGGAAGCAGTCCACTGACCAGTTAATCCCTTCCTCTTGTAACCAAGCTCACGCAAACCACCCCACCAACTCCCTCAGTGTCAATTTCCTCCTTCCCCAGGAATGCCAATAGTCCTGCAGGCCATGTCACTGGCAAGTCTGACGAGTCCTCTCCTGCCTGGGATTCCTCCGATGCATCCTTGCGTGTAACGCCTACTGCTGCTGGCGCTGCTGTTGTTGCCGCTGGGAGTCGATGGTCATCCCAGAGGGGAAGTCGTAAGCCCACTTGTACTACTTCCAGTAAGCAATTGACTGTTCAACAGTCCTTTGCGAGGAAGATGAAATATCACAGCAGTCATCCTACTGCAAAGCGGATAACTGAGTCCTTGACAACTATGTTGGTGTTAGACGTGCGTCCGGTATCCGCCGTTAGTTCACAGGGAACTAGACAATTTATTGAGGCAGTGTGCCCCCGTTACCAAATACCATCTAGGTTCCACTTCTCTAGGCAGGCGATACCGAGAATGTACACGGACGTCAGAAAAAGACTCACCAGTCTCCTAAAAAATGCAGTTGTACCCAATGTCCACTTAACCACGGACATGTGGACAAGTGGAGCAGGGCAGGGTCAGGACTATATGACTGTGACAGCCCACTGGGTAGATGTATGGACTCCCGCCGCAAGAACAGCAGCGGCGGCACCAGTAGCAGCATCTCGCAAACGCCAACTCTTTCCTAGGCAGGCTACGCTTTGTATCACCGCTTTCCAGAATACGCACACAGCTGAAAACCTCTTACGGAAACTGAGGAAGATCATCGCGGAATGGCTTACCCCAATTGGACTCTCCTGTGGATTTGTGGCATCGGACAACGCCAGCAATATTGTGTGTGCATTAAATATGGGCAAATTCCAGCACGTCCCATGTTTTGCACATACCTTGAATTTGGTGGTGCAGAATTTTTTAAAAAACGACAGGGGCGTGCAAGAGATGCTGTCGGTGGCCAGAAAAATTGCGGGACACTTTCGGCGTACAGGCACCACGTACAGAAGACTGGAGCACCACCAAAAACTACTGAACCTGCCCTGCCATCATCTGAAGCAAGAAGTGGTAACGAGGTGGAATTCAACCCTCTATATGCTTCAGAGGTTGGAGGAGCAGCAAAAGGCCATTCAAGCCTATACAATTGAGCACGATATAGGAGATGGAATGCACCTGTCTCAAGTGCAGTGGAGAATGATTTCAACGTTGTGCAAGGTTCTGATGCCCTTTGAACTTGCCACACGTGAAGTCAGTTCAGACACTGCCAGCCTGAGTCAGGTCATTCCCCTCATCAGGCTTTTGCAGAAGAAGCTGGAGGCATTGAAGAAGGAGCTAAAAGGGAGCGATTCCGCTAGGCATGTGGGACTTGTGGATGCAGCCCTTAATTCGCTTAACAAGGATTCACGGGTGGTCAATCTGTTGAAATCAGAGCACTACATTTTGGCCACCGTGCTCGATCCTAGATTTAAAGCCTACCTTGGATCTCTCTTTCCGGCAGACACAGGTCTGCTGGGGTTGAAAGACCTGCTGGTGACAAAATTGTCAAGTCAAGCGGAACGCGACCTGTCAACATCTCCTCCTTCACATTCTCCCGCAACTGCGGGTGCAAGGAAAAGGCTCAGAATTCCGAGCCCACCCGCTGGCGGTGATGCAGGGCAGTCTGGAGCGACTGCTGATGCTGACATCTGGTCCGGACTGAAGGACCTGACAACGATTACGGACATGTCGTCTACTGTCACTGCATATGATTCTCTCACCATTGAAAGAATGGTGGAGGATTATATGAGTGACCGCATCCAAGTAGGCACGTCACACAGTCCGTACTTATACTGGCAGGAAAAAGAGGCAATTTGGAGGCCCTTGCACAAACTGGCTTTATTCTACCTAAGTTGCCCTCCCACAAGTGTGTACTCCGAAAGAGTGTTTAGTGCCGCCGCTCACCTTGTCAGCAATCGGCGTACGAGGTTACATCCAGAAAATGTGGAGAAGATGATGTTCATTAAAATGAATTATAATCAATTCCTCCGCGGAGACATTGACCAGCAGCAATTGCCTCCACAAAGTACACAGGGAGCTGAGATGGTGGATTCCAGTGGGGACGAATTGATAATCTGTGAGGAGGGGGATGTACATGGTGATATATCGGAGGGTGAAGATGAGGTGGACATCTTGCCTCTGTAGAGCCAGTTTGTGCAAGGAGAGATTAATTGCTTCTTTTTTTGGGGGGGTCCAAACCAACCCGTCATATCAGTCACAGTCGTGTGGCAGACCCTGTCACTGAAATGATGGGTTGGTTAAAGTGTGCATGTCCTGTTTTGTTTATACAACATAAGGGTGGGTGGGAGGGCCCAAGGACAATTCCATCTTGCACCTCTTTTTTCTTTTCTTTTTCTTTGCATCATGTGCTGATTGGGGAGGGTTTTTTTGGAAGGGACATCCTGCGTGACACTGCAGTGCCACTCCTAGATGGGCCCGGTGTTTGTGACGGCCACTAGGGTCGCTAATCTTACTCACACAGTCAGCTACCTCATTGCGCCTCTTTTTTTCTTTGCGTCATGTGCTGTTTGGGGAGGGTTTTTTGGAAGGGACATCCTGCGTGACACTGCAGTGCCACTCCTAGATGGGCCCGGTGTTTGTGTCGGCCACTAGGGTCGCTAATCTTACTCACACAGCTACCTCATTGCGCCTCTTTTTTTCTTTGCGTCATGTGCTGTTTGGGGAGGGTTTTTTGGAAGGGACATCCTGCGTGACACTGCAGTGCCACTCCTAGATGGGCCCGGTGTTTGTGTCGGCCACTAGGGTCGCTTATCTTACTCACACAGCGACCTCGGTGCAAATTTTAGGACTAAAAATAATATTGTGAGGTGTGAGGTATTCAGAATAGACTGAAAATGAGTGGAAATTATGGTTTTTGAGGTTAATAATACTTTGGGATCAAAATGACCCCCAAATTCTATGATTTAAGCTGTTTTTTAGTGTTTTTGGAAAAAAACACCCGAATCCAAAACACACCCGAATCCGACAAAAAAAATTCGGTGAGGTTTTGCCAAAACGCGTTCGAACCCAAAACACGGCCGCGGAACCGAACCCAAAACCAAAACACAAAACCCGAAAAATTTCAGGCGCTCATCTCTACCAGAAACGGTAGCGTTTTTTCAAACACTCCCATAAAACGGCCAGTTTCCGCCCAGAAACACCCACTTCCTGTCAATCACATTACGATCACCAGAACGAAGAAAAAACCTTGTAATGCCGTGAGTAAAATACCAAACTTCATAGCAAATTTACTTGGCGAAGTCGCAGTGCGAACATTGCGCATGCGCAATAAGCGGAAAGTCGCTGCGATGCGAAGAAAATTACCGAGCGAACAACTCGGAATGACCACCAGGGTGCATTACAGGGTTTTCTGTGAAAATAATTTTGTTAGGTATTTTATTTTCAGGGAGCTCTGCTGGCAACAGACTCCCTGCATTGTGGGACTGAGGGGAGAGAAGCAGACACACTTCTTAAGGGTTTAAGGGCTCTGCTTCTTAGGCTACTGTACATCATTAGCTCCAGAGGGAGTCGGAACACAGGTCTCACCCTGGGGTTCGTCCCGGAGCCGCGTCGCCATCCCAGAGCCGGCCCTAGCCAATATGATGCCCTAGGCAAGATTTTGCCTGGTGCCCCCTAACACCACCGCTGGTTCCGCCTCTGACCTTGCACCTCTTTCCCAGCACCATCAACCCATAGCAGTCTTTATTTTGGGGTTTGTACCCCCTATATTTTAAATAGGAACAGTTCGCACATTTGGCGCGCAGCCCAAAAAGGGGTGTGTTTTTGCTGGCAAGAGGCATGGCCACACAATAGTAACCCCAATTCCAATTACGCTACACAGTACTGCAACTTTATTCACATTTGATCATGCGATAGTGTCCATAATTCATATTACATCCCACAGTAGTATCATTTAACCTTATAAACGTTACTCTTCACAGCAGAGCTCCTTATTCACATTACATCACACTGAATTGCTCCTTATTCACATTACGCCACACCATATTGCTCTTTATTCACATTAGACGACACAGTAGTGCCATTTCTATACGCAACGCCACATAGTAGAGCACCTTATACACATAATGCCACACAGTAATGCCCCTTACACATATGAGGCACATTATTAATGTCCTTATAAATATAATGCACTTTACACATTATGACAACCTTTATTAATGCCCTTTTACACATAATGTCCCTTACACATATGCTGCACATTATTAATGCCCTTATACACATAATGACACACATAGTGCCCCCTACACATTTGCTGCACATTATTAGTGCCCCTATACACATAATGACACACATAGTGCCCCCTACACATTTGCAGCACATTATTAGTGTTCCTATACACATAATGACAGACATACATTAGTACCCTGTTACACATATGCTGCACATTATTAATGCCCTTATACACACAATGACACACATAGTGCTCCTTACTCATATGTTGCACATTATTAATGCATTTTTACATGACACACATAATGCTCCTTACACATATTCTGAACACTACTGCACAACCAACCCACTCATATGCACACAGCACTCACACTGCCACTAACACTGTGACCTCTGCCTCTGCTTGAATACAGATGTGTCCTCACAAATCTTGCATCAATGCTAACGTTGGGCACATTTTTTTTATGAAAATGCATCTTATTTGCATTACTATGTGGCTAGGATGCACAAGCAGCTTCTGCTGATTAAAATGATATGCAGCATGCCTATATACTGTGTGAGACTGTGGCTGTAACTGCATATGAAATGCTACACACAGAATATAGGCATGCCGCATATCATTTTAATCAGCAGAAGCAGCTGATGCCCCTAGGCATACCAGATGCCCTAGGCAATTGCCTAGTTTGCCTATGCCTATGGCCGGCTCTGTGCCATCCTCCTCACAGATGGCGGAAAAAAGAAGCCGGGTGAGTATTAGAAAAGAAAAAAGACGTCAAGCGGCAGAAGACTTCAGATCTTCCTGAGCTTACTGCTGCGCGCCATTGCTCCCACATAACACACACACACATGGCACTGATGGGTGCAGGGCGCAGGGGGGGCGCCCTGGGCAGCAATAAACCTCGTTACTAGGCTGCTGAGGCAGTAAATAAACGATTCCCCGCCATTATTTTCAGATACAGAACGGGACCGAAGCCGCCGCTGGAGGGGGCGGAGCTTGATCAGGCAGCACTAATCAGCGCCATTTTCTCCACAGAAGCTGCAGAGAACGCTGGCTCCCGGGACTCTCCCCTGCTGAAGAACTCAGAGGGCTGAAAAAAGAGAGGGGGGCACATAATTGGCGCAGTGAGTGGGGGAAATCAATTTATATATATATAAAAGCGCTGTCTGGGTTTTCCTGGGTCAGTTTGGCGCTGGTGTGTGCTGGCATACTCTCTCTCTGTCTCTCCAAAGGGCCTTCTTTAGGGAATTATCCCCTTATAGTTATATCCCAGTGTGTGTGGGGTGTCGGTACGTGTGTGTCGGCATGTCTGCAGCGTAAGGCTTATCCAAAGAGGAGGTGGAAAAGATGAGTGGTGTGTCACAGTTGGCAGTGCCGACTCAGGATTGGATGGATATGTGGCATTTGTTAAATGCAAGTGTAGCTTCACTACATAAAAGGCTGGACAAAGCAGAGTCCAGGGTGTCGACAGGTGTTCAATCTACGGATGGCACCGACTCACAGGACCCGTCGGGGTCTCAGAAACGTCCCTTCTCACAAATAGGGGACACAGATACCGACACGGACTCTGATTCCAGTGTCGACTATGATGAAGCAAGATTGCACCCCAGGGTGACATAAAGTATTCAGTGCATGATTATTGCAATAAAAGATGTTTTACATATCACTGATGAGCCCTCGGTGCCCGACACGAGGATACACATGTTTAAGGGAAGGAAACAGGTTATGAATTTTCCTCCTTCCCATGAACTAAATGAGTTATGTGAAAAAGCTTGGGAAACTCCAGATAAGAAGCTGCAGATTCCCAAAAGGGTTCTTATGGCATACCCATTCCCTATACAGGACAGGGTACATTGGGAATCCTCTCTCACAGTGGACAAAGCCTTAACGCGCCTTTCCAAGAGGCGTTAACGTCCCCTGACACAGCGGCCCTCAAGGACCCTGCGGACCGCAGGCAGGAGACTACATTAAAGTCGGCATGGGTATGTAGTGCAGTAGCAGCGTGGACAGATACCCTGTCAGCTGACCTTGATACCCTTGATAGGGATACAATTATGTTAACATTAGCTCATATTAAGGACGCAGTCTTATATATGAGGGACGCTCAGAGAGACATTGGATTACTGGGTTCGAGAGCCAATGCTATGGCTATTTCGGCAAGAAGAGCCTTATGGCTCCGCCAATGGACGGGGGATGCAGAATCAAAAAGGCATAAGGAGGTTTTACCTTACAAAGGTGATGTATTGTTTGGGGACGGCCTCGCGGACCTGGTCTCCACAGGTACCGCGGGTAAGTATAGCTTTTTAACTTTTGTTCCCCAACAGCAAAAGAAACCTCCACAATATCAGATGCAGTCTTTTTGGTCGCCAGAGGTAAGGGTAGAGGCAAGAGGACACCTGCTGCGGCTAGTTCCCAAGAGCAGAAGTCCTCCCCGGCTTCCGCTAAGTCCACCGCATGACGCTGGGGCTCCTCTGTGGGAGTCCCCACAGGTGAGAGCACGCCTTCGACTATTCAGCCAAGTCTGGGTTCAGTCAGACGTGGACCCTTGGGTGATAGAAATAGTCTCCCAGGGTTACAAGCTGGAATTCGAAGAGGTGCCCCACGTCGATTTTTCAAATTCGGCCTTACCAGCTTCTACCCCAGAACGGGAAGTAGTGCTGGCTGCAATTCAAACGCTGTGTCAACAGCGAGTGATTATCATTGTTCCCCTGAGCCAACAGGGAAAAGGGTATTATTCAACCCTATTTGTGGTCCCGAAGCCGGATGGTTCGGTCAGGCCCATTTTAAATGTAAAATCCATAGACCTGTACTTGAAAAGATTCAAATTCAAGATGGAATCGCTCCGAGCGGTTATAGCCTGCCTGAAAGGGGGGGATTTTATGGTGTCACTGGACATAAAGGATGCTTAACTTCATGTCCCCATATATCCCTCTCAACAGGAGTACCTGAGATTCGCAGTACAGGATGGTCATTATCAGTTTCAGAAAATGATGGTGATCCTGCGCAAGCAAGGAGTCACGATTATCCCATACTTGGACGATCTCCTCATAAAGGCGAGATCCAGAGAGCAGTTACTGATCAGCGTAGCACGCTCTCGGGAAGTGTTTCAACAGCACGGCTGGATTCTCTCAGAGAGTGCTTCAGCAACAGAGTTGGATTTTTAATCTGCCAAAGTCACAGTTGGTTCCGACAACTCGACTGACGTTCCTAGGCATGATACTGGACATGGAACAAAATAAAGTTTTCCTCATGTGGGGAAAAGTCCAGGACCTCCAGAACATGGTCCGAGACCTGCTAAAACCGAAAAGAGTGTCAGTTCATCAATGCACTCGGGTTCTGGGGAAAATTGTGGCAACTTACGAGGCCATTCCCTTCGGCAGGTTCCATGCATGGATGTTTCAATGGGATCTTCTGGACAAATAGTCCAGGTCCCATCTACAATTATCAAAAAATAACACTGTCCCCCAGGGCACCTGCTCACCTTCTAGAGGGTTGCAGGTTCGGCATTCAGGACTGGATCCTGGTAACCACGGACGCGAGCCTCCGAGGATGGGGAGCAGTAACCCTAGGAAGAAATTTTCAGGGACTGTGGTCAGACCAGGAGTCCTGTCTACACATCAACGTGTTGGAACTAAGGGCCATATACAACGGCCTTCGACAAGCAGAGGGTCTTCTTCGCAACCTACCGGTTCTGATTGAATTGGACAATGTCACAGTAGTGGCTCATGTGAACCGCCAAGGCGGGACAAAAAGCACAGTCGCAATGGCGGAAGACACCAGGATTCTTCGCTGGGCGGAAAATCACGTAAGCGCTCTGTCAGCAGTTTTCATTCCGGAGCAGACTTCCTCAGCAGACACGATCTCCATCCAGGAGAATGAAGACTTCATCAAGAAGTCTTTGCAGAGATAACGAGTCTTGGGGGAGTTCCTCAAATAGACATGATGGTGTCACGCCTCAACAAGAAGCTGCGGAGGTATTCTGCCAGGTCCCGGGACCCTCAGGCATTAGCAGTAGACGCTCTGGTAACACCATGGGTATTCCAGTTGGTCTATGTGTTTCCTCCTCTTCCTCTCATCACAAAAGTGTTGAGGATCATAAGACGAAAAAGAGTACAGACAATTCTCATTGTTCCAGACTGGCCTCGAAGGGCCTGGTACTCAGATCTTCAGGAGATGCTCACAGAAGATCCTGGGCCTCTTCCGCTGAGAGAGGACCTGTTACAGCAGGGGCCCTGTCTGTTCTAAGACTTACCGCGGTTACGTTTGACGGCAGGACGGTTGAATGCCGGATCCTAGCTGAGAAGGGTATTCCGGAGGAGATCATACCTACTCTAATAAAGGCTAGGAAGGAGGTGACGGCAAAACATTATCACCGTATCTGGCGGAAATATGCCTCTTGGTGTGAAACCAAGAATGCTCCTACAGAAGATTTCCATCTGGGTCATTTTTCTCCACTTCCTACAGACAGGAGTGGATATGGGCCTAAAGTTAGGATCTGTTAAAGTACAGATTTCGGCCCTGTCGACACTCTTTCAGAAGGAATTGACTTCTCTTCCAGAAGTCCAGATTTTTGTAAAGGGAGTGCTACACATCCTGCCTTCTTTTGTACCCCCAGGGACACCATGGGACCTGAACGTGGTGTTACAGTTCCTTAAATCACACTGGTTTGAACCCCTTCAAACGGTGGAGTTGAAGTTCTCACCTGGAAGGTGTTCATGTTGTTAGCCTTGGCATCTGCAAGGCGTGTGTCAGAATTGACGGCCTTGTCTCACAAGAGCCCTTACTTGATTTTTCATGTGGATAGAGCAGAAGTGAGGACTCGTCCTTTACCTAAGGTGGTGTCTTCATTTCATATGAAACAACCTATAGTGGTGCCTGTGGCTACGAGTGACTTGGAGGATTCCAGGTCCCTAGATGTAGTCAGGGCCTTAAAGATTATGTAGCCAGGACGGCTAGAATTCGGAAAACAGAAGCATTGTTTGTCCTGTATGCTGCCAACAAGATTGGCGCGTCTGCTTCGAAGCAGACTATTGCGCGCTGGATCTGTAACACGATTCAGCAGGCTTATGTTACGGCTGGATTGCCGTTACCGCATTCAGTAAAGGCCCATTCCACTAGGAAGGTGGGCTCTTCTTGGGCGGCTGCCCGAGACGTCTCGGCATTACAGCTTTGCCGAGCAGCGACTTGGTCGGGTTCAAACACTTTTGCTAAATTCTACATGTTTGCTACCCTGGCTGATGAGGACTTAGCATTTGCTCAGTCGGTGCTTCAGAGTCATCCGCACTCTCCCGCCCGATTGGGTGCTTTGGTATAAACCCCATGGTCCTTACGGAGTCCCCAGGATCCTCTAGGACGTAAGAGAAAATAAGATTTTAAACCTACCGGTAAATCTTTTTCTCCTAGTCCGTAGAGGATGCTGGGCGCCCGTCCCAGTGCGGAAAATCTGCAAGACTTGTATATAGTTATTGCTTACATAAGGGTTATGTTACATTTAGAATCGGTCTGGGACCGATACTGTCGTTTGTTCATACTGTTAACTGGTTATGTGTATTCCAGGTTATATGGTATGATTGGTGTGGGCTGGTATGAATCTAGCCCTTAGATTAACAAAATCTTTTCCTCGTATTGTCCATCTCCTCTGGGCACAGTTCTCTAACTGAGGTCTGGAGGAGGGGCATAGAGGGAGGAGCCAGTGCACACCATACTAGAAAGTTCATTTAGGTGCCCATGTCTCCTGCGGAGCCCGTCTATACCCCATGGTCCTTACGGAGTCCCCAGCATCCTCTACGGACTAGGAGAAAAAGATTTACCGGTAGGTTTAAAAATCTTATACGTGTTTGGAATTCCCTGCCAGATAGAGTAGCAATGGCGGACTCGGTCGATACTTTTAAGAATGGGCTAGATAAATTCCTAATGGATAAGGATATATAGGGTTATTGTGGGTAGGTCACGCACTATAATAATAATAAATAAAAAAAATTATAAAAAGATAAAAATAGTCCTAAAAATAATTAAGCCGCTCATAACTTTATTGTGATTACCTAAACCTTTTCTTTAAGCTAGCTTATCACTAAATAAAACCACACCACACACTGAAATAAAGACACGGACACAGTAGCTGGAGTTAAAGGTCAGACGATGTTTATTAATCGCTGACCAACTCTTTAAACTAATAATTGAGGCCGAATTAGAATTGATTTGAATATATATTTAACTTTAGTTTGGAGGATGGCAAACAGAAAACCGCTGCCAAACACCAGCACCAGTCACCTAGATGAAAACCACCAAACCAAGGAGGGGAGTACACCTACCCCGCCTCCTTCCCGCATAAACCGCATTGTGCTGGCCTTACCCCTCTCTCTCTGGCAAACGTTCGGTTCCCGCAGGGGAACGTCTAAATGTCCAACCACAAGGAAAGGACACACCAGCCGTCCTTCTAAAGAGGGAGCCCCACAATGACCACTTATGCCTGTGTGACAGCTGGTTGGCAGCGATTTCCCGCCAATCTGGCTTTCAATAGCCCACAGCAAGAACAAAAAACGTAGCCGCATTCTGGGAGGGCGGGCGGGCATAAACTGAATGGCAAGAGGAAGTCTAGCAAAATGGCCACCACCTATATACTAACCTAAGACCCTCCTCTTCATCTTGATGCACAACCCTCTAATCCAATAGGAAAAAAACAACCGGGAAAACTGATCTGCCTAGCAACTGCTTAGTCATTTAAACAACCAATCACAAAAAGTTGATCGCTTATATGGCCTCAGGCTTATGCAGCCTTCAGCTTATCTAAGCCGCTCATAACTTTATTGTGATTACCTAAACCTTTTCTTTAAGCTAGCTTATCACTAAATAAAACCACACCACACACTGAAATAAAGACACGGACACAGTAGCTGGAGTTAAAGGTCAGACGATGTTTATTAATCGCTGACCAACTCTTTAAACTAATAATTGAGGCCGAATTAGAATTGATTTGAATATATATTTAACTTTAGTTTGGAGGATGGCAAACAGAAAACCGCTGCCAAACACCAGCACCAGTCACCTAGATGAAAACCACCAAACCAAGGAGGGGAGTACACCTACCCCGCCTCCTTCCCGCATAAACCGCATTGTGCTGGCCTTACCCCTCTCTCTCTGGCAAACGTTCGGTTCCCGCAGGGGAACGTCTAAATGTCCAACCGCAAGGAAAGGACACACCTGCCGTCCTTCTAAAGAGGGAGCCCCACAATGACCACTTATGCCTGTGTGACAGCTGGTTGGCAGCGATTTCCCGCCACCAAGGTTTACCAAACCGCCACCGCCATCCGCAAACAGAACATTAACCAAACCAGAAACTAACTAGCTCTACCGAAAAAGACCAAAAATATCCTCCAGAAAAAACTGCACTCCTTCCGGAGAAAGGTGAACCCCATCGTCTCTGTAGAACTGCCTGTTCCGCAGCACCAGCAGAGGATGCTTAATTGCCACTCCGCCTATGGCCTTGACAAAAAGAGACACCGTAGAATTCACCTTTTTGCGTGCTTTCTCCAGCGCCGAGAAACGCACCGCACCACGCCAATGGAAACGGGGCACCATTTCCGACCAGACAATGCATACCCCAGGCCAGTGACAACGGATCGCCACCACATCCGCCTTTATAGACAAAATCAAGTCTATGCCTTTAACTCGGCCTAGATCATTACCACCCAAATGAATGATAATACAACTGGGGCGACCCCAGCGGCGCTCCCGAGAAAAAAGGACGCGCAACAGATCACCCCATAACATACCCCTAACACCTAACCATCTAAATTGCCTGGACCCAAAAATCTCAGTCGCCCTAGATGCCATGGGATGTTTCTCCGCCCAAAAAATATAGGAATGACCAACCATCCATATGTGGTCTCCAAAATTGATGACAGCTGTAAAAGAAAATATCCTAACGTCAGATTATGCACATAATCTGTAACTTAAACACAACGTAACCAAATTAAACCCAAGTGAAGGAGAAAACTCAAAAAACCTCCCGTGGACCTTGATAGAACAGCCAATTGAAATTAGGCCCCCTCGGAGGAAAAATTTTAAAAATTCACTTCACACCCTCGATTCCTGAACGGTAAGCGTTCAAAAACCGACGAGTAAACACGTTTTTGGGTTAGCGCAACAGGCGCACTTATAACTTATCTATACGAACATAGGACTTATAGGAGGCCGACCTCCAGCGACCCAACTCCCGAATAGCCGCCGGTGATGAACCAGCGGCCGCCGCATGGGTAGCCGCCCCATTTCGAAAGGAATGAGTACCGAAGTCCGCCTCCTGCAAGCCCAGCGCCGTCAAACATTTCTTGAACACAGATGAAAACTGAAACTTTGTCAGAGGGTCCGACTGCGCGTGCACCAGCAACTGGTTGCCCCCCGGAGGTCTTAACCGCACATACTCTTGCGTCAACCGCAGCGGGCAAACGCCCATTCCTTCCTGAGCCTCCAAGGACAACCAGCGACCCCTACCTGTTTGATCTGTCTTGGATCGCACAATCCTACAGAGCAACAGGCCCTCCTGCAAGCGCACATTCTCGTAGAGCAGACCCGATTCCCGGGACGCCTTGCTGCTCGCCACTAACTCGCTCACCCGAAAAGCCCCGAAAAAGGCCAGGGCATACGCGCTACTAAACAATGCCACCTCAAATTCCGAGGACGCAATCTGAGGTAGCACGCGCAGCAATTCTGCTAGCAGCTGCAACGTTATAGGCCTACGTGAATCCGCAGGTGCCGGGTGCAACCTAGCCCAACCTTTCAGCGCTCTGGAAAGGACAAACGACCCCGTGGGGTCCGTCGTCCCGTGGAGCCGCGAGTGAAAGGCGATGCCCGCAAGGGCAGTAGCCATGGCCGCTTTTGACCTACCGTTTTGGTAATGCTCCCAAACAAAGGTCAACAGGGCGTCGGCCGAGGACTCACCTGCTACCCCGTACCTACTCTGAAAGGCTGACCAATCCCGCCATGCAGCATCATACGCTCGTAGCGTGGAGGGAGCCAGAGCACACCTGGCTAAAGCCGTTAAACCGATTTGACCATCTGCCAGACAGAAGGTGGGCATTGTAACCCCTCTGCCTCCGCTCCCGGAACCAACGTCCTGAACTTGTCAAATTGGAACCGGGACAATGCATCCGCAATTCCATTGTCAACTCCAGGAACGTGGCGAGCCCTAAAATTAATATTGCGCTGCAAACAAAGCAACACTAAATGCCTTAGCAGTCTCAGTGCCTGCGGTGAGGAGGAACGCTGATTATTAATCGCATGCACTACCCCAAAGTTGTCGCAAAGAAACAAGATGTCCCTATTTGCGAACCGTCCGGCCCATAACTCAAGCGCCACTAAGATCGGGAACAATTCCAGCAACAGAAGGTTCTTGGTAAACCCGCGCGTTACCCAAGATGCCGGCCAAGCCGCAGCGCACCATGCGCCAGCGAAGAACGCGCCAAACCCTCGACTGCCTGAAGCATCCGTGAACAATTGCAGCTGCTTACTAGAACAACAAGGAGCGGGCCACAAAACTTCCCTGTTGAAGGACACCAGGAAAGAGACCCAAATCCGCAAATCATCTCTGATCTCGCGGGAAAGGTACACGGAGTGATTTTGCCGTACCGTCCCCGCCGTTGCCCGCTCGAGTTTGCGACAGAAAATCCTACCCATGGGGATAATCCGACACGCAAAATTGAGAGAACCAAGCAAGGACTGCACCTGCTTAAGCCGAACCCTGCGTTTTCCTAAACAGTCTGTAATCAAACCCAATAGCTTCCGCACCTTATCCTCGGGCAAGCGACAGCACCCCCCTACCATGTCAATTTCGATACCTAAATAGCTAAGACAAGTGCAAGGGCCCTCGCACTTATCTTGCGCAACCGGCACCCCTAAAGCGCAGAATAACGACCTGGCCACCGAGAGAATGTCCCCACAGACCGAACTGTCCCCGGGCCCAACAAAGAGAAAGTCATCCAGTTAGTGAGCCACCCCCAGTTGTCCGGAGGCGGTCTGGACGCACCAGTGTAAAAATGTGCTAAAGCACTCAAAGTAGGCGCAGGAGACAGAGCAACCCATGGGGAGACACCGATCGACGTAGAATTCGCCCCCTATTTTGAAACCCAGGAACCGCAGGGAATCTGGGTGTAGCGGGAGTAGACGAAAGGCCGACTCCACGTCCAATTTTGCCAACAGACTTCCCGGACCACAATCCCTCACCAAGCGCAGCGCGTCGTCAAAAGACTGATATCGTACCCTGCACTGGGCCTCCGGGATAGCGTCGTTGACCGACAACCCCGGCAGGTGCGACAAGTGCTGTATCAAACGAAACTTGCCTACGGCCTTCTTGGGCACTACCCCTACTGGGGAAATGCACAAGGAGGGCAGCGGGGAAAAGGCGTAGGGCCCAGCCATGCGCCCCAGCCCAATCTCCCCGTCAACCTTCCGCCGGACTTCCTGCGGGAATTCGCGAGCCGATCTCAAATTCTGGCGCGCAACCACATACACCGAATCCGGAATTGGCAAACGAAAACCGTGCTGAAAGCCCTCCAAGAGAAACGATGCCGCCGACTCATCGGGGTACAAGGTAAGCCAGCGCTGCAACTTGGGAACTATAATCGGGGAGAAGGCCTTACTTGCCAATTCCACCGGCCTCGGTGGAAGCGGCAGGCTTACTGCCTGTCGCCGCGGTGCATTCCTTGGCCGGGTGACTTGCTCCGCACAACCTACATGAGTGGCGAAAACGACAACCCGTTCCTTTGACGCATTTGCCGTCGTTGTAGGCAAAGCACTTGCCTTTCCCCGTCAATCGGGAACCCGCCGCCCCGGCCGCCCCGGGCTTCTTGGCCGTGACCTCCAGGGTGGGTTTGACCTGCTGCGTGACCTCCAACCACACCTCCACATCCTTAAAACCCATGGGGAGGATGGGGTTGCCATCCTGATTGCGACGAAACTTCTCGTCGTAATCACGCCAGGCGGAACCCTTGGATTTCAAGTACATATCGTGTACCAGAAACAAATATTTAACTAAGTTGGCATACTCCGAGGGCCGAGATTCCGTGTAGCAAGCCGTGAACACCAAAAACCCCCGTAGCCACTGGTGAAAATTGCGGAACGCACTTTCCCCAATACCGCCCGGCTTCTTGGCTGCGTCAAAACCTTGCCGCATTTCTTCCGTAAGGGTGAATATGTCTACATACTTCCCCTTACGGATTTTTTCCCGCATGCGCTTGCGAACCCCCCTTGTATCTGCCGTGTTGGCGCAATGTACCATCTCCCCATAACGGGGGGGGTCAGAGGGGACCACCTGCGCAGGAGCGGCCACCCTATGCGCCTCCTTAGCCATTCGCCGCGCGATGAGTCTAGCTAATTTACGCGGGCGCCGCGGAGAGCCGGATGAAACGCTGCTAGAAGATGAGGAACTACAAGTTGAAACGTGTAAAGGAATGTTTAGCTCACCGGAGTTCGAAGGACCCGGAACCGCGTCGACCGCTGCATCCGCCTCCGCTGATGGCCGCACCTCCACGTTCGCAGTCGCGGTCGTCCGCGACCTTCGCCTCCTGACGGGCGTAGCCCCTGAATTGGACGGGACCTGTGAGGGAGAAACAGAGGGGACAACAGGCACAGGGGGAACCAAGACATCATTAACAAGTGGCTGAAATTGCGGAGGCGGAGGGCCCGCCCCGCCGCTCCGCGGCGGATGGCTGCCCGGCAGCTGCAGGGAGGGGGCCCCCACCGAGGTGTACCCGACTGACTGCGTAAAGGCCGACCCGCTCACTGCACCAAAACTCGCGGAGTAAGACGGCCGCCACGCAGTATGCGGCGGGCAGGCGCTTGCCCCCGCCCATCCGGATGACGCCGGAAGGAACTGAGGGGGCGCCGGGAGAGGGGGCCAACCCTGTGCCACCTGATACCCACCACCCGGTGACTGCCCTGACTGCAGGCCCGCAAAGGCCGGAAAGGGCACCGCGACTTGGGGGCCACCGACCGACCACGTGGACTGCACGCCGGCGCCCGCGCCGGACCCGTGCGGGCAAAATTGTGTCCCGGACACCGTCATGAAGCCCATGGAAGGCATGCTGGCGGCTAAGGGGAATGCCGGAGCCGGAGGCCAAGCAAAACCCCCGGGGAAGGACTGGCTCCCCGCGTAGCCTTGCTGCGCTGCTACCGAAAGCGCCACGCCGGGCGTCATATAAGCCGCCGAGACGGACGACTGCGTGGACCCGAACTGAAAAGGACCGGGCAGGGCGTGGGGAGGGGTTTGAAACCCTGCAAACGGGGGCACCGTTAATGGCGGCGGGGCGGCTGACGACGAGGGGGCGCTCGAGCAGGCCCCCAGGCCGGCGGGAAACCCCGCCATGTGACTGCCGCCGGGACGGGTGTGGCGGCAGCCGCTGCCACATCCCCCGCCCCAGCCACACTAGGCCCAAACAGCCCCACATTAGTTACAACGTTCAGGGGTGTGCTAGTCCCCTCACTGGAGGGGGGTAGACTGGGGCCCTGTGTTGTCCCGAGGACAGCGGGAGCCACTATCCGCTGCCCCGGGCTCATATTCCCCCGCTGATCATTGTCCCCCCCCTCGCCCCCCGCAGCTCTGCCGCGGCCGTCCGGCACCGCTTGTGCCCCCAGGACGCCGCCGAGAGCCGTCCGCGGGGATGGAGGAGGAGGACCGGAGGCACTGAGAGAAGGAGGGTGAGGAGAGGTCTGACCCGCGCCATGTGACGAGCGGCCGCTGGCCGCCGGAGGAGGAGGACCGAAGGCGCTTGGAGCAGGAGGGTGAGGAGAGGTCTGTCCCGCTGCGAGCGCCGGGGCGCGCGGCCCGGCCGAGCCGCGCGTCCCGGCGCCACGTGACGAGCGGCCGCTGGCCGCCCGTCTCCGTGCGGCAGGGGAGCGGGCTGTAACTGCCCGCCCCCGCCGCCTGTCTGCAGCAGGGGAAAGGCCTCTCTGAGGTGCTATGCTCGGGGAGCGGGAGCGGAAGGCGCTCCCCGCATCCACGAGGCGACGGGGGGGGGGGGCTGATCGTCTGGGACGCGGCATAGCGGAGGGAGGGAGACGTTGGCAACAGCCCCGGCACCTGGCAAGACAAATGCACCGCACAGAGAGGGGGCAACAAGTATTATATAATGCCCAGTGAAGGCAATGAAAATTAACAAATTAATAGCAAGTTGAATAAGCAATAATATACTTATCCTTCCTGGGCCATAAACTGAATGGCAAGAGGAAGTCTAGCAAAATGGCCACCACCTATATACTAACCTAAGACCCTCCTCTTCATCTTGATGCGCAACCCTCTAATCCAATAGGAAAAAACCAACCGGGAAAACTGATCTGCCTAGCAACTGCTTAGTCATTTAAACAACCAATCACAAAAAGTTGATCGCTTATATGGCCTCAGGCTTATGCAGCCTTCAGCTTATCAAAGCGTAGGAGCCCCAAATAGGTTGAACTCGATGGACAAACTGTCTTTTTTTCAACCTCAGAAACTATGTAACCCAGCAGCCAGTAGCGGATCTTGCCACGGGCAAGCAGGACTTTTGCCCGGGGCGCCGCCTTCCGGAGGGCGCTGGCGCCATCCGGAGGGCACCGCACCATGGCAAGATCTGCCACTGCTCTGCCCACCCGCTGCCCGCTGTGTCCCCCGTCTGTGCCTCCTGTGAAGGGAACTAGACGCGTAGCGTCTAGTTTCCCTTCGTGGTGAGTACCTTTGCTGAACGGTGCGCGATGACGTAATCGTGCAACGCACAGCAAAGGTCCTCTAGACAAAGGGAACTAGACGCTACGCGTCTAGTTTACCTTCGTGGAGAGGACCTTTTGCTGTGCGGTGCGCGATGACGTCATTGCGCACCGCTCAGCATTCAAGCAGCGCTACTAATGTACAGGGGGCGTAACTGACCACGCCCCCTGTATGAAGCCACGCCCCATTTCCTGCCCGGGGCGCAGAGCGGGCTTGAACCGGCCCTGCCAGCAGCATGGAGGAGAGGACAAGAGGACAAGGTTGTGTCTATGTGGCCTTCGTGCATAGGACCAAGAGGACAAGGAGATACTAAAGTACATGCATTGAGTCAAGTACCCTGTCTGTGAAGTGAGGGGGGTAAACACTATATAATCTTTCTGTATGTGTGTCTGTGACTGCATTTATGTATGTGACTATATGTGTATGTATGTTTGTGTGTATATAAGTATCTACTGCAGGGCTGGCCAAACCAGTCCTCGAGATCTACCAACAGTACACATTTTCCAGACCACCTAGCTGGTGCACAGGTGTAGCCATTACTAATTAAGATGTGCTGCATTCATTCCTAACTGATAATTCTACAGATCTCCAGGAGGCCTGGAAAACATGAACTGTTGGTAGATCTCGAGGACCGGTTTGGCCAGCCCTGATCTTCTGTATTTATGTGTGTATTAGTATGTGAATAAGTGTGTAACTAACTAGCTGCAGCTAGGGGTGGCTGCGTGTGATGTAACTCAGCCACCCTGAAAATGCAGATGTCCCGACCCCAGTTTCCCCATGCCGCCCCCGCAACGGTCCATCACCGCCCTTGCCGCGAATGCCTCTGAATGTCAATCAGGCAGAGGTGTTTACAGCCAATGTGATCCAATCGACGGAGCGCTGAGAACAGAGATATTGCAGTCGCATCCCTGAATGTGGTTTGACCGCATTCCACTTATAAAAATAGAAATATATTTACTTGCACTGGTCCACATTTCTGTTTTCTATTTGCATTCCCCATATGTCTTTTATAGACAGTGTTTCCTATAGGGGTACTACTGTGTGGCATAATGTGAATAAGAGACACTACCGTGCAGTGTATTATGCTACTGTGTGGAATAATGTGAATTGGAAGTACTATTGTGTGGCCACACCCCTTCCCCACAAGGCCACACCCTTTTTTGATACACCCTCCTTATTTCCAACATGTGTGTGTGTGTGGGGGGGGGGGGCACCAGCCCTTACTTTGCTAGGGGCGCTCGGACCCCTAGATACACCCCTGCTGTTGCCAGCAGCCTCCCTGTAAAATAATAAACTCAAAAAATAAACTTTTACTAAAGAAGCTCTGTAGAGCTCCCCTAGCTGTGACCGGCTCCTCCGGGCACATTTTCTAAACTGAGTCTGGTAGGAGGGGCATAGAGGGAGGAGCCAGCCCACACTCTCAAACTCTTAAAATGTCAATGGCTCCTACTGGACCCGTCTATGGGGGTCATTTCGACCCTTTCGCACTCAGCGGTTTATCACTGCGGTGCGAACGGGTGCGGAATGTGCGACAGCGGCTTAAGAAGAAAGTGGTCGCAGGACGGACCGCAAAGAAGATTAACAGAAAGAGAGTGGTGCAGGGCGGATCCGGACCGTTTGGAGCCGTTTTCGGGGAGTGGTGAGTAAAACGCAGGCGTGCCCAGGAGAACGGAGTGCGGAGGAGTGACGTCAAAGTCGAGCCCATCATCGCTGGATCCATCGCATAGGGTAAGTAGGTATAGGGTGTCGAAGTAGAAAAATATTGCAATACACACATTACGTACAAACTACACACAGATGGCCTCCGTGCGCGTACTTGTTCTTCCGTGCGTGCGCATATTCGCAATTTGCGTATGGTCACTCCCGCGGTCCTGCGCATTAGCACGTGGTATGAGTATTTACGGTAGAGTTTGTGAACGTATGAAAAAGCCATCAAAACACATTATATATTTAATCTAAATAGAGCACAATGTACACATAGTCTCCCTGCATCACACCAGCAAGTTACAACAGTTTAAATGGTATCAGAACAAAGGGATTCACCTTTACAGGATAGGAGGGGACAGAACAAGGTTATAAGGGGGTGTTTGGTATCCAGCTGTAGGGTATTTTAAGGGCAATATTCCGGTGTTGGTTTGCAGAAGATCGCACGCTCCTGCGAATAGTTATGCGCAGGAGCAGAATATAAATATAAACTGTATTTACTGTACATTTGTTATGCGGCGGGAACCCAGAGGAGACCACCTACAAGTGCACCTGGAACAGACATCGCCCACCTACTCAAACTAAACTATGACCTCTCCTGTACTGTAAATGACCATCCCTGTGTCCAATGGACAAAGAGATTACAGTATCCATTGTGTTAGGTTTTGGAAGATTTGTATAAAAGAGCCAGCTGCATGCCTGGTCACACACAGACTCTAAAGGTCATCTACCTAGATGACTGAGGACCAGACTGGGAAGCGCAGGTGAAACCAAACACGTATGTACCATTGATTGTAGCTATTATTCTATTGTATTGTTTATATTGTTACCCCCTCCAAGTAAAGAACCGTTGGTGGGTTAGACCCCAACCTAGTTTTGATTTACAATTGGTGTCGTGTTCCATTTCCTTGCTAAGGTTTAAAGTGTATTTACAGCCACTCGGGCTGCTGCATTGTGCTAACAGCGTATAGGCCTGTGTACGCAAACTGTGTAGTCCCTACGCCCTTTCGGCGTACATACGCAGAGTGCGTACACTGTGCGACCTTGTGTACGTAAGGTTTGTAAATAATATAAAGGTGAAAGGTTAATTACTGTGGCCGCAGCGGCTCAATATTAAAGTGTATCAAGTGTGTTTAAGGTATATGCTTTTTTAGTCCTGTAAGTAAACCAGCGTTTACAATTGGGGGCATCGTCCGGTTTTCACATGCTCACAGCCTAACAGGTCATAGCAGACTTAATCTATCAGCAAAGGGCGGAAAGTTATCCTACGTAACCTTTTCCTGGTCGATGGATGTGCTGAAAACCCTATTTGTGTGCTGTTAGTCTGCTTCTGCTCTGTCTGGTCTTCAGAGGTGCTGATAGAAACCGTAAAACAGGAAAAAAGCTATTTAAAAATCTGTGCATTTTTTTGGCACCAAAAACGTACACAAAGGGCACCGATACTTTGCATACCCTCTCACATTGTTGCAGCAAGATTCAGATTGCTAGATTCATTTAGATCTGTGTGAAATCGGATACATTTGTTGCTATATACAGTAGTTAAAACTGAAATAACAGTGTTTAAGGTAGTAAATATAAAGCACAACACGCAGGTCTGGCCCTGTCGTTAAAGGTTACACAGAACAAGCGGTTGTGCTGGTGAGCGATTATAGTTACTATTGCTCACATTTATAGAGTTGTGGGATTTGTTTTATTGCAGACGCACGGTTTTGTACACGTGTCTCGGACAAAGTACAGGACTGCGCACGCAGCGTAAAAGACACGCACGGTCGCGTGTTTACGCACAGTGCTTTAGAGTGCGGATGATAAGTACAAATTACACGATAGTTTTTGTTCTGTTAAAAGGTGGGACAGTAACCATGCTACAATAGCACATAACTATCCGGTTTCTAAAGCAGATTAGTATAAAACTTTTGTTTAAACTGTATTGCCTCTGGGGGTAAAGCTGCCAATCATAACGCGTGAAAAAATTTTGTATAGAAAAACAAAGCATATTTGAGTGAGTGAAAGTAAGAGTGAACGTATTGAACCCCGGGAATTCGGGATCCCGTCGTGTGGTACACCAAGTGAGTGGAGGCTTGGCAGCGTGAGGCGGCTGACGCACGTTAGTATAGATTGGAATACGTAATTCATGAGGAGACTTACACAGGAGCTTGGTAGGGAATTGTGAACTTTGTGACCCATATAGTTTTTGATACGCTCCAGCTGAGGTTTCGCAGCTTGTGATTCGATTCCAGTGGTCGTAGGGCGGATAGGTAACAAGTACCTATACGCTGTGCGATTGGACTGCGCGTTTGTGGGTGCGATATATAGCACAACTTAATACCCTTTTTATGAGCTTTTGCGTAAAATTGTGGTATCATTAGCACCGTATAGAGCATACACAAGCGTGATTTGTGTATAAAGTGCATAGGGAGTTTTCGCTGGTCTCTCTCAGGAAAATTTCCAACGACAGATATTTTACTGGAAAGGGTAAGTAACTCCTAAAAACTTCCAGTAAATATAGGTCAATTAGGGGCCCTAAGTTGGGTACACCGCCTTCGCTATCGACAGTGTATGGTAGTACCGGCAAACGTGGGCGATAGTGGGTGGAAGCACTCTGAGAACTTTCACCGTCGCCTTGTATTGAGTATTTTGGTATTTGTGGGAATAGCCGAGAAGGCAAGACCCACAAATTATGGGAGCCAGTTGCTCAACTAAGCGACGTATGGTAGCCAGGGTTCAGGCAGAAGAGTTGGGACCGAGAAGGTCAGAATTGCGTCAGAGAGGGTTAGCAAGGTTTATTATGTGTGGAAAATATGGTCCACATGATGAAGTTTACTGTGACGAATGGGTACGTATGACTGACAACGATAGGGTATCATTCCCTAGGGTGGGCAGCTTTGAACCAGAGGTACTGCAGAATGTAGGCAGTAAAATATGTCTGCTTAAATCCAGAAAACAAAGGATTAGACATAACCATTGCACTATAACAAAAGGTCATAGGTGGATTTGAACAGGTGGGCTGTGACTATTTCAAACTGCTCAGATGGGAGGTATCCTCAGGATTCCCGCCGCATGGATAATGAACTACAAATACAGTAAATGTCCATAAACTACTCATAGACATAACTATACGCAGGAGCGATTAATCTCTACCTAACCAGCACCGGATTGTTTCTAATAAAATACTCTTCAGTTAGGTACCAGACACCACTGTTCAACCTTTGTCAGACCCTTTGTATCATGAAAAGAGGAATTCCCAAGTCCATGAACCATTTACGCTAAACATACTCGCAGACATTATTAAGGGGACTATTACCTATAAAACACGCTATATGGGTTAACTATGCTATAAACGAGTCGCCCGCTACGAGCTCATAAACTCTACAGAAAATACGCATGTCACGCGCGTAATCGCCGGAGCGAGTGTACGCAATTTGCGGACATGTGCACGTACGGCAGACTGCATGCACGAGCAGCGGGCACGTGCATTGGGGTTAGTACAAGGCAATAGTGAATAGCGATATTTTTCAACTTTGACAGTCCACCCTTTGGCAGTCACCAATAACTGCCACTTCCTAAACAATTCAAACAGAAAAATATATGTCATCATGTAAATACCTTTTTATGATTGGGTAGAGGGAGGAGAGGAGAAGGTGGGAAAGATATGACCTAGTGAGATAGTAAAAGCATGTGTGTATGAAATCCATGTCTGAGGGGTCATGTATCATCGTGCCGTATGTGTTCTAAATCAAGCTTCGAGGCATTGCGAAGTATACATTTGAATCCTTCTTATCCCGTATCAAGGGTCTGTGGATGGGCTGTCAAACTCTACCGAGCTCTTTTCGGCTTTTGGTTACAACAAATGGGGGTGCACATTAGTTGATGATACATGAAGGGGGAGAGTATGTGGATGCTAGTATGTGAAAATCACCTGTCGACTATGTGGGATACTACCTGGAGGTTGTAGAGATGAAGATAAGAAACAGACGTTATAAATGCAGTCATATAACTATGTGAGGTTAGTATACAGTCGCCGATTGAGGTCTTGTTGATGTCCTGTCTGATGTCTTGTCGGGATCGTCGGGTCTTTACTGTAGCTTTAAGGTTTAATGGCAAACAAAAAGCTTTTTCAAGTGTCCATAAAAAGAATTACAGTCTCTAAAAAGCTCATTAGGTGTCTGTGACGTAGTTCATCAGTGGTCTTGTATAAAAGGTCATCAAATTCTTCTTCCAGGTGGATCTCTTGGTACCTCGGAGAAAATCAAAGGAGAAACGGGTGAAAGAAACGGACCGTGGAATAACATTTTATCACAACATTGTCTCGATTGACGGGTCATATATCAAATTAGTAGTTGTTACAATGCCCTCACTCCTCAGACTCATCAATTTGGTACTACGCTTGCAATTTGTTAGAATCCGAACACATCTGAATATCAGACCAATCATTACGACAATTCCTAGGATACATAGGAGGAACTTCCCTACAGTAACGATAACATTTTGCGCCCATTCTCCTAATCCTGAGAACCAATTTCGTGGGTTCAACCATGATACCCAGCCGGTTAGTTCATTACCCACAGAAGCAAGGGTTAGGTTGTGCCTCCTTCGGAACTCCCATTTCAATTGCAAGATATCGTCCATCTTTTGATCTATGACCTCTGATGGGTCCTCAGTGCTGTTTGTGATATATGTACAACATTTCACACCATATTGGGTTGCTAGGGTGACACAATACCCTCCTGTCACTGCTGTGAGGTAATTTAGAACCATCCTGTGCTGTACCAGTTCCGTTTTGTAAGCTTGCAGTTCTCTCCCGGTATACCTGAAGGTGTCATCATACATCTCGGTGATATTATCTAACAGGTACGCTAGCGCAGATATATACCTATAATTTATAACTCCTCTGGCAGTACGGGTGATATCTAACGCAAGTAGGAATTGAATCCCGGTGGATTCGTGAATCAAATCAGAGGCCGCATGCTCTGTCCTATCTACAAGGTGTCTTTTAACGATGTGTTCGTAATGAGTGTGAGTGTAAGGAGCTTGGGCACTGCGGTGAATGTCTTTCATTTTGTTATGGGCAATGGTCATTACTTCAGGCAGTACTTTTCCAACGTAACACAATCCCTCTGAGTTTGGGGCAAGCCACTTATACGCCTTTCTCCCACATATGAAATATGAATCATCGGGGAGAACATATGGGATAGAAAATGACATAACCATATTACAAACCTTCCATGAAAACAGTCCTATCCCTAACTCTCTCATTTGTCTAGTACACGTATCAGGCTGTATGACATGTGCACAGTATCCTGGTGATACTTCTCCAACTCGCATGATCCTATTTCCTAGGGTGTGCCTATACTGGAAATATTTTCCACTGTCGGCTATGTGGCATATAAGCTCTGAATCTATGGGTATTCTGTCGGCTCTGTGTGAAAATGTCATGGTTTGGTTGTTCCATGACACTTCCCAATTTCCCGGCTTTCGGGGATTGGAAATGTTAAAACATATTAGGGACCTATCTACATGGTATTGATGGAGCCTCAAACTAGGAGGACTAGAAATATTAAATCTCTTGTCCACCGGTCTCCCACCCTTTAACTCAAGTACCTCATCTACCGTTAAAGGGTATGGCACTAGTCCTGACTTTCTATGACCTTGAGGTACTTGTGAGCACACCCAATAGTCTGTCTGGTTTAACACTTTACCCACCAATGAGTGATAGTCACTCAATGGATGCCGGTCCATGTTGATATTAAAACGGGACTGACATTCCTTGATGCAGCCGTCCTCAACTATGTTGTCACAATTCCTACAGATACAATTCTCTTCAGCTAACAATCCTTCACAATGTCTATTGATAACATGGCTAACAGATCATTTTCTGATACTCGCCTTTGCTCGGTGATTGTGTTGTTCTTGGAACTCTACGCCTCCATCCTGATCATCAGATCCCATTCCAGATCCCTCTCTGGTACTCTCGCCGAAACAGACTGCTCTGGTCAACAACAGGGTCAACAGGAAAATCCGGAACACAGTCTCTTGGGGCAAGTCCATCTTAGAGGAGGGAAAGGAGAAAAATAAGAAGGGGGGAGGAGAATAGGAGGGAGATGGGAACTGGAGAAAATAACAAAAGGGAAAAAGAAATCTTGGTTCGACAACCGCCTCCGATCTTATTGATTTCAGTGCTCAGGTGCCGTCTCAACCTTCCTGAAACAGACACTCTAACGATACAATTTCCTCTACCATCTGTTCTTTGTCACGGGACCTCTCTGGATCAGCGACCTTCTTACAGTGAGACGAATGGACCCAAGTCTCTCTCTCGGCAACCTTTAACGCTGTCGTGCTGGTCAATAAGACTTGATATGGTCCTTCCCATCTGTCAATAAGGCAACCTGAGCGTAGAAAGTTTTGAATCATTACATAATCCCCAGGTTCAATGTCATGACAATTACTATCTGGCAGATCAGGAATCACTAGCTTTAGATTATCATTTTGATTTTTTAACTGCTTACTCATCTTAACCAGATACTTTACAGTTACTTCATTGTTACATTTCAAATCATCCTGGGGGTCAATCATTACATGGGGTTGTCGACCAAAAAGAATTTCAAAGGAAGACAGATTAAGAGGGGACCTGGGAGTGGTTCTGATGCTATACAATACAAGTGGCAAAGCTTCCGGCCACAACAATCCTGTGTCAGCCACCACCTTGCTCAATTTGTTCTTAATAGTGCTGTTTACTCTTTCCACTTTCGCACTCGCCTGGGGGCGATACGGAGTATGCAGCTTACTATTAATTCCCATTAATTTACACATTACCTGAAAGACTTCACCTGTAAAATGGGTACCCCTATCGCTTTCAATTATCCTAGGGATACCGTACCTACACACAAATTCCTGCACAATTTTCTTTGCGGTAAACGTAGCAGTATTTTTGGCAGCGGGGAATGCTTCAACCCAATTTGAAAACACATCAATACAAACTAATACATACTTTAAGTTTCTACAAGGTGGTAATTGTATGAAATCAATTTGTATTACCTGGAAAGGACCATCTGTAGGAGGGATATGGGATGGCTCTGTTGGTATTGCCTTTCCGACATTCTTCCTCAAGCAGGTGAGACATGTCATCGCTCTTTTTCCCGCATGGGAAGAAAATCCTGGGGCGCACCAATATGCTCTTACCAACTTACACATTCCTTCTTTGCCTAGATGAGTCAGCCCATGTGCCGCTTCCGCTAGACTTGGGAGGTATGCTCTGGGTGCCACTGGCATACCCTGTCCATCTGTCCAGAGTCCTGAGGACTCCTGGCCATATCCTTTTGACCTCCAAACTGCCTTTTCTTGTGGTGAACACAAATTTTGCATTTCACACAATTTCTGTGTGTTTACAGTGTTAAATACCATCAGTTGTGTGGTGTCTGTCTGTATGGGGGTGCTGGCTGCTGATTTAGCAGCTTCGTCTGCTCGACTGTTACAAAGTGACACTGGGTCTTGGCTGTATGTGTGGGCTTTACACTTGATAACAGCCACTCTGTCAGGTTCTTGTATTGCTGCTAAAAGTCTTTTGATGTGGGTTGCATGTGCCACGGGTGTGCCAGCTGCCGTCATGAAATTTCTAAGGCGCCATAGGGCCCCGAAATCATGAACTACTCCAAAGGCGTACCTAGAATCTGTGTAGATATTGGCTGACTTACCTTTAGCCAATTCACACGCTCTGGTTAGAGCAACCAGCTCAGCAACTTGTGCTGAGTGTGGTGGGCCTAGGGGTTCCGCTTCTATGGTACCTTTCTCATCTACGACTGCGTATCCAGTACACAAGTCTCCCGAGTCTGTCTGTCTATGACAACTACCGTCAGTGTAGAAAGTAAAATCTACACCTTCCAGTGGATTGTCACTGATGTCAGGCCTTGCCGTGAAATTTTGGGTCAAATATTCCATACAATCATGTGAGTCAGTGTCTATACTAAATCCTCCTTCACCATCACTCTCATCCCCCACCCTTTGTGCCTGTCCAGGCACACCTGGGAGATATGTTGCAGGATTTAGTGTGCTGCATCTCCTTATGGTGATGTTTACAGGGGCCATCAATGCCAATTCCCACCTTGTAATTGCGGATGATACGTGTCTGGTTTGGGCAAAATTTAATAATGCTGACACTGCATGAGGTGTATGAATTGTGAGGCTGTGTCCTAGCACCACATCTTCGCTTTTACTCACTAGCAATGCTATCGCTGCAACACTTCGCAAGCATGTGGGGAGGGATCGCGCTACCTTGTCTAGCTGAGCGCTGTAGTAGGCTACCGGCCTGCTGGCATCACCGTGCTTCTTGGTTAAGACACCTGCCGCACATCCAGCATTTTCCGTACCGTACAGTTCAAAGGGTTTTCCATAATCTGGCATACCTAATGCTGGTGCCTGCGTTAGGCACTGCTTGAGTCTCTGAAACGCCATTTCAGACTCATCTGTGTGCGTAATCCTATCTGGTTTGTTTGAGGAGACCATCTCCTGTAAAGGTAGGGCCAGTATGGAAAATCCTGGGATCCAGTTACGACAGTACCCACACATTCCTAGGAATGTGCGAATCTGTTGCTGAGTCTGTGGCAGAGTCATGTCGTGAATTGCTTGAACTCTATCAGTAGTGAGGTGTCTCAGTCCTTGTGTCAAACAATGCCCCAAATATTTTACCTTGGTTTGGCATAATTGCAACTTGTCCTTTGAAACCTTGTGTCCTGTCTCAGAAAGATGAAACAGAAGCTGTTTCGTGTCTCTCAAGGACGATTCGAGTGAATCAGAACACAGCAGTAAGTCGTCTACATACTGGGGTATACTTACTAAGGTCCCGATTTTGACCGAGATGCCGTTTTTTCATCAAAGTGTCATCTCGGTAATTTACTAAGCCAAAATCACGGCAGTGATGAGGGCATTCGTAATATTTTGGAAGTCCTAGGAAAAAATCACGAATCAATACACCATCGGTCAAATACGCCTGCAATTTGCTAGAAATCGGGAATTTACTAAAAAGTGCAAAACACAAACACTGCCGACAATAGCCAAACACTGCCGTGATAAAATACAAATCGTGAAAAAGTGCTAAAAAAAAACAGACCTGCTTTTTTATCCCGTGTTTGTATAGGCATGCACGGATCCATGAGATCCGTGCATGTTTTTCAGTGGGAAGGGGGGGGAAATGTTCTAAATTATCAGAAAAAAATTTGCGTGGGGTCCCCCCTCCTAAGGCAAACCAGCCTCGGGCTCTTTGAGCCGATCCTGGTTGCAAAAATATGGGAAAAAAATGGACAGGGGTTCCCCCATATTTAAGCAACCAGCATCGGGCTCTGCGCCAGGTCCTGGTTCCAAAAATACGGGGGACAAAAAGAGTAGGGGTCCCCGTATTTTTGAAACCAGCACCGGGCTCCACTAGCTGGACAGATAATGCCACAGCCGGGGTCACTTTTATACAGTGTTATGATTCCAGTACTCCTGACCGGAGGAGATCTAATGACAATGGCCAGAGTACTGGAAGGGGAATGCTGGTTACGGGAGCTAGAAAGACTAGTTGCCCCTGGCGCCCTAACTCTATTGTCTCACCAGTGCTATCGAAAATCCCTTGCGAGACTGTGGTTTCTTGAGCCCCTGGCAGCCACGTTTGAAAGGCGGATTATGTCTGCCCAACTCCGGTGCCCCCCCGGTCTTAGTGAGAGACAAAGGGAAATCCGAGGCAGTATGATGACAAGAGGACCTCTGACTGACAACAGGCCAGGGGCAACAAGCTAACTAACCAAACCAGAAGTATGCGCGGAAAACCCGCCAGATAAAAGGACAACCAAAATCCACTAGTCCGTTACTCCTACCCAGCACCGCTGGATACCAGAGTGGATCTGTGGAAGCGGAATCCTCCGCAAAAGCTCCGAAACACAAATAATAAATAATAAGTAATAAAGCGGCCAAGCCGCAACACACGGCTACGCCGTGACTCACGAACACCACTGGATGTTTAAAGGTGCTCAGTCAGGACTCCAGGAACAGATGACGACTTCCGAGTACAGGACAACTGAGGACAGGAACGACCGGGTACAGCAGGACTGGAAACACTCTCAGCAAACAGATACAGCATGCAGGAAGCTATTACCGGCGTCTGTGAGAAGCCCTGGAAGTGTACTTAACAGGGAGTCCTCCAATCAGCTGTTCAGAGGCTGATTGGATTAAATGCCGTGCAGCTGCCTTGCTGCACGGCCAGGAAACAGGTGCCCAATTAATTTAAATGGACCCAGCAACGGGGAACGCGGTCCGCCAGTGGCGTCCCCGTTGCTAGGGTCCGTGCGGCTCCGTGCGCCCGGCGTCTAGCGTTGCCAGGGAGCCGGCGGCTGTACGCGCACGGCGTCCCTGGTTGCTAGGCGCCGGGCCGCACCGACGAGCGGACCCCGGCGCCTTAAATACAGTGCCTTGCGGCCGTGGCATCAAATATCCAACTAGTCACCCCTGGCCGGGGTACCCTGGGGGAGTGGGGACCCCTTCAATCAAGGGGTCCCCCCCCCAGCCACCCAAGGGCCAGGGGTGAAGCCCGAGGCTTTCCCCCCCATCCAATGGGCTGCGGATGGGGGGCTGATAGCCTTTGTGATAAGTGTTTGATATTGTTTTTAGTAGCAGTACTACAAGGCCCAGCAAGCCTCCCCCGCAAGCTGGTACTTGGAGAAACACAAGTACCAGCATGCGGCGGAAAAATGGGCCCGCTGGTACCTGTAGTACTACTACTAAAAAAATACCCCAATAAAGACAACACACACACACACCTTGAAAGTATAACTTTAATACATCCATCCACACCTCCATATACACATACTTACCTTATGTTCCCACGCAGGTCGGTCCTCTTCTCCATGTAGAATCCATGGTGTACCTGTTGAAAAAATTATACTCACATAATCCAGTGTTTTCGGCTCCTCGGTAAATCCTTTTGTAATCCACGTACTTGAAAAAATAAAAAAACGGATACCCGACCACGAACTGAAAGGGGACCCATGTTTTCACATGGGCCCCCTTTCCCCGAATGCCAGAAACCCACTCTGACTGATGTCTAAGTGAGTTTCTTCAGCCAATCAGGGAGCGCCACGTTGTGGCACCCTCCTGATCGGCTGTGTGCTCCTGTACTGTATGACAGGCGGCACACGGCAGTGTTACAATGTAGCGCCTATGCGCTCCATTGTAACCAATGGTGGGAACTTTCAGGTCAGCGGTTGACCGAAAGTGACCTCACCGCTGACCTGAAAGTTCCCACTATTGGTTACAATGGAGCGCATAGGCGCTACATTGTAACACTGCCGTGTGCCGCCTGTCATACAGTGCAGGAGCACACAGCCGATCAGGAAGGTGCCAAACGTGGCACTCCCTGATTGGCTGATGGAACCTTCTTGGACTTAAGTCAGAGGGGGTTCCTGGCATTCGGGGAAAGGGGACCCATGTGAAAACATGGGTCCCCTTTCAGTTCGTGGTCGGTGATAATGCTGATTTTGATTATCTTATAACTTCACAATAATGGGTAAGAGACACAGTACGCAATTGGCGTATGGGGTACCGTAAGGGTACGTATTTAGCGTAGCATACGCTAGGCCGTGATCGAGACGCACATGCGGCACGCTCGCTCACAGCTTAATGCGTGGTGTCGAGCACGCTATAGGCGAGCGACTACCGTAATGCTACGCTACCAGCGTAGCGGACGCTCGAGACCACGAGGAGATCACGAGCGGCGCAGACGCTCACAAGATGACAATCAGTAAACCTTGAATGTAACACACAGAAAGGATACTCTTATACTGTAAACCTTGTACTGAAATACTGCAGCGATATAATGCTGCTTAACCTTAATAATACCAAAGCTGTTTGAGCGATCGAGACGCTCCTATTACCCTCTGCAATGTAATGAACACACAATACCGTGCTAAGGATCCAACACCTTTACTAACAAACTTTTAGTTATATCGAATAGGGGTAAAACAGTTACAAGTCATACACTACATACTAACATATAATTCTAACAGAATATCTAGACAGAAATATACAATAGCGTCACAATCTTATACTAAACAGAGAGAGAGAGAGAATGTGGCCAATACAAACAAAGAGCGAGATAATCACAGAGAATTACTTACACACACTGGGAACGATCGCAGCGCAGCCTGGTACCAGCTCCGAGTTAGTCAATATGAAAACCGTTTGTGGAGAGTGGGGGAACTGTTCAGGCTGGCTGATCTTATATACACTGAGTACAGTATACTACAAAGGGACCTACAATCTCATTGTTCATTGGACACAGGAATGTCTCCTCGCATCATATCAAAAGGTCATAGGTTAGTTTGAACAGGTGGGCTGTGACTATTTCAAACAGCTCAGGTGGGTGGGAATCTCCGGATTCCCGCCGCATGGATAATGAATCGCAAATATATGAAATGTCCAGAATCTACTAATGGCCATAACTATACGCAGGAGCGATTAATCTTTACCTAACCAGCACCGGATTGTTGCTATTAAAATACTCTTCAGTTAGGTACCAGACACAGCTGTTCAAACCCTGTCTGACCCTTCGTACCATACAAAGAGGGATTCCCAAGTCCGTGAACAAGTCACATTAAACAAACTTACAGTTATTACTAAGGGGAACATTATCTATAAATCATGCTATATGGATTTATTATCTAACAATTGAGTCGCCCGCTAGACGCACACAAACTCTACCGTAAATGCACATACCACGCGCTCGAGCGCATGGCCGAGGCTCCATCACGCGGCTGCGAGTATCTGCACGCACGGGAGAGAATGTGCACGTGCAGCAGGCACGCGCATGAGGTGAATATATGGCAACGTGCAGCGTGATATTTTTCTGACTTTGACAGTCCACCCTTTGGCAGTCATCAATAACTGCCACTTCCTAAAAACAGTTCAAAAAGAGAAAAATATATGTCATGTAAAAATACATTTCTATGATTGGGTAAGGGAGAAGAGTAGAAAGTGGGAAAAAGGTATGACCTAGTGAGATAGTAGAAGCATGTGTATATGAGTCCATGTTTGAGGGGTCATGTATCATCGTGCCGTACGTGTTTTAAATCAAGCTTCGAGGTATTGCGAAGTATACATTTGAATTCCTTCTTATCCCGTATTACGGGTCTGTGGATGGGCTGTCAAACTTTACCGAGCTCTTTTCGGCTTTTGGTTGCAACAAAATGGGGGAGCACATTTTAGTTGATGATACATGAATGGGGGGATATGTGAGTGCTGATATCTGTGCCTGTATTCCCTATCGACTATGTGTGTCATTACCTGAAGGTTGTAGAGGTGAAGATAAGAAGCAATTATGGTAAATGCAGTCATAAACTATGTGAGTTTAATGTACATTTGCCGATTGAGGTCTTGTCTGATGTCTTGTCTCGATGTACATGTTGCCTGTAGTCTCCCGATGCTTTTGCTATAATTGCTTGAGCAAAAAGCTTTCTCAATGTCCATAGACTTACAATCTTTGATGTGTTGGGCTATCGTAAAATTTTAGAGTCACTAGGGAAAATGGGGGTCTATGGCATTGTCCATCAATGGTCTGTGTAAAAGGTTGTCAAATTCTTCTTCCAAGCGGATGTCTTTGTACCTTGGAGGAAAACAAAGGAGAAACGGGTGAAAGAAACGGACCGTGGAATCACATTTTCATCACAACATTGTCTCTATTGTTGGGTCATACATCAAATTAGTCGTTGTTAATACAGTGTCCTCGCTTCTTAAACTCATCACTCGGGCACTACGTTTACACTTCGTTAAAACCCGAACGCATCTAAATATCAGACCAACCAATATGGCGACTCCCAGAATACACAAAAGAAATTTCCCTACATCCATGATAATACTTTGGGCCCATTCTCCTAAACCAGAGAACCAATTTCGTGGGTTCAACCATGACACCCAACTGGTCAGCTCATTACCCACAGCCGCAAGGGTGAGATTGTGTTTCCTTCGGAACTCCCATTTTAATTGTAAAATGTCATCCATCTTTTGGTCTATGACCTCGGCTGGGTCCTCCGTGCTGTTTGTAATGTACGTGCAGCACTTGATTCCATATTGAGTTGCCAGGGTTACACAATACCCGCCTGTCACAGCTGTGAGGTAATTGAGAATCATCCTATGCTGAACCAGTTCCGTTTTGTAGGCTTGTAACTCTTTCCCAGTGTACCTGAATGTGTCGTCATACATTTTGGTGATATTGTCTAATAAATTTGCAAGCGCAGATATATATTTATAATTTATCACTCCTCTAGCGGTACGAGTGATATCTAACGCGAGTAGGAATTGAATCCCGTGGATTCATGGATCAGGTCAGAGGCTGAATGCTCTGTTCTTTCTATCAGGTGCCGTTTAACGATGTGCTCGTAATGAGTGTGAGTATAAGGAGCTTGGGCACTACGGTGAATATCTTTCATTTTAGTGTGGGATACAGTCATTACCTCAGGCAGTACTTTTCCAATATAACATAACCCTTCTGAGTTTGGGGCAAGCCACTTATACGCCTTCCTCCCGCATATGAAGTATGCATCATCGGGGAGAACATATGGGACGGAGTGTGACATAACCATATTACAGATTTTCCATGTGAACTCTCCTAACCCTAATTCTTCCATCTGTTTAGTACACGTATCAGTTTGTACGATCTGTGCACAGTATCCTGGTGATACTTCTCCAACTCGCATGATCCTACTTCCTAAGGTGTACCTATACCGAAAGAATTTCCTATGGTCGGCTATCTGGCGTATAAGTTCTGTGTCTATGGGCAATCTGTCGGCTCTATGTGAGAATGTCATGGTTTGATTACTCCATGACACTTCCCAATTTCCCGGCTTTCGGGGATCGGAAATGTTAAAGCACACTAAGGACCTATCCACATGATATTGGTGGAGCTTCAAACTAGGAGGACTAGAGATATTAAACCTCTTGTCCACCGGCCTCCCACCACTTAGCTCAAGTACCTCTCCTACCGTTAAAGGGAATGGTACTAGTCCTGATTTGCTATGGCCTTGAGGTACTTGAGAGCATACCCAACAGTCTGTCTGATTTAACACTTTACCCACTAAGGAGTGATAGTCACTCAATGGATGCCGGTCCATGTGGACATTAAAACTGGACTGACATTTTTTTATGCACCCATCCTCAACTATATTGTCACAATGCCTACAGATGCAGTTCTCTTCAGCTAACAATCCTTCACAATTCCTTCTATTGTCAATGCTACCAGATCGTTTTCTGATACTCGCCTTTACTCGGAGATTATGTTGTTCTTGGAAATCTACGCCTGCATCCTGGTCATCAGAACCCATTCCCGATCCTTTCTCGACCTCCATGGTACTCTCACCGAAACAGACTGCTCTGGTCAACATCATGGTCAACAGGAAAATCTGGATCACAGTCTCTTGGGGCAAGTCCATCTTTGAGGAGTAAAAGGGGAAAAATAAGAAGGGGGAAAGGAAATAGGAGGGAGGTGGGAACTGGAGAAAATAACAAATGGGAAAAAGAAATCTGGCTCGACAAGCTTCCGGTCTTGTTATTCTCAGCGCTCAGGTGTCGTCTCAATCCTCCCTGAACAGACACTCTAGTGATACAACCTCTACCGTCTGTTCTTTATCACGGGACCTCTCTGGGTCAGTGACCTTTTTACAATGAGACGAATGGACCCAAGTCTCTCTCTCGGCAACCTTCAAAGCAGTTGTGCTGGTCAATAAGACTTGATATGGTCCTTCCCATCTGTCAATAAGGCAACCTGAGCGTAGAAAATTCCGTATCATTACATAATCCCCAGGTTCAATGTCATGACAATTACTGTCTGGCAAATCAGGAATCACCAACTTTAGATTATCATTCTGATTCCTCAATTGCTTACTCATCTTAACCAAGTACTTTATGGTTACTTCATTGTTACATTTCAAATCATCCTGGGGGTTAATCATAACATGGGGTTGTCGACCAAACAGAATTTCAAAAGGAGACAGATTAAGAGGGGACCTGGGAGTGGTTCTGATGCTGTATAGTACGATTGGCAAAGCTTCAGGCCATAACAGTCCTGTTTCAGTCATTACCTTGCTCAATTTATTTTTAATAGTGCTGTTTACTCTTTCCACCTTCGCGCTCGCCTGGGGGATACCGTACCTACACACAAATTCCTGTACAATTTTATTTGCAGTAAATACAGCGGTATTTGTGGCCGCAGGAAATGCTTCAACCCAATTTGAGAATACATCAATACAGACCAAAACATACTTTAAATTTCTACAAGGTGGCAATTGTATGATATCAATTTGTATTACCTGGAAAGGGCCATCTGTCGGAGGGATATGGGATGGCTCTGTCGGTATTGCCTTTCCGATATTCTTCCTCAAGCAGGTGAGACATGTCATTGCTCTTTTACCCGCGTGGGAAGAAAATCCTGGGGCACACCAATAAGCTCTTACTAGCTTGCACATCCCTTCTTTGCCTAGATGAGTCAGCCCATGTGCTGCTTCCGCTAGACTTGGAAGGTATGCTCTGGGTGCCACTGGTTTACCATGTCCATCTGTCCAGAGTCCTGAGGACTCCTGGTCATATCCTTTTGACTTCCAAACTGCCTTTTCCTGTGGGGAACACAAATTTTGCATTTCACACAATTTCTGTGTGTTTACAGTATTAAATACCATCAGTCGTGTACTATCTGTTTGTATGGGGTTACTAGCTGCTGATTTAGCAGCTTCGTCTGTTCGGCTGTTACCAAGTGATACCGGGTCTTGGCTATACGTGTGAGCTTTACACTTGATAACAGCCACTCTGTCGGGTTCCTGTATCGCTGTTAGAAGTCTTTTGATGTGGGCTGCATGCGCTACGGGTGTGCCAGCTGCCGTCATGAAATTTCTGAGGCGCCATAGGGCTCCGAAATCATGGACTACTCCGAATGCGTACCTAGAATCTGTGTAGATATTGGCTGACTTGCCCTTAGCCAATTCACATGCTCTGGTTAGGGCAACCAGTTCAGCAACTTGTGCTGAGTGAGGTGGGCCTAGCGGTTCTGCTTCTATGGTACCTTGGTCATCTACGACTGCGTATCCAGTACACAAGTCTCCCGAGTCCGTCTGTCTGTGACAACTGCCGTCAGTGTAGAAAGTAAAATCTACATCTTCCAGTGGGTTGTCACTGATGTCAGGCCTTGCCGTGAAATTTTGGGTCAAATATTCCATACAATCATGTGTGTCATCCCCTGTATTAAATCCTCCTTCACCATTATTCTCATCCTCCACCCTTTGTGCCTGTCCAGGCACACCTGGGAGATACGTTGCAGGATTTAATGCGCTGCATCTCCTTATGGTAATGTTTACGGGGGCCATCAATGCCAATTCCCATCTTGTAAACCGCGCTGATGAGACGTGTCTGGTTTGGGCAGAATTTAGTAAGGCTGACACTGCATGTGGTGTATGAATTGTGAGGTTGTGTCCTAGCACTACATCTTTGCTTTTCGTGACTAGCAATGCTATTGCTGCAACGCTTCGCAAGCATGTGGGGAGGGATCGCGCTACCGTATCTAGCTGAGCGCTGTAGTAAGCTACCGGCCTGCTGGCATCACCATGCTTCTGGGTTAAAACACCTGCTGCGCAACCAGCACTCTCTGTTCCGTACAGCTCAAAGGGTTTCCCATAGTCAGGCATACCTAATGCCGGTGCCTGTGTTAGGCACTGTTTTAGTCTTTCAAATGCCATCTCAGATTCGTCTGTGTGCGAGATCCGATCAGGTTTACTTGATGAGACCATCTCCTGCAAAGGTAAGGCCAGTATGGAAAAAAGTGGGATCCAGTTACGGCAATACCCACACATTCCTAAAAATGTTCTAATCTGTTGCTGGGTTTGTGGCAGGGTCATGTCACGAATTGCTTGAATTCTATCAGCGGTAAGGTGTCTCAGTCCTTGTGTTAGACAGTGTCCCAAATACTTCACACGAGTCTGGCATAATTGTAACTTGTCTTTGGAAACCTTGTGTCCTGTGTCTGAAAGATGAAACAGGAGCTGTTTCGTATCTCTCAGGGACGCTTCCAATGAATCTGAACACAGTAGTAAATCGTCCACGTACTGTATCAATACTGATCCACTCACTGGTTGGAAAGACTGTAAACAATCATGCAAAGCCTGTGAGAAAATACTTGGACTGTCTATGAAACCTTGTGGTAACCGAGTCCATGTATATTGAACTCCTCTGTATGTAAATGCAAATAAGTATTGGCTGTCAGGGTGTAGAGGTACCGAGAAGAAAGCGGAGCAGAGGTCAATCACAGTGAAAAATTTGGCAGTGGGAGGGATTTGCATTAGGATGACAGCTGGATTTGGCACTACGGGGAATTGACTCTCAACTATTTTGTTGATCCCTCTTAGATCCTGCACTAATCTGTAACCCCTCCCCCCACTCTTTTTAACAGGGAAGATGGGACTATTTGCAGTGCTGGACGTCCTTACCAGAATGCCCTGTTGTAGCAAGCGCTTTATTACAGGGTAAACTCCTAACTCCACCTCTGGCTTCAGAGGATATTGTGGGATTTTTGGAGCTATCATACCATCTTTTACTTGCACAACTACTGGGGCTACATTTGCCATCAATCCAGTGTCTTGTCCATCTTTGGTCCAAAGTGACTCCGGTATCTGGGAAATCATTTCTTCTACCTTGGACGGACTCCTATTTACAACAACAGTGTGTGACATTAATCTTGTTGGGGAGTCTAGCATATCTTGCGCTTCCTGAGCGTGGTTTTTGGGTATGTCCAAGAACACACCTTCAGGAGTACAGTATATGACGCATCTCATTTTGCACAGTAAATCTCTCCCTAAGAGATTAGTCGGAGCCGATGCAGCCAGCAGGAAAGAATGCTTGGTATGCAAAGGCCCTATCGTAATCTCTGCGGGTTTGCTTAAAGGGTAGTGCTGTACTACTCCTGTTACTCCCATGGCTGGAATTGTTTTACCAGTGGTTCTCATGCCCACGGTCGAATTTATCACTGACTTGGCCGCCCCCGTATCTACAAGGAAATTTAGAGATTTACCAGCTTCATCAATTATGACCTCGGGTTCACTTCCAAGGTTCGCAATTAATTTCACTGGCTGCAGATTACAGGTGTGGCCTCGCCCCTATGGTGCGTGGTGGCCTCCCTGTATTGCGCTGGCAGCTATTACCTGTGAAGGGGGTAAATGGGATCTATCAGTGACTTGCCAGTCTCTTTTTGGGGGATACCTTTTTGTTTCCCCTGCGTGTGGCTCATAACTCCGTCTCTGCGGTCCTTGATCCCAATTTCGTGTGTCATGTCGTTGTCTAGGGGGTTGGTATGATCTTTGTGCATTCTTTGATCTACAGTCTCGTGCAAAATGTCCCTCTTTATGACAGTAATAACAAGTTACCACATTTGACTTACCCACAGGGGTCGGAGATTTATACAGAGATGGCCTTGTGCATACTTGCGGCCATTAACTTATCACTTTGTGACTCCCTGTGTCTGGTGATATTCCGTTCATGATCAACAGCGGCCTCTCTCAAAGTAGCCACCGACAGACCTCGCCAACATGGTTGGGTGGTCTGTACCCTTGTCCTTAATACTTCTTTTAAACCTTCCATTAACACAGATACTGCTACTGCTCTATGATTTACATTTGTCTTAATGTCTTCTATGCCTGTATACTTAGCCATTTCCTGTAGTGCCCGATGAAAATAATCAGCAGCTGTTTCTCCCTCTTTTTGTTTGATGATAAAAAATTTATTCCATTTGGCAACAGCTGGAAAATACTCTTTTAACTGTAAATTTATTCTCTTTACATTATCTTGGTTGTACACATCCGTAAGGGGTACATCTTCATCTAATTTACAGTCAGATAAAAATCTTGCTGAGTCGACATTGGAGGGTAAACATGCCCTCAGCAATATCTGCCAGTCTTTGTTATTGGGCTCCACAGTATTTCCTAGATCTCTAATGTATTTCTGGCTAGCAGCTAGATCTTTCCTAGGATCAGGGAATTCAGACACCATTGATCTTAATTCCATTCGGGAAAAGGGGCAGTGCATGGCGATGTTTCTGACAGGAGTGACTCCTGAAGTGTCAGTTTTCCCATTTGGCACTGCTATTACCCTAACGGGATTAAGTCCAATAACATCCTTCTGAGTAGATTCTACAATATGTGGTGAAATGGTTTCAGCATAGTGTATGGTGCCGTACTTACCAGATGATACGACCTCACCTGTCCATCCGCTAGGGGGCTTTGACGCTAATCTTACGGGTTGGGCCGTGCCCACTGTTGTTTCTGCTATGGTGGCTGCTAGAGAGAGTGCCGATATTGTTGTTGGCTCATCCTCTTGATCACACTCCTGGGGAAAGTTTAAAACAGGGTACAGCTTGCACGGGTTAGTATTTGCATCAATAATCTTAGTCACATTATTCTTAACATTTATACAGTTACTAAGTGCATGTTTATCATTCACCAGTGTGCCATTCTCTGTAACCACCTGCTCTCCCATTATGTATGGTGGTGGTGGCGCGGTGGCTATCAGTTTTCTGATAGGGTTAGATCCAGCCGCCTGAGCCAATCCTCTCTGTATTTCACCCTATTGCTGCCATAACTGTAAATAGTCATAATGTTTGATTCGTCTCTTTGCAGATTTAATGAGACATATCCTTCTCCTTAGTTTTTGCAACACATCTGGGCTAAAACTGCCTACCCGTGGGAACTTTTCCCCATCGCGCACAGTCATTCTTTCCCATTCATCGCACAAAACCTCTGTGTGTGATCCGTATTTCTCACACATTACATACCTCGCCGACCCGGTTGGTCGGTTTACTAAGTCAACCCGAACCGAAGTTGATCGCCCCCTACCTGAACAACTGGCCCCCATCCTTGCAGGTGTTGCTTTCACTACCTCTGACCTTCAAATCAGGGTCTTCAGCGAACCCTTACAAAAACCAAGATGTCCTGGGCAGGCCGGCGGCGAAGTTTACCGAGTACTCCACTCACTCGCCCACGTCGACCAATACGCCCACACACTGCTTTAGCGCTGGCGTACTCAACCTAGGGCCCCTGCGACCTGAACCTCTATTTACTGGAACATGTGGGTGTGATCCGAAGAGCACTTAACCCTTTCCAGTAACTATTGGTTGTTGGATAGTTCCCAAGTGACTAGCGAACTTCCCTTAAAATAAAAAAATATTACACAAATCACGTTAGAATGTACAAATAGTGTTTATGACCCCTCTAGCGTATGCAAATGGTACTGGGTCAAGTTACTAACTAATGCACACAATTATGTGCGGTACAATCGTTCTGCACATAAGCAACTAATCTTATGTGTGGAGCGACCAGTGGAATCGAAAATTGTGGCTGCGAATTCCTTCAGCCTGAGCTTAATGGCCTATATGGGTATCGCACCAACCCTTTCTGGTGTTATGCTACTCTTTATCTATAGCGGACTTCTTAGTCTGCTGTACCTGGACCTCCTGGTCTGCTATACTCTAATGCTCTTTTTTAAATGTTTAACAAGGGATGCCTCCCAAGCCACCATGCAGTCACTTACACGTATGTACCTTCACGAGAACTCGATGATTTCCTTTGGTTCAAACCCCAAAAATTAGAAACTTATATATATGTATACACACTCTTTCACCTCATATACACTTTACTTTCGTTTCTGCGCAGAAATCCCTTTCATTCAGTAACACAGTCTAGTCCAGATGGGTTGCAAATTAGAGAAGGATCTATTAGCTTAAAATTTTGGACACTGAAATTGACTTGTGCTATTATCGCGTTGCCTCCTTTTCGCCTATTTAAAATAATACTATCGTGTGATTTGTATTATGTGGGCGTACCCAGACGCTCCGTTGCGTAATATACGCTCCGTGCGTCGACCCTTGCGTCGCGTATACTCGTTCTGCCCCTTGTTAGAGACACGTGTACGCAAGCCAGGTATGTCCACAGTAACACAACTAACACGTTTATCAATGTAAATGACCTTTAATTGTAATCATTTACTGAACACCACACAGAACTTCCTTGTATTTTAGGCAAGCCGTGTGCGTGTTTTACAAATTACTTCCTTACGTATTAATATTACTTTTAACTACCAATAGCAACAAATCTTTCTCAGCACGTTATCAATTGTGAAATGGCAAACAGGAAGGTGATATGTGAAAATACACAAATGAAAAGAGATACAGTTGTGTGCGTGCGTGTGTACGCAAAACAGAAATAAACAGTTTAAAAAAAAAACAATAGCGTATTGTTCTTACCTCCTGTTCCGGATCCCACCAGCACTCCTTCAATCTAGCGAAACAGACGCTTATCTAGTCAGCACTCCTGTATCCCAATACGAAGGGATACTGCCTTCCCGCCCTTGCTGACAGATAACGTTTGTTTTCGCTAGTGCGGATATGTGGAGGACGGACGAGCCGCCAATTGATAATGCTGATTTTGATTATCTTATAACTTCACAATAATGGGTAAGAGACACAGTACGCAATTGGCGTATGGGGTACCGTAAGGGTACGTATTTAGCGTAGCATACGCTAGGCCGTGATCGAGACGCACATGCAGCACGCTCGCTCACAGCTTAATGCGTGGTGTCGAGCACGCTATAGGCGAGCGACTACCGTAATGCTATGCTACCAGCGTAGCGGACGCTCGAGACCACGAGGAGATCACGAGCGGCGCAGACGCTCACAAGATGACAATCAGTAAACCTTGAATGTAACACACAGAAAGGATACTCTTATACTGTAAACCTTGTACTGAAATACTGCAGCGATATAACGCTGCTTAACCTTAATAATACCAAAGCTGTTTGAGCGATCGAGACGCTCCTATTACCCATTGCAATGTAATGAACACACAATACCGTGCTAAGAATCCAACACCTTTACTAACAAACTTTTAGTTATATCGAATAGGGGTAAAACAGTTACAAGTCATACACTACATACTAACATATAATTCTAACAGAATATCTAGACAGAAATATACAATAGCGTCACAATCTTATACTAAACAGAGAGAGAGAGAGAATGTGGCCAATACAAACAAAGAGCGAGATAATCACAGAGAATTACTTACACACACTGGGAACGATCGCAGCGCAGCCTGGTACCAGCTCCGAGTTAGTCAATATGAAAACCGTTTGTGGAGAGTGGGGGAACTGTTCAGGCTGGCTGATCTTATATACACTGAGTACAGTATACTACAAAGGGACCTACAATCTCATTGTTCATTGGACACAGGAATGTCTCCTCGCATCATATCAAAAGGTCATAGGTTAGTTTGAACAGGTGGGCTGTGACTATTTCAAACTGCTCAGGTGGGTGGGAATCTCCGGATTCCCGCCGCATGGATAATGAATCGCAAATATATGAAATGTCCAGAATCTACTAATGGCCATAACTATACGCAGGAGCGATTAATCTTTACCTAACCAGCACCGGATTGTTGCTATTAAAATACACTTCAGTTAGGTACCAGACACAGCTGTTCAAACCCTGTCTGACCCTTCGTACCATACAAAGAGGGATTCCCAAGTCCGTGAACAAGTCACATTAAACAAACTTACAGTTATTACTAAGGGGAACATTATCTATAAAACATGCTATATGGATTTATTATCTAACGATTGAGTCGCCCGCTAGACGCACACAAACTCTACCGTAAATGCACATACCACGTGCTCGAGCGCATGGCCGAGGCGCCATCACGCGGCTGCAAGTATCCGCACGCACGGGAGAGAATGTGCACGTGCAGCAGGCACGCGCATGAGGTGAATATATGGCAACGTGCAGCGTGATATTCTGACTTTGACATCGGGTATCCGTTTTTTTATTTTTTCAAGTACGTGGATTACAAAAGGATTTACCGAGGAGCCAAATACACTGGATTATGTGAGTATATTTTTTTCTACAGGTACACCATGGATTCTACTGGAGAAGAGGACCGACCTGCGTGGGAACATAAGGTAAGTATGTGTATATGGAGGTGTGGATGGATGTATTAAAGTTATACTTTCAAGGTGTGTGTGTGTTGTCTTTATTGGGGTATTTTTTAGTAGTAGTACTACAGGTACCAGCGGGCCCATTTTTCCGCCGCATGCTGGTACTTGTGGTTCTCCAAGTACCAGCTTGCGGGGGAGGCTTGCTGGGCCTTGTAGTACTGCTACTAAAAACAATATCAATCACTTTTCACAAAGGCTAGCAGCCCCCCATCCGCAGCCTATTGGATGGGGGGGACAGCCTCGGGCTTCACCCCTGGCCCTTGGGTGGCTGGGGGGGGGGACCCCTTGATTGAAGGGGTCCCCACTCCCCCAGGGTACCCCGGCCAGGGGTGACTAGTTGGATATTTGATGCCACGGCCGCAAGGCACTGTATAAAAGTGACCCCCGGCTGTGGCATTATCTGTCCAGCTAGTGGAGCCCGGTGCTGGTTTCAAAAATACGGGGGACCCATACTCTTTTTGTCCCCCGAATTTTTGGAACCAGGACCAGGCGCAGAGCCCGATGCTGGTTGCTTAAATATGGGGGAACCCCTGTCCATTTTTTTCCCATATTTCTGCAACCAGGATCGGCTCAAAGAGCCCGAGGCTGGTTTGCCTTAGGAGGGGGGACCCCACGCAATTTTTTTTTTTACATTTAAACTTTTTTTTTTGTTAAACAAAGTGCACAATGAAGCCCAGCACGGATCTCTCAGATCCGGCCGAGATTCATTGTATTAAAGTCGGCAGTGTTTTACAAGTCACTCACGTAAAACACTGCCAAAAAAAACGAATGACATCGACATCGGAAAACCCGAAAATGCAGAATATGGCAGCTTAGTAAATTAGTCGTAATCAATTAAAAAAGTTGCATATTTACACTTTCGATGTCATTCGTGATTGAACTTTGACCTCAAATGGGAAAACACGAATCTTAGTAAATTTACCCCACTGTATTAATATTGATCCGCTCTCAGGTTGAAAGGATTGTAAACAATCATGCAAAGCTTGTGAGAAAATACTTGGTCTGTCTATGAAACCTTGTGGTAAACGAGTCCAGGTGTACTGTACTCCTCTATATGTAAATGCAAACAAATATTGACTGTCAGGGTGCAGAGGTACCGAGAAGAAGGCGGAGCAGAGGTCAATTACAGTGAAAAATTTGGCAGTGGGTAGGATCTGCATAAGGATGACAGCTGGATTTGGCACTACGGGGAATTGGCTCTCAACTATTTTGTTGATCCCCCTTAGATCCTGCACTAGCCTGTAACCCCCTCCCCCCACTCTTTTTCACAGGGAAGATGGGACTATTGGCAGTGCTGGACGTCCTAACCAGAATGCCCTGTTGTAGCAAGCGCTCTATTACTGGGTAAACTCCTAACTCCACCTCAGGCTTCAGAGGATACTGTGGGATTTTTGGAGCTATCCTACCATCTTTTACTTGAACTACTACAGGAGCTACATTTGCCATCAATCCAGTGTCTTGTCCATCTTTGGTCCAAAGTGATTCCGGTATCTGGGAAATCATTTCCTCTACCTTGGACGGACATCTATCTGTAACAGCAATATGCGTCATTAACCTTTGTGGGGTATCTAACATATCCTGCACTTCCTGAGCGTGATTTTCAGGTATATCTAAAAACACACCTCCAGGAGTACAATATATGACACATCCCATTTTGCAAAGTAAATCTCTACCAAGTAGATTAGTCGGAGCCGATGCAGCCAGCAGAAAAGAATGCTTGGTATGCAGAGGCCCTATCGTAATCTCTGCTGGTTTGCTTAAAGGGTAGTGTTGTACTACTCCCGTTACTCCCATGGCTGGAATTGTCTTACCAGTGGTCTTCATACCCACTGTTGAATTTATCACTGATTTGGCCGCCCCCGTATCTACAAGGAAAGGTAGAGATCTACCAGCTACATCAATTGTGACCTCGGGTTCACTTCCAAGGCTCGCAATTAATTTCACTGGCTGCAAACTACAGGTGTGGCACCACCCGTATTGTATGTGGTGACCTCCCTGGAGTGCGTTGGCAGCTACAACATGTGAAAGGGGCAACTGGGAATTATCAGAGACTTGCCAGTCTCTTTTTGGTGGGTACCTTTTTTTTTTTTTGAGAAAAAGTTTTATTGAGTTTTAACTTTTAACAAGATATTCGTAAAGTATGAATTACAGGTATCACACAATGGCACATATCGCAGTCAATAGTTAAATAGCAGTAACAGAATATCTACCTAGATATGACAGCGGGGGTGCGGTAGGTCAAACAAATAGGTATGCCTATGTATGGAGAACCACCAAGAGGTGGTGTTGCGCATCAGGTATGTACCGTAGCTAAGGGTGAAGGAATATCTCTTAGTGAAACAATACAGATTATAAGAGAGGAGCAAGAAGTAAACGTAGCGATAGAAAAGAGAGCGAAAGGGGGGGAGAGAATTGGGGAGGGGGGGGGGATGGTCGGTTGGTCCCAGCCGCCTGGGCAATGCGTCAGGTTAACAGTAATTGGATAGGACATTATGATGACTTACATTATCTTATATGGTAGCTAACGGAGGTTCGGCACCAAAATATGTCGTCCAGGGTGACCACGTGGCGGTAAAGTTGTCTGGGGTGTCACGGAGGACCGCAGTAATATGTTCTAGTCTATTGGTTTGCCATATAGCATTTATGGTAGCAGGGATTGTGGGGGGTGACATAGATTTCCAGTTAGCCGCAATTTGGCATTTGGCCGTATTTAGAATATGCTTAGTTAGCTTCTGTTGTTGGCGAGGGGTGTGAGGTATTGGGCGAGAGAGCAGGGAATAGAAAGGTGACATCGGGACCGCTAGGCCAAGGACCTTAAAAATAAGTCTATGGACCCTAGTCCAATATCCCTTAATCCGCGGGCAGTTCCACCAAATGTGCAGCAGGGTTCTGCGTTGACCACATTGACGCCAACATCCATCCGAGCAGGAAGGGTAGATTGAATGGAGACGCGATGGCACCAGGTACCAACGATAGTATAATTTGTAGGCATTTTCTTTAATTCGGACCGATATGGAGCTCCTGGAGATTTCCTGCCTGATCTCAGACCAATCATCTGGCGTCAGGGTTTCACCCACCTCCCGCTCCCAAGCCGTCTCATGTGACTCTTTCAGGGGCGAATTGTGAGCCAACAAGATTTGATATATAGCTGAGAGCAAGCCTTTAGTTGATCGACAAGTGCAACACAGGGATTCAAAGCTCGATTTACCTCCCATGGGTGGTGATCTGGGGGTAGAGGTAAAAAAGTGGCGTATCTGTAAGAATTGATAAAAGGTTGAGCGCGGGAGGGAGAAACGGGATTGCAAGTCAGCATATGTGGGGAACGTGTGTAGTGGAGCAATGTCCAGAAGGAAGAGTGTGTTATGGCTGGTCCATGAATCAAAAGCCAGATGGTTCTCCCCCGGCGGGAAATCAGGATTGTTCCACAGGGGGTGAGTAGAGGATGGAAGGAACGTAGCCGATAGAGCCGTGAACAAAGGTCCCAGATGGAAAGGGTAAATCGCACCGTGGGCTACAGAGAGGAAGCGGGGGGACGACTATTCGGCCGACACCAGAGCAGGCTATAGGGGGAATATCTTTGGAGTGTGGTAGCCTCCAAATGTGTCCTGACTCTGTGTCCAGGTTTATCGTGCCAAAGGACACACGTGGTTAGGTGAGCAGCTCTATAGTATTTAAGGAGGTCAGGAACTCCTAGACCCCCTCTAGGCGGTGCTTTTGAAGGATTCGCATCTTTACTCTGGGCTTCCGTCCTGCCCAGATAAATCTGGTAAGATCTGCCTGAAGATTTTTGAGAATTGAGGTGGGAACGTGGATGGGGAGAGTTTGCCACAGGTATAACAGGCGGGGTAGTAAAGTCATCTTAACGGCCGTCATTCGTCCAAACCAGGACAGGATATATTTGTTCCACTTGGTCATATCATGTTTAATAGAGGATAGTAATCTGGGAAAATTAGCAGCATAAAGACCAGAATAGGACTTAGTTAAATAGATGCCCAGGTATTTGATTTTATCAGCTTGCCAAGTACATAGGAATGGAGGCCTGTAGGACCCGAAGATCCGGGTCCGCGACATGCAAGGCTAGGATTTCGGTTTTGTCCGAGTTAATATTATAATTTGAAAACCGACTGTACGTAGCTATCTCCTCCATCAAATGTGGGAGGGAGGTAGACGGGTCGGTCAGGGTAAGGATGACGTCATCGGCATACAGTGCAATTTTGTGATTTTGAGTTCCCGACATGATACCAGATATATTACGGTTCAGCCTAATTTTAGCTGCCAATGGTTCCATAATGAGGGCGAAAAGCAGGGGGGAAAGGGGACAGCCCTGTCGGGTGCCGTTACGTATGGGTAGAGGGTCGGAGGAAAGGCAATTAATTAAGATGGAGGCTGAGGGATTCTGATATAGCGATGTAACACCTTTATAAAAGGCGCCATGCAAGCCCATATTGAGAAGCGTCTGTTGTAGGAATGGCCAGGCCACCCTGTCGAAGGCCTTTTCTGCGTCGAGGGCCACGACTAGAGTCGAGAGAGACTTATCTTGTGCCAACTGGATAAGGTCGATAAGACGCCTGGTATTATCTGCGGCCTGTCTAGAGGGAATAAAGCCGACCTGGTCGGGGTGAATGAGGGTGGGCAAAAATGGAGCTAGTCTATTTGACAGGATTTTGGCAAAAAGCTTTAGGTCGACATTTAGGAGCGAGATAGGTCGGTAGTTCTTCTTCTCCAGAGGGTCCCTATCTGGCTTTGGAATGAGGATAAGATTGGCCCTAGTGGTGGCTGCATCGAATGAACCCCCGTCCAGGACTGAGTTAAACAGAGATTGAAGCATGGGGTGTAAAGGGGTTGTAAATTTTTCATAATACAAAGCTGTAAAGCCATCAGGGCCAGGGGCTGCGGTGCGGCGTAGCTGTTGAATGGCCACTGAAATTTCTTCTGTGGAGATGGGGGCATTAAGTGTCGACACGTCCGAGTCGGAAAGCTTAGGGAGTTTGCAAGCGGATAGATAGTCTCGAAGTTTAGAGACGTGATAAGAATCAGCATCCAAAGTGGAGGGGAGGTTGTACAGCGATGTATAATAATCACGAAATTGGGAAGCCATTCATGTCGGGTCAAATGTGGTGGAACCGTCAGCACAGCGTAGAGAGACAATGCGATTTTGAGTACGTTTCGCTCTGAGTTTCTGGGCTAGTAAAGTGTCAGCCTTGTCTGACTTCTCGTAGAACCTCTGACGTGCCCACAAGAGTGCCTTGATTGCCTTTTTAGTGAGAATCTGGGACAACTGACCCTTAACTGCTAGGAGTTTGGAATACGTTTTCTTTCTGGGGCGGCGTTGATGCAGAAGGGTCAGGGTGGCAAGTTCTGATTCTAAGACTCGGATCCGTTGTGCTTCAATTTTCCTTTGGGCAGCCGAGAGGCTTATAAGGTAGCCTCGAATGGTGGCCTTATGTGCCTCCCATATCAGGGAGGGAGGGATGTCTGGGGTCGCATTGTCTGCATAATAATTAGCTAGCGCGGTGGCAATATCAGCAACAGTGCATTTCTTAAGTAGAAGAGATTCATTTAGGCGCCAGAATCGGGTGGTGGGGGGTGAGGAAGATGAAATCTCAAGCAAAACAGCTGAGTGATCCGACCAGGAGATGGGGAGCGTCTGGGCACTGAGGAGTTTACGGGTAGTGTCCCGGTCGATGAACACATAGTCTATACGGGTATAGAGGTCGTGAGGCGGGGAGTAGTGAGTAAATCCCCTCGCTGAGGGATACAAAGTTCTCCAACCGTCATACAAGTTATAAAGTGATAAATGTGCTTGTAGACGCTTGGCCAGTTTGGCGGGAGTAGAAGCCGTAGGGCCGGGGCGAGACCTGTCTTGGAGTGGGTCCATAGTGACATTACAATCTCCACCAATTATAGTCATGCCTGTCGGGAGGCGGGAAAGGCTGTCAAAGAAGGCTGTAAAAAGAGAACCCTGCTGCGCATTAGGGGCATATATGGAAGCCAAAATCAGAGGAGCCTGGTTATAGGAACATGAGAGGATAACGTAGCGGCCCTGAGGATCCGAGACAGTATCGTGAACAGTTATAGGGAGGCCTCGACGAATCATAATGGCGGTTCCGCTGCGTTTGGCAGGCATGTTTGAATAATAGACGTGTGGAAATTGTTTGCAAGACATGGAGGGGTGTGGCGATTTAAAATGGGTCTCCTGGATCAATACTATATCAGACTTTTGTCTATTAAATAATTGGATGGCCATGGCTCGTTTGGTGGGAGAGTTAAGGCCGTTAGCATTAACCGAGATAACTTTCAAGGTCATGGTGGGAAGAAATGTGGGCGACGCAAAGTGAGGGGCGGGAAGGGACCGGACCGACCATGGGGATGGAGAGGAGGAAAGGAGGGAAAGAGAGAGAAGGGAAAAGAGTCTGTATAAGAATACAGAAGGGAAAAACCCTTTCCTGTAGAAGGGCCGGGTTTAACACGAAAAGGATAGGCGCCGTCCGGGCGTATCCTTCGGTGGGGGGTGTGGACTTGTGACATAACGATAAGGAAGGTGAGGAGAAGCATAGGGGGAGAGAGGGTATAATGGAAGCGACCAAGCGACAGGGGGAATAGAGGAAGCTAGCAGAATTGCATTATTGAGACAGATAGGGATAGTGTGAGCGATAGAAACATAATGAGGGGGTGGGATAGAGCATGCAATGATATCAGATACTAAACAGACATCAATCTTACCAGGATATTATGGATAATAACAAATAAACACCAAGCTAATCATGGACAAACATGAAAACGAACTTTAGAAATAAAAAGCTACTTGACTCTCACGTGTAGCCAAGTGGACAGCATCGCCCATGGCGTCACAACCAGTAGGCCACGCGGAGAGTCTGAAAAACAAATGTGAACACATAGCAAACCGAGATATTAGAGTACTCAGAAACCATAGAGATCACATTTAACAAGGGTTATGTCATGTAGTGTCTGAGAACGTTCAAGTGGAAGACCATTCCGGGGCTGGGGCCCTTGGGCTTGAGATTGAGGATGACATCTGATCCCGGATCGACTCAGGGAGATCTTCAAAAATGCCGAAAGTTTTAAGTAAATCAGCTCCTTGCGTCGGGGTCTTGACTGTAAAAGTCTTCCCATTCTGTGTAACCTGCAGTTGGAAACGGAAGCCCCACTTGTATTTAATGGAATGGGCTCGGAGAACCTTGGTTATGTGAACGAGATCTCTGCGCTTTTTGAGGGTGGAGGGGGCAAGATCCTGGAACAGCTGTAACTGGGAGCCGGCATAATAGACCAACGGTAACCCTCTGGCCGCCAGCATGATTCGCTCTTTGGTAGCATAGTAATGGAAGCGTATAATTACGTCACGTGGCGGTTGAGTCGGGGGCGGTCTAGGTCGGAGGGCCCTGTGGGCACGGTCCAGCTGGAGAAGGGCCTCGGGGACATCCGGAACTAGTTGTAAAAAAAGGTTCTCCAGATACTCGGAGAGAGCTAGAGGACACACTTTCAGGGATGTTGCGGACTCGGATATTGTTCCGGCGATTGCGGTTGTCCATATCTTCTAGGTGGTCTCTGTACGCTTCCATATCTGCCCGAATATCCAAAAGTTCCTGTTCAACCACCGTTTGAAATTGGCAGACGTCATCCACCTTGCGCTTCAGTGTATCCGTGCGGGAGCCCAAGTCGGCTATTTCGGACCTGAACTCAGTTAAAACCGATCTCATTTCTGACTGGATCGTTTTCGTAACAATAGCCACAACGTCCTGAGTGGTTAGTGGACTGCTGGAGGTGGCGACGTCAGCAGAATCAAAGGATTGTTCAATTGACGGCGAGCTCCGGGTGGATGAGCCGGCCTTCTCCCAGGCACGCAGGATACTAGGTTTAGGTGTCTGAGAGTTCTTGCGGTTCTTTTGTGACATTGTAACCACAGCGCTTCGTATCAATGTAGTAGAATAATGCGATATGTAAGGCAGGGCCCCCTGTCACTTCGTGGTCGTTATGCTTAGGGAGCCATGAGCCCCATGTGGCTCACCGAGCGGTGAGAGAGGTTTGGTTTGGTAACAGCGTGCAGGTCACCCCAGCGGTGAGCGCATGGGGTAGGGACGATCTACACATCAGTAATGTGGGTCCGCAGCTATCCCCGCAATCATCCGCCGGGCTCGGAGCAGCCGAGTGGGCGCAGGCTCCCGAGGAGCGGGCACCACAGTGGGTGGGGAGGGCAGCCAGGTGTGTGCAAGGCAGGTCAGGCCCCTATCCCGTCTCGGAGGCCCGTGGAGACCCAGGCAGGGTATCCTGGGCAACGGAGGGTATCTGCGGTTGACAGGGAGGGACCTCTACTCCAGGCTAGATGAAAGCGAAGGGGGGGACAGGCTGTGGATGTGGCCCAGCAATGAAGACCTCCCTTCCACTGGTCCCGGTTGTGGTAGTGCCAGAAAAGTCTGCTGCTGTGTGCAGCGGGACCCCAATGGGAGCAGGAGACCAGGGATTTAATGCGAGGGGAGGGAGGGGGGCAGATGGTCCCGTGTCTTCAGAGTGCGGGGGTCCCCTAGGCATCTGGCCCAAAGCGCCGTGTCGCGGTAGGCCCGGGAGTTGTGGGCCGCCGGTCCCACTAGGCCGCAGCTCGCGGGGGTAAAGTGTAGAGATTGCGGGTCCCGCAATAGGCAGCGAGCTGCGTGAGGACTCACCCGCTAGGTAGGAGGGCGCCCAGTATCCGCTCCGGCAGTCGGGAGGCAGAGGGGGTGACCGAGGACCTCAGGAGGATCCGGCAAGATGACCGCCGCGCGTCTCTCCCGTCGGGCACGCCGGCCGAAGCTCGTCTCTCTCCGGGTCAGCGAGCAGGGCTGGGATGTCAAGGGCGCTTCCAGGCAGTGCCCGCGGCAGTGGAGGATCCGATGGGCGGCACCAGCGATCGGTGGGTTAGTCCACGTCTCCGGGGGTCAGCGTCGGCAGCGGACATAAATCGAGTCCCCGGGCCGGGAGGAGCGAGTGGGCCGCAATCCGCAGGAGCTCCAAATTTGCTCCCCGACTCCGCAGCTCACACTCGGACAGCTCAGAGAGGGGTAGAGGGTCTCCAAACACCCCCTGGGTTCAAGAAAGTGCAGGAGAGGGGTATTTTAATAGCATGCGCTGCAGGAGCTCTCTTCATGCACTTCCACTCTCCTCAGCAGCTAGGCCACGCCCCTGGTGGGTACCTTTTTGTTTCCCCTGCATGTGGCTCATAACTCCGTCTCTGCGGTCCTTGATCCCAATTTCGTGTGTCCTGTCGTCTAGGGGTTTTATATAACTTTGGTGTATCTCTAACCATACAATTCCGTGCATAATGTCCCTCTTTGTTACAGTTATAACAAATTACCACATTTGACTTACCCACAGGGGTCTGGGGCTTATGCTGAGGTGGCCTTGTTGTAAGGGCTTGTATGCTTACTGCCATCAGCTTATCGCCCTGTGACTCCCTGTGCCTCATGATGTTTCGATCATGATCAATAGCGGCCTCTCTCAAAGTAGCCACCGACAAACCTCGCCAACATGGTTGGGTGGTCTGTACTCTCGTCCTTAATGCTTCCTTTAAACCATCCATTAACACAGAAACTGCTACTTCTCTATGATTCACATTTGTCTTAATGTCTTCTATCCCTGTATACTTAGCCATTTCCTGCAATGCCCGATGGAAATAATCAGCAGCCATTTCACCCTCTTTTTGTCTTATGGAGAAAATTTTGTTCCACGTGACAACAGCTGGGAAATATGCTCCTAACTGCAGGTTTATGCGTCTTACATTCTCCTGATTGTACTCATCAGTGAGGGGCGTTTCTTCATCTAACCCACAATCTGTGATAAATCTCACAGAGTCAATGTTGGGGGGCAAACATGCCCTCAACACTGCTCGCCAATCTTTGTTATTGGGTTCTGAGGAGTTACCCAGTTCTCTAATGAACTTTTGACATGCAACTAGATCTTTCCTAGGATCAGGGAATTCAGATATAATTGCTCTTAATTCTGTCCGGGAAAAGGGGCAATGCATCGCAATGTTTCTGACGGGGGTGACTCCCGAAGTGTCAGTTTTCCCATTTGGGACCGCAATTACCCTGACAGGATTAAGTTCAATAACATCCCTCTGGGTTGATTCTACAATATGTGGTGTAATTGTTTCTGCGTAGTGTACAGTGCCGTACTTACCTGCCGATACGACCTCACCTGTCCCTCCACTAGGGGTTTTTACTACTCCTCTTACTGGTTGGGCCGTACCCACTGTAGTCTCTGCTATGGTGGCTGCTAGAGAGAGTGCCGATATTGTGGTAGGTTCATCTTCCTGCTAACAATCCTGAGGGAAGTTTAAAACAGGGTACAACTTGCATGTGTTAGTATTAGTATCGATACAATTGTCTACATTACTCTTAACATTTATACATTTATTAAGTGCACGTTTATCATATACCAGTGTGCTATTCTCTGCAGCCATTTTCTCTCCTACTATGTATGGTGGGGGTGCTGTGGCTATCAGTTTCCTGATAGAGTTTGTACCAGCCGCTTGAGCCAATCCTCTTTGTATATCTCCTTCCTGTTGCCATAACTGTAAATAATCATAATGTCTGATCCGCTGCTTGCCGGATTTAATTAGACATATCCTTCTCCTTAAATTTTGTAACACCTCAGGACTAAAACTGCCTACTCGTGGGAACTTTTCCCCATCATGCACAGTCATTCGTTTCCATTCATTGCATAATACCTCTGCGTGTGATCCATATTTCTCACACATTATGTACCTCGCCGACCCGGCTGGGCGCGGAATAACATCAACCTGAACCTTGGTTGATCGCCCCTTACTTGAGCAACTGGCCCCCATTATTTGCAGGCGTTGCCTTCTCAGCGAACCCTTACAAAAAAACCACGTTCCCAGAGGTAAGGCGATGGTGAAAGTTTAACGAGTACCTTCACACACTCTCGCCCACGTCGACCAATACGCCCACACGCTGCTTTAGCACTGGCGTACTCAACCTAGGGCCCCTGCAACCTGAACTTCTATTTACTGGGGCGTATGGGAGTTATCCGCAGAGCACTTACCCTCCCCAGTAAATATCAGTTGCTGGAGAATTCCTGAGTGATCAGCGAACCTCCCTTAAAATAAAAAAAAACCTACACAAATCACGTTAGAATGTACAAATAGCGTTTATGATCCCACAGTAAATTTTTAATGGGTATCAAGGTAACAAACTAATGCACACAATTACATGCGGTACAGTCGCACTTCGTATAAATAACTATTATTTATACGCCTTACGACCAGCGGAATCGGTTGTTTGGGCTGCGAAACCTTCAGCCGGAGCTTCTTAAAAACAGGCCTATATGGGTCTTACCTTTTACCTTAGCGGACCTCCTGGTCGGCTATAACACTACTTGCTCTCTTTTCCGTCGCCAACCCTTTCTTGGGCGCGGAATACATTTATTTAACGCAAGATGCCTCCCACGCCACCACGCGATATCACTTCACGGATGTACACCTACGAGGCTCGATTTCTAAGGTTCACCAAAGAGAAAAAAACTTTTGCATACACACGCTCTTTCACCTCATATATTCTTTAACTTTTCTGTACAGAAAATTTCCTTTCACTCAGGTAACACAGGCTAATCCCAGAGGAGTTGCAACAAGAGAAGGATCTTTTTAAACTAGTTTTAGGAAACTGAAATCAATTTGTGCTATTATCGCGTTGCTCCCGTATCGCCTTACTAAAACAATGTTATCGTGTGATTTGTATTTAGCGGGCGCATCTGTACGCACGTTGCGTAATACACGCTACTTGCATAGGCCTTTGCGTCGCGTACGCTTGACTCGCACTCGGTGAGAGATACGTGTACACAGCCTAGATACGTCCGCTGTAACACAAGTAACACGCTTCTATAAATGTAAACGATATTTAACTATAATCGCTTACCGCACACCACACAGTATTCCACTGTATCAACCTTTAATTAGGCCAGGCTATGTGCGTGCTTTACAATTACTCCCTTTAAGTATTTAATCTTACTTTTAACTAAAATAGCAACAAATTTTTCTCAGCACGTTATCAAATGCAAATGGCAAACCGGAAGGAGATATATGAAAAATACACAAATGAAAAGACAGGTGTATGTGTTGCATATGCAATTTGTATTAGTACAGAAATTTAAACCAGATTTAAAATACAATAGCTTACCGTTCTTACCTTCCGGTTCCGGATTCCATCAGCATCCCTACAAACCAAGAGAATCAGACGCAGACGCTCATCTGATCAGCACTACAAGATACCACCTATTCGCCCTTTGCTGATCGATAAAGTCTGCGTGTCTTCGCCTGACTGCGGATATGAGGTGGACCGGACTTGCCCCCAATTGATAAAGCTAATTATTTATCTTGAACCTAAGCTATATACTTGTTAAAGACAATGTACGCAATAGGCGCACGAGGTGCCGTAACGGTACGCACTTAGCGTAGCAGACGCTAGGCCGTGGTCGAGACGCACGAGCGGCACGTTCGCTCACGGCTTACGCTTAGTATCGAGCACGCTATAGGCGACTCAATTTCCGTGACGCTACGCTGTTGGCGTAGCAGACGCTGTACCGCGAGAATGGGATACGAGCGGCGCTGACGCTCACTGTATTACACACAGAAAACCTTGTTATCAATACACTGTAAGGGTATGCTTATGCTGCAAACCTTATTACTGTAATATTACCACAGTGTAACGCTGATTAACCCTTATCCTATGAAAGCTGTTGGAGCGATCAAGACGCTCAGAAACCCTATATAATAACTAGTAAAACACACACTCCTTGCTAAGGTTCCAACACCTTTACTAGATGATTTTAGTAAGTAAAAGGGAAAAGAAACAGTTACAGCTCATACACTACAGTCCTAACATTGATAACTAAACAAAATAACTAAACAGAAATATACACAATAGCGAACGATTGCAAATACAAATAAACAGAAAGGGAATAAATGGCAAACACTTATAGGTTAGCTAAAAGAGAACAATTGAATACATACAGAGTAACGAAATGGCCACAGAGAACTTACACACGTGGGAATGACTCGCAGGCGCAATCTGGAAACCAGCTCTCAGTCATCACAGGGAAAACCTTTATGGAGAGAAGTGAGGCTGGTCTCGCTATGGGGGTCTTTATATACACAACATACTGTACAATACAATGGGCCCTACAATCTCATTGTTCATTGGACACAGGAATGTCTCTCTGCACTATAACAAAAGGTTATAGGTGGATTTGAACAGGTGGGCTGTGACTATTTCAAACTGCTCAGATGGGAGGTATCCTCAGGATTCCCGCCGCATGGATAATGAACCGCAAATACAGTAAATGTCCATAAACTACTCATAGACATAACTATACGCAGGAGCGATTAATCTCTACCTAACCAGCACCGGATTGTTTCTAATAAAATACTCTTCAGTTAGGTACCAGACACCACTGTTCAACCTTTGTCAGACCCTTTGTATCATGAAAAGAGGAATTCCCAAGTCCATGAACCATTTACGCTAAACATACTCGCAGACATTATTAAGGGGACTATTACCTATAAAACACGCTATATGGGTTAACTATGCTATAAACGAGTCGCCCGCTACGAGCTCATAAACTCTACCGTAAATATGCATGTCGCCAGAGCGAGTGTACGCAATTTGCGGATATGTGCACGTACGGCAGACTGCATGCACGAGCAGCGGGCACGTGCATTGGGGTTAGTACAAGGCAATAGTGAATAGCGATATTTTTCGACTTTGACATATAATGCAAGAGAAATGTATTAACCCTAATTTTTGCAAGATGTATCCTGTTTTGAAGTCTTTTCAAGGTTATAGGTCACAGGAAGATGAAGGACCCAGCCAAATCGCAGCTCTCATTCAGGCAGTCGCCTTGCAGGAAACCCAGGTGGGGCCTATCTATCCAGTAAGAGCAGTAACAGTATTCCCCACTGAAAGAACTGGTGAGGTCACAGCTACCGGTAAGTGTGAGACTGGTCATTGCACAGAGACAACAACACTTTACAGCAAACAGATTAGGAACGGAATGGTAGGATTACATCCTGTATTGGAAATAGTAACTCCCAATGGGGAAACCGATTTTCAGGGAGTAATCCTCACCAGGAATAATGCAATGTATTGCCCGTGGTCCAGAGCTGAGCTGCGGTCAATCATTTCAGAATTCCCCGATCCCTGGAGGCATTTAGCCAGATGTCAAAAGTTTATCAGAGATCTGGGTAATGCTCATGAACCAGCTAACAAAGATTGGCGGATATTTTTGAAAGTGTGCCTACCCCCTAATATTGACACCCAAAAATGTATCACTGATTGTAGATTGGACTCGGATAGTCCTATGAGAGATGAATACAATCAGGAGAATGTGGAATGAATTAACATGCAACTAGAGTTGTATTTCCCCACTACTGTTAAGTGGAGAAAAAAATTCTCCATAAACCAGAGGGAAAATGAAATGGCATCTGAATATTTTCATTGGGCTCTGCAAATAATGGATAGATATGTTGGGATATCAGATACAGGGATCGATGCGAATTACAGGGAGGTGGCTGTCTCTGTGCTAATGGACAGGCTCAATAAGGCAGTAAGGGACAGGGTACAAACATCTTTGCCTAATTGGAGAGGGGCCACAGTAGCTTGTCTTAGAGAGTGCGCAATTGAACACCACAAGAATATTGCTAGGTGCAGAAAACAACAGGAGGAGAAGCTGATGACAATAAGTCTAAAGGCTCTTGCAGCAAAGCCCCATCAGCCAAAACCCCAGACCCCAGGTGGTACAACACGAACAAGAATATGTTACATTTGTAGAAATATAGGGCATTTTGCCAGAGACTGTAGGAGTAGTAGAACACATAGTCAATATAGATGCCTAGACAGAGAAAACAAGCCACATCATTAAACATATAGACGGGATCAAGGGACATATAGTAAGGAATCACAAGCCATATAGAAAACACAGATTTAGTTAATGGGAAGAACAGAATAAATGCAACTTTACCCCTTTGACAAAACTTGCTGGGGTTAAGATGAGTCCTCTAAACTTTTGCTTCTTTCTCTAGCAGAAATGGCCCCTGATTAACTTAACAGGAGTTTTGTTAGAGATGGCATGCATATAGCGTGCTCCCTCCCAGGAAGCACAAAGTATGTTGGATACCCACGAAGACTAATGTTGCTTTTCACGGTTCTAGATGCATGTCCATCACAGGTAGAGGAAATTATCTCACAGATACCGAGTTCCCTATGAACTTAGGATGGACAGGACACTGGATTGATGGCTGGGATAGTCCCAGAAGAGATAAAACACAGATTTTTTTTAGGGGTATAGACAGTAGAGAATCACTTCCCCATAGTGCACAATCCAGTTGTCAAATTTTATAAAATCCTCTTTGCCTCTATAAACTTATCTGTTACTAACCTCTATGTGATTTTTCTTCAAAGTTTCCTCCTCATCTCTTATGTTCACCGACAGGAGGGTACAATACATGGACCCGATTACAGTTCAAACGTCACATGCCTACTCGGTCCTTCAGAGTTCAGCCCATATCCAGTATATCTCACCAGCACAAGGACACCAGTATTACTGCAGTGTGCCTGGTCATGCACAAAGGGTGGAGAATGAGAATACTGGTGAAGTAAGACTGTGTACAGACACCGATATGCATGATGGTGTGACAGCCTGTTGGTAAATGCCAAACCTGACATTTTCTTTTTTTTTATTTTACTATTTTTCCCCTCTCTTCTCTCATCCAGAGATGGCTTACTTCACACAACTGATAACACACAATAGAAATTTAAAATGCAACATTTGTGTTCCCTACAGGAAAAGGCAGTCTGGAGGGCAAAGGGATATGGCCAGGAGTCTCCGGACTTTGGACAGGTGGACACTGTAAGCCGGTGGCCCCCAGAGCATATCTTCCAAGTCTAGCTGAGGTGGCACATGGTCTGACTCATCTAGGCAAAGAGGTTATGTGCAAGCTGGTGAGAGCCTGCAGGTGTGAACCAGGATTCTCTTCTCATGCAGGTAAGAGAGACATGTTTTACTTGCTTGAGGAAGAATATTGGTAAGACAATACCAACAGAGCCATCCCATATCCCTCCGACAGACGGACCTTTTTAGGTAATACAATCGACTTCATACAGTTACCACCCTGTAGGAATTTGAAATATGTGTTAGAATGTATTGATGTATTTTCCAATTGGGTAGAAGCGTTCCCTGCTGCCACAAATACTGCTATGTTCACTGCAAAGAAAATTGTGCAGGAATTTGTGTGTAGATATGGTATCCCTAGAATGATTGAAAGTGACAGGGGTACCCATTATAGGTGAAGTCTTTCAGGTCATGTGCAAACTGATGGGAACAAGCTGAGCAGAGTAATGGCTGAAACTTGATTGTCGTGGCCAGAAGCTTTGCCACTAGTGTTGTACAGCATCAGAACCACTCCCAGGTCTCCACATAACTTATCACCCTTTGAAATTCTTTTTGGTCGACAACCTCATGTAATGATAGACCCCCAGGATGATTTGAAATGTAATAATGAAGTGACTGTGAAATATTTGGTTGGGATGAGCCAGCAGCTGAGAAATGAACAAAGAAATCTAAAGCTGGTGATTCCTGACCTATCAAACAGTATTTGTGATGACATTGAGCCTGGGGATTATGTGATGATTCAAAATTTCTTACACTTAGGTTGCCTCATAGACAGGTGGGAAGGACCATATCAAGTCTTGTTAACCAGCTCGACAGCATTGAAGGTCGCCGAAAGAGAGACTTGGGTCCACTCGTCCCACTGCAAGAAGGTTGCTGACCTGGAAAGAACTCGTGACAAAGAGCAGAGTGTAGAGAACCTCATATCACTGGAGGGTTTGTTCCGGGAAAGTTGAGAGGCAGGACTGTTGAAAGGCACCTGAGCATGGAGAGCAACAAGATCTAGGACGGTTATCGCACCATTTTCTTTTTTCACCTCCCCCTGTATTTTCTTTTCTTTTCTCCTTCTTATTTTCCTTATTTCCCCTAACGAAATGGATCTATCACAAGAGACTGCGTTGGGTTCTACTAGCAATTCTGTTTTTTATCAGGACAATTTGTATTGGTGAGGGTCCCAGAGAGGTCGAGCAGGGATCTGGAATGGGTTCTGATGGAGAGTACGAATTTGTAGGATCTCAGGAGCAGCACATCACTCGAGTAAAGGCTGGTATCAGTAAGCGCTCTGGTAGTCATGGAGCTCTGAGGCACTGTGAAGGGTTATTGTCTGATGAATAATGTATTTGTAGGAATTGTGAGAATATAGTAGATGATGGGTGCATCCAGGGATGTCAGTCCAACCTTAATATCGACATGGACCGCCATCCGTTGAGTAATTACCACTCACTAGTGGGTAAGGTCTTAAACCAGACAGAATGCTGGGTGTGCTCACAGGTACCTCAAGGTCAGAGTAAGTCAGGATTAGTACCATACCCTTTAGCAATAGATGAGGTACTCGAATTACGGGGTGGGAGACCGGTGGACAAGAAATTCAATATCTCTAGGCCCCCTAGTTTGAAGCCCCACCCGTATCATGTAGACAGGTCCTTATTGTGTTTTAATATTTCCAATTACCGAAAATCAGGAAATTGGGAAGTGACGTGGAATAACCAGACAATGACCTTTTCACACAGAGCTGATAGGATACCCATAGACTCTGAACTTGTACGCCAAATAGCCAACAGTGGGAGGTATTTTCGGTATAGGTATACCCGTGGAAGCAAGACCATGTGGGTTGGAAAAGTATCGTCAGGGTATTGTGCTCATATCATCCAGCCCGATACTTGTACTGAGCAGATGGGAGAACTAGGGATTGGGTTCTTTACTTGGAAAGTTTGCAATATGGTGATGTTACATTTTGTCCCCTATGTTCTCCCAGATGATGCCTATTTCATATGTGGGAGGAAAGCGTACAAGTGGCTTGCCCCGAGCTCAGAGGGATTGTGTTATATTAGGAGAGTACTACCAGAGGTCATGACCATAACCCATGATAAAATGAAAGACGTTCACCGCAGTGCTCAGGCTCGTTATACTCATACTCACTATGAACACATCATCAAGAGACACCTCATAGATAGGGCACAGCACGCAGCCTCTGATTTGATCCATGAATCCACCGGGATTCAGTTCCTTCTTGCATTAGACATCACCCGTACTGCCAGAGGAACTATAAATTATAAGTATATCCATGCGCTAGCGAACTTGATGGATAATATCACTGAGATGTATGATGACACCTTCAGGTATACGGGAAGGGAGTTACAAGCCTACAAGAAGGAACTGATCCAGCACAGGATGGCCCTTAATTATGTCACAGTCGTGACAGGTGGGTACTGTGTTACTCTGGCAACTCAATATGGTGTGCAGTGCTGTACATATATTACGAACAGCACTGACGACCCAACGGTGATCATCGATCAGAAGATGGACGAGATCTTGCAGTTGAAGTGGGAGTTCAGGAGGAAGCACAACCTATCCTTAGCGACTGTGAGTAATGAACTGACCGGCTGGGTCTCATGGTTGAACCCACGCAAATGGTTCTCAGGTTTAGGAGAGTGGGCTCAAAATGTAATTATGAGTGTGGGAAAGTTTCTCCTTTGTATCCTCGGAGTCATCATAATTATTGGTTTGATATTTAGTTGTGCTCAAATTCTAATGCGGCGCAAGCACGGCACAAATCTGATGAGTCTAAGGAGCGAGGGCGCTGTTACAGCAGCAGATTTAATTTATGATCCATCCATAGAGACAGTGTTATGATAAGGATTGCAAATTAATTTCATGGCCTGTTTCTTTCACCCATTTTTCTTTGTATCCCCCTTTGCCCAGATACATCCAACTGGAAAAGACATCAGCCCTACCCAAAATGTTTATGTGAATGTATTTTTATATATGTGTCTTATCTTCATCTCTGCAACCTCTAGTTAAAGGCACACATAGTCGACAAGTGATATCCACATATACTAGCACTCACATATGTTCCCCCTCCATGTATCATCAACTAAATGTGCACCCCATTTGTTGCAACAAGAAGCCAAAAAGAGCTCAGCAGTGTTTGTTGGCCCATTTACAGACCCTTAATACGGGATGAGAAGGATTTAATGTATACTTCGCAATACCTCGAAGCTTATTTAGAACATATACAGCACAATGATACATGCCCCTCAGACATGGATTCATACATACATGCTTTTTACTATCCCACTAGGTCATACATTTCCCACCTACAACTCTACCCTGACCATCCAAGCTTCTGTATATATTGTATAGATACTTTTCTGTTTATTGATTAAGTAGTGGCAGTTATTGGTGACTTCCAAAGGGTGGACTGTCAATGTCGAAAAATATTGCAATACACACATCATGTACAAACTTCACACAGATGGCACTCCGTGCGCGTACTTGTTCTTCTGTGCGTGCGCATATTCGCAATTTGCGTACGGTCGCTCCCGCGGTCCTGCACATTAGCGCATGGTATGAGTATTTACGGTAGAGTTTGTGAACACATGAAAAAGCCCTCAAAACACATTACATATTTAATCCAAATAGAGCACAATGTACACATAGTCTCCCTGCATCACACCAGCAAGTTACAACAGTTTAAATGGTATCAGAACAAAGGGATTCACCTTTACAAGATAGGAGGGGACAGAACAAGGTTATAAGGTGGTGTTTGGTATCCAGCTGTAGGGTATTTTAAGGGCAATATTCCGGTGTTAGTTTGCAGAAGATTGCACGCTCCTGCGCATAGTTATGCGCAGGAGCAGAATATAAATATAAACTGTATTTACTGTACATTTGTTATGCGGTGGGAACCCAGAGGAGACCACCTACAAGTGCAGCTGGAACAGACATCGCCCACCTATTCAAACCAACCTATGACCTCTCCTGTACTGTAAATGACCATCCCTGTGTCCAATGGACAAAGAGATTACAGTATCCAATGTGTTAGGTTTTAGAAGATTGTATAAAAGAGCCTGCTGCATGCCTGGTCACACACAGACTCTAAAGTTCATCTACCTAGATGACTGAGGACCAGACTGGGAAGCGCAGGCAAAACCAAACAAGTATGTACCATTGATTGTAGCCATTATTCTATTGTATTGTATTGTTTATATTGTTACCCCCTGCAAGTAAAGAACCATTGGTGGGTTAGACCCCAACCTAGTTTTGATTTAAAATTGGTGTTTAGTTCCTTTTCCTTGCTAAGGTTTAAAGTGTATTTACAGCCACCCTGGCTGCTGCATTGTGCTAACAGCGTATAGGCCTGTGTACGCAAACTGTGTAGTCCCTACGCCCTTTCGGCATACATACGCAGAGTGCATACACTGTGCGACCTTGTGTACGTAAGGTTTGTAAATAATATAAAGGTGAAAGGTTAATTACTGCGGCCGCAGCGGCTCAATATTAAAATGTATCAAGTGTTTACAAGGGCTGGTCTTGTTTTGTGTGAATTTTTTTTAGCTTAGCAGGACTGCACAAGTGGTTGTAGCCCTACTAAGCTAAAATACACTCCCCCATAGGTGTGGCTAGTTGATCGCAGCAGCAGCAAAAAGTTGCTGGCTGCAATCAACTCGGAATGATCACCTATATCCCATGGTACTTATGTGGACCCCAGCATCCTCTAGGACGTTAAAGAAAGAGTGAAAATCCGCCCCATGCAAGTCTGCATACGCTGTGTGAAAAGCTTTGCAAATGCAGGTCAGCTGAAAATCCATTTGCAACTCACTCACCATGGAATGTTTTTTCCAGTCTGTGCGTAGCCCTGGACTTACTCCTACAATCAAAAAAAAACTGGCTGATCGGGCCGGAGTTCACGTCACACACCCTCGCTGAAACGCTTGAGAACACTTGTGTTTTTCCTGACACTCCTAGAATATGGACAGTTACCACCACCAAACGTCTCCTTCCTGTCAATCACCCTGCGTTTGCCTAGCGTTCAAAAAAGATGCCTTTTTTTTAGCAGTTTGGCCTTGCGTCTGCGCATTACAATCCGTACAAATGCGCAGTCGTTCGATAATCGGCTGCTGTGAGATTTCGGACAACAGCGATCAGGTCTGAATTAGTCCCCATGAATCAAATACATGGGGCGTGATTCTGATTTGTAAGTAAAGCAAATGAATCAAGTAACTTTGGGGCTAATTCAGACCTGTTTGCTCGCTAGGGTTTTTTTGCAGTCCTGCCCATAGGGGAGTGTTTTTTCGCTTTGCAAGTGTGCGAACGCATGTGTAGCAGAGATGTACAAACAGATCTTGTGCAGTCTCTGTGCAGCCCAGGACTTACTCAGCCGCTGCAAATACTTCAGCCTTTCCAGGATCGGAAATTGACGTCAGTAACCCTCCCTGCAAATGCATGGACATGCAGTGCCGTCGCTAGCCGCTCAGCAAAGTGATGCAGTGCAGGGAGGCGCCAAACTGAAGAGGCGCTCAGCCTCTCCCTGCTCTGCATCCCTGCTGCTGCCAGCTGCCGCTGCACCTGTCACACTAGATGACAGGTAGCGGCACTGGCAGCGTGCAGAGCGTCTCCCTCCCCCTCCTCCCCAGAGAGTGTATACAGTGTGCGGCCTCAGCCCTCACACAGCGCCGCTAACATTCCCGATCTGCTTAGCAAGTTGGGGGCGTGGCCTAATCGTGGGAGTCGTGACCACGCCCCTTTAGGGTTTTTATTTTTATGTCTTTGCAGCACAGAGCAGGGTGGGTGCAGTGCCTGATCCCTGAGCCCTCATCCCCTCAGCCAGGGTCAATTCGAGGGGGGAGTGTGATCACACTCCCCCCCACCCACCCTTACAGGAACAAACAGTGGATCAGCATTAGCAGTAGCAACAGCCTCTGCCCCACTGCAGCACAGCACACTGCAGCATGTGCTGTGCTGCCAAGATGAGAGCTGTTGCTGCTGCTGCCCAGTAAGGTGGGAGTGTAGCGGAGCAGGGCCCCCTCCGGGCCCCTCCATCAGTCACAGGCCCAAGTAATTAGTACCGCTCCCTCCCCCTCATCACTGACATCATAAAGAGCCACTGGAGTAACAGAGCCTGCGAGAAACCGGAGGAAAAGGGAGAGGAGGAGCAGCGCCCGAGCCGGGACCTCCTGCAGGTAACGGGGCCGCACTGTGGAGGGAATGAAGGCTGTACCTGGCATAGGGGGTCATTCAGAGATGAACGCAGATTGCTGTATATGCAGCCAGATCTGCGTTCATCTCTGCACATGCTCAGGGCTGCCAAGCACAAAGCAAGGCTGCCCAGCACGTGTAGCGCCGCCTCCCGATGCATCCGCAATTACATTGCCGACGCATCTGATGTAAGGTTGACCCCTGGATGCGCTGTCAGCAGCCTTTTTTTCCCCCAGACACTACTGTGCAGTGTAATGTGACTAACGGACACTACTGTGCAGTGTAATGTGACTGACGGACACTACTGTGCGGTGTAATGTGACTGACGGACACTACTGTGCGGTGTAATGTGACTGACGGACACTACTGTGCGGTGTAATGTGACTGACGGACACTACTGTGCAGTGTAATGTGACTGACGGACACTACTGTGCAGTGTAATGTGACTAACGGACAAATGTGACTGACGGACACTACTGTGCAGTGTAATGTGACTGACGGACACTACTGTGCGGTGTAATGTGACTGACGGACACTACTGAGATTTTAAACTAGGAGCCTGGGGGGAGGGTTTAGGTAGAAACTACGGGTCATGCAGTGAGAATAGTGGGGATGGCGGTAGTAAACGAAATGGGGGAGAAGTTGGGGGGAGGGTGGGTAAGAGCAGGCGGTAAGGTTACTAACATGGGTACTAAAAGAGATTTTACCAAAGCACTAACCAATGACGATTACAGGTCATCATTGCTACATAAGGTGAAAGATGTCCCTAACGCAAGGGAAAATACTTATCTTAGTTGTATGTATGTAAACGCCAGAAGCATTACTGGTAAAAAGGGTGACCTAGAAATACTTGCAGCAAGCAAACAGTATGGTATTATAGGCATTACTGAAACTTGGTGGGATGAATCTCATGATTGCCAGTCAATCTAGAGGGCTATACACTGTTTAGAAGAGACAGACTAAATAAAAGGGGTGGAGGGGTGTGCCTTTTCGTAAAGCCGTTTTTAAAACCTGATATACGGGAAGATATTCAGGAGGGGACTGTAGACACTGTCGAGACATTATGGGTAGAAATTGCATGCGGTGAAAAAGGAATAAAAAAGTTAGTATTGGGTGTATGCTATAGGCCGCCTGGTATCAACTCATCTGATGAGGAATTGTTACTAAAGCAAATTGAAAGAGCATCAGGAGTAGGAGACATAGTAGTGATGGGAGATTTTAACTATCCAGAGATAAACTGGAAAAACGATTCATGTGATACTGCTAGGGGCAATATGTTTTTAAACACACTTAATGATAACTACTTAGTCCAACTAATTGAGGAACCAACTAGGTACAATGCAATCTTAGACCTGGTATTAACAAACAATGGGGATTTGGTATCAGGTATTATAGAAGGGGGAACCCATAGGAAACAGCGACCACAATATGGTCACATTCAATATCAGTTTCCATAAACAGCCCTATACTGGCTCAACTAGGACTCTAAACTTTAGCAAAGCAAATTTTGAAAGGATGAGGGTATTTTTCAGGGATATTGAATGGGAAGGTTTGTTTTTCGGAAAAAATACTATGGAGAAATGGGAGGTACTAAAATTCCTGCTAGCTAAAAATACACTCAAATTTATTCCTATGAGCAGCAAAAAAAAGGAATAAAAATCATAAACCGATGTTGCTTAACAAAAAGATTAAGGAACTTATGGGCAAGAAAAGGCGAGCATTTAAAAAATACAAATCTGATGGGGAAGCAGAGTCATTTCAGCACTATAAGGAATGTAACAACATTTGCAAAAAGGAAATAAGAGAGGCTAAAGTAGAAACGGAAAAACTAGTAGCAAAGGAAAGCAAAGCGAATCCCAAAAAATTATTTAAATACATTAATAGCAAGAGATTAAAGAAGGAAAGTATAGGCCCTTTGAAAGACAAGTTGGGAGTCTTAAGCAAAAATGATAATGACATAGCGGACACACTAAATTAGTTTTTTTCAACAGTATTCACTAGAGAGGACCCAATTCAGGGACTGACACACAATCTCAATAATGAGAATATCCCACTGATAGGTACTTATTTAAGCGAGGAAGTAGTCTGTGACCGATTAAAACATTTAAAGATTAATAAATCACCAGGGCCCGATGGTATTCACCCAAGGGTTCTAATGGAGCTTCACTCTGAACTGGCAAAACCGCTATCTTTGATCTTTAAGGATTCAGTTATATCAGGTATGGTTCCCAAAGACTGGCGTATAGCGGAAGTAGTGCCTATATTCAAAAAGGGAAGTAAATCTAAACCAGGTAATTATAGACCAGTTAGTCTTACATCTATAGTGGGGAAAGTATTGGAAGGTATTCTAAGAGATAGTATTCAGAAGTTCCTTAAAGTCAATAAGGTCATTAAAAGGAATCAACATGGGTTTATGAAGGACAGATCCTGTCAAACCAACTTACTTGGCTTTTATGAAACAGTAAGTGCAAACCTAGATCAGGGTAAAGACGTGGATGTAGTCTTTTTAGACTTTGCCAAAGCGTTCGATACTGTACCACACATGACACTTATCTACAAGCTACAAGAATCAGGGCTAGGAAGCACAATATGCACTTGGGTCAAAAACTGGTTAGATAATAGGGAGCAGCGCGTTGTGGTTAATGGATCTTTTTCAACTTGGACTGAAGTGCTAAGTGGTGTGCCGCAAGGCTCAGTATTAGGACCGCTATTGTTCAATATTTTCATTAACGACCTAACAGAAGGTCTAGAGAGCATGGTGTCAATTTTTGCAGATGATACCAAATTGTGTAAGGCTATAAATACAGAGGAGGAGGCCGAGTCTCTTCAGAATGACTTAGTTAAATTAGAAGCATGGGCAGCCAAATGGAGAATGCGCTTCAATACAGACAAGTGTAAGGTAATGCACTGTGGTAACAAGAACAAAAATTACACCTACCTACTAAATGGGGTAAAATTAGGGGATTCTGTACTGGAAAAGGACTTAGGTGTCCTCATAGATAGCAAACTAAGCAGTAGTACCCAAAGTAGGACTGCAGCAAAGAAGGCTAATAAGATATTAGCATGCATAAAACGGGGTATTGATGCTAGGGACGAGAGTATTATACTCCCGTTATATAAATCACTAGTGAGGCCAAACCTTGAATACTGTGTACAATTCTGGGCACCATACTACAAAAAGGATATCCTGGAGCTAGAAAAGGTTCAGAGGAGGGCGACCAAACTAATTAAGGGCATGGAGACGATGGAATACAAGGAAAGGCTTGAAAGACTAGGCATGTTTACATTGGAAAAGCGGAGACTAAGAGGGGATATGATCAACATCTACAAATATATAAGGGGACAATACACAGAGCTTGCGCGGGACCTGTTTTTGGTTAGATCAACACAGAGGACTCGTGGACACTCGCTCAGGTTAGAGGAGAGGAGATTACGCACAATACGGCGTAAAGGCTTTTTCACGGTAAGGACAATACGTGTTTGGAATTCCCTGCCTGAGGGAGTTGTAATGGCGGAATCTGTCAACACCTTTAAGAATGGGTTAGATAAATTCCTAATGGATAAGGATATCCAGGGGTATGGTGCATAGTCATGTATTTAGTTACTATAAATAGGGATAAAATGCAACGGCTGACAGCAGCATCAGTCAGAAATTTTAGTCAAATCATCATGCATAGGAGACCACAAATAGGTTGAACTCGATGGACAATTGTCTTTTTTCAACCTCAGATACTATGTTATTATGTTACTATGTTACTGTGCGGTGTAATGTGACTGACGGACACTACTGTGCGGTGTAATGTGACTGACGGACACTACTGTGCAGTGTAATGTGACTGACTGACACTACTGTGTGGTGTAATGTGACTGACGGACACTACTGTGCAGTGTAATGAGACTGACACTAATGTGCAGTGTAATGTGACTGACGGACACTACTGTGCAGTGTAATGTGACTGACGGACACTACTGTGCGGTGTAATGTGACTGACGGACACTACTGAGATTTTAAACTAGGAGCCTGGGGGGAGGGTTTAGCTAGAAACTACGGGTCATGCAGTGAGAATAGTGGGGCTGGCGGTAGTAAACGAAATGGGGGAGAAGTTGGGGGGAGGGTGGGTAAGAGCAGGCGGTAAGGTTACTAACATGGGTACTAAAAGAGATTTTACCAAAGCACTAACCAATGACGATTACAGGTCATCATTGCTACATAAGGTGAAAGATGTCCCTAACGCAAGGGAAAATACTTATCTTAGTTGTATGTATGTAAACGCCAGAAGCATTACTGGTAAAAAGGGTGAACTAGAAATACTTGCAGCAAGCAAACAGTATGATATTATGGGCATTACTGAAACTTGGTGGGATGAATCTCATGATTGGACAGTCAATCTAGAGGGCTATACACTGTTTAGAAGAGACAGACTAAATAAAAGGGGTGGAGGGGTGTGCCTTTACGTAAAGCCGTTTTTAAAACCTGATATACTGGAAGATATTCAGGAGGGGACTGTAGACACTGTCGAGACATTATGGGTAGAAATTGCATGCGGTGAAAAAGGAATAAAAAAGTTAGTATTGGGTGTATGCTATAGGCCGCCTGGTATCAACTCATCTGATGAGGAATTGTTACTAAAGCAAATTGAAAGAGCATCAGGAGTAGGAGACATAGTAGTGATGGGAGATTTTAACTATCCAGAGAAAAACTGGAAAAACGATTCATGTGATACTGCTAGGGGCAATATGTTTTTAAACACACTTAATGATAACTATTTAGTCCAACTAATTGAGGAACCAACTAGGTACAATGCAATCTTAGACCTGGTATTAACAAACAATGGGGATTTGGTATCAGGTATTATAGAAGGGAGAACCCATAGGAAACAGCGACCACAATATGGTCACATTCAATATCAGTTTCCATAAACAGCCCTATACTGGCTCAACTAGGACTCTAAACTTTAGCAAAGCAAATTTTGAAAAGATGAGGGTATTTTTCAGGGATATTGAATGGGAAGGTTTGTTTTTCGGAAAAAATACTATGGAGAAATGGGAGGTACTAAAATTCCTGCTAGCTAAAAATACACTCAAATTTATTCCTATGAGCAGCAAAAAAAGGAATAAAAATCATAAACCGATGTGGCTTAACAAAAAGATTAAGGAACTTATGGGCAAGAAAAGGCGAGCATTTAAAAAATACAAATCTGATGGGGAAGCAGAGTCATTTCAGCACTATAAGGAATGTAACAAAATTTGCAAAAAGGAAATAAGAGAGGCTAAAGTAGAAACGGAAAAACTAGTAGCAAAGGAAAGCAAAGCGAATCCCAAAAAAATCTTTAAATACATTAATAGCAAGAGATTAAAGAAGGAAAGTATAGGCCCTTTGAAAGACAAGTTGGGAGTCTTAAGCAAAAATGATAATGACATAGCGGACACACTAAATTAGTTTTTTTCAACAGTATTCACTAGAGAGGACCCAATTCAGGGACTGACACACAATCTCAATAATGAGAATATCCCACTGATAGGTACTTATTTAAGCGAGGAAGTAGTCTGTGACCGATTAAAACATTTAAAGATTAATAAATCACCAGGGCCCGATGGTATTCACCCAAGGGTTCTAATGGAGCTTCACTCTGAACTGGCAAAACCGCTATCTTTGATCTTTAAGGATTCAGTTATATCAGGTATGGTTCCCAAAGACTGGCGTATAGCGGAAGTAGTGCCTATATTCAAAAAGGGAAGTAAATCTAAACCAGGTAATTATAGACCAGTTAGTCTTACATCTATAGTGGGGAAAGTATTGGAAGGTATTCTAAGAGATAGTATTCAGAAGTTCCTTAAAGTCAATAAGGTCATTAAAAGGAATCAACATGGGTTTATGAAGGACAGATCCTGTCAAACCAACTTACTTGGCTTTTATGAAACAGTAAGTGCAAACCTAGATCAGGGTAAAGACGTGGATGTAGTCTTTTTAGACTTTGCCAAAGCGTTCGATACTGTACCACACATGACACTTATCTACAAGCTACAAGAATCAGGGCTAGGAAGCACAATATGCACTTGGGTCAAAAACTGGTTAGATAATAGGGAGCAGCGCGTTGTGGTTAATGGATCTTTTTCAACTTGGACTGAAGTGCTAAGTGGTGTGCCGCAAGGCTCAGTATTAGGACCGCTATTGTTCAATATTTTCATTAACGACCTAACAGAAGGTCTAGAGAGCATGGTGTCAATTTTTGCAGATGATACCAAATTGTGTAAGGCTATAAATACAGAGGAGGATGCCGAGTCTCTTCAGAATGACTTAGTTAAATTAGAAGCATGGGCAGCCAAATGGAGAATGCGCTTCAATACAGACAAGTGTAAGGTAATGCACTGTGGTAACAAGAACAAAAATTACACCTACCTACTAAATGGGGTAAAATTAGGGGATTCTGTACTGGAAAAGGACTTAGGTGTCCTCATAGATAGCAAACTAAGCAGTAGTACCCAAAGTAGGACTGCAGCAAAGAAGGCTAATATGATATTAGCATGCATAAAACGGGGTATTGATGCTAGGGACGAGAGTATTATACTCCCGTTATATAAATCACTAGTGAGGCCAAACCTTGAATACTGTGTACAATTCTGGGCACCATACTACAAAAAGGATATCCTGGAGCTAGAAAAGGTTCAGAGGAGGGCGACCAAACTAATTAAGGGCATAGAGACGATGGAATACAAGGAAAGGCTTGAAAGACTAGGCATGTTTACATTGGAAAAGCGGAGACTAAGAGGGGATATGATCAACATCTACAAATATATAAGGGGACAATACACAGAGCTTGCGCGGGACCTGTTTTTGGTTAGATCAACACAGAGGACTCGTGGACACTCGCTCAGGTTAGAGGAGAGGAGATTACGCACAATACGGCGTAAAGGCTTTTTCACGGTAAGGACAATACGTGTTTGGAATTCCCTGCCTGAGGGAGTTGTAATGGTGGAATCTGTCAACACCTTTAAGAATGGGTTAGATAAATTCCTAATGGATAAGGATATCCAGGGGTATGGTGCATAGTCATGTATTAGTTACTATAAATAGGGATAAAATGCAACGGCTGACAGCAGCATCAGTCAGAAATTTTAGTCAAATCATCATGCATAGGAGACCACAAATAGGTTGAACTCGATGGACAATTGTCTTTTTTCAACCTCAGATACTATGTTATTATGTTACTATGTTACTGTGCGGTGTAATGTGACTGACGGACACTACTGTGCGGTGTAATGTGACTGACGGACACTACTGTGCAGTGTAATGTGACTGACTGACACTACTGTGTGGTGTAATGTGACTGACGGACACTACTGTGCAGTGTAATGAGACTGACACTAATGTGCAGTGTAATGTGACTGACGGACACTACTGTGCAGTGTAATGTGACTGACGGACACTACTGTGCGGTGTAATGTGACTGACGGACACTACTGAGATTTTAAACTAGGAGCCTGGGGGGAGGGTTTAGCTAGAAACTACGGGTCATGCAGTGAGAATAGTGGGGATGGCGGTAGTAAACGAAATGGGGGAGAAGTTGGGGGGAGGGTGGGTAAGAGCAGGCGGTAAGGTTACTAACATGGGTACTAAAAGAGATTTTACCAAAGCACTAACCAATGACGATTACAGGTCATCATTGCTACATAAGGTGAAAGATGTCCCTAACGCAAGGGAAAATACTTATCTTAGTTGTATGTATGTAAACGCCAGAAGCATTACTGGTAAAAAGGGTGAACTAGAAATACTTGCAGCAAGCAAACAGTATGATATTATGGGCATTACTGAAACTTGGTGGGATGAATCTCATGATTGGACAGTCAATCTAGAGGGCTATACACTGTTTAGAAGAGACAGACTAAATAAAAGGGGTGGAGGGGTGTGCCTTTACGTAAAGCCGTTTTTAAAACCTGATATACGGGAAGATATTCAGGAGGGGACTGTAGACACTGTCGAGACATTATGGGTAGAAATTGCATGCATTGAAAAAGGAATAAAAAAGTTAGTATTGGGTGTATGCTATAGGCCGCCTGGTATCAACTCATCTGATGAGGAATTGTTACTAAAGCAAATTGAAAGAGCATCAGGAGTAGGAGACATAGTAGTGATGGGAGATTTTAACTATCCAGAGATAAACTGGAAAAACGATTCATGTGATACTGCTAGGGGCAATATGTTTTTAAACACACTTAATGATAACTATTTAGTCCAACTAATTGAGGAACCAACTAGGTACAATGCAATCTTAGACCTGGTATTAACAAACAATGGGGATTTGGTATCAAGTATTATAGAAGGGAGAACCCATAGGAAACAGCGACCACAATATGGTCACATTCAATATCAGTTTCCATAAACAGCCCTATACTGGCTCAACTAGGACTCTAAACTTTAGCAAAGCAAATTTTGAAAAGATGAGGGTATTTTTCAGGGATATTGAATGGGAAGGTTTGTTTTTCGGAAAAAATACTATGGAGAAATGGGAGGTACTAAAATTCCTGCTAGCTAAAAATACACTCAAATTTATTCCTATGAGCAGCAAAAAAAGGAATAAAAATCATAAACCGATGTGGCTTAACAAAAAGATTAAGGAACTTATGGGCAAGAAAAGGCGAGCATTTAAAAAATACAAATCTGATGGGGAAGCAGAGTCATTTCAGCACTATAAGGAATGTAACAAAATTTGCAAAAAGGAAATAAGAGAGGCTAAAGTAGAAACGGAAAAACTAGTAGCAAAGGAAAGCAAAGCGAATCCCAAAAAATTCTTTAAATACATTAATAGCAAGAGATTAAAGAAGGAAAGTATAGGCCCTTTGAAAGACAAGTTGGGAGTCTTAAGCAAAAATGATAATGACATAGCGGACACACTAAATTAGTTTTTTTCAACAGTATTCACTAGAGAGGACCCAATTCAGGGACTGACACACAATCTCAATAATGAGAATATCCCACTGATAGGTACTTATTTAAGCGAGGAAGTAGTCTGTGACCGATTAAAACATTTAAAGATTAATAAATCACCAGGGCCCGATGGTATTCACCCAAGGGTTCTAATGGAGCTTCACTCTGAACTGGCAAAACCGCTATCTTTGATCTTTAAGGATTCAGTTATATCAGGTATGGTTCCCAAAGACTGGCGTATAGCGGAAGTAGTGCCTATATTCAAAAAGGGAAGTAAATCTAAACCAGGTAATTATAGACCAGTTAGTCTTACATCTATAGTGGGGAAAGTATTGGAAGGTATTCTAAGAGATAGTATTCAGAAGTTCCTTAAAGTCAATAAGGTCATTAAAAGGAATCAACATGGGTTTATGAAGGACAGATCCTGTCAAACCAACTTACTTGGCTTTTATGAAACAGTAAGTGCAAACCTAGATCAGGGTAAAGACGTGGATGTAGTCTTTTTAGACTTTGCCAAAGCGTTCGATACTGTACCACACATGACACTTATCTACAAGCTACAAGAATCAGGGCTAGGAAGCACAATATGCACTTGGGTCAAAAACTGGTTAGATAATAGGGAGCAGCGCGTTGTGGTTAATGGATCTTTTTCAACTTGGACTGAAGTGCTAAGTGGTGTGCCGCAAGGCTCAGTATTAGGACCGCTATTGTTCAATATTTTCATTAACGACCTAACAGAAGGTCTAGAGAGCATGGTGTCAATTTTTGCAGATGATACCAAATTGTGTAAGGCTATAAATACAGAGGAGGATGCCGAGTCTCTTCAGAATGACTTAGTTAAATTAGAAGCATGGGCAGCCAAATGGAGAATGCGCTTCAATACAGACAAGTGTAAGGTAATGCACTGTGGTAACAAGAACAAAAATTACACCTACCTACTAAATGGGGTAAAATTAGGGGATTCTGTACTGGAAAAGGACTTAGGTGTCCTCATAGATAGCAAACTAAGCAGCAGTACCCAAAGTAGGACTGCAGCAAAGAAGGCTAATATGATATTAGCATGCATAAAACGGGGTATTGATGCTAGGGACGAGAGTATTATACTCCCGTTATATAAATCACTAGTGAGGCCAAACCTTGAATACTGTGTACAATTCTGGGCACCATACTACAAAAAGGATATCCTGGAGCTAGAAAAGGTTCAGAGGAGGGCGACCAAACTAATTAAGGGCATAGAGACGATGGAATACAAGGAAAGGCTTGAAAGACTAGGCATGTTTACATTGGAAAAGCGGAGACTAAGAGGGGATATGATCAACATCTACAAATATATAAGGGGACAATGCACAGAGCTTGCGCGGGACCTGTTTTTGGTTAGATCAACACAGAGGACTCGTGGACACTCGCTCAGGTTAGAGGAGAGGAGATTACGCACAATACGGCGTAAAGGCTTTTTCACGGTAAGGACAATACGTGTTTGGAATTCCCTGCCTGAGGGAGTTGTAATGGTGGAATCTGTCAACACCTTTAAGAATGGGTTAGATAAATTCCTAATGGATAAGGATATCCAGGGGTATGGTGCATAGTCATGTATTAGTTACTATAAATAGGGATAAAATGCAACGGCTGACAGCAGCATCAGTCAGAAATTTTAGTCAAATCATCATGCATAGGAGACCACAAATAGGTTGAACTCGATGGACAATTGTCTTTTTTCAACCTCAGATACTATGTTATTATGTTACTATGTTACTGTGCGGTGTAAAGTGACTGACGGACACTACTGTGCGGTGTAATGTGACTGACGGACACTACTGTGCAGTGTAATGTGACTGACTGACACTACTGTGTGGTGTAATGTGACTGACGGACACTACTGTGCAGTGTAATGAGACTGACACTAATGTGCAGTGTAATGTGACTGACGGACACTACTGTGCAGTGTAATGTGACTGACGGACACTACTGTGCGGTGTAATGTGACTGACGGACACTACTGAGATTTTAAACTAGGAGCCTGGGGGGAGGGTTTAGCTAGAAACTACGGGTCATGCAGTGAGAATAGTGGGGATGGCGGTAGTAAACGAAATGGGGGAGAAGTTGGGGGGAGGGTGGGTAAGAGCAGGCGGTAAGGTTACTAACATGGGTACTAAAAGAGATTTTACCAAAGCACTAACCAATGACGATTACAGGTCATCATTGCTACATAAGGTGAAAGATGTCCCTAACGCAAGGGAAAATACTTATCTTAGTTGTATGTATGTAAACGCCAGAAGCATTACTGGTAAAAAGGGTGAACTAGAAATACTTGCAGCAAGCAAACAGTATGATATTATGGGCATTACTGAAACTTGGTGGGATGAATCTCATGATTGGACAGTCAATCTAGAGGGCTATACACTGTTTAGAAGAGACAGACTAAATAAAAGGGGTGGAGGGGTGTGCCTTTACGTAAAGCCGTTTTTAAAACCTGATATACGGGAAGATATTCAGGAGGAGACTGTAGACACTGTCGAGACATTATGGGTAGAAATTGCATGCGGTGAAAAAGGAATAAAAAAGTTAGTATTGGGTGTATGCTATAGGCCGCCTGGTATCAACTCATCTGATGAGGAATTGTTACTAAAGCAAATTGAAAGAGCATCAGGAGTAGGAGACATAGTAGTGATGGGAGATTTTAACTATCCAGAGATAAACTGGAAAAACGATTCATGTGATACTGCTAGGGGCAATATGTTTTTAAACACACTTAATGATAACTATTTAGTCCAACTAATTGAGGAACCAACTAGGTACAATGCAATCTTAGACCTGGTATTAACAAACAATGGGGATTTGGTATCAAGTATTATAGAAGGGAGAACCCATAGGAAACAGCGACCACAATATGGTCACATTCAATATCAGTTTCCATAAACAGCCCTATACTGGCTCAACTAGGACTCTAAACTTTAGCAAAGCAAATTTTGAAAAGATGAGGGTATTTTTCAGGGATATTGAATGGGAAGGTTTGTTTTTCGGAAAAAATACTATGGAGAAATGGGAGGTACTAAAATTCCTGCTAGCTAAAAATACACTCAAATTTATTCCTATGAGCAGCAAAAAAAGGAATAAAAATCATAAACCGATGTGGCTTAACAAAAAGATTAAGGAACTTATGGGCAAGAAAAGGCGAGCATTTAAAAAATACAAATCTGATGGGGAAGCAGAGTCATTTCAGCACTATAAGGAATGTAACAAAATTTGCAAAAAGGAAATAAGAGAGGCTAAAGTAGAAACGGAAAAACTAGTAGCAAAGGAAAGCAAAGCGAATCCCAAAAAAATCTTTAAATACATTAATAGCAAGAGATTAAAGAAGGAAAGTATAAGCCCTTTGAAAGACAAGTTGGGAGTCTTAAGCAAAAATGATAATGACATAGCGGACACACTAAATTAGTTTTTTTCAACAGTATTCACTAGAGAGGACCCAATTCAGGGACTGACACACAATCTCAATATTGAGAATATCCCACTGATAGGTACTTATTTAAGCGAGGAAGTAGTCTGTGACCGATTAAAACATTTAAAGATTAATAAATCACCAGGGCCCGATGGTATTCACCCAAGGGTTCTAATGGAGCTTCACTCTGAACTGGCAAAACCGCTATCTTTGATCTTTAAGGATTCAGTTATATCAGGTATGGTTCCCAAAGACTGGCGTATAGCGGAAGTAGTGCCTATATTCAAAAAGGGAAGTAAATCTAAACCAGGTAATTATAGACCAGTTAGTCTTACATCTATAGTGGGGAAAGTATTGGAAGGTATTCTAAGAGATAGTATTCAGAAGTTCCTTAAAGTCAATAAGGTCATTAAAAGGAATCAACATGGGTTTATGAAGGACAGATCCTGTCAAACCAACTTACTTGGCTTTTATGAAACAGTAAGTGCAAACCTAGATCAGGGTAAAGACGTGGATGTAGTCTTTTTAGACTTTGCCAAAGCGTTCGATACTGTACCACACATGACACTTATCTACAAGCTACAAGAATCAGGGCTAGGAAGCACAATATGCACTTGGGTCAAAAACTGGTTAGATAATAGGGAGCAGCGCGTTGTGGTTAATGGATCTTTTTCAACTTGGACTGAAGTGCTAAGTGGTGTGCCGCAAGGCTCAGTATTAGGACCGCTATTGTTCAATATTTTCATTAACGACCTAACAGAAGGTCTAGAGAGCATGGTGTCAATTTTTGCAGATGATACCAAATTGTGTAAGGCTATAAATACAGAGGAGGATGCCGAGTCTCTTCAGAATGACTTAGTTAAATTAGAAGCATGGGCAGCCAAATGGAGAATGCGCTTCAATACAGACAAGTGTAAGGTAATGCACTGTGGTAACAAGAACAAAAATTACACCTACCTACTAAATGGGGTAAAATTAGGGGATTCTGTACTGGAAAAGGACTTAGGTGTCCTCATAGATAGCAAACTAAGCAGTAGTACCCAAAGTAGGACTGCAGCAAAGAAGGCTAATATGATATTAGCATGCATAAAACGGGGTATTGATGCTAGGGACGAGAGTATTATACTCCCGTTATATAAATCACTAGTGAGGCCAAACCTTGAATACTGTGTACAATTCTGGGCACCATACTACAAAAAGGATATCCTGGAGCTAGAAAAGGTTCAGAGGAGGGCGACCAAACTAATTAAGGGCATAGAGACGATGGAATACAAGGAAAGGCTTGAAAGACTAGGCATGTTTACATTGGAAAAGCGGAGACTAAGAGGGGATATGATCAACATCTACAAATATATAAGGGGACAATACACAGAGCTTGCGCGGGACCTGTTTTTGGTTAGATCAACACAGAGGACTCGTGGACACTCGCTCAGGTTAGAGGAGAGGAGATTACGCACAATACGGCGTAAAGGCTTTTTCACGGTAAGGACAATACGTGTTTGGAATTCCCTGCCTGAGGGAGTTGTAATGGTGGAATCTGTCAACACCTTTAAGAATGGGTTAGATAAATTCCTAATGGATAAGGATATCCAGGGGTATGGTGCATAGTCATGTATTAGTTACTATAAATAGGGATAAAATGCAACGGCTGACAGCAGCATCAGTCAGAAATTTTAGTCAAATCATCATGCATAGGAGACCACAAATAGGTTGAACTCGATGGACAATTGTCTTTTTTCAACCTCAGATACTATGTTATTATGTTACTATGTTACTGTGCGGTGTAATGTGACTGACGGACACTACTGTGCGGTGTAATGTGACTGACGGACACTACTGTGCAGTGTAATGTGACTGACTGACACTACTGTGTGGTGTAATGTGACTGACGGACACTACTGTGCAGTGTAATGAGACTGACACTAATGTGCAGTGTAATGTGACTGACGGACACTACTGTGCAGTGTAATGTGACTGACGGACACTACTGTGCGGTGTAATGTGACTGACGGACACTACTGAGATTTTAAACTAGGAGCCTGGGGGGAGGGTTTAGCTAGAAACTACGGGTCATGCAGTGAGAATAGTGGGGATGGCGGTAGTAAACGAAATGGGGGAGAAGTTGGGGGGAGGGTGGGTAAGAGCAGGCGGTAAGGTTACTAACATGGGTACTAAAAGAGATTTTACCAAAGCACTAACCAATGACGATTACAGGTCATCATTGCTACATAAGGTGAAAGATGTCCCTAACGCAAGGGAAAATACTTATCTTAGTTGTATGTATGTAAACGCCAGAAGCATTACTGGTAAAAAGGGTGAACTAGAAATACTTGCAGCAAGCAAACAGTATGATATTATGGGCATTACTGAAACTTGGTGGGATGAATCTCATGATTGGACAGTCAATCTAGAGGGCTATACACTGTTTAGAAGAGACAGACTAAAAAAAAGGGGTGGAGGGGTGTGCCTTTACGTAAAGCCGTTTTTAAAACCTGATATACGGGAAGATATTCAGGAGGGGACTGTAGACACTGTCGAGACATTATGGGTAGAAATTGCATGCGGTGAAAAAGGAATAAAAAAGTTAGTATTGGGTGTATGCTATAGGCCGCCTGGTATCAACTCATCTGATGAGGAATTGTTACTAAAGCAAATTGAAAGAGCATCAGGAGTAGGAGACATAGTAGTGATGGGAGATTTTAACTATCCAGAGATAAACTGGAAAAACGATTCATGTGATACTGCTAGGGGCAATATGTTTTTAAACACACTTAATGATAACTATTTAGTCCAACTAATTGAGGAACCAACTAGGTACAATGCAATCTTAGACCTGGTATTAACAAACAATGGGGATTTGGTATCAAGTATTATAGAAGGGAGAACCCATAGGAAACAGCGACCACAATATGGTCACATTCAATATCAGTTTCCATAAACAGCCCTATACTGGCTCAACTAGGACTCTAAACTTTAGCAAAGCAAATTTTGAAAAGATGAGGGTATTTTTCAGGGATATTGAATGGGAAGGTTTGTTTTTCGGAAAAAATACTATGGAGAAATGGGAGGTACTAAAATCCCTGCTAGCTAAAAATACACTCAAATTTATTCCTATGAGCAGCAAAAAAAGGAATACAAATCATAAACCGATGTGGCTTAACAAAAAGATTAAGGAACTTATGGGCAAGAAAAGGCGAGCATTTAAAAAATACAAATCTGATGGGGAAGCAGAGTCATTTCAGCACTATAAGGAATGTAACAAAATTTGCAAAAAGGAAATAAGAGAGGCTAAAGTAGAAACAGAAAAACTAGTAGCAAAGGAAAGCAAAGCGAATCCCAAAAAAATCTTTAAATACATTAATAGCAAGAGATTAAAGAAGGAAAGTATAGGCCCTTTGAAAGACAAGTTGGGAGTCTTAAGCAAAAATGATAATGACATAGCGGACACACTAAATTAGTTTTTTTCAACAGTATTCACTAGAGAGGACCCAATTCAGGGACTGACACACAATCTCAATAATGAGAATATCCCACTGATAGGTACTTATTTAAGCGAGGAAGTAGTCTGTGACCGATTAAAACATTTAAAGATTAATAAATCACCAGGGCCCGATGGTATTCACCCAAGGGTTCTAATGGAGCTTCACTCTGAGCTGGCAAAACCGCTATCTTTGATCTTTAAGGATTCAGTTATATCAGGTATGGTTCCCAAAGACTGGCGTATAGCGGAAGTAGTGCCTATATTCAAAAAGGGAAGTAAATCTAAACCAGGTAATTATAGACCAGTTAGTCTTACATCTATAGTGGGGAAAGTATTGGAAGGTATTCTAAGAGATAGTATTCAGAAGTTCCTTAAAGTCAATAAGGTCATTAAAAGGAATCAACATGGGTTTATGAAGGACAGATCCTGTCAAACCAACTTACTTGGCTTTTATGAAACAGTAAGTGCAAACCTAGATCAGGGTAAAGACGTGGATGTAGTCTTTTTAGACTTTGCCAAAGCGTTCGATACTGTACCACACATGACACTTATCTACAAGCTACAAGAATCAGGGCTAGGAAGCACAATATGCACTTGGGTCAAAAACTGGTTAGATAATAGGGAGCAGCGCGTTGTGGTTAATGGATCTTTTTCAACTTGGACTGAAGTGCTAAGTGGTGTGCCGCAAGGCTCAGTATTAGGACCGCTATTGTTCAATATTTTCATTAACGACCTAACAGAAGGTCTAGAGAGCATGGTGTCAATTTTTGCAGATGATACCAAATTGTGTAAGGCTATAAATACAGAGGAGGATGCCGAGTCTCTTCAGAATGACTTAGTTAAATTAGAAGCATGGGCAGCCAAATGGAGAATGCGCTTCAATACAGACAAGTGTAAGGTAATGCACTGTGGTAACAAGAGCAAAAATTACACCTACCTACTAAATGGGGTAAAATTAGGGGATTCTGTACTGGAAAAGGACTTAGGTGTCCTCATAGATAGCAAACTAAGCAGTAGTACCCAAAGTAGGACTGCAGCAAAGAAGGCTAATATGATATTAGCATGCATAAAACGGGGTATTGATGCTAGGGACGAGAGTATTATACTCCCGTTATATAAATCACTAGTGAGGCCAAACCTTGAATACTGTGTACAATTCTGGGCACCATACTACAAAAAGGATATCCTGGAGCTAGAAAAGGTTCAGAGGAGGGCGACCAAACTAATTAAGGGCATAGAGACGATGGAATACAAGGAAAGGCTTGAAAGACTAGGCATGTTTACATTGGAAAAGCGGAGACTAAGAGGGGATATGATCAACATCTACAAATATATAAGGGGACAATACACAGAGCTTGCGCGGGACCTGTTTTTGGTTAGATCAACACAGAGGACTCGTGGACACTCGCTCAGGTTAGAGGAGAGGAGATTACGCACAATACGGCGTAAAGGCTTTTTCACGGTAAGGACAATACGTGTTTGGAATTCCCTGCCTGAGGGAGTTGTAATGGTGGAATCTGTCAACACCTTTAAGAATGGGTTAGATAAATTCCTAATGGATAAGGATATCCAGGGGTATGGTGCATAGTCATGTATTAGTTACTATAAATAGGGATAAAATGCAACGGCTGACAGCAGCATCAGTCAGAAATTTTAGTCAAATCATCATGCATAGGAGACCACAAATAGGTTGAACTCGATGGACAATTGTCTTTTTTCAACCTCAGATACTATGTTATTATGTTACTATGTTACTGTGCGGTGTAAAGTCACTGACGGACACTACTGTGCGGTGTAATGTGACTGACGGACACTACTGTGCAGTGTAATGTGACTGACTGACACTACTGTGTGGTGTAATGTGACTGACGGACACTACTGTGCAGTGTAATGAGACTGACACTAATGTGCAGTGTAATGTGACTGACGGACACTACTGTGCAGTGTAATGTGACTGACGGACACTACTGTGTGGTGTAATGTGACTGACGGACACTACTGAGATTTTAAACTAGGAGACTGGGGGGAGGGTTTAGCTTGAAACTACGGGTCATGCAGTGAGAATAGTGGGGATGGCGGTAGTAAACGAAATGGGGGAGAAGTTGGGGGGAGGGTGGGTAAGAGCAGGCGGTAAGGTTACTAACATGGGTACTAAAAGAGATTTTACCAAAGCACTAACCAATGACGATTACAGGTCATCATTGCTACATAAGGTGAAAGATGTCCCTAACGCAAGGGAAAATACTTATCTTAGTTGTATGTATGTAAACGCCAGAAGCATTACTGGTAAAAAGGGTGAACTAGAAATACTTGCAGCAAGCAAACAGTATGATATTATGGGCATTACTGAAACTTGGTGGGATGAATCTCATGATTGGACAGTCAATCTAGAGGGCTATACACTGTTTAGAAGAGACAGACTAAATAAAAGGGGTGGAGGGGTGTGCCTTTACGTAAAGCCGTTTTTAAAACCTGATATACGGGAAGATATTCAGGAGGAGACTGTAGACACTGTCGAGACATTATGGGTAGAAATTGCATGCGGTGAAAAAGGAATAAAAAAGTTAGTATTGGGTGTAAGCTATAGGCCGCCTGGTATCAACTCATCTGATGAGGAATTGTTACTAAAGCAAATTGAAAGAGCATCAGGAGTAGGAGACATAGTAGTGATGGGAGATTTTAACTATCCAGAGATAAACTGGAAAAACGATTCATGTGATACTGCTAGGGGCAATATGTTTTTAAACACACTTAATGATAACTATTTAGTCCAACTAATTGAGGAACCAACTAGGTACAATGCAATCTTAGACCTGGTATTAACAAACAATGGGGATTTGGTATCAAGTATTATAGAAGGGAGAACCCATAGGAAACAGCGACCACAATATGGTCACATTCAATATCAGTTTCCATAAACAGCCCTATACTGGCTCAACTAGGACTCTAAACTTTAGCAAAGCAAATTTTGAAAAGATGAGGGTATTTTTCAGGGATATTGAATGGGAAGGTTTGTTTTTCGGAAAAAATACTATGGAGAAATGGGAGGTACTAAAATCCCTGCTAGCTAAAAATACACTCAAATTTATTCCTATGAGCAGCAAAAAAAGGAATAAAAATCATAAACCGATGTGGCTTAACAAAAAGATTAAGGAACTTATGGGCACGAAAAGGCGAGCATTTAAAAAATACAAATCTGATGGGGAAGCAGAGTCATTTCAGCACTATAAGGAATGTAACAAAATTTGCAAAAAGGAAATAAGAGAGGCTAAAGTAGAAACGGAAAAACTAGTAGCAAAGGAAAGCAAAGCGAATCCCAAAAAAATCTTTAAATACATTAATAGCAAGAGATTAAAGAAGGAAAGTATAGGCCCTTTGAAAGACAAGTTGGGAGTCTTAAGCAAAAATGATAATGACATAGCGGACACACTAAATTAGTTTTTTTCAACAGTATTCACTAGAGAGGACCCAATTCAGGGACTGACACACAATCTCAATAATGAGAATATCCCACTGATAGGTACTTATTTAAGCGAGGAAGTAGTCTGTGACCGATTAAAACATTTAAAGATTAATAAATCACCAGGGCCCGATGGTATTCACCCAAGGGTTCTAATGGAGCTTCACTCTGAACTGGCAAAACCGCTATCTTTGATCTTTAAGGATTCAGTTATATCAGGTATGGTTCCCAAAGACTGGCGTATAGCGGAAGTAGTGCCTATATTCAAAAAGGGAAGTAAATCTAAACCAGGTAATTATAGACCAGTTAGTCTTACATCTATAGTGGGGAAAGTATTGGAAGGTATTCTAAGAGATAGTATTCAGAAGTTCCTTAAAGTCAATAAGGTCATTAAAAGGAATCAACATGGGTTTATGAAGGACAGATCCTGTCAAACCAACTTACTTGGCTTTTATGAAACAGTAAGTGCAAACCTAGATCAGGGTAAAGACGTGGATGTAGTCTTTTTAGACTTTGCCAAAGCGTTCGATACTGTACCACACATGACACTTATCTACAAGCTACAAGAATCAGGGCTAGGAAGCACAATATGCACTTGGGTCAAAAACTGGTTAGATAATAGGGAGCAGCGCGTTGTGGTTAATGGATCTTTTTCAACTTGGACTGAAGTGCTAAGTGGTGTGCCGCAAGGCTCAGTATTAGGACCGCTATTGTTCAATATTTTCATTAACGACCTAACAGAAGGTCTAGAGAGCATGGTGTCAATTTTTGCAGATGATACCAAATTGTGTAAGGCTATAAATACAGAGGAGGATGCCGAGTCTCTTCAGAATGACTTAGTTAAATTAGAAGCATGGGCAGCCAAATGGAGAATGCGCTTCAATACAGACAAGTGTAAGGTAATGCACTGTGGTAACAAGAACAAAAATTACACCTACCTACTAAATGGGGTAAAATTAGGGGATTCTGTACTGGAAAAGGACTTAGGTGTCCTCATAGATAGCAAACTAAGCAGTAGTACCCAAAGTAGGACTGCAGCAAAGAAGGCTAATATGATATTAGCATGCATAAAACGGGGTATTGATGCTAGGGACGAGAGTATTATACTCCCGTTATATAAATCACTAGTGAGGCCAAACCTTGAATACTGTGTACAATTCTGGGCACCATACTACAAAAAGGATATCCTGGAGCTAGAAAAGGTTCAGAGGAGGGCGACCAAACTAATTAAGGGAATAGAGATGATGGAATACAAGGAAAGGCTTGAAAGACTAGGCATGTTTACATTGGAAAAGCGGAGACTAAGAGGGGATATGATCAACATCTACAAATATATAAGGGGACAATACACAGAGCTTGCGCGGGACCTGTTTTTGGTTAGATCAACACAGAGGACTCGTGGACACTCGCTCAGGTTAGAGGAGAGGAGATTACGCACAATACGGCGTAAAGGCTTTTTCACGGTAAGGACAATACGTGTTTGGAATTCCCTGCCTGAGGGAGTTGTAATGGTGGAATCTGTCAACACCTTTAAGAATGGGTTAGATAAATTCCTAATGGATAAGGATATCCAGGGGTATGGTGCATAGTCATGTATTAGTTACTATAAATAGGGATAAAATGCAACGGCTGACAGCAGCATCAGTCAGAAATTTTAGTCAAATCATCATGCATAGGAGACCACAAATAGGTTGAACTCGATGGACAATTGTCTTTTTTCAACCTCAGATACTATGTTATTATGTTACTATGTTACTGTGCGGTGTAAAGTGACTGACGGACACTACTGTGCGGTGTAATGTGACTGACGGACACTACTGTGCAGTGTAATGTGACTGACTGACACTACTGTGTGGTGTAATGTGACTGACGGACACTACTGTGCAGTGTAATGAGACTGACACTAATGTGCAGTGTAATGTGACTGACGGACACTACTGTGCAGTGTAATGTGACTGACGGACACTACTGTGTGGTGTAATGTGACTTACGGACACTACTGAGATTTTAAACTAGGAGACTGGGGGGAGGGTTTAGCTTGAAACTACGGGTCATGCAGTGAGAATAGTGGGGATGGCGGTAGTAAACGAAATGGGGGAGAAGTTGGGGGGAGGGTGGGTAAGAGCAGGCGGTAAGGTTACTAACATGGGTACTAAAAGAGATTTTACCAAAGCACTAACCAATGACGATTACAGGTCATCATTGCTACATAAGGTGAAAGATGTCCCTAACGCAAGGGAAAATACTTATCTTAGTTGTATGTATGTAAACGCCAGAAGCATTACTGGTAAAAAGGGTGAACTAGAAATACTTGCAGCAAGCAAACAGTATGATATTATGGGCATTACTGAAACTTGGTGGGATGAATCTCATGATTGGACAGTCAATCTAGAGGGCTATACACTGTTTAGAAGAGACAGACTAAATAAAAGGGGTGGAGGGGTGTGCCTTTACGTAAAGCCGTTTTTAAAACCTGATATACGGGAAGATATTCAGGAGGAGACTGTAGACACTGTCGAGACATTATGGGTAGAAATTGCATGCGGTGAAAAAGGAATAAAAAAGTTAGTATTGGGTGTAAGCTATAGGCCGCCTGGTATCAACTCATCTGATGAGGAATTGTTACTAAAGCAAATTGAAAGAGCATCAGGAGTAGGAGACATAGTAGTGATGGGAGATTTTAACTATCCAGAGATAAACTGGAAAAACGATTCATGTGATACTGCTAGGGGCAATATGTTTTTAAACACACTTAATGATAACTATTTAGTCCAACTAATTGAGGAACCAACTAGGTACAATGCAATCTTAGACCTGGTATTAACAAACAATGGGGATTTGGTATCAAGTATTATAGAAGGGAGAACCCATAGGAAACAGCGACCACAATATGGTCACATTCAATATCAGTTTCCATAAACAGCCCTATACTGGCTCAACTAGGACTCTAAACTTTAGCAAAGCAAATTTTGAAAAGATGAGGGTATTTTTCAGGGATATTGAATGGGAAGGTTTGTTTTTCGGAAAAAATACTATGGAGAAATGGGAGGTACTAAAATTCCTGCTAGCTAAAAATACACTCAAATTTATTCCTATGAGCAGCAAAAAAAGGAATAAAAATCATAAACCGATGTGGCTTAACAAAAAGATTAAGGAACTTATGGGCAAGAAAAGGCGAGCATTTAAAAAATACAAATCTGATGGGGAAGCAGAGTCATTTCAGCACTATAAGGAATGTAACAAAATTTGCAAAAAGGAAATAAGAGAGGCTAAAGTAGAAACGGAAAAACTAGTAGCAAAGGAAAGCAAAGCGAATCCCAAAAAAATCTTTAAATACATTAATAGCAAGAGACTAAAGAAGGAAAGTATAGGCCCTTTGAAAGACAAGTTGGGAGTCTTAAGCAAAAATGATAATGACATAGCGGACACACTAAATTAGTTTTTTTCAACAGTATTCACTAGAGAGGACCCAATTCAGGGACTGACACACAATCTCAATAATGAGAATATCCCACTGATAGGTACTTATTTAAGCGAGGAAGTAGTCTGTGACCGATTAAAACATTTAAAGATTAATAAATCACCAGGGCCCGATGGTATTCACCCAAGGGTTCTAATGGAGCTTCACTCTGAACTGGCAAAACCGCTATCTTTGATCTTTAAGGATTCAGTTATATCAGGTATGGTTCCCAAAGACTGGCGTATAGCGGAAGTAATGCCTATATTCAAAAAGGGAAGTAAATCTAAACCAGGTAATTATAGACCAGTTAGTCTTACATCTATAGTGGGGAAAGTATTGGAAGGTATTCTAAGAGATAGTATTCTGAAGTTCCTTAAAGTCAATAAGGTCATTAAAAGGAATCAACATGGGTTTATGAAGGACAGATCCTGTCAAACCAACTTACTTGGCTTTTATGAAACAGTAAGTGCAAACCTAGATCAGGGTAAAGACGTGGATGTAGTCTTTTTAGACTTTGCCAAAGCGTTCGATACTGTACCACACATGACACTTATCTACAAGCTACAAGAATCAGGGCTAGGAAGCACAATATGCACTTGGGTCAAAAACTGGTTAGATAATAGGGAGCAGCGCGTTGTGGTTAATGGATCTTTTTCAACTTGGACTGAAGTGCTAAGTGGTGTGCCGCAAGGCTCAGTATTAGGACCGCTATTGTTCAATATTTTCATTAACGACCTAACAGAAGGTCTAGAGAGCATGGTGTCAATTTTTGCAGATGATACCAAATTGTGTAAGGCTATAAATACAGAGGAGGATGCCGAGTCTCTTCAGAATGACTTAGTTAAATTAGAAGCATGGGCAGCCAAATGGAGAATGCGCTTCAATACAGACAAGTGTAAGGTAATGCACTGTGGTAACAAGAACAAAAATTACACCTACCTACTAAATGGGGTAAAATTAGGGGATTCTGTACTGGAAAAGGACTTAGGTGTCCTCATAGATAGCAAACTAAGCAGTAGTACCCAAAGTAGGACTGCAGCAAAGAAGGCTAATATGATATTAGCATGCATAAAACGGGGTATTGATGCTAGGGACGAGAGTATTATACTCCCGTTATATAAATAACTAGTGAGGCCAAACCTTGAATACTGTGTACAATTCTGGGCACCATACTACAAAAAGGATATCCTGGAGCTAGAAAAGGTTCAGAGGAGGGCGACCAAACTAATTAAGGGCATAGAGACGATGGAATACAAGGAAAGGCTTGAAAGACTAGGCATGTTTACATTGGAAAAGCGGAGACTAAGAGGGGATATGATCAACATCTACAAATATATAAGGGGACAATACACAGAGCTTGCGCGGGACCTGTTTTTGGTTAGATCAACACAGAGGACTCGTGGACACTCGCTCAGGTTAGAGGAGAGGAGATTACGCACAATACGGCGTAAAGGCTTTTTCACGGTAAGGACAATACGTGTTTGGAATTCCCTGCCTGAGGGAGTTGTAATGGTGGAATCTGTCAACACCTTTAAGAATGGGTTAGATAAATTCCTAATGGATAAGGATATCCAGGGGTATGGTGCATAGTCATGTATTAGTTACTATAAATAGGGATAAAATGCAACGGCTGACAGCAGCATCAGTCAGAAATTTTAGTCAAATCATCATGCATAGGAGACCACAAATAGGTTGAACTCGATGGACAATTGTCTTTTTTCAACCTCAGATACTATGTTATTATGTTACTATGTTACTGTGCGGTGTAAAGTGACTGACGGACACTACTGTGCGGTGTAATGTGACTGACGGACACTACTGTGCAGTGTAATGTGACTGACTGACACTACTGTGTGGTGTAATGTGACTGACGGACACTACTGTGCAGTGTAATGAGACTGACACTAATGTGCAGTGTAATGTGACTGACGGACACTACTGTGCAGTGTAATGTGACTGACGGACACTACTGTGCGGTGTAATGTGACTGACGGACACTACTGAGATTTTAAACTAGGAGCCTGGGGGGAGGGTTTAGCTAGAAACTACGGGTCATGCAGTGAGAATAGTGGGGATGGCGGTAGTAAACGAAATGGGGGAGAAGTTGGGGGGAGGGTGGGTAAGAGCAGGCGGTAAGGTTACTAACATGGGTACTAAAAGAGATTTTACCAAAGCACTAACCAATGACGATTACAGGTCATCATTGCTACATAAGGTGAAAGATGTCCCTAACGCAAGGGAAAATACTTATCTTAGTTGTATGTATGTAAACGCCAGAAGCATTACTGGTAAAAAGGGTGAACTAGAAATACTTGCAGCAAGCAAACAGTATGATATTATGGGCATTACTGAAACTTGGTGGGATGAATCTCATGATTGGACAGTCAATCTAGAGGGCTATACACTGTTTAGAAGAGACAGACTAAATAAAAGGGGTGGAGGGGTGTGCCTTTACGTAAAGCCGTTTTTAAAACCTGATATACGGGAAGATATTCAGGAGGAGACTGTAGACACTGTCGAGACATTATGGGTAGAAATTGCATGCGGTGAAAAAGGAATAAAAAAGTTAGTATTGGGTGTAAGCTATAGGCCGCCTGGTATCAACTCATCTGATGAGGAATTGTTACTAAAGCAAATTGAAGGAGCATCAGGAGTAGGAGACATAGTAGTGATGGGAGATTTTAACTATCCAGAGATAAACTGGAAAAACGATTCATGTGATACTGCTAGGGGCAATATGTTTTTAAACACACTTAATGATAACTATTTAGTCCAACTAATTGAGGAACCAACTAGGTACAATGCAATCTTAGACCTGGTATTAACAAAACAATGGGGATTTGGTATCAAGTATTATAGAAGGGAGAACCCATAGGAAACAGCGACCACAATATGGTCACATTCAATATCAGTTTCCATAAACAGCCCTATACTGGCTCAACTAGGACTCTAAACTTTAGCAAAGCAAATTTTGAAAAGATGAGGGTATTTTTCAGGGATATTGAATGGGAAGGTTTGTTTTTCGGAAAAAATACTATGGAGAAATGGGAGGTACTAAAATTCCTGCTAGCTAAAAATACACTCAAATTTATTCCTATGAGCAGCAAAAAAAGGAATAAAAATCATAAACCGATGTGGCTTAACAAAAAGATTAAGGAACTTATGGGCAAGAAAAGGCGAGCATTTAAAAAATACAAATCTGATGGGGAAGCAGAGTCATTTCAGCACTATAAGGAATGTAACAAAATTTGCAAAAAGGAAATAAGAGAGGCTAAAGTAGAAACGGAAAAACAAGTAGCAAAGGAAAGCAAAGCGAATCCCAAAAAAATCTTTAAATACATTAATAGCAAGAGATTAAAGAAGGAAAGTATAGGCCCTTTGAAAGACAAGTTGGGAGTCTTAAGCAAAAATGATAATGACATAGCGGACACACTAAATTAGTTTTTTTCAACAGTATTCACTAGAGAGGACCCAATTCAGGGACTGACACACAATCTCAATAATGAGAATATCCCACTGATAGGTACTTATTTAAGCGAGGAAGTAGTCTGTGACTGATTAAAACATTTAAAGATTAATAAATCACCAGGGCCCGATGGTATTCACCCAAGGGTTCTAATGGAGCTTCACTCTGAACTGGCAAAACCGCTATCTTTGATCTTTAAGGATTCAGTTATATCAGGTATGGTTCCCAAAGACTGGCGTATAGCGGAAGTAGTGCCTATATTCAAAAAGGGAAGTAAATCTAAACCAGGTAATTATAGACCAGTTAGTCTTACATCTATAGTGGGGAAAGTATTGGAAGGTATTCTAAGAGATAGTATTCAGAAGTTCCTTAAAGTCAATAAGGTCATTAAAAGGAATCAACATGGGTTTATGAAGGACAGATCCTGTCAAACCAACTTACTTGGCTTTTATGAAACAGTAAGTGCAAACCTAGATCAGGGTAAAGACGTGGATGTAGTCTTTTTAGACTTTGCCAAAGCGTTCGATACTGTACCACACATGACACTTATCTACAAGCTACAAGAATCAGGGCTAGGAAGCACAATATGCACTTGGGTCAAAAACTGGTTAGATAATAGGGAGCAGCGCGTTGTGGTTAATGGATCTTTTTCAACTTGGACTGAAGTGCTAAGTGGTGTGCCGCAAGGCTCAGTATTAGGACCGCTATTGTTCAATATTTTCATTAACGACCTAACAGAAGGTCTAGAGAGCATGGTGTCAATTTTTGCAGATGATACCAAATTGTGTAAGGCTATAAATACAGAGGAGGATGCCGAGTCTCTTCAGAATGACTTAGTTAAATTAGAAGCATGGGCAGCCAAATGGAGAATGCGCTTCAATACAGACAAGTGTAAGGTAATGCACTGTGGTAACAAGAACAAAAATTACACCTACCTACTAAATGGGGTAAAATTAGGGGATTCTGTACTGGAAAAGGACTTAGGTGTCCTCATAGATAGCAAACTAAGCAGTAGTACCCAAAGTAGGACTGCAGCAAAGAAGGCTAATATGATATTAGCATGCATAAAACGGGGTATTGATGCTAGGGACGAGAGTATTATACTCCCGTTATATAAATCACTAGTGAGGCCAAACCTTGAATACTGTGTACAATTCTGGGCACCATACTACAAAAAGGATATCCTGGAGCTAGAAAAGGTTCAGAGGAGGGCGACCAAACTAATTAAGGGCATAGAGACGATGGAATACAAGGAAAGGCTTGAAAGACTAGGCATGTTTACATTGGAAAAGCGGAGACTAAGAGGGGATATGATCAACATCTACAAATATATAAGGGGACAATACACAGAGCTTGCGCGGGACCTGTTTTTGGTTAGATCAACACAGAGGACTCGTGGACACTCGCTCAGGTTAGAGGAGAGGAGATTACGCACAATACGGCGTAAAGGCTTTTTCACGGTAAGGACAATACGTGTTTGGAATTCCCTGCCTGAGGGAGTTGTAATGGTGGAATCTGTCAACACCTTTAAGAATGGGTTAGATAAATTCCTAATGGATAAGGATATCCAGGGGTATGGTGCATAGTCATGTATTAGTTACTATAAATAGGGATAAAATGCAACGGCTGACAGCAGCATCAGTCAGAAATTTTAGTCAAATCATCATGCATAGGAGACCACAAATAGGTTGAACTCGATGGACAATTGTCTGTTTTCAACCTCAGATACTATGTTATTATGTTACTATGTTACTGTGCGGTGTAATGTGACTGACGGACACTACTGTGCGGTGTAATGTGACTGACGGACACTACTGTGCAGTGTAATGTGACTGACTGACACTACTGTGTGGTGTAATGTGACTGACGGACACTACTGTGCAGTGTAATGAGACTGACACTACTGTGCAGTGTAATGTGACTGACGGACACTACTGTGCAGTGTAATGTGACTGACGGACACTACTGTGCGGTGTAATGTGACTGACGGACACTACTGTGCGGTGTAATGTGACTGACGGACACTACTGTGCAGTGTAATGTGGCTGACTGACACTACTGTGCGGTGTAATGTGACTGATGGACACTACTGTGCGGTGTAATGTGACTAACGGACAAATGTGACTGACGGACACTACTGAGCAGTGTAATGTGACTAATGGACTCTACTGTGTAGTGTAATGTGACTAACGGACAAATGTGACTGACGGACACTACTGTGCAGTGTAATGTGACTAACGGACAAATGTGACTGACGGACACTACTGTGCAGTGTAATGTGACTAACGGACAAATGTGACTGACGGACACTAATGTGCGGTGTAATGTGACTAGTGAACACTACTGTGCAGTGTAATGTGTCTAAAGGACATACTATGTGATGTGATGTAATGTGACTAGCGAACACTACTGTGCGGTGTAATGTGACTAGCGAACACTACTGTGCAGTGTAATGTGACTAATGGACACTACTATGAGGTGTAATGTGATTAGCGAACACTACTGTGCAGTGTAATGTGACTAGCGAACACTACTATGCAGTGTAATGTGAATTGGTACTATTCTGTGGTCCCTATATTTTTGGCGCTTCCCCCTGCTGGGGGAAGTGGCATGTGTAAAAGGGTGCTCTGCCTGGCGCAAAATGTAAAAGGGTGCTCTACCTGGAATAATGTGTGACTGGCTCTACCTGGTGCAATATGTAAAAGGGGGCTGTATCTGGCGTAATGTATATAAGGGACACTACCTGGCGTAATGTATATAAGGGGCACTACCTGGCGTAATGTATATAAGTGGTACTACTGTGTGGTGTAATTTTGAATAATGTTGACTACTGTGCGTAATAATTATTTTATGCCCCTATATTTTATGTAATTTTTTTATGACCCTATATTTATGGATCTTGAGGGTGGGGCACCAAAATGTCTAGTTACAGCTTTGAGGATGAGATCGGTCACATTTGTATTTGTAGAAAGGCGCAAAATTGATAGTTTGCAGGAGGGCGACGAACACCCTAGCACCGGCCCTGTGGACATGCCTGCGTTTTTCCAACCACTCCCAGAAAATGGTCAGTTGCCACCCACAAATGCCTTCTTCCTGTCAATCTCCGTGCGAACGCCCATGCAAATGAACTCTTCGTACAAACCCATCGCTGAGCGGTGATCCGCTTTGTACCCGTGCGATGTGCCTGTGCATTGAGGTGCAAATGAATGCGCGGTTTAGACCTGATCGCCCGCTGTACGAAAACGCAGCCTAGCGATCAGGTCTGAATTAGCCCCTTTGTGTCTGGAACAAACAATGCTGCCATGCAAGGGGAGCAAATACATTTATATTTCTGTGCAGGGTAAATACTGGCTGCTTCTGCATAGAGCCCACAAAAGTCAGGCAGCTTTATTTAGACACTGCAATTTAGATTTCAGTTTGGATACACCCAACCAAAATCTAACTCTCTCCTCACCAGTAGCGGCTCTTGCCACGGGCAAGCAGGCTTTTTGCCCGGGGCACCGCTACCCTGAGGGCGCCGCCGCCACCGTGGCAAGAGCCGCTACTAATCCACCCTCCCCGGCCCCCGGCTGCAGCGATCGCCGTGTGCGCCCGCTGCAGCCGGTGTCGCAGACTGACGCTAGAGGTCAAAATTGACCCCTAGTGTCAGTGCGGCGCAGCTATGGGAGATTGACGTCATGACATCTCTCCCATAGAGAGGAGCCAGCGCCTGGAGACAGCAGCAGCAGTGGTCCGGAAGCAGGAGCGAGGCTGGTAAGTATTGTTTTTTTGTTTTTTAGGGTGTCAAAGTGGCGCTACTACTGGGGACACATACTGGGGGCACTACTACTGAAGACACTACTACAGGGGGCACATACAGGGGGCACAGCTACAGGGGGCAGATCTACAGGGGGCACAACTACAGGGGGCACATACTGGGCACTGCTACAGGGGGCAAATCAACTGGGGGCACTACTACAGGGAGCACTGCTACAAGGGGCACAGCTACAGGGGGCACAACTACTAGGGGCACTGCTACAGGGGGAACAGCTACTGGGGGCAAATTAACTGGGGCCACAAGTACAGGGGTGCACAACTATTGGGGGCACAGCTACTGGGGGCAAATCTACAGGGGGCACAACTACTGGGGGCACAACTGCAGGGGGCACATACTGGGGTCACTGCTACAGGGTGCAAATCAACTGGGGGCACAGCTACAAGGGGCACAGCTACTGGGGGCACAGCTACAGGAGGCACTGCTACAGGGGGAACAGCTACTGGGGGAAAATTAACTGAGGGCACAGCTGCTGGGGGCACAATTACAGGGGGATAATTGTGGGCATGCCCCTTCCCTATGAAGAAGCCACACACCTGTTTTGGGGCGCGCGCCCTCGGCGTGAACCAACTGTATTTTACCTGGAGGGGGCCACAGGAAACTTTTGCCCTGGGCGCCACAAGGTCTAGAACTAGCCCTGCTCCTCACGATACCTCTGTACCACCTACAGTGCAGCATGGTTTTTTGTTTGCTTTACTTCCAAATTAGAATTGGGCCCATAGTGCAGGAGAAATTGTGTAAAATAGACTTTATTTACAGGATCTCTTTTTAACACTCTTTTCCCTTTTACAGAAATATGAGCATCTGTATCATATGTATCTGCATTTTATTTTACCAATTATTTATATAGCACACACATATTCTGCAGTGCTGTACAGATAATATTTTGCCCATTCACATCAGTCCCTGCCCCAGCGGAGCTTACGATCTACATTCCCTATCACATGTACACACAGACACATTCATGCTAGGGTTAATTTTGTTGGGAGCCAATTAACCTACCAGTATATTTTTGGATTGTGGGAGGAAACCGGAGTACTCGGAGGAAACCCACGCAAGCACTGGGAGAATATACACACTGCTCACAGTTAGGGACATGGTGGGAATCGAACCCATGACCTCAGTTCTGTGAGGCAGTAATGCTAACCATTACCCCATCCGTACTGCCTGTTTAGATGTATATAAGTAGCCACAGACTTCCCATAGCAAGTTATACTTTTCTTAGCAATTTTAAAATGTATTTGTAAAAGAAGAAGGTATAAAGCCTTGAAAATATTTAAGAGAAGAGGATGATTCCATCAGTCACCAAGAGATAAAATAAATGTAAACCAGTCAGAAATGCAGCTGTAACAATGAGCGTACAATGACAGTACAGTGCTCAGGTATGAAAGCAGTGAGCAATCCATTCAGACCAAATGCTTCCTGGACACCCTGATAAAGTGTTGTGTCAGTGCTGCTGTGAATACCTCACTGAGATTTTAGCGGCTGGAATATTTCCCTAGGATGAACTTGTTTGATGACTCTCAGCGCAAGGAGACACAGCTAATATATAAATGAAAGTCACAATACAACTCACCAAGACACCAGGGAACAAGGAATGAGAGGAAGAGACAGATGAGAAGCAGAAATGGAAAGTGAAAGAGTGATGATCTGAATAACAAACAGAGACAGGGGAAGAAATAGCACAAAAGATCAAGGAAAGAAGATATCGGAAACAGAAATGAACAAAGTTGTTTTATGCAGTAGGTAAATACATTTAAAGTGTCTCACTACACTTTATGTTCTCACATGAATATGACTTTATCTCATTATTAAACATTGGTTTTCGTTTTAGAGGAGTTTGATGTGCAGATTTCCTGAACAGCTACCCTGTAAATGTAGAATTATTACAATACAGTTCTGTAATAGTTTACAACAGTCTGCAGACTACATTGGCCATTGCCAGACATGAAACAATTAGAGTGTTTTATCGCATACTGCATTGAAACATAAAAGGTTTATTTACCAATCAGCAGTTTCACAAACCGCTGATTTGTGGTGAATTGGCCATGGGATTTAAGGCAATGATATTTTAAAGACATTTTAGGGAGCCATGCTGTGCCTAGTAGTAGTAAGGATAGAAATGTGCATATTTTAACTATAATGTGATGGGAAGGTTGCCAGTGCTAGAAGATAACAAAGAAATGCCAAAAATCCCACATCATACAGTATAAACAAAATGTAGTATGCCAGTGATAATGTCCACCAACAAGCTACTGGTAATGCCTATGAGTGTATTATCTCATTTATACCAATGGTAATGAAAACAACATGTCATATGCACTAATTATGCCTAACATAATCAAATATTCCAGCAACCAATAATATATGACAAGTTAGTTATAAATAATGCCTACCACGCAACATCTAATGTGTCATTAACAACACTATTAATTAGTGATGTGCACCGGACATTTTTTTTGGGTTTTGTGTTTTGGTTTTGGATTCGGTTCCGCGGCCGTGTTTTGGATTCGGACGCGTTTTGGCAAAACCTCCCTGAAATTTTTTTGGCGGATTCGGGTGTGTTTTGGATTCGGGTGTTTTTTTTACAAAAAACAGCTTAAATCATAGCATTTGGGGGTCATTTTGATCCCATAGTATTATTAACCTCAATAACCATAATTTCCACTAATTTCCAGTCTATTCTGAACACCTCACACCTCACAATATTATTATTATTTTTAGTCCTAAAATTTGCACCAAGGTCGTTGGATGACTAAGCTAAGCGACCCAAGTGGCCGACACAAACACCTGGCCCATCTAGGAGTGGCACTGCAGTGTCAGACAGGATGGCACTTCAAAAAAACACTCCCCAAACAGCACATGACGCAAATAAAAATGAAAGAAAAAAGAGGTGCAAGATGGAATTGTCCTTGGGCCCTCCCACCCACCCTTATGTTGTATAAACAGGACATGCACACTTTAACAAACCCATCATTTCAGCGACAGTGTCTTCCACACGACTGTGACTGAAATGACTGGTTGGTTTGGGCCCCCACCAAAAAAGAAGCAATCAATCTCTCCTTGCACAAACTGGCTCTACAGAGGCAAGATGTCCACCTCCTCATCGTCAGATTCCTCACCCCTTTCACTGTGTACATCCCCCTCCTCACAGATTATTAATTCGTCCCCACTGGAATCCACCATCTCAGGTCCCTGTGTACTTTCTGGAGGCAATTGCTGGTGAATGTCTCCACGGAGGAATTGATTATAATTCATTTTGATGAACACCATCTTCTCCACATTTTCTGGAAGTAACCTCGTACGCCGATTGCTGACAAGGTGAGCGGCTGCACTAAACACTCTTTCGGAGGACACACTGGAGGGGGGGCAACTTAGGTAGAATAAAGCCAGTTTCTGTAAGGGCCTCCAAACTGCCTCTTTTTCCTGCCAGTATACGTACGGACTGTCTGACGTGCCTACTTGGATGCGGTCACTCATATAATCCTCCACCATTCTTTCAATGGTGACAGAATCATATGCAGTGACAGTAGACGACATGTCAGTAATCGTTGGCAGGTCCTTCAGTCCGGACCAGATGTAAGCACTCGCTCCAGACTGCCCTGCATCACTGCCAGCGGATGGGCTCAGAATTCTTAGCCTTTTCCTTGCAGCCCCAGTTGCGGGAGAATGTGAAGGAGGAGCTATTGACGGGTCACGTTCTGCTTGACTTGACAAGTGTCTCACCAGCAGGTTTTTGAACCTCTGCAGACTTGTGTCTGCCGGAAAGAGAGATCCAACGTAGGCTTTAAACCTAGGATCGAGCGCGGTGGCCAAAATGTAGTGCTCTGATTTAAACAGATTGACCACCCGTGAATCCTGGTTAAGCGAATTAAGGGCTCCATCCACAAGTCCCACATGCCTAGCGGAATCGCTCCGTTTTAGCTCCTCCTTCAATCTCTCCAGCTTCTGCAAAAGCCTGATGAGGGGAATGACCTGACTCAGGCTGGCAGTGTCTGAGCTGACTTCACGTGTGGCAAGTTCAAAGGGTTGCAGAACCTTGCACAACGTTGAAAGCATTCTCCACTGCGCTTGAGTCAGGTGCATTCCCCCTCCTTTGCCTATATCGTAGGTAGCTGTATAGGCTTGAATGGCCTTTTGCTGCTCCTCCATCCTCTGAAGCATATAGAGGGTTGAATTCCACCTTGTTACCACCTCTTGCTTCAGATGATGGCGGGACAGGTTCAGGAGTGTTTGCTGGTGCTCCAGTCTTCGGCACACGGTGGCTGAATGCCGAAAGTGGCCCGCAATTCTTCGGGCCACCGACAGCATCTCTTGCACTCACCTGTCGTTTTTTAAATAATTCTGCACCACCAAATTCAATGTATGTGCAAAACATGGGACGTACTGGAATTTGCCCACATGTAATGCACGCACAATATTGGTGGCGTTGTCCGATGTCACATATCCCCAGGAGAGTCCAATTGGGGTAAGCCATTCTGCGATGATGTTCCTCAGTTTTCGTAAGAGGTTGTCAGCTGTGTGCCTCTTCTGAAAAGTGGTGATACAAAGCGTAGCCTGCCTAGGAACGAGTTGGCGTTTGCAAGATGCTGCTACTGGTGCCGCCGCTGCTGTTCTTGCTGCTGGAGGCAATACATCTACCCAGTGGGCTGTCACAGTCATATAGTCCTTAGTCTGCCCTGGTCCACTTGTCCACATGTCCGTGGTTAAGTTGACATTGGGTACAACTGCATTTTTTAGGACACTGGTGACTCTTTTTCTGACGTCTGTGTACATTCTCGGTATCGCCTGCCTAGAGAAGTGGAACCTAGGTGGTATTTGGTACCGGGGACACAGTACCTCAAGTAATACTCTAGTTCCCTACTTTCCTGTGAATTAACGGTGGATACCGGAAACACGTTTCTCACCGCCCAGGCTGCCAAGGCCTGAGTTATCCGCTTTGCTGCAGGATGACTGCTGTGATATTTCATCTTCCTCGCAAAGGACTGTTGGACAGTCAATTGCTTACTGGAAGTAGTACAAGTGGTCTTCCGACATCCCCTCTGGGATGACGATCGACTCCCAGCTGCAACAACAGCAGCGCCAGCAGCAGTAGGCGTTACACTCAAGGATGCATCGGAGGAATCCCAGGCAGGAGAGGACTCGTCAAACTTGACAGTGACATGGCCTGCAGGACTTTTGGCGTTCCTGTCTAAGGAGGAAATTGACACTGAGGGAGTTGGTGGTGTGGTTTGCAGGAGCTTGGTTACAAGAGGAAGAGATTTGTTGTCATTGGACTGCTTCCGCTGTCACCCAAAGTTTTTGAACTTGTCAATGACTTCTGATGAATGCGCTCCAGGTGACGTATAAGGGAGGATGTTCCTAGGTGGTTAACGTCCTTACCCCTACTTATTACAGCTTAACAAAGGCAACACACGGCTTGACAAATGTTGTCCGCATTTCTGTTAAAATAATTCCACACCGACGAAGTGATTTTTTTTGTAAATTGACCAGGCATGTCAATGTCCATATTCGTCCCACGGACAACAGGTGTCTCCCCGGGTTCCTGACTTAAACAAACCACCTCACCATCAGAATCCTCCTTGTCAATTTCCTCCTCAGAGCTAGCAACACCCATATCCTCATCCTGGTGTACTTCAACAGTGACATCTTCAATTTGACTATCAGTAACTGGACTGCTGGTGCTCCTTCCAGCACTTGCAGGGGGCGTGCAAATGGTGGAAGGCGCCACCTCTTCCCGTCCAGTGTTGGGAAGGTCAGGCATCGCAACCGACACAATTGGACTCTCCTTGGGGATTTGTGATTTAGAAGAACGCACAGTTCTTTGCTGTGCTTTTGCCAGCTTAAGTATTTTCATTTTTCTAGCGAGAGGATGAGTGCTTCCATCCTCATGTGAATCTGAACCACTAGCCATGAACATAGGCCGGGGTCTCAGCCGTTCCTTGCCACTCCGTGTCGTAATGGCATATTGGCAAGTTTACGCTTCTCCTCAGATGCTTTTAATTTAGATTTTTGGGTAATTTTACTGAACTTTTGTTTTTTGTATTTTACATGCTCTCTACTATGACATTGGGCATCGGCCTTGGCAGACGACGTTGATGGCATTTCATCGTCTCGGCCATGACTAGTGGCAGCAGCTTCAGCACGAGGTGGAAGTGGATCTTGATCTTTCCCTATTTTACCCTCCACATTTTTGTTCTCCATTTTTTAATGTGTGGAATTATATGCCAGTAATATATCAATAGCAATGGCCTACTGTACCGTACTGCTATATATTATATACTGGTGGTCAGCAAAATTATGCACTGTCCTACTACTGCGCACAACAACTAAAATGCACCACAGGTATGGATGGATAGTATACTTGACGACACAGAGGTAGGTAGAGCAGTGGCCTACTGTACCATACTGCTATATATTATATACTGGTGGTCAGCAAAATTATGCACTGTCCTCCTACTATATATACTGTGCAAAACTTAAATGCACCACAGGTATGGATGGATAGTATACTTGACGACAGAGGTAGGTAGTGCAGTGGACTACTGTACCGTACTGCTATATATTATATACTGGTTGTCAGCAAAATTATGCACTATCCTCCTACTACTGCGAACAACAACTAAAATGCACCACAGGTATGGATGGATAGTATACTTGATGACACAAAGGCAGGTAGAGCAGTGGCCTACTGTACCGTACTGCTATATATTATATACTGGTGGTCAGCAAAATTATGCACTGTCCTCCTACTATATATAATGCGCAAAACTTAAATGCACCACAGGTATGGATGGATAGTATACTTGACAACACAGAGGTATGTAGAGCAGTGGACTGCTGTACCGTACTGCTATATATTATATACTGGTGGTCAGTAAAAATTATGCACTGTCCTCCTACTACTGTGCACAACAACTAAAATGCACCACAGGTATGGATGGTTAGTATACTTGATGACACAGAGGTAGGTAGAGCAGTGGACTACTGTACCATACTGCTATATATTATATGCTGGTGTTCATCAAAATTTTGCACTGTCCTCCTACTACTGCGCACAACAACTAAAATGCACCACAGGTATGGATGGATAGTATATTTGACGACACAGAGGTAGGTAGAGCAGTGGCCTACTGTACTGTACTGCTATATATTATATACTGGTGGTCAGCAAAATTATGCACTGTCCTCCTACTACTGCGCACAACAACTAAAATGCACCACAGGTATGGATGGATAGTATACTTGACGACACAGAGGTAGGTAGAGCAGTGGACTACTGTACCGTACTGCTATATATTATATACTGGTGGTCAGCAAAATTATGCACTGTCCTCCTACTACTGCGCACAAAAACTAAAATGCACCACAGGTATGGATGGATAGTATACTTGATGACACAGAGGTAGGTAGAGCAGTGGATTACTGTACCGTACTGATATAATACTGGTGGTCACTGGTCAGCAAAATTCTGCACTGTCCTCCTACTATATACTACAATGCAGCACAGATATGGAGCGTTTTTCAGGCAGAGAACGGAGATATTTTCAGCACACTGAGCACAGATATTTGCAAGCACACTGAACACAGATATTTGCAGCACACTGAGCACAGATATTTGCAGCACACTGAACATAACTGAGAGAATGCTGCACATGTCCTCTCCCTATCATCTCCAATGCACGAGTGAAAATGGCGGCGATGCGCGGCTCCTTATATAGAATACTAATCTCGCGAGAATCCGACAGCTGGATGATGACGTTCGGGCGCGCTCGGGTTAACCGAGCAAGGTGGGAAGATTCGAGTCCGCCTCGGAACCGTGTAAAATGGGTGAAGTTCGAGGGGGTTCGGATTCCGAGGAACCGAACCCGCTCATCACTAATGGATAGTATACTTGACGACACAGAGGTAGGTAGAGCAGTGGTCTTCTGTACCGTACTGGTATATAGTATATACTGGTGGTCAGCAAAATTATGCACTGTCCTCCTACTATATATACTGCGCACAACAACTAAAATGCACCACAAGTATGGATGGATAGTATACTTGACGACACAGAGGTAGGTAGAGCAGTGGCCTACTGTACCGTACTGCTATATATTATATACTGGTGGTCAGCAAAATTATGCACTGTCCTCCTACTATATATACTGCGCACAACAACTAAAATGCACCACAGGTATGGATGGATAGTATACTTGACGACACAGAGGTAGGTAGAGCAGTGGACTACTGTACCATACTGATATAATACTGGTGGTCACTGGTCAGCAAAATTCTGCACTGTCCTCCTACTATATACTACAATGCAGCACAGATATGGAGCGTTTTTCAGGCAGAGAACGTATAATACTGGTGGTCACTGGTCAGCAAAATTCTGCACTGTCCTCCTACTATATAATACTGGTGGTCCCCAGTCCCCACAATCAAGCACACTGAGCACAGATATGGATCGTTTTTCAGGCAGAGAACGTAGATATTTTCAGCACACTGAGCACAGATATTTGCAAGCACACTGAGCACAGATATTTGCAGCACACTGAGCACAGATATTTGTAGCACACTGAACACAACTGAGAGAACGCTGCACGTCCTCTCCCTATCATCTCCAATGCACGAGTGAAAATGGCGGCGACGCGCGGCTCCTTATATAGAATACGAATCTCGCGAGAATACGACAGCGGGATGATGAAGTTCGGGCGCGCTCGGGTTAACTGAGCAAGGCGGGAGGATCCAAGTTTGCCTCGGAACCGTGTAAAATGGGTGAAGTTCGGGGGGGTTCGGATTCCGAGGAACCGAACCCACTCATCACTACTAATAATGTGCCCATCCCCTCTCCCTGTCCCCAGCGCTGCCTTCCCTTTATCTTCCAGCCCCCCTGTTTGTCCTACTCATATTTTTTTTTCCTTTTTTATTTATTTCTCTAATTTGCTCTCCCTCTCTGTGGTCCACCCCCCTATTTTTTATTTTTTCCTGCTTGTGCCTGCTCTGGGTGAAAGAAGAGGGAAAGAAAAAGGGGAGAACAATCAATCAAAACTGCAATGTTATGAGATCAATTTGAGTAGCAAAGGACGTAGTATTCTGTCTGTACAGGGTCACCCTAAACACTAAGCATGTTAAGTACAAGAAAGTCATAGGAATGTCTAAGCGGAGAACACTAAGCTCTGTCAGGTTATATTCCTGTACAAATAACAGAAGGTGGTTCAAATGCCTTCAATATTTTAGACTGCATATCAGAATCAAGCGAATCTCTGTAAGGTTCCCATTTCCCATAAAAGAAGACTACTCCTTTTTCCAAAGCTGGCATAATAGCCTGCTTATCATAATACAGTGTAGTAATTAACAATGTTTTTACTGCACCCAAAAATGGAGGGGTAGGTACGGTCCAGTTGCATAAAAAGAACCTTCTTTGCTAAAGTTACAGTTACGGTTGGGAGAGGGATAACATGCTTCCTATCAGGCCCAAGGCCCCATTCTTTAAAATTAGCACATAAGAGAGCTAAAGGGTTACTTTGTAAGGTGTAAGTAAAAAACATCATTAATATAAACCACTAATTTACCCCAAAACTTTCTTATTTTTGGGCATAACCAAAGATTGTGGAAAAAAGTCACATTAGGGTGTTTACATTTGAGGCAGTGACCAGACTCATCCGCTACCATATGCCGTCTACGGGCTTGAGAAATGTATACTCTATTAATCGTCTTAATATGAACATCCTGTAGCCAAGTACAGCGCAGAAATGTTAAAGTGGAGTCATAGTGTGCAAGGAGATCATCCAGATTGGACAATGTTGGTATATCCACCTTCCCAGACTCTATTATTTATTTATTATTATTTATTACCAGTTATTTATATAGTGCACACATATTCCGCAGCAGGTGAAGCAATATAAAAGACAGTAGGTTATGGAGTACATCAGGGGAAGTAGAGGCTCTACACTTTGACATAGTGGGCCGCGCATAACGAACAACCTAAAGATACATGTAAAATTGCTTATGGGGTATATAAAAAGTTTCATGTAGGGTGCTGAATGGTAGGAGAGTTCCTCCCGAGTCAAAGACATCTTTAACCTTGGCAACCCCCTTCTTCCTCCAGTGAAGGAAGAAGGAGTTATCCAGGCCTGGGGGGAACAGAGGGTTACCCAGGAAGGGAGCATATTTAGAGCAGTCATAAGGCCAAGACAGAGTTGTGCATATACCCCGCCAAGCCATTTAAGTGTCACAAAATAACACATTATTCAAAATATAGCTAGGAATAAGGCGTTTTGGAGAGTGGAGGAGAGAGGCTGCTGAAAACGAAGCAAACATAGCAGACTCAGTTTGTGGGTGGTTATAAGTGTGTCTATCTAAAAACCAATCACTAATATATCTGAAATTCACAGCCCTCATGAAGGTGAGTATATCAGGCAAGCCAAGACCTACCTTAAACCTAAGAAGACGTAATTCAGCTACAGCAATACGAGGGTGACCTCCTTTCTATAAAAGCGAGGTGAACAATTTGGTTAAAGCTGTGATAGCTGACAGGGTCAAACAAATAGGGAGCATTTGAATGGGGTAGGACAATTTAGGGAAGGCTACACTCTTTATCACGGCAATTCGAAATAAAAGAGATAAGGGTAGCAACTTCCAGGCGTCCAGCAAATTAGTCAGTTGGGAAAGAACCGTAGTGTAATTAAGGCGATACAGGGAAGACAAACTAATCGGGACATTAATACCCAAATACTTAAAGTGGGTGTGAGTAATTCGGAAATGGCTATACACAGAGTGTTGTAAATCCATAGAAGAAATGTTTGCTATTGGTATCAGTTCAGACTTAGAAAGATTAATCTTATGTCCCGCAAACAAACCAAAACAAGCTAAAAGAGAGAGTATGACCGGGATACAAGAGAGGGGGTTTGCTACAAAGAGGAGCATGTCATCTGCAAATAGGGACAACTTGAGCTCCACGGGTCGAATGGCAATACCACGGAAATGCATCGAAGACCTAAGCGCAATCGCCAGAGGTTCCAATGCAGCCGCAAAAAGTAAGGGCAGCATAGGGCACCCCTGGTGAGTGCCCCTGCACACATCAAAGGAGGCAGAAAGAAAACCATTGCTGAATACCTGGGTTGTCGGGGAGGAATACTAGGTGGACAACAAAGCTATAACCTGAGCCCAATGACACAATAGCTTGGGGGACAGAACTAGGGGTCAAGGCAGACGACTGTATCATGGAGATCACCTTACGTATATTGACAGTGGAATGATGACCCCATATGAAACCAGTTTGGTCGGGATCAATAATGGTGGATAAAATCAATTTCAGTCTATCAGAAATAATTTTCATAAAAAGCTTGTAATCTACATCTAGTAGAGAAATGGGCCTATAAAATGCAGGGAGTAGTGGGTCACGGCCCTGTTTGGGGATCACCTTAATGATGGCCGAATTAAAATAAGGGGGGAGAAAGTTGTCAATGAGGATGGAATTATAGGAAGAGAGTATTTTGAAAAATTCACCAGAAAAGCCATCCAGGCCCGGGACTTTAAATGATTTAAGTTTCTTAATACTGGATAGTACGTCTTCCAAGGTAATGGGGGCAATGAGCATGTTTGCTTACTCAGGAGAGATAGTGGGAAGGGTGACATGATCCCAAAAAGCCAGCTTCTGGTCGGCATCACTGTGAGGGTCTGAGTACAGCTCCATATAAAAAGTCCCAAACAAATCAGCTATATCCTGACCTTTAGTAATTGTAGCACCCTCAGGGGATCAAAGTGAAATAATAGATGCAGGGGTAGTATGTGAGCAAATAAGATTAGAGAGTAGGCATCCAGATTTATTGCCGTGTTTATAAAATCTACAATTCCTAGTAAAGGTATGGCGTACCGCAAATTGATCCAATACTATATTAAAGTGAGCTCTGGCCTTTTTATAAGCTTCCATAGTGACAGGGGGAGGGCGGGATTTAAAATCATCTGGAAGTAAGCTCAGATTGGGCCTGCAAATAAAGCTGGTTACTATCTTTTTTATATTTAGAGACAAAAGCAATTATTTCACCTTGTAGGACAGATTTAGCAGTTTGCCAATACAGGGAGGGGTTACCCACATGTTCAGCATTAGTGTGGTCATACTCACACCACTTTGCCTCCAGCATATTACGAAATTTAACTGAATTAGCAAGGACTGCCGGGAAGTGGCACAGCATATAAAATCCACAATCAATAACTGTAGCCAGAATGAAACCTATCAGAGCGTGGTCTGAGAGGCCAATGGGTTCAATGCCAGAATCTTCAATTCTAGTTAACAGAGATTCAGATGGCAACAGATAGTCTATTCTAGACAAAGTGGCGTGAGCAGCTGACAAACACGTATAATCCCTGTCCGTGGGATGCAACACCCTCCAAATATCCAGCAGCCGGAGGTCAGAGGCCAGCCGAGGGATAGAAACATAGAATTTGTCGGCAGATAAGAACCACTTGGCCCATCTAGTCTGCCCCTTTTTTTTTATTACATTATTTTTATCTCTAACCTTATTTGATCCTTATTTCTTTGTAAGGATATCCTTATGTCTATCCCATGCATGTTTAAATTTCTCTACTGTCTTAGCCTCTACCACCTCTGATGGGAGGCTATTCCACTTGTCCACTACCCTTTCTGTAAAATTATTTTTCCGCAAATTTCCCCTGAACCTCCCCCCCTCCAGCCTCAGTGCATGTCCTCGTGTTCTATTGCTTCTCTTCATTTGGAGAATGTTTCCCTCCTGGACTTTGTTAAAACCCTTGATATATTTGAAAGTTTCTATCATGTCCCCCCTTTCCCTTCTCTGCTCCAAACTACATATTGAGATTTCTTAGTCTTTCTGGGTATGTTTTGTGATGTACGCCATGCACCATTTTAGTTTCCCTCCTTTGTACAGTTTCTAATGTATTAATATCCTTTTGAAGATATGGCCTCCAGAACTGAATACAGTATTCTAGTTGAGGCCGTACCAATGACCTATACAGTGGCATTATTACTTCTTTCTTTCTGCTGCTGATTCCTCTCCCAATGCAGCCAAGCATCTGACTAGCCTTCCTCATTGCCTTGTTACATTGCTTACCTGCCTTTAAGTCATCTGAAATAGTGACTCCTAGATCCCTTTCCTCCTCAGTAGTTTCCAGTATAGTGCCATTAATACTGTATTTAGCTTTAGGATTTTTGAGACCCAAGTGCATGATTTTGCATTTTTTGGCATTAAACTGTAATTGCCAGACTCTTGACCATTCCTCTAGTCTACCTAGATCCTCAATCATTTGTTTTACCCCACCTGGTGTGTCTACCCTGTTGCATACCTTTGTGTCATCTGCAAAAAGGCATACTTTCCCTTTAATGCCATTTGCAATGTCACCAATAAAGATATTAAAAAGCACTGGTCCAAGTACAGATCCCTGGGGTACTCCACTGGTAACATTTCCCTCCTGTGAATGCACTCCATTTACCACAACTCTCTGTTTTCTATCCTTCAACCAAGATCTTATCCATTCAATAATCCTAATATCCAATCCCAAACTTTCAAGTTTATTTAGCAGTCTGCGAAGTGGAACAGTGTCAAAAGCCTTACTAAAGTCTAGATAAGCTATATCCATGGCTCCACCTTTATCCATCACTTTAGTCACACAATCAAAAAAGTCAATAAGATTTGTTTGACATGATCTCCCCCCAGTGAATCCATGCTGTTTGGGATCCTGTAAATTGCCGGATTTGAGATAATCTACAACTCTTTCTTTTAAGAGTGTTTCCATTAATTTCCCTACTACTGATGTAAGACTCACTGGTCTGTAGTTGTTTGCCTCTTCCTTGCTTCCACTTTTGTGCAGTGGGACTACGTATGCTCTTTTCCAGTCCTCTGGAATTACTCCTGTAGCTAATGACTGGTTGAATAATTCTGTCAATGGTGCTACCAGCACCTCTTTAAGTTCTTTTAGTATCCTTGGATGTATCCCATTTGGCCCCATAGATTTGTCCACTTTCAGCTTTGAGAGTTCTGTTAGGACCTTCTCCTCTGTAAATGTACTTGTTTCATTTTCCTGAATATCCCTGCAACTTAACTGTGGCCCCTTCCCCTCTCTTTCAGTAGTAAATACTGAGCAAAAATAATCATTAAGATGATCTGCTATTAAATTGTCTCCTTCAACAAAACTCCCAGTGTCCGTCTTTAGTTTTATAATTCCGCCTTTTGTTTTTCTCCTTTCGCTTATATACCTAAAAAAAGTTTTCCCTCCTTTACCCACTCACTGGGCCATTTTCTCCTCAGCTTGTGCCTTTGCACATCTGATTGCCTTCTTAGTCTCCATCTGTCTAACAAGATATATCTCTTTGTCTTCATTATTTTGTGTCTGCTTATATTTCCTAAAAGCCATCTTTTTTGCTCTCACAATATTTGCTACTTCTTTTGCAAACCACACTGGCTTCCTTTTCCTTGTGTTTTTCCTAACAGTTTTGATACAAAGGTCTGTTGCCTTCAATATTGCACATTTTAATGTTTCCCACCTCTCCTGCACTGCTTCCAAGTTCCTCCACTCTGCCAAAGAATCGCTTACACATTTTTCCATCTCTACAAAATTAGACTTCCTAAGATCCAACACCTTTGTTTTTGTATGGGACGAGTCAGTCTCTGTCTTAATGCTGAACCATACTGCTTGATGATCACTGGATCCCAGGTTTTCACCCACTTTTACGTCCGATAATCTGTCTCCATTTGTAAGTATTAAGTCTAATATTGCATCTTTCCGAGTGGGCTCCCTCACCAATTGGTGGAGGGATGCTCCCTGAAGGGAAATTAAAATGTCCCTACTTCTAATGGAAATAGCAACAGACACCTCCCAGTTTACATCAGGAAGATTAAAGTCTCCCATGATTATTACCTCTCCTTTTAATTACATTTTAGTTATGTCCTGCAATAGGTTCTTGTCGAGTTCCTCTTCCTGACCTGGTGGCCTGTATATCACGCCAATACGAATAATCGACTTTTACCCTGTTTCTATGGTCACCCAAAGGGCCTCAGTTTTTTATTCAATACTTTGTATTAATGTAGTATTTATGGTATTTTTTTACATACATTGCTACCCCTCCTCCGATTTTTCCAATTATGTCCTTCCTAAATAAAGTATATCCCGGTATTGCTATGTCCCAGTCATGATTTTCATTGTACCATGACTCTGTAATTGCCACAATGTCTAGATCATCCCTTGTCATTATTGCAGTTAGTTCTGGGATTTTATTTCCTAAGCTCCTAGCATTTGCACACATAGCTTTTAGAGTTTTGTTTGTGCTTTTTCTGTTCCTAGCTATGTTCTTCTCTCTGCCTATTTTTATTTGGTTTTGATCTGAATTATCTTCTGTTGCTGTGGATATGCTTCCTATTCCCTTTGCCCAGAGAAGGGGGAGTACGAGGGCGGGTTGGTGGGTGTTGTCTATCCATACATTATGAAACCACCGTGTTAAAGTCACCCCCAACAATAATGGATGAATCCAAATGTACAGAAAGTTTAGCTAACAACAATTGAAAAATACGTGAAGAATAAACATTTGGGGCGTAAAGATTACAAAGAACAAACTTGTCCCCCATGATTTGTATCTCAGTGATGGTATAATGACCTGAAGGGTCAGCGTAATCAGAAATCACTTTAAGGGAAAGTCGTTTACTAATTAAGGTAACACCTCTCTTCTTAGAAGAGTATGAATCCGAGGACATGACAGTATAACCCATACAATTTAGTTTAAGGATCTCAGGGGGTAACAAATACGTTTCCTGCAACATTACAATATCGACATGTAACTTACGTAAATAAGTAAACTTTTTTATATTTAATAGGGGAGTTAATTCCACCAACATTCCAGGAACTAATCTTCAGGGGTGCCCTGGCAGAGAGGGCATGAGAATATAGGCATCATTCAGCATAATAAGCATAACAGTACACAATAAGAACAGGAAATGAAAAAAAGGTATTACGTGCAACATGCAGGATAAAGAGAACCGGCAGTAAACAGGTCTCAGTAAGGCATTACAGTGATTGAGGGGAGAGGGAAAAATAAGGCAGGGGGATAGGAGAAAAACATAAAAATAGAAGAGGAGAACCATGGGGGGGGGGGGGTTCAGCAAGACAACAGCCATCTTGCAGGCCAGCAGGCCAAGAAATAGGACTTCCAGGCAATATACGAGAAAAACTTCAATATGAACAGGAGCATAACACGGAGGAAAGGGCTCAAAGGAGCAGCAGCTAATAAATGCAGTGCGCCCTCAATGAACAAGAAAACACGGATATACATAACAAAAATCAGATAAGGTAATAAGGGTGCATATAACTAGTAACGGAATAATCGTCACCACCAAAAACATATCAATTAATCATCATAGCAGCATGCGAGAAGAACAGGAAATCATAATAATAATTACATTTGCAACGGAGTAAATCAATAGAGAAAAATTATGGGAGGCACTTATGGGAGCTCAGAGGTAGGCGTGCCAACTGTAGATAAGTGTAAAAATCAACAATAAGATAAGGACAGTCATCCCTAAGTGTCCGCATGAGAAGAAGAAGAGTCACCGGCAGCATCGTCAGCGACTTCCTGTAAATATGCGGTGGCATCCTCCGGCATAGAAAAGTCTCAGAGAGAATCCGCAGTAAACAGACAGAGTCGTGGCGGGAACAATAAAGCGGAACGCCTGTCATCCTTGACCACACCAGTACATACAGGAGAAAAGGCCTTGCGAGCACGCGTAACTTCTGCAGAATAGTCCTGGAAAACAAACAGCTTGTGCCCATCCTATACCAAGGACCTCTTCCGTCTGGATGCATGCCAAATAGCTTCTCGATGCAGGAAATTGAGACACCGGAAGATCACCACACGTGGTCTGGCGTTAGGGTTATCACAAGGCGGCCCAAGGCGATGAGCCCGTTCAACTACCATATTGGAGCAATTGTCAGCAGTGTCTAAAAGTTCCAGCAAGGAGGTAGTAATAAAACGGGGCAAGTACTCACCCTTAATGGATTCCGGCAAACCTACAATGTGCAAATTGTTTCTCCTAGAGTGATTTTCTAAATTATCCAGCTTGTTAATAACTGCAGATGTTGTTTGTAAAAGGTATCATACTGCTGCTTCAAAGTAAACACATCTTGGAAGACTTCTCAAAACTCTGTCATCAGTAGTTTACACTTGTCTCTGCAGCTGTAAAATGTTACTATTAGACTCATGCAGTGCCTGCCTGAGTGAGTCAGCTTCTTCCTGCATCAGAGGGGCCATGGTATCCTTAATAGCTTGTACAATGTCTGAATAGGATGCAAATGTAGGAGCCATGGGACTCCCTGAGTGTGAGGTGGAGCTGCTGGAAAAGGGGGAGAAGAAGCCTGGGAGTGTGTTTGTGAGGAGGTAATCTTAGTTTCGCATCTCTCCTGCTGTTGGTGCTGGCGCTGTTGTTTGCTGGGCATGTAGCAAGTCAGAAACTTCTCCATATACTCCAGGGACACTCCTCAGTGTAGTGGTGGCGAAATTTTGTTTGTCAGGGACCTTAAATGGGTCCGAAAAGGGAGGGAAAGCTGCTGGCTTCCAGGTGCAGTTTCAGGCTGCAGCCATCTCCTTTGGGGGTGGGGCCAGAACGCTTCTAATTACTTTTAAATTACTTGCTTGTTATGCTCATTGCCAAGGGTGTAATGCTTGTTGCCAGGGGTTTCATGAGCTGGGTGTCATGCTCGTTGCCAGGGGTTTCATGCTGTCAGTGTCATGCTTGTTGCCAGGGGTGTAATGCTCGTTGCCAGGGGTTTCATGCGCTGGGTGTAATAATGGTTGCCGGGGTATTGCTCATTGCCAGGCGTTTCATGCTCTCAGTGTCATGCTCATTGCCAGGGGTGTAATGCTCATTGCCAGGGATTTCATGCTCTGGGTGTCCTTCTCATTGCCAGGGGTTTTATGCTCTCAGTGTCATGCTCATTGCCAGGAGTTTCATGCACTGGGAGTCATGCTCGTTGCCAGGGGGGTGTAATGTTCATTGCCAGGGGTTTAAAGCTTGTTGGCGCGTTACCGGCTCCCCCTCCTCTCACCTATAGTACTCCACTCAGGGGACGGAGTTACATGAAATGACAGGGTTGTGATGTCACAATGTAATCGTGTTATTTAGTGAAACTCTGCCCACCCTGAGTGGAGTGCTATGGGTGTTAGCAGCCAGCAGATGCCACGGCGGGCACCTGTGCGATTGCATGGCTCCCCCGCCGGTCGAAACAGCTCTGGCTGTGAGGTCCCCCATCCCTCTCAGCCCACTGACTCTAGATATCTCATGGTTCTGTGTTCTGTTTTTAATGTTTCCTCCTGACCTGTGATGAGTGGATATGCCACTAGACCAGAGGTTCCCAAACTGTGTGCCGTGGCTCCCTGGGGTGCCTTGGGACACTTGCAGGGGTGCCCTGGGTTGGTGGTCCAGGACCAATTCAAATTATTCATGGCCAATATAATAGGCAAAACCAGTGCTGGTGGCTGCCAGTCATAAAATATATGGCCAAATAGAAGCAAATCTTGTCCCTCACCACACAACTGACCCTAAGGATGACATATAAACGCGATCTACTTAATGTAATATTTCTTTCCAAATTTCTCAATAAGAAATTTTTGGCCTAGGGGTGCCGTGAAAAAAATTCTGATATTCTAGGGCACCGTGATTCAAAAAAGTTTGGATACCACTGCACTAGATTGTAACGTGATGATACGCACATAACTAAACAATCCATAAAACAAAGGGACCATCTCCGTTGCTACATATTGGGATGCCAACATTTACACTATACAGGGCAGGTGCCCAAGGCATGGCTGCTATACTTGTCTTATGTACTTTCAGAATTTTTTTCTTTTGTGCCATGTTGTACTCCTGTTAATTTAAATACTGTATTTAATTCACTAGCTCCTATTATCCCCCCGACACCTCTGCCACAGAACATTAGCCCAGATTTATCAAGCTTTGGAGAGTGATAAAGTACTAACCAAGCACATCATAACTGCCATGTTTGAAAAATGACAGTTAGGAGTTGATTAACTGGTACTTTACCATCGTGTAATTTATCACTCTCCATGTACACGCACACACATTCACGCTAGGATTAATTTTTGTTGGAAGCCAAAGCCAATTAAATTACCAGTATAATTTTAGATTGTGGGAGGAAACCGGAGTACCCGGAGGAAAGCCACGCAAGTACGGGGAGAATATACAAACTCCCCACAATTAGGGCCATTGTGGGAATTGAACCCATGACCTCAGTGCTGTGAGGCAGTAATGCTGACCATTACACCGTCCATACTTCCCATAATTGTCCGTAATTTGAATTGGCTGTACTGTTTTTGTTGCCATGTCCCTTCCTTGTTAGACCACACCCCTTTGCCATGCGCTGCAGACCGAAATCACCAGAAAAATGGTGCAACGGACATTTTCCCGGTGATTTGTGCATGCGCTATAGAGGTGTCCCCGGGAATAAGGCACGGGTGCCATGTTCCCGGAGCCCTGCACTGGCACAAGGCCAGCTGTCAGAGTCTACAGCGCTATTGTCAGAGAGGAGGGGGCCCCACACGTTTTATCATTTGTGTGTCTTTCTCTACAAATCAGTTCAGCTCTCCGTAAGCACCTGTAAATCCAAAAATTCAGAGGTCACCTTGGGAGGCCTAAATATAAAGAAAAGTCATACAAATTCAGCATAATATACTATTATTGCTAAACCTTATATTAGACACTTTTTGCAGAAAAGGTAGATCACAGCTGGCCTCACAACAAAAGCACTGATGCCAGGAAAATAGCTTCTAATTCACTTTATTTTTACAGCGGTAGAAGGAAAACTTGAGTGTTTTTGTTTAATGCTTGTTTCTTTTAACATCATCTGTGGTTTTTTAATGTGTTTATAAACAGAGAGCAGCAGCAGCAGCATTACCCAACCATAAAAATAAACCTCCTGCTCCTCTATTTCTCCTGTCACACTGCTTTGACAAAAAACAGTCAAAATGACAAAGTAGAGTATAGCATAAATTAACTCTTCATTGTCTAGAGTCTCTAGACAATATGATATAAGGTTTATTCTAAATGTTAACCATACTGATGTTATCAAGTCAAACCATAATTGCCTACTCTCCCGGAATGGCCGGGAGGCTCCCTAAAATCGGGTGACCCTCCCGGCCCCACGGAAGAGCAGGCAAGTCTCCCGATTCGCGGGGTCCCCCCTGCCCGTCCGCCCACTTAGTGTGTAAAGTGGGCGGTCAGGGCAATCGATGACGCGCGCCTTCATAGCCACGCCCCCTGCAGTGTAATGCCGGTGATCGCGGCATTACAGAGTGGGGGCGTGGCTTAAATGAGGTGTCATCGTGACCCCACCCTTGCTCCGCCTCCGGCCCACCCCCTCCTCTTCGTCACAGCCTCCCCTGCCCACCCTCTGAGCCGACCTGGCTGCTCTCTCCCGCAGAGAGCAGCCAGAATGTCGGTAACTATGAGTCAAACACCTGAAAAAAAAATTTCATCCCAAATACATCTTTGCAGTTGGTTTGGGACCACAGTGTGTTCTTTCTTGTGCTTATATTTTAATATATGGGGCCGGATGGAATGCAGTGTGCGACGGCCAGAGCTCCGAGATTTCGGCCGAACTTGTACGTTTTTTTAAAGCGACAATTATTTACAAGGCAAAACCAACCTAGTTTTGTCCGGTATCTCAGAGCTCCGGCCGTCTCACACTGCATTATGGCCCTCATTCCGAGTTGTTCGCTCGCAAGGCGAATGTAGCAGAGTTACACACGCTAAGCCGCCGCCTACTGGGAGTGAATCTAAACATCTTAAATGTGCGACCGATGTATTCGCAATATTGCGATCAAAACCGAGTTAGCAGTTTCTGAGTAACTCCAGACTTACTCTGCCTGTGCGATCAATTCAGTGCTTTTCGGTCCCGGCTGACGTCATAAACACACCCAGCGTTCGCCCAAGCACTCCCACCGTTTCTCCAGACACGCCTGCGTTTTTTCCGGAAACGGTAGCGTTTCCTGCCACACGCCCCTAAAACGCCGTACATCCGCCCAGTAACACCCATTTCCTGTCAATCACAATGCGTTCTCCGGAGCGACGAAAAAGCCGTGAGTAAAATTACTTTCTTCTTAGTAAAGTTACTTGACGCATGCGCAGTGCGAACATTACGCATGCGCACTAAGAGAATTCTCACTGCGATGCGATGAAAAATACCGAGCGAACAACTCGGAATGAGGGCCAATATCCGGTCCCTGGTATGTGAGTGTCTACTTTAAAACAGAAATTAGTGTACAGTATTATGTCCATTGCTATGACAATTATTATTATTATTGCCACCATATTATGCAAGCACTTTCCAGAGAAAATCAAATCATTAACCTCAGGGGCGGATTAAGGTTTCAGGCGCCCCTAGGCACAACAGTAACGGCCGCCCCCCTCTGCCCAATTTTATTATTGTCATTGGTCATTTAATGATTGGCAACTTACTATAATAATAAAAAGGCATGTACTATGACATTTTGTTTGATTTTGAATTATGTTTTCATATTACTTAGTAGGACAGCTTACAGGGGCAGTCTCGAAATGTCCTGTTTCTACTCTTCAAGACAGCGTATGTAACAGTAATGTAGAAATATTTTATAGGCACTGGTGCATTTTGCTCTAACAGTACTAAAACAAGCATCCAAGTGCCACCCCACCCCCCCAACAAGTGGTGCCCCTAGACACATGCCTCACATGCTTAATGGAAAATTCATCACTGTCGATGCCATATTACGTACTATGAGCTTACAACCTAAATTCCTTGCTACATTGCCTTGTGCATAATAGGGTCTGATTGCAGACAGATCTTTGTGCGTCAGCTGTGTAATGTTGCAATCTGCACTGATAGTGATGATGGCTATTGAACTTGGGGCCTAATTCATGTTTGTACGCACATGACTACGCAGCTGTGAATTCTCACCCTACAGACTTGCTAATCATCGCAAATGAAGCTGCCACCCAGAAAAGAGTATAGAAACCCAAGAGCCATTGCAAAGTCCTCAGCAATGACATACACATACGCAGCATTGATGCAATAATGAGGAACATCGACTCGCTGACTGAATCTATGGTCAGCTGATTAGTAGAGATGAGCGGGTTCGGTTCCTCGGAATCCGAACCCGCCCGAACTTCATGTTTTTTTACACGGGTCTGAGCGACTCGGATCTTCCCGCCTTGCTCGGTTAACCCGAGCGCGCCCGAACGTCATCATCACGCTGTCGGATTCTCGCGAGGCTCGGATTCTATCGCGAGACTCGGATTCTATATAAGGAGCCGCGCGTCGCCGCCATTTTTCACACGTGCATTGAGATTCATAGGGAGAGGACGTGGCTGGCGTCCTCTCCGTTTATAGAGATTCGAGAAGAGAGTGAGACAGAGAGAGACACAGTAGTAATTTGGGGAGCATTAGGAGGAGTACTACTACTACTAGTACTTGCTGAAGTGATAGAGAGAGATAGTGTGACTGTATTATCTGACTTGTGGGGGAGACACTGACAGTGGGGAGCAGTTAGAGTCTGAGAGCAGGACTCAGGACTCAGGAGTACATATAACGTACAGTGCACACTTTTGCTGCCAGAGTGCCAGCCACACTGCCATTGTTTGTGACCACACTGACCACCAGTATAATATATATTGTGATTGTCTGCTTAGGACTCAGGAGTACTACTTGCAAGTTGCTGATAGTGTGACCAGTGACCTGACAACCAGTTTAATAATCACCACCAGTTTATGAGTTTAATATATATATATATATATATATATATATAATTGTATATAATATATATATAATATTGTATACCACCTAGCACCTACCCGTGTTTTTTTTTTTTTTCTTTCTTCTTTATACATACTACTATAGTAGCTTACTGTAGCAGTCTGCGGTGCTGCTGAGCTGACAGTGTCCAGCAGGTCCGTCATCAGTCATTACATAATAAATATATAATATATACCTGTCCGGCTGCAGTACTAGTGATATTATATATACATATATATTGATTTCATCTCATTATCACCCAGTCTATATTATCAGCAGACACAGTACGTTAGTCCACGGCTGTAGCTACCTCTGTGTCGGCACTCGGCAGTCCATCCATAATTGTATACCACCTACCCGTGGTTGTTTTTTTTTTCTTTCTTCTTTATACATACTACTATAGTAGCTTACTGTAGCAGTCTGCGGTGCTGCTGAGCTGACAGTGTCCAGCAGGTCCGTCATCAGTCATTACATAATAAATATATAATATATACCTGTCCGGCTGCAGTACTAGTGATATTATATATACATATATATTGATTTCATCTCATTATCATCCAGTCTATATTATCAGCAGACACAGTACATTAGTCCACGGCTGTAGCTACCTCTGTGTCGGCACTCGGCAGTCCATCCATAATTGTATACCACCTACCCGTGGTTGTTTTTTTTTTCTTTCTTCTTTATACATACTACTATAGTAGCTTACTGTAGCAGTCTGCGGTGCTGCTGAGCTGACAGTGTCCAGCAGGTCCGTCATCAGTCATTACATAATAAATATATAATATATACCTGTCCGGCTGCAGTACTAGTGATATTATATATACATATATATTGATTTCATCTCATTATCATCCAGTCTATATTATCAGCAGACACAGTACGTTAGTCCACGGCTGTAGCTACCTCTGTGTCGGCACTCGGCAGTCCATCCATAATTGTATACCACCTACCCGTGGTTGTTTTTTTTTCTTTCTTCTTTATACATACTACTATAGTAGCTTACTGTAGCAGTCTGCGGTGCTGCTGAGCTGACAGTGTCCAGCAGGTCCGTCATCAGTCATTACATAATAAATATATAATATATACCTGTCCGGCTGCAGTACTAGTGATATTATATATACATATATATTGATTTCATCTCATTATCATCCAGTCTATATTAGCAGCAGACACAGTACGGTAGTCCACGGCTGTAGCTACCTCTGTGTCGGCACTCGGCAGTCCATCCATAATTGTATACCACCTACCCGTGGTTGTTGTTTTTTTCTTTCTTCTTTATACATACTACTATAGTAGCTTACTGTAGCAGTCTGCGGTGCTGCTGAGCTGACAGTGTCCAGCAGGTCCGTCATCAGTCATTACATAATAAATATATAATATATACCTGTCCGGCTGCAGTACTAGTGATATTATATATACATATATATTGATTTCATCTCATTATCATCCAGTCTATATTAGCAGCAGACACAGTACGGTAGTCCACGGCTGTAGCTACCTCTGTGTCGGCACTCGGCAGTCCATCCATAATTGTATACCACCTACCCGTGGTTGTTTTTTTTTCTTTCTTCTTTATACATACTACTATAGTAGCTTACTGTAGCAGTCTGCGGTGCTGCTGAGCTGACAGTGTCCAGCAGGTCCGTCATCAGTCATTACATAATAAATATATAATATATACCTGTCCGGCTGCAGTACTAGTGATATTATATATACATATATATTGATTTCATCTCATTATCATCCAGTCTATATTATCAGCAGACACAGTACGTTAGTCCACGGCTGTAGCTACCTCTGTGTCGGCACTCGGAAGTCCATCCATAATTGTATACCACCTACCCGTGGTTGTTTTTTTCTTTCTTTCTTCTTTATACATACTACTATAGTAGCTTACTGTAGCAGTCTGCGGTGCTGCTGAGCTGACAGTGTCCAGCAGGTCCGTCATCAGTCATTACATAATAAATATATAATATATACCTGTCCGGCTGCAGTACTAGTGATATTATATATACATATATATTGATTTCATCTCATTATCATCCAGTCTATATTAGCAGCAGACACAGTACGGTAGTCCACGGCTGTAGCTACCTCTGTGTCGGCACTCGGCAGTCCATCCATAATTGTATACCACCTACCCGTGGTTGTTGTTTTTTTCTTTCTTCTTTATACATACTACTATAGTAGCTTACTGTAGCAGTCTGCGGTGCTGCTGAGCTGACAGTGTCCAGCAGGTCCGTCATCAGTCATTACATAATAAATATATAATATATACCTGTCCGGCTGCAGTACTAGTGATATTATATATACATATATATTGATTTCATCTCATTATCATCCAGTCTATATTAGCAGCAGACACAGTACGGTAGTCCACGGCTGTAGCTACCTCTGTGTCGGCACTCGGCAGTCCATCCATAATTGTATACCACCTACCCGTGGTTGTTTTTTTTTTCTTTCTTCTTTATACATACTACTATAGTAGCTTACTGTAGCAGTCTGCGGTGCTGCTGAGCTGACAGTGTCCAGCAGGTCCGTCATCAGTCATTACATAATAAATATATAATATATACCTGTCCGGCTGCAGTACTAGTGATATTATATATACATATATATTGATTTCATCTCATTATCATCCAGTCTATATTATCAGCAGACACAGTACGTTAGTCCACGGCTGTAGCTACCTCTGTGTCGGCACTCGGCAGTCCATCCATAATTGTATACCACCTACCCGTGGTTGTTTTTTTTTCTTTCTTCTTTATACATACTACTATAGTAGCTTACTGTAGCAGTCTGCGGTGCTGCTGAGCTGACAGTGTCCAGCAGGTCCGTCATCAGTCATTACATAATAAATATATAATATATACCTGTCCGGCTGCAGTACTAGTGATATTATATATACATATATATTGATTTCATCTCATTATCATCCAGTCTATATTATCAGCAGACACAGTACGTTAGTCCACGGCTGTAGCTACCTCTGTGTCGGCACTCGGCAGTCCATCCATAATTGTATACCACCTACCCGTGGTTGTTTTTTTTTTCTTTCTTCTTTATACATACTACTATAGTAGCTTACTGTAGCAGTCTGCGGTGCTGCTGAGCTGACAGTGTCCAGCAGGTCCGTCATCAGTCATTACATAATAAATATATAATATATACCTGTCCGGCTGCAGTACTAGTGATATTATATATACATATATATTGATTTCATCTCATTATCATCCAGTCTATAATAGCAGCAGACACAGTACGGTAGTCCACGGCTGTAGCTACCTCTGTGTTGGCACTCGGCAGTCCATCCATAATTGTATACCACCTACCCGTGGTTGTTTTTTTTTCTTTCTTCTTTATACATACTACTATAGTAGCTTACTGTAGCAGTCTGCGGTGCTGCTGAGCTGACAGTGTCCAGCAGGTCCGTCATCAGTCATTACATAATAAATATATAATATATACCTGTCCGGCTGCAGTACTAGTGATATTATATATACATATATATTGATTTCATCTCATTATCATCCAGTCTATATTATCAGCAGACACAGTACGGTAGTCCACGGCTGTAGCTACCTCTGTGTCGGCACTCGGCAGTCCATCCATAAGTATACTAGTATCCATCCATCTCCATTGTTTACCTGAGGTGCCTTTTAGTTGTGCCTATTAAAATATGGAGAACAAAAATGTTGAGGTTCCAAAATTAGGGAAAGATCAAGATCCACTTCCACCTCGTGCTGAAGCTGCTGCCACTAGTCATGGCCGAGACGATGAAATGCCAGCAACGTCGTCTGCCAAGGCCGATGCCCAATGTCATAGTACAGAGCATGTAAAATCCAAAACACCAAATATCAGTAAAAAAAGGACTCCAAAACCTAAAATAAAATTGTCGGAGGAGAAGCGTAAACTTGCCAATATGCCATTTACCACACGGAGTGGCAAGGAACGGCTGAGGCCCTGGCCTATGTTCATGGCTAGTGGTTCAGCTTCACATGAGGATGGAAGCACTCAGCCTCTCGCTAGAAAAATGAAAAGACTCAAGCTGGCAAAAGCACCGCAAAGAACTGTGCGTTCTTCGAAATCCCAAATCCACAAGGAGAGTCCAATTGTGTCGGTTGCGATGCCTGACCTTCCCAACACTGTACGTGAAGAGCATGCGCCTTCCACCATTTGCACGCCCCCTGCAAGTGCTGGAAGGAGCACCCGCAGTCCAGTTCCTGATAGTCAGATTGAAGATGTCAGTGTTGAAGTACACCAGGATGAGGAGGATATGGGTGTTGCTGGCGCTGGGGAGGAAATTGACCAGGAGGATTCTGATGGTGAGGTGGTTTGTTTAAGTCAGGCACCCGGGGAGACACCTGTTGTCCGTGGGAGGAATATGGCCATTGACATGCCTGGTGAAAATACCAAAAAAATCAGCTCTTCGGTGTGGAAGTATTTCAACAGAAATGCGGACAACAGGTGTCAAGCCGTGTGTTGCCTTTGTCAAGCTGTAATAAGTAGGGGTAAGGACGTTAACCACCTCGGAACATCCTCCCTTATACGTCACCTGCAGCGCATTCATAATAAGTCAGTGACAAGTTCAAAAACTTTGGGTGACAGCGGAAGCAGTCCACTGACCAGTAAATCCCTTCCTCTTGTAACCAAGCTCACGCAAACCACCCCACCAACTCCCTCAGTGTCAATTTCCTCCTTACCCAGGAATGCCAATAGTCCTGCAGGCCATGTCACTGGCAATTCTGACGAGTCCTCTCCTGCCTGGGATTCCTCCGATGCATCCTTGAGTGTAATGCCTACTGCTGCTGCTGTTGTTGCTGCTGGGAGTCGATCGTCATCCCAGAGGGGAAGTCGTAAGCCCACTTGTACTACTTCCAGTAAGCAATTGACTGTCCAACAGTCCTTTGCGAGGAAGATGAAATATCACAGCAGTCATCCTGCTGCAAAGCGGATAACTGAGGCCTTGACAACTATGTTGGTGTTAGACGTGCGTCCGGTATCCGCCGTTAGTTCACAGGGAACTAGACAATTTATTGAGGCAGTGTGCCCCCGTTACCAAAAACCATCTAGGTTCCACTTCTCTAGGCAGGCGATACCGAGAATGTACACGGACGTCAGAAAAAGACTCACCAGTGTCCTAAAAAATGCAGTTGTACCCAATGTCCACTTAACCACGGACATGTGGACAAGTGGAGCAGGGCAGGGTCAGGACTATATGACTGTGACAGCCCACTGGGTAGATGTATGGACTCCCGCCGCAAGAACAGCAGCGGCGGCACCAGTAGCAGCATCTCGCAAACGCCAACTCTTTCCTAGGCAGGCTACGCTTTGTATCACCGCTTTCCAGAATACGCACACAGCTGAAAACCTCTTACGGCAACTGAGGAAGATCATCGCGGAATGGCTTACCCCAATTGGACTCTCCTGTGGATTTGTGGCATCGGACAACGCCAGCAATATTGTGTGTGCATTAAATATGGGCAAATTCCAGCACGTCCCATGTTTTGCACATACCTTGAATTTGGTGGTGCAGAATTTTTTAAAAACCGACAGGGGTGTGCAAGAGATGCTGTCGGTGGCCAGAAGAATTGCGGGACACTTTCGGCGTACAGGCATCACGTACAGAAGACTGGAGCACCACCAAAAACAACTGAACCTGCACCGCCATCATCTGAAGCAAGAAGTGGTAACGAGGTGGAATTCAACCCTCTATATGCTTCAGAGGTTGGAGGAGCAGCAAAAGGCCATTCAAGCCTATACAATTCAGCACGATATAGGAGGTGGAATGCACCTGTCTCAAGCGCAGTGGAGAATGATTTCAACATTGTGCAAGGTTCTGATGCCCTTTGAACTTGCCACACGTGAAGTCAGTTCAGACACTGCCAGCCTGAGTCAGGTCATTCCCCTCATCAGGCTTTTGCAGAAGAAGCTGGAGACATTGAAGGAGGAGCTAACACAGAGCGATTCCGCTAGGCATGTGGGACTTGTGGATGGAGCCCTTAATTCGCTTAACAAGGATTCACGGGTGGTCAATCTGTTGAAATCAGAGCACTACATTTTGGCCACCATGCTCGATCCTAGATTTAAAGCCTACCTTGGATCTCTCTTTCCGGCAGACACAAGTCTGCTGGGGTTCAAAGACCTGCTGGTGAGAAAATTGTCAAGTCAAGCGGAACGCGACCTGTCAACATCTCCTCCTTCACATTCTCCCGCAACTGGGGGTGCGAGGAAAAGGCTCAGAATTCCGAGCCCACCCGCTGGCGGTGATGCAGGGCAGTCTGGAGCGACTGCTGATGCTGACATCTGGTCCGGACTGAAGGACCTGACAACGATTACGGACATGTCGTCTACTGTCACTGCATATGATTCTCTCACCATTGAAAGAATGGTGGAGGATTATATGAGTGACCGCATCCAAGTAGGCACGTCACACAGTCCGTACTTATACTGGCAGGAAAAAGAGGCAAGTTGGAGGCCCTTGCACAAACTTGCTTTATTCTACCTAAGTTGCCCTCCCACAAGTGTGTACTCCGAAAGAGTGTTTAGTGCCGCCGCTCACCTTGTCAGGAATCGGCGTACGAGGTTACATCCAGAAAATGTGGAGAAGATGATGTTCATTAAAATGAATTATAATCAATTCCTCCGTGGAGACATTGACCAGCAGCAATTGCCTCCACAAAGTACACAGGGAGCTGAGATGGTGGATTCCAGTGGGGACGAATTGATAATCTGTGAGGAGGGGGATGTACACGGTGATATATCGGAGGATGATGATGAGGTGGACATCTTGCCTCTGTAGAGCCAGTTTGTGCAAGGAGAGATTAATTGCTTCTTTTTAGGTGGGGGTCCAAACCAACCCGTCATTTCAGTCACAGTCGTGTGGCAGACCCTGTCACTGAAATGATGGGTTGGTTAAAGTGTGCATGTCCTGTTTATACAACATAAGGGTGGGTGGGAGGACCCAAGGACAATTCCATCTTGCACCTCTTTTTTCTTTAATTTTTCTTTGCGTCATGTGCTGTTTGGGGAGTATTTTTTGGAAGGGCCATCCTGCGTGACACTGCAGTGCCACTCCTAGATGGGCCCGGTGTTTGTGTCGGCCACTAGGGTCGCTTATCTTACTCACACAGCTACCTCATTGCGCCTCTTTTTTTCTTTGCGTCATGTGCTGTTTGGGGAGGGTTTTTTGGAAGGGCCATCCTGCGTGACACTGCAGTGCCACTCCTAGATGGGCCCGGTGTTTGTGTCGGCCACTAGGGTCGCTTATCTTACTCACACAGCTACCTCATTGCGCCTCTTTTTTTCTTTGCGTCATGTGCTGTTTGGGGAGGGTTTTTTGGAAGGGCCATCCTGCGTGACACTGCAGTGCCACTCCTAGATGGGCCCGGTGTTTGTGTCGGCCACTAGGGTCGCTTATCTTACTCACACAGCTACCTCATTGCGCCTCTTTTTTTCTTTGCGTCATGTGCTGTTTGGGGAGGGTTTTTTGGAAGGGCCATCCTGCGTGACACTGCAGTGCCACTCCTAGATGGGCCAGGTGTTTGTGTCGGCCACTAGGGTCGCTTATCTTACTCACACAGCTACCTCATTGCGCCTCTTTTTTTCTTTGCGTCATGTGCTGTTTGGGGAGGGTTTTTTGGAAGGGACATCCTGCGTGACACTGCAGTGCCACTCCTAGATGGGCCCGGTGTTTGTGTCGGCCACTAGGGTCGCTTATCTTACTCACACAGCTACCTCATTGCGCCTCTTTTTTTCTTTGCGTCATGTGCTGTTTGGGGAGGGTTTTTTGGAAGGGCCATCCTGCGTGACACTGCAGTGCCACTCCTAGATGGGCCCGGTGTTTGTGTCGGCCACTAGGGTCGCTTATCTTACTCACACAGCTACCTCATTGCGCCTCTTTTTTTCTTTGCGTCATGTGCTGTTTGGGGAGGGTTTTTTGGAAGGGACATCCTGCGTGACACTGCAGTGCTACTCCTAGATGGGCCCGGTGTTTGTGTCGGCCACTAGGGTCGCTTATCTTACTCACACAGCTACCTCATTGCGCCTCTTTTTTTCTTTGCGTCATGTGCTGTTTGGGGAGGGTTTTTTGGAAGGGCCATCCTGCGTGACACTGCAGTGCCACTCCTAGATGTTCCAGGTGTTTGTGTCGGCCACTAGGGTCGCTTATCTTACTCACACAGCTACCTCATTGCGCCTCTTTTTTCTTTGCGTCATGTGCTGTTTGGGGAGGGTTTTTTGGAAGGGACATCCTGCGTGACACTGCAGTGCCACTCCTAGATGGGCCCGGTGTTTGTGTCGGCCACTAGGGTCGCTTATCTTACTCACACAGCTACCTCATTGCGCCTCTTTTTTTCTTTGCGTCATGTGCTGTTTGGGGAGGGTTTTTTGGAAGGGACATCCTGCGTGACACTGCAGTGCCACTCCTAGATGGGCCCGGTGTTTCTGTCGGCCACTAGGGTCGCTTATCTTACTCACACAGCTACCTCATTGCGCCTCTTTTTTTCTTTGCGTCATGTGCTGTTTGGGGAGGGTTTTTTGGAAGGGACATCCTGCGTGACACTGCAGTGCCACTCCTAGATGGGCCCGGTGTTTGTGTCGGCCACTAGGGTCGCTTATCTTACTCACACAGCTACCTCATTGCGCCTCTTTTTTTCTTTGCGTCATGTGCTGTTTGGGGAGGGTTTTTTGGAAGGGCCATCCTGCGTGACACTGCAGTGCCACTCCTAGATGGGCCCGGTGTTTGTGTCGGCCACTAGGGTCGCTTATCTTACTCACACAGCTACCTCATTGCGCCTCTTTTTTTCTTTGCGTCATGTGCTGTTTGGGGAGGGTTTTTTGGAAGGGACATCCTGCGTGACACTGCAGTGCCACTCCTAGATGGGCCCGGTGTTTGTGTCGGCCACTAGGGTCGCTTATCTTACTCACACAGCTACCTCATTGCGCCTCTTTTTTTCTTTGCGTCATGTGCTGTTTGGGGAGGGTTTTTTGGAAGGGACATCCTGCGTGACACTGCAGTGCCACTCCTAGATGGGCCCGGTGTTTGTGTCGGCCACTAGGGTCGCTTATCTTACTCACACAGCTACCTCATTGCGCCTCTTTTTTTCTTTGCGTCATGTGCTGTTTGGGGAGGGTTTTTTGGAAGGGCCATCCTGCGTGACACTGCAGTGCCACTCCTAGATGGGCCAGGTGTTTGTGTCGGCCACTAGGGTCGCTTATCTTACTCACACAGCTACCTCATTGCGCCTCTTTTTTTCTTTGCGTCATGTGCTGTTTGGGGAGTGTTTTTTGGAAGGGCCATCCTGCGTGACACTGCAGTGCCACTCCTAGATGGGCCAGGTGTTTGTGTCGGCCACTAGGGTCGCTTAGCTTAGTCATCCAGCGACCTCGGTGCAAATTTTAGGACTAAAAATAATATTGTGAGGTGTGAGGTATTCAGAATAGACTGAAAATGAGTGGAAATTATAGTTTTTGAGGTTAATAATACTTTGGGATCAAAATGACCCCCAAATTCTATGATTTAAGCTGTTTTTTAGTGTTTTTTTGAAAAAAACACCCGAATCCAAAACACACCCGAATCCGACAAAAAAAATTCGGTGAGGTTTTGCCAAAACGCGGTCGAACCCAAAACACGGTCGCGGAACCGAACCCGAAACCAAAACACAAAACCCGAAAAATTTCAAGTGCACATCTCTACTGATTAGTCACAGCATTAGTGACACTGGTGTAATGTTTCTCTACATACATGATTGCAGCTAAAATCACAAACATGCCCTTAATAGAGCTGTCACACACATGTGTTTTTACCTCCCCTGAACAATCCCTTCCTGTCAGTCACTCTGTGTAAAGGGCCCTACACATTTAACGATCTGCCGCCGAGCTGCCCGACGGCGGATACGGCCGACGGGTGACCCGGCGGCGGAGGGGGCAGTGACGGGGGGAGTGAAGTTCCTTCACTCCCTCCGTCTCCCGGCTCCATAGAAGTGCAGGCAAATATGGACGAGATCGTCCATATTGGCCTATATGCACAGCCGACGGGGCACCAGCTATGAACGAGCGCGGGGCCGTGCATCATTCATCGCTTGTGCCTCCACACTGAAAGATATTAACGGTATCTCGTTCATTAATGAACGAGATCGTTCATATCTTTCAGTCAGATCAACCAGTGTGTAGGGCCTATTTGAAATCTCACTGCGGAATTGCAAAGGTACTTTTGCATGTACAATTGCAGCACATGAGCAGTCTGACAATAATCGCTCAGTTACGTGAACATCGGTATTGCGGAGAAACACAAATTAGGCCCTTAGGCAAGATCTGCAATTATTTCCAAGTTGCAGAATCACATGCAACTATGAATCAGGCTCTGTATGTGCATGGAAGACAAACTCACAGCAAAAATAATGCACTGTGGACCAGATTTCTTTACTGTATTTTGCCTCGTAAATAACCTTACTGATCTTTAGATAAATGTGCTGTCCCTGGATTTCAGCTGTGCAATTACTTCTCTCTCACTCATTGAGAACAGACTTTTATTGGTAGTTCAATCTAATAACAATAGAACTGTTTATGAATTGATAGTGTTACTCTCAGTTATTCTATATCATATTAGGCACTTTTGTTATTTATTGCTTAGCAAAGCATACACGGTACTTGTCCATGCTTAACCCAAAGGATATGGCACAGATTGGTGCTGTTGTAATTTACTACGTAGGCTAGAATAGTAACAGTCCCATAGGTACTGATATTGGCATCTTATTAAAGCTTGGTGCAATGTCAGAGTGTGTAATAATAAAAACAAATGGGCTTAGTTAGGTTTAAAACTAAATAGCCAGAGGTAGGTAGTAAGTTATTGGGTAATAAATAACCTAAACCTCAACAAAGGTTTAGGCTATACACATGACAATGTAATAACCCATGGATTGTTTTTTTATTTTTATGTTGTATGTAGGATGGAAGATGTGTGACTACTGTATATAAACCGTAGAAGTTCTATAATCTCATTAGCAGTGTTCTGCTTAGTGCCATTGGGCTCTCCTTGTAACCTTACTGAATGAAGCATGTGTAGATGTACTGTCACTACTGGGAGGTTGTAGATGAAGATACAGTAGTGTCACCAGCTCTGCTTTTATGTCCCCTTGAAACAGAGCATTTTTTTTTAAGCTGTAGCTGTGACTCATTAATTAAAAAACAGCTGTATATTATATGGTGCAAAAAAATTCCTGAAACTTAGGGCAGAGGGCCTATATACAGTATTAATGCAAGGCTGTAACTCAAGCACTGAGAGGGACTACCTCGTTCCAAAGAGATATAACTATTGGATCTGAGCAGAGGCAGATTTAGACCTCATGGGGCCCTAAGCAAGGCACCAATTTGGGGCCCCCTTCCTCATACAATCTATAGCACTATATCCTGTCATCACCACCCCTGGCTGTGTCTGTTGTGTTTGTGCCTCCTTCCCTCGCTTGTCCATGAGGCGGTAGCAGCAGCACATGTCCTCTTCTCATGCAGCATGGGGACCGATTCTGCTCTTTCCCAGCAGCCACACTGCTGCTGGGGGAGCTGCTGCTAACGGTGGAGAGTGGAGACGAGCAGAATCATCTCCGAACAGTAGCGTCAGATCCATACTTTTCTTATAGGGGGAGTTGGCAGGGGATGTAGTTGACATCCCGGCATATGGGATCCCAGCGGTCGGAATACCAACGCCAGGATACCAACTACTGTCAGAATGCTGACACTGGAATCCCGAATGTAAGTATGCCAGGGAGGGTTAGGGATAAGCTGTGGGAGGGAGGGTTAGGCTGCGGGAGGGAAGGGTTAGGGTTAGGCTGCGGTTTAAGATTAGAGGGAAGGTCAGGTTTAAGGTTACTTTAAGGCAGCACCCCTAACGGAATTTCAAGCAGTTGGGATGCCGGTGTCAGTATTCTGGCCACCGGCATCCTGACTTCAGGTATCCTTTACCCAACCCGCTGGCAGTGGACATTTCCCCCCCCCCCCCCCCCCACCCCACCCTCACTGTGAGAGGTTTGTGTTGCAGTTTCAGAGAGGGAAAAATAGCCAACAACAAAGGGGAGAGAGAGAGGGACTATGAACACGTGCAAGAAGCCGGCGGTAGACATTTAAAAAGAGAGAGAGGAGAGCATAAGAGAGGCGGAGAGGTAGAGAGGCAGTGAGTGGGGCAGAAAGAGAGAGGGACAGAGAGAGAAGAGAAAGAGACACAGAGAGGAGAGAGGGGGTAAAGAGCAGAGAGAGCACAAGAGAGGTGGAGAGATAGAGAGGCAGAGAGTGGGGCAGAAAGAGAGAGGGACAGAGAGAGAAGAGAAAGAGGGACAGAGAGGAGAGATGCGGTAAAGAGGAGAGGGAGCGCAACAGAGGCGGAGAGATAGAGAGGCAGAGAGTGGGGCAGACAGAGAGGAGAGAAGGGGTAAAGAGGAGAGAGCGCAAGAGGCAGAGAGATAGCTCCAATATCAATGCTACCAAATAAACAAAAAATATCATGTTGGCATATATTGTTCATACAAAAAAAAGGAAAAAAATTAAAATGTAAGGAATAATATATAAACACAGAAGAAAAAAAAATATTTTTTTAAAGTTAGAATACTTGATAAAAATATGTTGAAAGATAGTTGGTCATTGAGTCCACATGGTTTTACCGTATCCAACGTGAAAATCTGACTCCTCTCTAGTTGGAGCTATCTCTTTTCACAATCTCCATAATTCAGGAATTTGGTCAATGATAATATATTTCAACATCACCAGATGTTTGGCCTCCAGTCTTTCCGATTAAGAGTACTGCATATACCGGCATGTCCATATACCAGCAAGCGATACAGCCCAGACATTTAAAAAATCCTACTTCTCTTACTTGTAAGTGGGCGGCCCTTTGTTACATGTTGTAATGTCAGTGTGTACCATACTTGCCCAGTCCCCCAGATTGGCCGGGAGACTCAGTCATTGCATATTTGGATGCACGGATATACACCAGGGAAGGGTATTGTATCATCATTAGCATAAAGTCACAGATACAACTGCAGCAGAAGAGACAAGGAAGGCTGCAACTGCGTAAAACTCAGAACCAGACCCTATGAGGAGGAATCCCACCACCTTAACAGATTCCACCCCCCACAACAGACCCCATTCCCATTAGAGCTGCTTCCATAAATTTCCAGGGGAAGTTTTCCATCCCAATCTGCCCCTGGTTATGGGGTAACAGAATTTCTTAGAGAGATGTTATGAAAATATTGCTATAATCCCTGTAAACATTATATTACAACAAAGATGTATAATACTTTGAGAAAATCGAAACATCACACTTGAGCCTAAAATATAAAAAAATTATAAAACATTTATTATAAGTAGTTTAACAATAATATACTAAAAATAATGATAATAATATAACAATAATGAAAGACATAAAAAAAGCAGAACAAGCTGCTATTACTACTCATAAAAAGAAATAAAAACATTCCCCATCACCTTTGGTGATATCTTCTCTCTTCATAGAGCTCTTCCACCTGTCAAAAGTAAGAAACATAATACACTGTAGTTCTAAAGCTAATATAGTAAAATACGCAAGTGCAGCCACTGAGTTAATGGGTCTTCCTCACCAGCGTGGGTGTATTTACTGACACATAGCTAATTTATGTAATTGTTAGATCAGTACATTTGGTACAGTAAACATACCTCCCAGCTGTCCTGATTTCATGGCACAGTCCCACTGTCCCACCCGTGGGCCGCAGTTCACTGTTGTGCCTCGCGGTGGGAGGTGGCAGTTGGGAGGCTCCTGCCACTCGCTACTTAATAGACACTGTGCGCATGCACACAGCGTCTATTCACTGGAAACAGATACTCTAATTCTTTAATAAACATTGAAAGCAGAATCCGCAAATCTGACAAAACATATTTTCAGAAGGATTTGGGGGCAGATGTATTAAGCCTGGGGAAGTGATAAAGAAGTGATAAGTTCAAGGTGATAACGCACCAGCCAATCAGCTCCTAACTGTCATTTTTCAAACCCGTAATGATTGGCTGGTGAGTTATCACCTTGAAATCATTATGGGTTTGAAAAATGACAGGAGCTGATTTGCTGGTGCATTATCACTTTTCACTTATCACTTCTTTATCGCTGGTTTATCACGTCTGCAGGCTTAGCACATCTTCCACTTGTTGCCAAAAATGGTAATTTCTGCACTATGGGGGTCATTTCGAGTTGATCGCTCGCTAGCAACTTTGTGCAGCGCTGCGATCAGGTTAAAACTTGACAAAACTGCGCATGCGTAAGCACCGCAATGCACAGGTGCGTCGTACGGGTACAAAGAGGATCGGTGCTGGGCGATGGATTTAACAAAGAATCCATTCACACAGCCGATCTCAAGGTGATTGACAGAAAGAGGGCATTTATGGGTGTCAACTGACCATTTTCTGGGAGTGTTTGGGAAAACGCAGGCGTGTCCAGGCATTTGCAGGGCGGGTGTCTGACGTCAGTTCCGGGACCAAAAAGACTGAAGTGATCACAGCAGCTAAGTCCAGAGCTACTTAGAAACTGCAAAAAACTTTTTTTGTGCTGCTCAGCTGCAAAAGCGTTCGCACATTTGCAAAGCGAAAATACACTCCCCCATAGGCGGCGACTATCTGATCGCAGCGCTGCAAAAAGTTGGTAGCGAGCGATCAACTCGGAATGACTCCCTTTATTTCTGTAATCAGATTGCCTTCTGCGGAAACGTTACGGCTTCCCTTTCCACATCCCATGATGGCAATGCAGGGGTCAGACAGACACCCAGGCATGAGGAAGAAGAGACAGTTGGCTTGGTCTGTGTTTTCATGGCCTGGACCCTATAATATGTGAGTACCAGTAATGTATACAGCAGTGGTTCCCAAACTTTCTTGAATCACAGCACACTTAGAGTGTCAGCATTTTTTTCACAGCACCCTTAGGATAAAGTTTTTTTCTGCAGCGGGGTACACTGGTATTCCACAGGGAATAACATTGGGGTGTAGAGTTGGATCCTGATCCGAGGCACCAACAGGCTAAAGCCTTGACTGTTCCCAGGATGCACTGCGCCGCCTCCTCTATAGAACCGCCTCCAGGCACTGGAGCTCAGTTTGTAAATTGGTGCCTGCAGAGCAGGAAGCTAACAGGTGGGGCTGCGCTAGGCAGCCCGGAGAATAGATTTTTAGAAGACTTCAAGGGCCGCAGCACTTTCTATGTCTTTATGACATACTGTGCTGCGGCTCCATCACCTCCCTCAGCGGCGCTGCATACTCCCGCGGCCTGGTTCCTGGGTACTTGAGTGGAGACACACCGGTTTTCAGGCACACCACCGCTGTCACTCGCCAGGATCGCGTGGCTGCACTAACGGGAGGAGGTAAGAGGGTCTCCCAGGTGGTACCTGCCGCTAAATCGCGATCCGGTCATGGTCCATGGAGGGACACCACCAGGGCAAGAAGCTCAGGTCGGATTTACTAAAATCCGTTTATAAAAGGCTCCACAGCACCCGGTGGTGAAGTCCAGCAGGGGATAAGGCGCTGACCTGTAGCCCCTCAGCCAGCTCCGGGCGCCATCTACTGCTGGTGTTCCCGCCTTGGAGCTGCAGTTCTTTCTCCCTCACTCCCTAACTGAGATTTTGGCGCCATTACATAGCTGGGCTCATCTCCGGGACTGCTGGGCAGTCCGCCTGTATCATCAGCGCTGTGCATTTACAGACACTTAAGTATTCTACATGTCACTTTTGACAGTGTTAGTTAAGAACAAGTGTACCGCTATCTGAATATTTAGTACAAGTATTCTGTGATATACATCCAGTATCTACTGTGCATTGTTATTATCTGTATACATACATACTTATATGTAATTTACTAGTCCAGTGCAGTTTTATTGTTTATACTGTATGTAATAATTCCTGCATTGTACCTGTGACTGAGTATGCCTATAGCTGTCTGGATTCCTTTCTTGTGTATCACACGTTTTGCTATATTCTGTACTCTGGGAAACTAAGTGCGTCAGGGTCTCATATAAAATATAGTGCTACACAGGGTATACTGTTTGTATTTCTCACTGTGTTTTTCAGTTACCCCACATCGCTTAAATCCTCTGTTTGTGCTCTGTGTTTACTGTCACAAAACACAGGGGATTATTTGCTGGTTTTGTGTTTGTCTGGCTATATTGTACTCAGTGCCGGTTCTAGGTCTTTTGGTGCCCGGGCAGAGAATAGGGGTGTGGCTTAATACAGGGGGCGTGGTCAGTTACGCCCCCTGTAGAGTTGTGCCCCCATTTGTGCCCCCTGTAGCGTAGCGCCGCTTGCACACACACAAAAAAAATAATACTTACAAACCCCGCTCCTGACCGCTGCAGACCTCCGCCGGCGCTGCTCCTCTCCTCGGATCTATGGGAGAGACGTCATGACGTCTCTCCCATAGCACAGCATACACAGACACTAGAGGTCAAATATGACCCCTAGCGTCTGTCAGCCCCACAATGCTGTGCGGTGCGCAATGACGTCATCGCGCACCACACAGCAAAGGTCCTCTCCAGGAAGGGAAACTAGACGCGTAGCGTCTAGTTCCCTTCACAGTGGGGGACACAGCGGGGGGCACAGTAGCGGATCTTGCCATGGTGCGGTGCCCTCCGGATGGCGCCGGCGCCCTCCTGAAAGGGGCGCCCCGGGCAAAAGTCCTGCTTGCCCGTGGCAAGATCCGCTACTGATTGTACTATTACGCCCAAAGGCTACATCCCATACAATGTCTGCTACACAGGGCGGGACATCCGCGGACGCTCCTGCATCATGCAGTGCTGTCGTTACGGATTCACCAGTGGGGGAAGTGTTAGCTGCTGGTTCAGGCGCTGGGTGCCATAAATCTCCCAGTCCGCCTGCGGCACCTGTGGCCAGTCAGGACCCACCTTGGGCAGCTTTTTCAAATATGCTGACTACGCCTGTAACACGTCTTACGCCCCTTGTGGAGCCTCCCATGCCATTACAGCCACATATTGTCCCTGTAGTCAATCCGCCATGGGCAGATACTCAGTCTACCCAGTTACAGCAATTAAATCAGACTTTGGTTAGACAAAAGTCCACCACATGCCCCTCTGGGGCCAAGGGGTCATCTAAAAGGGCCATTTCTTCCTCACAATCCACTAATATTTCGGATAATTTTTCCAATGAGGATGGGGAATATACTGATCCGTCAGACACTGACCCAGGTTGATGTTTCTGACCTTGTGGAGGTTATCAAGCTGATTCTCCAGATTGATGATGACATTGAGCCTCCTGTTATGTCTAAAAAAACGGATAAGTTTAAGCGTCAGAAGGTTGCTAAAGTAGTTTTACCACATTCTGACCTTTTAATTGACATATGTCAGGAATCCTGGTCATCTCCAGGAAAGAAATTTTCACTGTCTAAAAAGATGCTAGCTCGTTATCCTATCCCTGCGGAGTTGAGTAACAAGTGGGAAACTCCACCGCCAGTGAACTCTCATGTCGCTCTTCTTGTGGTGTCATCTACTCTGCCTGTCACCACTGTCACCTCACTGAAGGAACCGACAGATAAGCGTGTGGAGGGATGCCTGAAGTCTATTTACACTCTTACCAGTGCTTTACATAGACCCACTATGGCGGCCTCTTGGGTGGCAAAAGGAGTTCAGGCAATTGAGGATGAGCTACCTCAGGATTTTCCTGACACTGCCAGACAATATCTGTCATATATTACCACAGCCTCTCACTATATTCAGGAGGCAGCCTCTGATGCAGGGGTCATGGCGACCAAGGCTTCTACTACGTCTATCCTGGCTCGCCGAATTCTGTGGTTGAGGTCCTGGAAAGTGGATCTGGACTCTAAAAACACCTTGGAGGTGCTTCCTTTCAAGGGAGACATACTATTTGGGGAGGATCTGAACAAGATTGTGACTGACTTGGCGACGGCCAAGACTGCGTTTCTCCCAAGTACTAATCCTTCTGCTCAGAAGGCTAAGTGTACAACTTTTCGTTCCTTTCGACCTCCAAGTAAAGCAAAAGGTCAGACGTACCTGAGACAGGCTTGTACTTCCAAAACCACTAAGCCCAAATCTAAACAATCCTGGGCCGCCGTCAGCCTGCTTCCAAACAAGACAAGCCTGCTGCATGATGGGGCAGGTATCCCCTTGGGGGACCCCAGGGTGGGAGGCCGACTTCTGCAGTTCGCCCAGGCCTGGTTAAAGACCACTTCAGACGCCTGGGTGCGGGAAGTTGTCTCTCACGGATACAGCGTCCCCCTCGCCAGTTCTGTTCATCGGTTATCCCTTCGCATCCGTTGAAAGCGCAAGCTCTACACCTGGTTGTACAATCCCTCCTGGAAACAGGAGTGGTAGTGCCGGTACCTCTGTCCCAGAGAGGCAGGGGATACTATTCGAACCATATTTCTAGTTCCGAAACCAAATGGGTATTTCTGGCCTATCCTCAACCTCAAATCATTGAACAAGTTTATAAGAGTATCCAAATTCCATATGGAAACCCTGCACTCTATTGTGCTGGCCATGGAACCCAAGGACTATATGGTATCCCTGGACATACAGGATGCTTACCTGCACATACTATGAATGCCAAATTGATTTCTCACAAATATTTAAAATGCCCGCTCTAATATATATTGTAAATGCCTGCACATCTTATTACCAAATCCCATAAATGTGCGCTGTACATTGCACAACCCTGCATCCCATAAGAGAAAACAATACACCCACACATTATCTGAGTTCCAAAGCTCATTGATGTATATATTTGTTATTAAAAAGGATATGGATTCAATATATATTACAAAGTACAGTATACCTATAGTTACAACTCATACAGTAAGCAGTTAATACATAGTTACATACAATTACATACAATTACAGTTACATGCCAGCGATACAATTACCATTCCCTCCAATGTAGCTTATGTCTCCCTCTCTCTGTAAATAAATACAGGAACTGATCTGCCAGCAAGTCCATCATCGTCTGAGACCAAAAAGCAAGTTACCCTGAGCCCACAAGAGACAGGAACTACTTTCCTGTGTGACTAGTTTCTGGGAGAGGGGTTCATGATGAACATGCTCAGCCCTTGGGGACGTCCAAAGGGGCTGGCCTGAGTTTCCTGTTTGGAAGCTTCTATTGTTTAAATAGATGTGATTTTAGCTTTTATACATATAATCATAACTATCCGCTGCAATGTCCCACAACTTCACAACAAGTATCAAATTAATCTACACACCAATCTGCTTGTTTTAATAGTAAACATGACAGGTGTATCTGGTTCCGTTCAAATAATACACATAAATTACATTAATTCATTAGGTGATTTTAAATCACCATGATGTCGGGCGCTTGATATATATAATATTATAATTATGTACTGTATGAAATAAGTGTTGAATCCATCTCTGTGGCATGTCCGTGTAAATGCGTGTGTTACCATATATTGCTGTGCTCGCTGAGCATATTTGCAAGTATAGCGACTTAAATGTGTGTGGTTTGTATGTTCTCTTTAAGTAATATTTTTGACTTTGACAATACCTATTGCCATTTCGCATCAGCAATATCTGCGGTTTGCTATTGGCAACCTTCATTTTCAATTCCAGGCTCTGCCATTTGGACTGGCCACGGCACCTCAGATTTTCACCAAGGTAATGGCCGTGATGACTGCTTTCCTCCGTCATCAGGGAATCAGGATCCTGCTGTATCTGGATGATTTGCTGATTCTGGCGAACTCCCAAGATGTCCTCCTCAGTCAACTGGAGATGTCGGTCCAATTCCTTCAAGCCCATGGGTGGCTCATCAATTGGAAAAAGTCCTCGCTGGTCCCTGCTCGGAGCATGGTACACCTGGGGGCGCTGCTGGACACACACAGCCAAAGACTGTTTCTGTCTCCGGAGAAGGTCCTGAAACTTCAGGACAAGATCAGATGCTTCCTCTCTCGTTAGAGAGTGTCCATACACTTGGCGATGCAAGTACTAAGCCTCATTGTGTCGGCTTTCGACATGGTAGAGTACGCTCAATTTCATTCCCGCCCTCTACAGAGGTTAATCCTTTCCAAATGGGATGGCCTGCCTCAGCAAATCAGGTCTCAAATGATCTCCTTGACTCCTGAGGTTCGTCTGTCACTGAGCTGGTGGCTACAGGACCAACAGTTGAGCAGGAGCCGTCCCTTCTGGATCTCCAACTGGGTCCTCCTGACAACGGATGCCAATCTGCAAGGTTGGGGTGCGGTGTTGGAGCAACACTATCTCCAGGGTCGGTGGACCAGGGAGGAATCTCTCCTCCCGATAAACATTCTGGAATTGCGGGCAGTGTTCAATGCGTTGACACTGGCCCTGCCTCTGGTACAGAATAGCCCTGTTCAAGTACAATCAGACAACGCCACCACGGTGGCGTACATAATCACCAAGGCGGCACTCGAAGCTGCATGGCAATGGTGGAAGTGTCAAAAATCCTACAATGGGCGGAACGCCATCTGCTAGCCATATCGGCAGTGTTCATTCCGGGAGTCTTCAACTGGGAAGCGGACTTCTTCAGTCATCAGGACGTGCACGCCGGAGAGTGGAGTCTTCATCCCGAAGTCTTTCAACTCCTAGTGGACAAGTGGGGCCTACAAGATGTAGACCTGATGACGTCTCGACACAATCATAAGGTTCCAATCTTCGGAGCAAGGACAAGGGATCCTCAACCAGCATTCGTGACGCACTGGCAATTCCATGGAACTTTCGGCTGCCATACGTGTTCCCTTCAGTGTCACTCCTGCCCAGGGTAATACGGAAATTCAAGCAAGAAGGAGGAATACTACTTCTAGTTGCTCCAGCGTGGCCCAGGCGGCATTGGTTCTCAGACCTGCAGGGTTTATTGATTGAGCGTCCTCTTCTACTTCCTCAATGCCCAAACCTCCTCGTTCAGGGCCCTTGTGTCTACCCGGACCTGGCTACACTGGCTTTGACGACATTTATACCATTTCCAGAATATCACAGAAGCCAGTGCAACACTGCCTTGCACCTCCTCATTATGGCACATTAAGGGGAATATTCAATTGTTTGAAAAGTCAGTTGGGTGTCTATTTTTTCCTGTCTATTAGATAGGAAAAAGCACACCCAAGTGACTTTTCAAACAATTGAATACCCCCCTAAGGCTGTTAAGTTCTCCATCGTGTCACTATAATAGATATAGACAGAATGAATACAAAATACAGGGATCTGTCCATTATTTATCATGTCATTTTAACATCAATATCAGTTACTATACATAGATTTTCCTTCTCCTCTCCAATTCTAAACACAGAGGAAACCCATAGATGTACAGTAGGTTCTGCTTTTACCTACTACGTTCAATGTGTGTCTCTGTGAGTGTGAAAGTGATAGATGGCCACAGCGAGGAAACCCACAGATGTACAGTAGGTTCTGCTTTTACCTACTACGTTCAATGTGTGTCTCTGTGAGTGTGAAAGTGATAGATGGCCACAGCCAAATAACTTGCTTTTTGTTTTTTGCTTTTGTTCAATAGACAGATACATATCTCCCAACTTTGTCCAGCAGGTAAGCAGGACAGCCGCATGCTCCCGAAATCAGGGGGCGTGTCCTCATGGCTACTGTAGGTGGCTTTGACCTCACAGCTAGGGGACGTTGTCTCGCTGGAAATGCTGTGATCATAAGTCACGCCCCCATTTCTGTCACTGTGTAGGCATGGCCAGCGCTCTGTGAGCTGCTGGACATGCCACAAGTCCATCTCCCGTGAATAGGCACCATGAGCATGTGCACAGCATCTATTCACTACTGCAACAGGGGACTTCCCAATTGCCTCTCTCACCATGGAACACTGTGGCCCGCAGATGGGACAGCACGACAGTGCCCGAAAACAGGACAGTTGGGAGGTACTGTATGCAGATTAAATTTATTACCTGATATAAGGGAATTGAAATCCAAATGAGTCATGCAGCAGCTGCCTGCAAAATTCCATAATTGGGACCGATCCATTATAGCTTTCACAGTAGAATTCAGCTTCCTGTTCTCTAACTGCTTTGGTCCAGGAATTGGAATGCAGTGATGTCACAGTTCTTTTGTGACAAAATGGAATCTATGCAAATCAGTTGCATATAGATAGCTATTGATTATTTTTTATTTTATTTTATTAATTGCTATTATTAACATTTATTTATATAGTGACAGTATATATTGTTAGCACTTGACAATTGGTAGCTAAGGATGGCTTCACAGTGTAAAGCCTGACACATCAAATAACTTATTTGACAAATATGATAACAAATATGATTTACTTGACGTTCTAGAGTTAAATATTTACATTCCCATATGAACATCTCCTCATAAATATAAATCCATTACAAATGTAACAAATGTATGGAGGCATTGGGAGATGACATGATGGTAATGAGGAGTGCTATCACAACAGTGATGGGGTGGTTTAGAAGATATACTGGAATTCCATGTCAGTTCAGCTTCTGGACCCAGTGAGTTCAACTGCCATTGATGTTTCAAAATGGATGATGGAAAGAAAGTAACAAAAGCTGACTGAGGGCCGGATTCATTATGGATAGCTATTGAGGCTGAGATAGTCCTTTTCACAAATCTGCTATTGCGAAAATTTGCATGTGAAGAGCCGCCCAAAAAGGATAAAAGGCGCCCACCGATGTATTTGCAAATCTGCATAAGCATTAGCAGATTTGCAATGCAAACGCAAAAAAAGACACCAGAGTTATTCCACACCAACTCAACACAGTTTTCAGACTGACCATTTGAGATTGTGATGAGATTTAGTATAATAAATTCTGCCATGGGTGTAAAGAAAACGCCAAAATCTTAGGCTGATATGTTGAACGGTTTTGAAGTTATATGCCTATAAAGCTGCAATTTTTTTATGAAAAATGTGCTATTAATGTTTTTTTAAATTGTATTTGCAGCTCACCTAATTGAGCTAGAGAGTTGGCCAATGCCTCATTTTATACCTCTTTGTATGGGCTTCCATATAATATATTACACAGGGAGTGATTCAGATCTGATCGCTGCTGTATGTTTTCACAGCAGTAAGTTTCCATAAAAGTTAAAAATGTGAACATTTTCAAAAACAAAATTTCTGATTTTCTCAAAAAGCTAATATTTCACATTTAAAAAAGAAAATCTCACAAATTTCTTATACTGTTGTTAATAAGTCCCCAAAGTTTTATTTTGGGATCATGATGGGATCACATACCATAAGAGCTTACATTTTTGAGTTATTCATCAAAATTGTATTTAATAATCAACAAATATTTTTTTTTCCAGTTCACTACATCAAAAAGCTAATATTTCACATTTAAAAAAGAAAATCTCACAAATTTCTTATACTGTTGTTAATAAGTCCCCAAAGTTTTATTTTGGGATCATGATGGGATCACATACCATAAGAGCTTACATTTTTGAGTTATTCATCAAAATTGTATTTAATAATCAACAAATATTTTTTTTTCCAGTTCACTACATTAGAGGAATGCACATTCCTCTTCAGGTGTGTTTGGTGATGAGATTCTACAGACAGCGCCTGCTTCCGCTCTGTGCAGACGCATAAACGTAAGTGCAAAGATACTCCATGTGGAAAGATACTTTAGTTGTGTTGAATGGGCCCGCCTTTTACATTTTCCTGGGACAGGATAGGTTTGGGTGGACTTACTGTAAAATAATAAAGAAAAGCCCACTGCTATCTCAGTAAAGCCCACCCAAACCTAACGTGTTATTGGACCATTTGTGTCACATTTGTGGTGTATTACAAGGGAAAAATAAAAATTGATCATCTTAGCTATGCTGTTATTTCAGACTGTCTTGAACACAACACAGTAACCGGCTTCTGCTTCTAGAGGAAACTCAAACTACTTGTAGAATAAGGGTGCTATCCTATTTCCCACAGTTTCAACAATTTTTTTTCTTCAGGCTATCCTATTAGATTGCCTGTAAAAAATGTGCCCTTTCTCCCAAAAAGACACAGCTTCAGTGAAACCTGTGTGTTTTTGTGATTACTGCGGGTAATAGGATACCACCCAAAATTGTCAAAATTACCAAAAAATATTTTTTTACTTCTCCTATGGTTCAGCTGCACAATTTATAAACAAGAAAAACTTTGAAAGTAAAGTCAAAAAAGTAACATGCATTCCTGTAATGTTTTCCTCTGCCCAGACAAAAAGTTGTTGTGGTGTAAGCATCTGATTATCATGTGGATGTTGCAGCCTTGCTCAGGATGCTAACCTCTTCACTGTGCCACCTACACTATCACAAGGCCATTTTTCATGAGCTGCTCTGCTTCTATACCAGAATCATCTTTATAAGAGCATAAGTTGGCAAAGTTTTCCTTGTTCTTAAATTGTGTGGCACACCCATCAGAACAGTAGAAAATCTTTTTGTGTGGTATTTTTTATGAAATTTATTCTACAAGAAGTTTGAGTTTCCTCTGGAAGCAGTAGACTGTCACTGTGTTGTGTTCCAGACACTCTGAAATAACAGCATAGCTAAGATGCTTAGCTTTTGGTTTTCCCTTGTAAAACACCATGGGCGGGATGTATTAACATACATCGCCACCCCTCGCCGCAATGTTGATTGCATATGTACTAACATATACGATTATCACACGCAATGCGGTGACGGAGGCCCTCTGCAATACCTGTGAGGTGGTGTGCAGGGAGTCTCCATCACCTCCCGGGTGCCTCCTCCTCCTCCCTGCAGCTGGAAGGACCTCTGACTGTGTTGCTAGGGGGAGGAGGAGTTTAGCTCCCGGGACCAGGGCTGCCTGGAAGAAGGTATGCCGGGGGAGGGGGGTTGGCATCTGCAGGGGGCTGGTTGCGGTGGCCGGCGTTAAGAAGCCCATAGGCTTCTATAGGGTATCGCCATCCAAAGATTGCAATACCCTCAGGGGCGAAAACGCGGCGGACATGGGTTAGTACATATGAAAATACAATAAAAACCCCGAAAACGTGGGTTTTATTTAATTTTCCCTTTAGTACATCCCGCCCCTCAAATGACATAATTGTACGGTAGTTTGAGCACTAGTCCAATGATAGTCGGGTGACTGAGGCTTCTTCTTGTGAGTACAGTGTTGTTCCCTGTCTGCTGTGTCTCTCCCTCCTAGCACCCATTCTCCAAGTTGCTGTTCCTTCCTGCTCCCAGTACACATTCTCCCAGTCTTATACGTCTCTATAATTAAATACTTCGCTTTTTCAAATGTGACACAAATGGTCCAGGGAAAGGTTAGGTTTTGGTGGGCTTAACTTAGTGATGTCACAACTGAGGGCTGGTGTTGGTAGCGGGAAGCCTCAATTGTAGGGGATGACGGGTACTTAAACTTAGGAGGTGAGATGGGATTCCTAGACATGCGCAGAGGCTGTAGCACCAATGCCCGAAGGTGTGACCACGACAACTAGAGATATCTTTGAGGATTTTTATTAAATAATAAAAGACATTGGCTGACAACTTGACACAGGCACCAGCAGCGCTGCAGATTGGAAGAAGAATGACATGTGACTTTGTCCAACATGGCTGCGCCCATGACAGCGTTTTGAAGGGGAAAGAACCATGTGCCAAATGACAATGGCGGCAGAGGCCGCAGCAGCAGAGGACTCCACGCTCTCCCACACAGCACCATACCCAGCTAAGTAGAAACACTAAGAAGGCCGCTTATGCTTACAGGTAACATAAAAATGAAATGTAAAACAAAACAAAGTTATGACCCGGGCCTGGCATGCTGAGCCAATCTCAGGAGACACCTAACTGGTAGAAAATGGCGACCAGACACCTGGATCATGACAGCACCCCCCCCCCTTTAGGAGTGGCCCCAGGACACTTCTTAGGTTTCCGAGGAAATCTGGCATGGAAATCCCGGACCAATTTAGGAGCATGGACATCTGATGCATTCATCCAGGAACGTTCCTCAGGACCGTAGCCCTTCCAATCAATCAAATATTGAAGATGACCATATCATCTGAGGTGTGAATCTAGGATCTTGGCAACCTCATACTCAACACCACATTGAGTCTGGACTGTAGGAGTAGAGGGAAGCGCTGAGTGAAAGCGATTCAGAATTACTGGCTTGAGGAGAGAAACATGGAATGTCTTAGGAACTTTCAGAAATGGAGGTAGCTGAAGTTTGTAAGCCACTGGATTAATAACTTGTTCAATCAGGAAAGGTCCGATATAGCGGGGGGCAAACTTCATGCTTGGGACCCTCAATCTTAGATTTTTTGTATACAACCAGACACGATCACCAACTTTAAGAGCAGGAATTGCCCTACGCTTCTTATCTGCAAACCTCTTGTACCTGGAGGACGCTTTCAGAAGAGCTACTCGAACCTTCTTCTAGTTATCTGAAAACTGCCGAAGCATGATGTCAGCTGCAGGCACTGATGTTATAGGAAGCGGTGGAAATTCTGGAACTTTTGGGTGAAACCCATAGTTGGTGAAGAATAGTGTAGTGGAAGATGAAGAATGGTACTGATTGTTGTGGCAAAATTCAGCCCATGGGAGAAGTTGAACCCAATCATCCTGGGACGATGATACATAAATACGGAGGAAAGCCTCCAAGTCCTGATTCACCCTCTCAGTTTGCCCATGGTTTGAGGGTGATAAGCTGTAGAGAATTTCAACTTGACCTGGAGAGCCTGGCAGAGACTTCACCAGAACTTGGCAACAAACTGAACACCTCTGTCGGTAATTATCTCCTCTGGAAGACCATGTAATCTGAAGGTCTCCTGGATGAAGACTTGTGCCAACTTGGAAGCTGACGGAAGACCGGTGAGAGGAATGAAATGAGCCATCTTGGTGAACCGGTCAACTACCACCCAGATGGTGTTATACTTATTACACATTGGGAGATCCATGACGAAATCCATAGATAAATGAGTCTACGGATGATGAGGAACAGATAATGGAACCAGTTGCCCCACAGGAGACTGGCGGGGCACTTTGTGTTGAGCACATTTTGGACATGATGCAACAAACTCAGTAATGTCCTTCTTCAGGGTCAGCCACCAGTATGATCTGGAAACGAATTATAAGGTCTTCTGAATGCCTGCGTGTCTGGCGAAGCCTAATGCAAGAGCTTCCTTCTGAGAGCCAGCTTTACAAAACTTTTCCCTGATGGGGGCATAGAGTCCATCCTCACTGTGGAGAACGCCACTGGATCAATAATGTAATGCTTGTCAGTAGACTCAGACTCATTTTCTTGCTCCCAAGAGCGGGAGAGGGCATCAGCCTTGCGATTCTGTGACCCAGAACAAAACTGAAGTTTGAAGTCAAATCTGGAGAAAAAGAGTGCCCACCTGGCTTGACGAGGGTTAAGACATTGAGCGTTTTTCAAATACAAAAGATTCTTGTGATCCGTCAGAATGGTAATGGTATGAGAAGCGCCTTCTAACAGATATCTCCACTCTTCCAGTGCAAGTTTGATAGCCAAAAGCTCTTGGTCACCAATGGCATAGTTATGCTCGGCCAGGGAAAACTTCAGAGAGAAGAACCCACAGGGATGTAGATGACCGTCATTGGCTCTTGAGATAGTACTGCGCCCACTCCAACAGAAAAGGCATCCACCTCTAGATTAAAGGGTGAGCTAGTATCTGGCTGTTTTAGTACTGGAGCAGAGATGAACATCTGTTTCAACTGATGGAAGGCTTGGATGGCTTCCTCTGACCACTTGGAAGGATTAGCACCTTTCTTTGTAAGCGCAGTAATAGGTGCTGCGATGGTGGAGAAGTCTCTAATAAATTTCCTGTAATAGTTGGCGAAACCTAGAAATCTCTGGATGCCTTTGAGATTTACAGGAATCGGACAATCTTGGATAGCTTGAAGCTTCTCGGGATCCACCTCCAGGCCAGAACTGGATACAATATACCCCAGGAATGGAATGGATTTAACTTCAAAGACACACTTTTCCAGTTTGCAATACAGATGATTAGTACGAAGACGGGTCAAAACTTCCTTCACCCAGAACCGATGTTCCTCCAGATCATTCGCAAAGATAAGGATATCATCGAGATAAATCACAACGTGTCGATAGAGAATGTCCCTAAAGATTACATTCACAAAGTGTTGAAATACCGCTGGAGCATTGCTGAGTCCAAAGGGCATGACGAGGTACTCATAATGTCCGTCAAGGGTGTTAAAAGCGGTCTTCCACTTGTCTCCCTTTTAAATCTAACTTTGTAAAAATGGTAGCTCCACTGACGCGGTCAAACAACTCGGTGATGAGCGGCAGAGGGTACCAATTTTTCACTGTGATGTCATTCAGCCCTCGGTAGTCGATACAAGGCCGCAGGCCACCATCTTTCTTCTTTACGAAGAAGAAGCCTGCGCCAGCTGGAGAAGATGAAGGTCAGATAAACCCTTTAGCCAGATTCTCCTTAATATACTCTTCCATAGTGTGAGTCTCAGGCAACGACAATGGATATGTGCGTCCACGAGGAGGAGTTTTCCCTGGGATGAGATCGACAGGACAGTCCCACTCTCTATGTGGAGGAAGAATATCAGCTGAATACTTACTGAATACATCGGTGAAATCCTGATATGGAGTAGGTGGGACACCAGGAGACTTAGAAGAAGATTTGCAAACTGGAAGCACTTTACGTAGACATGACTCAGAACAGAAAGGACCCCACGCCAGGATATGGGTAGTCCTCCAATCAACTTGAGGATTATGCAAGCAAAGCCATGGGAGGCCTAGAACCACAGGATGCGTGGCCCTTGGGATTACCAGGAAAGAAATCAGTTTGGTGTGCAGAACCCCTACCTTCAGATGGATAGGTAGGGTCTTGGAGGTAATCAACGCATCAGAAATCTTACCACCGTCCACGACAGTTAGAGAGATAGGAGATGAAAGTCTCTCAGTGGGTAGAGACCACTGCTTAACCAACTTCTCAGTTATAAAGTTTCCGGCTGCTCCAGCATCCAACAAGGTGACAAGATTCTTGGTCCGTTGAGCCACCTGAAGAGAAACTGAGAGGTTGCAGTCACTTGAAAACAGAGAGGAATTCATTGCTCCTAGCTGACCCTCTCCTTGGCGGGCTAGGACTTGGAGTTTCCCGGACGCTCAGGACAGGCGTTAATGAGGCGGGATGGTGCAGCACAATACAGGCAAGCTGGAGACAACCGTGAGTGACCTATCTGCATATGTTCATCTTTGGGCGGAGATGGCTGGCGAGGAGGAGGAGCAGAAGGAGTCTTGTGAACTGTTTACCTACCTCGCTCTATAGCCCTTTCACGGAACCTTAGGTCAACCTTGGTGCAGAGCGATACAAGCTCATTCAATTTCGAGGGCAAGTTTCTTGTAGCGAGCTCGTCTTTAGTACTTTCAGACAGGCCTTGCCACAAAGCTGCATAGAGGGCTTCCTCATTCCAGGAAACTTCTGATGCCAAATTCTGGAATTGAACTGGAATTGACAGTTCGTGTCCCCTGACGTAGCCGAAGGATTTCAGAAGAGGCTGAAGATACTCGACCTGGCTCATCAAATATGCGTCTAAATGTTGCCACGAAGTCAGAGTAGGATGACAACAGCGTATCTGATCTTTCCCATAAGGGTGGTGCCCAGTTGAGGGCGGAGCCACTGACAAGAGAGATTATATAAGCAACTTTAGTGTGGTCTGTAGGAAAACTGCCAGTTTGCAACTCAAAGTGGATCTCACACTGGTTTAGGAAACCCCTGCAGGCTTTCGGGGATCTGTCATATTTAGCAGGTGTTGGCAAGTGGAGACGTGGAGCAGAAATGGGTATGGCGGGTGGGGACACCACCGTAGGTGCTACAGTCGGTATACTGGACGCCCCTGACCCACGGAGGGTTACTTGAATTTCATCCAGCCGGGAGGAGAGGTCCTGAAGACATCGGATGACGTGGCCTTGTGCAGCCTCCTGATGTTCAAGGCGGGCTGCCAGTTCTTGCATTGGCCTAGTCCCTTGGGCTTGATCTCCGACCGGCTCCATTAGGTCAGTGCTTACTGTCACAACTGAGGGCTGGTGTTGGTAGCAGGAAGCCTCAGTTGTAGGGACTGACGGGTACTTAAACTTAGGAGGTGAGATGGGACTCCTAGACATGCGCAGAGGCTGTAGCATCAATGCCTGAAGGCATGACCACGACAACTAGAGATATCTTTGAGGTTTTTTATTAAATAATAAAAGTCATGAAAAAGTGCAACAAAACAAGAACTATAAGGAGAGTCTCTGGATTCCGACTGGTTTAGAACCAGTACTTGGGAATTAACTTAGAGTATTTCATGATGCTTGAGAACGTTGATGTAGTAGTAGAGTGATGCTAGAGGTCGTTGGTGAAATAGTAGAATGATGCTAGAGATCGTTGGTGAAATAGTAGAATGATGCTAGAGATCGTTGGAACAGCACTTAGCTGAACTGTAGTATGCGGGGGGGGGGGGGTAATGTGAGCAGAGTTCCACTGGAGAAGCTACTGATAGCCAAAACATATACTCTGTTAACACAGGGTGCAAATAATAGGAAAGTCCGGCTGCACCACAGGGTTATCACAGGAGAAGCAGACTGCACCGCAGAGAGTTATCACAGGAGAAGCAGACTGCACCACAGAGAGTTATCACAAGAGAAGCAGGCTGCACCGCAGAGAGTTATCACAGGAGAAGCAGGCTGCACCGCAGAGTTTAACACAGGGGAGTCAGGCTGTACTGCAGAATGTAAACACAGGGAAGTCTCTTGTGAAGCTGAAGACTGGAAAGACAATTGAACTGACAACTTCCTGGGTGTTGAGACAGGATATTTATACCCACTGGTGAACAGACATTGGTTGACAACTTGACACAGGCACCAGCAGCGCTGCAGATTGGAAGAAGAATGACATGTGACTTTGTCCAACATGGCTGCGCCCATGACAGCGTTTTGAAGGGGAAAGAACCATGTGCCAAACGACAATGGCAGCAGTGGCCGCGGCAGCAGAGGACTCCACGCTCTCTCACACACGCACAGCGGCCACAGAGATGACAGCGGCGGCCACGGCTCACAGAGGACACCACACTTAGACTCTATGCGGTAAGATCGAAGGTGCGGCGGTGACGGCCGCGACGGGACTATGAGCGCCATACCCAGCTAAGTATAAACACTAAGAAGGCCGCTGAGCCGGCACTACAGGTAACATAAAAATGAAATGTAAAACAAAACAAAATTATGACCTGGGCCTGGCACGCTGAGCCAATCTCAGGAGACACCTAACTGGTAGAAAATGGCGACCAGACACCCGGATCGTGACAAGTGACTAATGGTCTTTCTTCACTATTTAAATCCCACCCAAACTTATCCTGTCTCTGGACCAAATGTAAAACGCATGCCTATTTAACACAATTGAAGTGTCTTTCCGCTTAAGTTTATGCACCTGCACAGAAGTGGGAGCAGGCGCTGTCTGTAGAATCTCATCTCAAAACACACCTGAAGAGGAACATGCATTCCTCTAATATAGTGAACTGTAAAAAATATTTGTTGATTTGTAAATACAATTTTCATGAATCACTCAAAACTTAAAGCTCTTATAACTTTGGGGAATTATTAATTACAGTATGAACAAATTTTGAGATTTTATTTTCAAAAATGTAAAATATTGGCTTTTGGAGAAAATTAAAATTTATTTTTGAAAATGTAATTTATTTTTTATTTTTATAGAAACATACAGTTTTATTTATCATATCAAAGCCCAACTCTCTAGCTCAATTAGGTGAGCTGCAAGTGTAATTGAAAAAAAAGTTAATAGCACATTTTTCATTAAAAAATTGCAGCTTTAAAGGCAAATAACTTCAAACCATTCAACATATCAGCCTAAAATTTTGGGGGTTTCTGTACACCTATCGCAGAATTTATTATACCAAATTTCATCACAGTCTGAAAACTGTGTTGAGTTGGTGTGAAATAACCCACTATCGACATTTGCGGCTGACCCCAGCATACTCAAATCAGTGATAATCCAGTCGTACCAGGTGTCATGTTTTTGAACGTAGCGTTCGCAGATGATGTCAGATACACTCCCTGAAAACGGACATGACACGCCTGCGTTTTCCCAACCACTCCCCACAAACGCCATGTAACCCCCCCAAACAGTCACTTCCTGTCAATCAAAATACGTACTCTTTGCAATTAGTCTGCATACACAAGGCAATCACATTTTACCCTTCGCGCACTGGCAATGCGTTTGCAGCGCATGCGCAATCTGAAGATAATCGTTCACTGCATGCAATCTCACATTTGCAAATGGTAATGATTCAGGCCCTAAGTACAGTAATGCTGGGTACACCCAGTGACGCAGAGAGAGGAGGAGAGGGTACAAATTACCTGGGCCAGGTCTGATGGAGGGGCCCAATTGGGGCCCAAGTCCTCCTCCCCTTACCTGGAAGCAGCATCTGCAGCTTTTCTTCTGAGCCCAGCACATGTTGCTGTGCGCTGGGTTGCAGTGTGGCCAGGGAAGTGCTTAAAATAGTATTTTTTCTGTATTTTTTTCTAAGGGTGCATGGCCATGCCTCCTGTGATTAGGCTATGCCCCCTGAAATGTACCTGGGCCCAGCCAGGCTCTCTACTGCCCTGGGTACACCATGAACTATATATCGTCTGATCAATTGATTAGACAATATATCGTTCAATGATCAGCGTGTGTGTACAAACGATATGTCTAAAAACACCGTCGTTCACAGACATATTGCGTTGGCCCTGCTGCACAGACAATGACCAATATATCTGCAGATATATTGATGCATTGTTCTGTGTGCATGACCAACCCGCGATATGCCAGCCGTCTTTAGGTGGGCAAGATTATTTAAATGATATCCGGGGTGTGGTGATGGGCATCGGACCGGCACCCTGTCCTCTGGAGTATTGTCTGTGGCAGCTGTTACTGTTGGGCAGCCCGAGCAGAGGTGAGATGCAACTTCCAAGCTGCTGCTGCTGCTTATCCCTGCATAGAGCCGTGCCCACGGAGACTCTGTGCAGGGAGACAACTTCCTGCTGCTGCCGGACACACAGAACAGTGGCTGCAAGCAGGGAAAGGGGACTGAGGAGGGGGAGAGAAAAAAAGAGAGGGGGTGTCATGGGCAGATAAGCATTAGGGAAGGGGTAACAGCATATAGAGACTGGAGAGGGGAGGGGTAGGAGCATTTAGAAACTGGGATGGGGGGCTAGGAGCATATAGAGGTTGGAGAGGGGGGCAGGAGCATATAGGAGACTGGGGAGAGAGTGGGGGTTATGCACATAGGGACTGGGGAGAGAGAGAGAGGGGGGGGTGCCTATCTGTTTATTGATTTAAAAAATAAATACCATACACCATTTCCTGTGCAAAATGTTAAAAAATTTAACATTTTACTATTTAAATGGTGCCAGAACATGGCGCAGACCAGAGCTGGAACTACCAGTGGTGCAGACGGTGCATTAGAGCCCGTGGCAATGAAGGGGCTATAACTAAGGAGGACTATCATCTACAACCAATAAGAGTCAGTCTGGTCTATGCCCTCTATCCAGTGGTATGTAATTGGTTTGATAGAGATCTCCTCCTATACTGAGACAGTTCTCTTCCTGGTGAAACTGTTCTCATCCTTTATTAGCACAGTGTCCTCCAAATTGTCAATTCCAAAAAGGCTGTGTAGACAAGGCTTTAAAGCCTGGAATGGAAATTTGGACTACAGGCGCAGCTGCGTCACTCAGGTCAGTGACACCTGGTGCACCAAATTATTCCGCTGCACGCAACTTTGGGAGGCGCAGCCAAAAAGGGGCAAGGCATTGAGGAAATGGGGCGTGACCTCGAGGGGAGGGGCAAGTCTTGCAGCACCCGCCTTCCCCGTTTTCATCACTCCAAGGGCATGTACAGTATTCCAGGAAAATGCTGGACTGTCCCCAGAGACTATGCCTTCACTATCAGTTCATCCACAGTAGCAGGAGCCAAACGCTGGACAATAATATCACAGTGCAGCACTCATCTCCCTGTCACTGCAGAGGTGTTTGCATTTTGATGTCAACCCCTGGAATTGTGACACCTGGTGTGGTCCACACCCCTGCATCCCCCTAGTGATGCCAGTGCACAGTTGTAAATGTACAGTGCATCCGGAAAGTATTCGCAGCGCTTCACTTTTTCAACATTTTTTCATGTTACAGCCTTACTCCAAAATGGAATGAATTAATTTTCTGCAGCGGGATACACTGTGTTCCACAGGGAAAACTTCGGGGTGTAGAGCGGATCTTGATCCAGAGGCACCATCAGGCAAAGCTTTGACTGTCCCAGGATGCATTGGGGCCTCCTCTATAACCCCACCTCCAGGCACTGTTTCAAATGGTGCCTGCAGGCAGCAGGTCACCTAACAGGCGGGCTGCACTGGGCAGCCCTGAAAAAGCTTAGAAGACTTCAAGGGCTGCAGCACTGTTATGTCAGGGTGACATTCAGTGCTGCATCTCCGTCACCTCCCAAGCGGCATCGCATACTCCCGTGGCTCAGATCCCGGGTACTTGCAGCGGAGACACTCCGGCTTAGGCACACAGTCGCAGACGCTCTCCTGGATTGCGTGGCTGCTACGAAGTGAGGAGGTAAGAGGGTCCCCCAAGTGGGACCCGCCACTAAATCGCATTCCTGGTCGCAGTCTAGGGAGACGGACTGCAACGCTGGTGTGGACACTGTCACCGAGCAGGGACCCCACTATATCCACCAGGGCATAGGAGTACAGGTCGGGTGTACTAGCGCCCCCTATTGGTAAGGCTCCATAGCACCGGCGGTGAGGTCCAGCATAGGGGAGTCAGCGCTCCTCAGAGATTTCCCGCCCTGGAGCTGCCTCACGCTTCCCTCAGTTCCTGACAAAGACACTGGGCGCCATCTTCTGAGCATAGCTGCTGCTGGTCTCTGGGATTGCAGGGCAAGGTCTCCCCTGTAAAGCCGTCTGTAAAACAGCGCTGATACTTTACAGACACTTGAGTATTCTACATGTCTTGTTACAGACAGCGTTGGTTAAGAAAGAGTTTACCTGTTCCAAAATATATTGTACGAGTATTCTAATATATACCTCCGGTCTAGGACCGCGCTGTGTTTTATATATATATATATATATATATATATATACATACAGTTCGCCCAGGTCTGGTTAAAGACCACTTCAGATGCTTGGGTACTGAAAGTTGTCTCTCACAGGTACGCTGTCTCAATCAAGAGACATCCCACTCACCAGTTCTGCACTACGGTACTCCCTTCGGACCCGATGAAGGCACAGACTTTACAAATGGTGGTAGGTTCCCTCCTGAGTAAAGGAGTGGTTGTGGCGGTACTTCAGTACCAGCATGGCAGAGGCTATTATTCGACTCTGGTGCAGAAACCCAATGGGTCTTTTCGGCCTATACTCAACCTCAAGTCACTGAACAAATTTGTGAGGGTAGCCAAGTTTCATATGGAAACGTTGCGCTCTGTTGTGCGGACGATGGAAACTGGAGATTACATGGTATCTCTGGATATACAGGATGCTAATCTGCATATTCCTATTGCCATATTGCATCAGCAGTTCCTACGGTTTGCTATTGGAGACAGTCACTACCAAATCCATGCTCTGCAGTTCAGACTGGCCACAGCTCCTCGGACCTTCACCAAGGTTATGGCCGTCATGACGGCGCACCTCCATTGCCAGAGGGTCAGAATCCTGCCGTACTTGGACGACCTGCTGATTCTGGTGATTTCCCACGATGTCCTCCTCAGTCATCTGCAATTGACGGTGAGTGCTTACAAGCCCACAGATGGCTGATCAATTGGAAGAAGTCCTCACTGGTCCAAGCTCAGGGCATGGTGCACCTAGGGGCGCTTCTGGACACACACAGTCAGAGACTGTTCCTGTCTCCAGACAATGTCCTGAAAATCCAGGAGAGGATAAGACACTTCATCCGTCACCCCGGAGTGTTGATTCACTTGGCAATGCAAGTACTTGGCCTGATGGTGTCGACGTTCGACATGGTGGAGTATGCTCAATTTCATTCTGCAACGATTAATTCTTGCCAAGTGGGGCGGCCTGCCTCATTGGATCAGATCCCAAATGATTTTGTTGACTCCGGACGTTCGTTTGTCACTGACCTGGTGGCTCCAGGACCAGCAATTGAGCAGGGGTCGTCCCTTCTGGATCCCCAACTGGGTCCTCCTGATGACGGATGCCAGTCTGAGGGGATGGGGAGCGGTGTTGGAGCAACACTTGTTTCACGGTCGGTGGACAAAGGAAGAATCACTCCTTTCAATAAACATCCTAGAGCTGAGGACAGTGTTCAATACATTATCACTTGCCCTGCCTCTGGTATGGAACAGACCGGTTCAAGTACAGTCAGACAATGCCACTACAGTGGCATACATAAACCATCAAGGTGGCACTCGAAGCCGCATGGCTATGAAAGAACTGTAAAAAATCCTTTGTTGGACAGAAAGGCATCTGCAAAGTATATCGACAGTATTCATTATGGGTGTCCTGAACTGGGAAGTGGACTACTTCAGTCGCCAGGACGTAAACGCCAGAGAGTGGAGTCTTCATCCAGAAGTTTTTCAACTCCTCGTGGACAGGTGGGGTCTACCAGACGTAGACCTCATGGCATCTCGACACAATCACAAGGTTCCGGTCTTCGGATCAAGGACAAGGTATTCTCAAGCAGCGTTCGTGGACGCACTGACGATTCCATGGAACTTTCGACTGCCTTACGTGTTCCTCCAGTGTCACTCTTGCCCCGAGTTCTATGGAAGTTCAAACAGGAAGGAGGAATGCTGCTTCTAGTCGCTCCAGCGTGGCCCAGAAGACATTTTTCCTCAGACCTGCAGGGTCAGTCGACGGGGCATCCCCTTCTACATTCCTTAACGACCAGACCTCCTTGTACAGGGCTCTTGTCTCTACCCAGACCTGGTCAGACTGGCTTTGACGGAGTGGCTCTTAAAGCATCACTCCTGAGAGCCAAAGGATTTTCAGAGGTGGTTATTCAAACGATGCTGAAACCCTGCAAACCGGCCTCTGCCCGGATTTATTACAGAGTTTGGAATTCTTACTTCACCTGGTGTACTGAGAAGAATTATGATGTCCATGGATTCAGAACTTCTAGAATACTGGTTTTTCTACAAAGATGCCTGGACTTAGGTCTTTGTCTGGCCTCCCTCAAGGTTCATATATCTGCCTTGTCGGTTTGGTTTCAGAGAAAACTTGCCTCTATACCTGATGTTCAGATGTTCATTCAGGGCGTTATTCAGATTCAGCCTCCCTATGTCCCTCCTGTGGCTCCATGGGATTTGTCTGTTTGGCTGAATACTCTCCAAAAGTCTCCATTTGAACCTCTTGAATCCGTGGACCTTAAATGGCTCACAGCCAAGGTCCTGTACTTACTGGCCATTGCCCCTGCAAGACGGGTGTTGGACTTAGACGCTTTGTCCTGTTGTCCACCCTTTGTCATATTCCACCGGGACCGGGCAGTTCTATGAACCCGCCCAGGTTATTTGCCTAAGGTGGTGTCATCTTTTCACCTTAACCAAGAGATTGTGGTTCCGGCCTTTGTCTCTTCGCATCTCTCTCCCAGAGAACTTTCTTTGAATGTGTTTAGGGCTCTCCGTGTCTATGTGAAGAGGATTGCCTCCATCAGGAGGTCAGATTCCCTTTTTGTACTGTTTGGTTTTCACAAACGTGGCTGGCCTGCGAATAAGCAAACCTTGGCCAGATGGATTAGAATGGTGATTGCATAAGCCTATGTGCAGGCTGGACTCCCAGCTCCTACTGCAGTTAAAGCCCATTCTACTCGGTCGGTTGGACCTTCTTGGGCGGCATACCGTGGCGCGTCCCCAGAACAGTTGTGCAAGGCAGCTACGTGGTCCTCAGTGAACACGTTCTAAAGTTCTATGCCTTTGATACTTTCGCCTCCCAGGATGCTTCCTTTGGACGCCGGTTTCTCTTACCTGCTAGGGTACGACCCCTCCCTTGAGGAACTGCTTTAGGACATCCCGATGTTTTCCCTGTGGAACACAGTGTACCATGCTGCAGAAAAGGAGAGTTATGGTAGACTTACCATGGTTAACTCTCTTTCTGCGAGGTACAAAATTGGAGGTTGTTACATTCCCCCCTATATCTCTCTGCACGTTGTAAATCTGCCCCACCTGTAGTACAGCACGGTTTTACAATGTGCTAACAACTCCTCTTTTTTTTTTAAATAAACAATTTTTTGTCATTTTCACATGTTTCCAGACTTTTCTTGTAAAACATAGGCAAACATCACATTAAAGTATACAATACATGTTTCAATATCATCATTCAGTGTCTAACAGAGATGACATCATTCTAATTACTTATATTTTTTATCCAGAACAGACAGGCACCGAATGAGAAAAAATCAAACCTTATTTGCCATCCCATAAAATAATACCCATAACAACTATATGTCTGATAAGAACAAGCACAAAAAGACATATAGGGAGGGAGGAGACAAGACAAACAACACATACACACAAATACTGGAAATACCAACCACAGAAGATAACCTAAGTCAGGTATTGTGGTACAATGCCATACCTCCCAACTGTCCCGATTCTCGCGGGACAGTCCCATTTTTTTGGGACTGTCCCGCTGTCCCACCCGCGAGCCACAGTGTCCCGCGGTGGGGAGGGGGTGGGCAGTTGGGAGGCTCCTGCACTTGCTGCTCTGCTTAGCAGAGCAGTGCTGAATAGAATATTCACTGGAGTCAGAGGGAGAGGGGGCATGCCAGCAGCATGCCCCCTCAGTGATGAAAACAGGGGCATGGCTTGCGATCGTGGGCCCTCCCACAAAGCCACGCCCCTTTTCCATAGGCCACACTCCCTTTTTGGCCGGGCTCGTGCTGATGTTCTTTCTTAAATGGACATAAAGTTGGGAGGCATGCAATACAATCGTATAAAGCAGGCTTTTTCAACCAGTGTGCCGTGGCACACTAGTGTGCCACGACCAGTTGCAAGGTGTGCCGCGGAGCAAGAGCAGCTTCCTGTACCTTCAGAGTGAACTGTTGGCCCAGGCTCTTCTTAGAGGTTCAGTCGTGCTTCGGCCGTGACCTATGCCTTGAAGACACGGCGGTGTGTTATCATAGGTCACGGCTGCCGCGTCTCACCACCCAGCCTGCCCACCCGCCTGCATATGCATCTTCCAGTTCCTGCCTGCATACACAGCTTTCTTTGCCCACCCACATCCACACCTGCCCGACCGCCCACTGCTCAGTATTTGCAGAACTCCACTATGAACAACCCCCGCCACTGAGGGACAGGGAGGAGGACAGCTGACTGGTAGGGGCTAATATTTGTTATTTCTCCTGTGGGGGACAATAGGATTTATGTGGGGAGAATAAAGATTTATGGATTTATGTGGGGAGCAATGTGACTGATTTATGGGGGGGGGGGCAATAAGATTTATGTAGGGAGCAACATGATTTATATGGGGAGCAATGTGATTGATTTATGTGGGGAGCAATAAGATTTATGTAGGGAGCAACATGATTTATGTGGGGAGCAATGTGATTGTTTTTTCTGTGTAGGCCAATGTATGTGTGGATTTTTTTTTTTTACTGTGGTGTGCCTTGGCAATTTTAAAATATTGTTCAGTGTGCCGCGAGTAAAAAAAAGGTTGAAAATCACTGGTATAAAGTATAGCCATTATTGGACGCTTCTTCTGAGGTAGTATCTTAAAAAGCAATAAGCGCAGTGCAAGACGAGACATAACAAGAAATTCCTGCTCTCTACATCTGATTTAATGGTTATATTCTAAACCACCTCACATATCTAGTATTAGTAATCCATAACTCCGCCTCTGTAGGTGACAAATTACGCTATCTATCCATGACAGTTATGAAGTGTTATCCAATTGCCTGTAAAGAAACCACTCCGTGGTTTCAATTAATTTATAGATATGGGTTTGTACCGTAGTTCCCAGACTAGAGATATATGTATCCCATTTCCTCATAAATTTTATAACTGCGTTTTCAATGTCAGGTAGAGAAGCTCTGTGTTCAAAATATAAGACGCTGAGGAGCATATTTTTAAGTGCCTCCAGGGAGAGAGTAGATTTTTTAATCCAATGAGTGAGGATCTGCTTTTTCGCAATAGTCAATAGAACTGGAACCACAGGTACAATACTCGGAGTAGTAGTGGGTAATGACCAGTTTGTAAAATGTAGAAGTAGGCAAGCTATGGGGTCTTTTGAGAGCTGAATGTGAAAGGTAGCATTAATATACATCACCACTTTGCACCAAAACCGAGATATCTTGCCGCATGACCAAAGATTGTTGTTGAAGTGTTGCTCCCCTCATTCCACACTTCACACAACATCCTGTTTCATCAGGAACCATATGTATTCTCTGATTTGGAGCAATGTAAACTCTCTGAAGGGTTTTTAAATTAGCTTCCTGTAGGGAAGCAGAATGTAAATAGCGAAATGCAAGCGCCATATTATCCAAAATCCCATCCTGTAAATCAAAATTAGGAATGTCCTGGCCCCATTTATCAAATATCTCCTTTTTTATTGCTAGTATTCTTTATTTGCCCTTAAATCTGGATCAGGCTATGAATGTAAAAAATAAAAAAGCTGTGAGGAGATACTGTATGCATCTTATCAGGCTTTCAGAATTCATTTAATCCACATAGACCAATGCAGGGTACAGTGTGTAGACCAGTACTAACCTTATGGAAGCTGCATCTCCTCTTGCAACTGTATGAGCATAACAGGGCAAACTGAGTTGTGTGGATGGAATTGTGGGCAGAGTTGGAGAGAAGTGTAAATTTGCCTGTTACCAGCTGTACCATACACTATGCACCTATAGAGGGCTAATGCATACTTGAGAAGAACAAAACTGCTGAATAGCGCCTCAAATAATGAATATAATTTATATAATTGTGCAATTGTTCTGTCACCTGCGCTGCCGTAAAACACTGTGTGTGTGTTTATAGTGAATAAATAGTAAAAAGAAGAAACGGCTGCGCAAAAAGTGGAAGAACAACTGACAATAGCTAATGGGGAATAATTAATAATAAGAGCTGACGTCAGCTCTTATTATTAATTATTCCCCATTAGCCATTGTCAGTTGTTCTTCCACTTTTTGCGCAGCCGTTTCTTCTTTTTACTAATGCCTTCTTACCTACTTCCTGGCTGCTCTCTCCGGGAGAGAGCAGCCAGGTCAGCTCAGCAGGGGGGCGGGGCAGGACAATGACGAGCAGAGGGGGGCGGTATGGAGGCGGTTCGGGGCATGGTTACAGAGGGACTTCTTTTAAGCCATGCTCCCTGCTCTGTAATGCCACTATTACCTGCATTATACTACAGGGGGCGTGGCTATGATGACGCGATTCAACAAGAATCTCGTCATCGACTGCCCAGACCGCCCACTTTACTCACAAAGTGGGTGGCCGGGTAGGGGGTAATTTAAGAATCGGGAGACTTGCCTGCTTTTCCAAGGGGCCGGGAGGGTCACCCAGTTTTCGGGAACCTCCCGGCCATTCCGGGAGAGTAGGCAAGTAGAGGTACCTATCCAGGGGTATCCATTCCCTTTGGAGGTATGGGAACCAAATATTGAAAGTGCTCTATGTGACTTGATCTCTGAATAAAATAAAAGGTTGCATGTTTTCCCAGATTAAAATTTGAAAGTTCTAGATTTGTCCCACAACATAGACTCATTAAACAAAATTTGAATCTTAATTATTTTATTCAATGTATAAAAACTATATAATAAATTGTACAAATATGTTAAATATATATATAGCTAATCCTTTCGGTAACAAACGGTACTTTCACTTATGAGATGATTGCAATAAAAGCAATAACGCACATGATGAAACAGTCTCCCATCCTTCAATGTAAAAAAAAGAAATAAGAAATAAATATAACAGTAAATCGGCGGGATGTAATGGAGTCTGAAATCACCAGAGGTGCGGGATCCTGGCCGATCTCAGACGTTTTTTAAAGGGGCAATCATTTACAAGGCAAATGCCTTGTAACTGATTGCCCCTTTAATAAAACGTTTGAGATCGGCCGCACCTTCGGTGATCTCAGACTCCATTACATTCCGCTGATTATTTGATAATTGTCCATCAACATTTTAAAATGATAGTTGATAGCTAATGCTGGTATAAAGCTATAATATAGCTATGTAAAAAAAATCGCCTGTAACAGATATCACTGTATGAAAGTGCACTGCTGTAATAAATCAGTGCTATTATATAGCCTAAACCACTATTTCATACGAACCTATAAAAAGAGTAAAGTAGGTATACAAAGTGTTGATTACAACAGTATTCTCCTACTGCAATGTTATTATATATATAAAGAAGATATAATATTGTTCAGGACTGAGCTGACTAGACAAAAAAGAAAACATATCTGAGAATATAACATTTTCAGAGGTTCTGTGCTATTGTGAATGACTGTATGGTTGGGGCATGGAAAACACAAATGTCCTGCAGAAGGATTTTGCTGAAGTCACATGTCTCAAGGCACCAGTGACCAATTAAAGTTGTTTAATCCATTTCCTGCCAATGAGGAGAGACACATACTGGAAAAGTGATTCACGTCCAATTAGTGTGCCCTTTCAAAGATGGAGATTCTAGGGTAACTATAGCCAAGGCAAATCAATAAAGACACACCATTGTTAAAAAGAAATAAAAAATGAATACATGTGGCATTATAAGCCATCATATAAATCAAAGTGGAAAAGTGCTTGTAACTGACAAATCCTTAGCGTAATCTTGAACGTACTTTGAGAATGAGAGTAGAGTGAATGTTATGATTGTAAAGATTTAGTGAAGAGTTATAAAAGAAGGTAGTGTGAAAATGAAGTGTAAGCATGAGATGAAATGGTGTTGGGGTAAAAAATGTACATTTCTAAAAATTATTTGTACTGTTGGCATAAGTCAGCTTGACATCAAGTGAGTACCCAATAAGGTGTTGAAAACATAGGCCTCATTCAGAGATGGGCACCATTTGTACGGCGGCTGCGTCTTTGAGCAGTTACTGTATGAAAATATCCAAAAGCAGCAGGAGGCGTCCTGAGTAACTAAATGCCTTCTGCATGCTTGTGTGATCCGCTGCTGTGTCTGCAGGCACAGCATCAGATCACTTAGGTGAACACCTCCCATCTGAGTAACCCTCTGGCTGTTCTCACTGCTGCGGCCAGTGAAGTTGCGTCCAAAGATGCAGCCACTGGCTTAGCCACTTCCAGAAAATGGGGCAACATACCCATGTTTTCGGGAACTAAGTCCCTAACCCCGCCCCCAAAGCCCTCCAGCCTGTCAATCAGGCTACAACTTGGGAGCTATGTATGCGCAGCCGCCCCACCATTGATGTAGATTTACGTACATCTCTAGATAAAAGCCCATACTATGCAGTTTAAATGAGGGGTACCTTGAGCAGTTTGCTTACTTTTAAGCCCTTGTTTCCACTTAGATACCCAGATTAGAGAGACATGAGCACTGGTATATACTCTATGTGCAACTTATAACTATACTATGTCAGTACTGGTACCAGGTCTGCAACATAACTATAACCAACACTGGAAGGTCCAAAACCCTACTAATCGCAGTCTCTCTCAAGTCAGCACAACCTGCTCCAGAGACGCATGAGTTGCTAGGTCAAGTCTGTGCTCCTATCAGGAGGAGTGTTCCAGAGCCCAGATCTTCCAGAGAATCATACTTTGCAGCTCCTTAAATCCAAGAGTTAATCCAGAAAACAATGTGTGGACAGCCCCAACCCCAAGTCATTACACTTCTTTCAGGAACAGTTATTGTTTAATCCTGACCAGCTCAGACATCATGAAGCCACAACCAGCAGGATATCATGAAGAAGAGGCAGCGCTGCATGAGGAGTTGTCCAACACTGGAAGCTAACTAGTAGTACCAATGAAAATCAGCACAGCAGCTTGAGATGCAACAACCAGAATAGCCAGGGGGTAAGGCATGTTTTCTCATTCATCTTTGCTGCAGTCGCGCCAAACAGCCCCTCTTGGCACACCAGGTAACGTGAGACTCTTCTAGTGCCGGGCGACTGTTTTGCTTCTTTTTTTTGGCAAAATTGCGACTAGGACACAAGAGGAGACTGTGCTGAATAGTTTGATATATGATATAAACTGTATGGTAAATCTGTGTGCGACCGAGTCTCTGAATCTGTACAATGTAGCAACCAAAGCTTTTTTTCTAATACAAGTTCTATTCTGCGCCATATACAGACTTAGCCACACACAATATACAAGTGTCATTTATCAATCAGCACAGTCACCTCGTACGTCCTAGTTACATTGCGCTGCGACTAAAACACATTTTCGAGAATAAAAGACGCCCAACTTTAGCAGAATTGCACGTGACCTGCGGCTCACTCATGCCAGGTATCTCGCGCTGCATGGCGTATTAAGGCTGGATGTACAAGGACGCATCTGTAGGCTCACTTTGGAATGTTGTAAGATGGAGGAGTGTAAGTGCTGACACATGGAATCATGTCTCTCTCTTAGATTATGTAGTATCAGTATTGGTGTGAGATAAATGCTTACACTGGACTGACATATAAAATGGTAGCTGCTCAATCAATTTAGTAATAGTTCTCAGTTGCATGAAAGAGAGGGGTTATTCTAAACAAGAAAAAGAGAAAAGTTTTCCCCCAGCACAAAGAAGTATCAGCAATAAGACTCAGGGGCCAATTTATCACAATCCGCATCTGAGGATACAAATGTGTTGTGATAGAATTGTCCCAATTCACAATGCGATTATTGAATACATTGCATGGATGTTTTAATAATTGTATGCAGGGACAGAGCAGGGAGAAAGCTCTATCCCTACGATGCCACTCCACAGACATATCAGGGTATTTTTCACTACCGCAACATTGCAGATATCGCCGCCATCGAGTATCCCCCCCCGCCACACCCCTGTCATCGTAACTATCCCTCTCTGCACGCACCTCTACCCCATCACCACCGCTGATCATGCTCTCCACACCAGAGACCAGTAATTGGAGGGCTGCCGGTCTTTCGATCCTCTTCCGGTGCTTTAAAGTGAGCTGCCGATTTTGCAGCATTATTTTACTTCACTTTTTATTTTGCAGTGATCAGCTTTCGTGAAGACTGCTCCAAAAGTCCTTGACAGACCACAGAGGATAAGAAAGCCTGTGATCTTCACCACTGCTGGTCGTTTGCGTCTGTGACAAAACCGGAGTGACAGTGGGCTGGGACCACACCATTATTGGCATTGCTAGAAGAGGAGATGTGCATGGAATAGTCATCCCAGGTACGGCTAACCTGCGATAAATACCACCATGCCTGGTACTGTATGTCATGTGCTGTATATGCCACAATTTGTATGATCTGTAGTGTGTAATATGCACTGGCGTTTCTATGGGTGCAGTGTGTGCGGTGCACACGGGCCCCTGAGTCCAGAGGGGGCACCCACCGCACACGCTGCACCCATTTTCTGAATACTCACCCCTCTGGAGTCCCGCGGCGACGTCCACGGCGGTGTTAAAACTCAGTGAAAATGGCCCATTTTCACGGAGTTCTGCGCATGCGCAGTAGAGAAATCTCAGGGAAAATGGCCACCGCACCATTTTCCTGGAGATCTGCGCATGCGCAGTAGAGTCTGAGCGCTCTAGTGCTCAGACTCTCAGCGCTGCTGGCAGAGAGGAGGGGCCTCCTCTCTTAAAACGCACCTGGTAATATTTCAACCTATGAGATCTGTAATCTCAGTTTCTCTTACATCCTAGAGGATGCTGGGGTCCACATTAGTACCATGGGGTATAGATGGGTCCACTAGGAGCCATTGGCACTTTAAGAGTTTGAGAGTGTGGGTTGGCTCCTACCAGACTCAGTTTAGAAAATGTGCCCGGAGGAGCCGGTCACAGCTAGGGGAGCTCCATAGGGGTTCTTTTAGTTTTATTATTTTTAATAGAGTTTAGGCACGGGGAGGCTGCTGGCAACAGGCTCCCTGCTTCGAGGGACTAAGGGGGGGAGTAGTGTCCGCCCTGTGGGGATTGAAGTTCCCCACCACAGGGGATCGCTCACTCCAGCAGCATGCCGCCACCCCCTTACAGAGCCAGAAGATAAGTGGCGAGTTAGTCACCGCCCCCCCTGGCAAGCGGGGAGCCGGTGTGAAGATGGCGGCAACAGGGTATGGAGCGCAGTACTAACTGCGCTCCGGGGCTCAGCGGTACATAGTGCGGCACTGTGAGGGGCGCCCTGAGCCAGCGCCTACACCCTACACTGACCACCAAGCCTGTCAGGGTCCCAGGATCGCTGCCAGCACAATTCCTCAGGCAAGTATAATCTTCAGAAGAGCGGGAAGACAGCGCCATGAAGGGGGCGGAGCTTCTCCTCAGAGCGGACCCAACAGCGTTCAGCGCCATTTTCCTGCCTGCAGAAGCGCTGATAGGGAGAGCTGTCCCTCCAAATCAACTCCAGCTATCTTATACAGTACCAGGGGGTTGTAGAAGGGGGGGGGGGGGGGGGGGAGGCTGTTTTTCTGTACTGTGAAACCTATTAAGGTGCACAGTAAGCGCTGGATAAGGGTTTCCCTGTATCCTGAAGCGCTGTGTGTGGGTTGGCTCCAATCTCTGTCTCTTTTGCCATTCTTAGGGCGGAAACTCTGTCTGCCCCTACCCTGTGTGTGTATGGAGTGTTTGTGGTCTCCATTAAGCTATGTCCAGAGACTCTGTGTCATATGTTGCAGAGGATATGTCCTCTCAGGATGACCTCATTCCATGTAATCAGGTTTGCACTATGTTAGCGCAGATCCCAGCAAGGGAGCCTGAGTGGTTAGTTTCTATTAAAAGTATGATTTCTCAGATTTCTACTAGAGTTGCACAAAATGAATCTGCAACTCAGGTTTTACAGAACTCTATGGCAGTTTGGTCTGGTTCTGTTACCTCAGGGCCCCCTAATGTATGCTCCCAAAAACGTGCTCTTGCCCAGATTATGCGAGATTACACGAATACCGATTCTGAGGCCGCAGACTGTGATAGGGATGTGCTGCGGGGAGCGGCATCTCTTGCAAAAGGGGTGCAGTTGATGATAGAGGCAATTAGAGATGTGTTGAATATTGCTGATACAACACCTGAGCAGGTTGAGGAGGCTTATTTCACTGACAATAAGAAAGCCTCGCTAACCTTCCCTGCATCTAATGAATTAAATGCTATATTTGAGAAAGCATGGGAAAACCCAGAGAAAAAATTTCAGAACCCTAGAAAGGTTCTGATTGCTTTTCCTTTCCCTGAGGAGGATAGGAAAAAATGGGAAAACCCACCCATAGTTGACGCGACTGTATCCAGACACAAACACAAACACACACACACTTGCGTGCATCAAAGGAAACCCCCCTTCCTAATCCTGCGTTTGACCCTACGGGGGGTGGTTGCTGGTGGGGCCCCCTTCCCCATCTTGGGTGCCCTGGGTCCCCTGAGGGCTTAATCCGGCCCTGAGCAGAATGAGTGATGTCTGAGAGCCCAATGATGTATAATAATTGTAGTATGATGTAGACCAAGGCCTGGTACACTTGCTGAACAAAGGGCTTAAGCAGAAGTGTAGCTTGAGCACAGTACAGGGTCTGGTGCACCTGCAGACACGCTGCAGCAAACAGGGCTTATGCAGAAGCCTAGTCTCAGCAGATGCCAGGGATTGGTACATGTGTGGACAAACTAGTGACCAGGGGTAACCAGGAATGAAGTCAAAGTAGGAGGCAGCAGAGTCAGTACATGGATTGTGCCATCAGCAGAGCACAGGTTAATACCTAGGTCTGGGAATCATTTTAAACTGCAGAACTGAGGACACAAATAACAGCTGACACCAGTGCACATGCAGAGATCACATCCACAGATGACAAGACCAGAGCCGGATTAAGAGGGGGGCCCCCGGGGATAAGTACCCCAGGCCCCCTTTTTTCAAAGGGCCTCCCATCGCCACCGCAGATCGGATCTCTTTTCCGATCTGCGGTATTGCGCTGCGCTCCTGGGAGCCGGCGCCACACGCAGCGGCAGGGCAGCTCAGCGGTTGCTGTCCCTGGTGGCTCTGGCTCCACTGACTGCACTGAAGAGGCTGGCACCGCGGCCGCACGCAGTTAGTCACTGCCTGTAACGGAAGGACAGCTGAGCAATGGCTCAGCTGTCCAATAATGTGAGGAGCAGCAGCCTGCGGCTCAGTCATTGGCTGGGCGTGCAGGCTGCAGGGAAGGAGGAGGACAGCGCGTGGAGGCAGCAGCCAGCACCCATTCTCAGCCAGCTCTCCTAGGCTACCTGTGCAAAAGCACATAAAAACGTAAGGCTGCATTACAGTATGTACTGGGTTTTAATTAGAGATGAGCGGGTTCGGTTCCTCGGAATCCGAACCCCCCCGAACTTCAGCCTTTTTACACGGGTCCGAGGCAGACTCGGATCTTCCCGCCTTGCTCGGCTAACCCGAGCGCGCCCGAACGTCATCATCCCGCTGTCGGATTCTCGCGAGGCTCGTATTCTATCGCGAGACTCGGATTCTATATAAGGAGCCGCGCGTCGCCGCCATTTTCACACGTGCATTGAGATTGATAGGGAGAGGACGTGGCTGGCGTCCTCTCCGTTTATAGTTACTGTTAGTACTAGTTAGTTGATCTGATTGCTGCTTAGCTTATTGTGGGGAGGATTGGGGAGAGCTGTTAGGAGGAGTACAGTCAGTGCAGAGTTTTGCTAGTTTTTTTTAATCCGTTCTCTGCCTGAAAAAAACGCTCCATACCATATCTGTGCTCAGCCTCAGTGTGCTGCATGATATATCTATGTATATCTGACTGTGCTGAGTGCTCACTGCTCACACAGCTGAATTGTGGGGGAGACTGGGGTGCAGTTATAGTTATAGCAGGAGTACAGTGCACACTTTTGCTGCCATTGTGACTGACCAGTGACCACCAGTATATTGTCTGCCTGAAAAAGTTAAACACTCCTGTGGTGTTTTTTTTTTTTATTCTATAAATGCATTCTGCTGACAGTGTCCAGCAGGTCCGTCATTCATTATATTATATAAATATTTACCTGCAGTAGTGTTATATTTTTTTTGTTCATCTCTATCATCTTTATCATCTCTATATTAGCAGACGCAGTATGGTAGTCCACGGCTGTGGCTACCTCTGTGTCGTCAGTGCTCATCCATAATTGTATACCTACCTGTGGTGGGTTTTTTTTTTCTATCTTCTTCATACTAGTAGTTTAGGAGTCTGCTGACAGTGTCCAGCAGGTCCGTCATTATATTATATATACCTGCAGTAGTGATATATATATATTTTTTATATCATTATCATCTCTATACTAGCAGACGCAGTACGGTAGTCCACGGCTGTAGCTACCTCTGTGTCGTCAGTGCTCGTCCATAATTGTATACCTACCTGCGGTGGGTTTTTTTTTTCTATCTTCTTCATACTAGTAGTTTAGGAGTCTGCTGACAGTGTCCAGCAGGTCCGTCATTATATTATATATACCTGCAGTAGTGATATATATATATATTTTATATCATTATCATCTCTATACTAGCAGACGCAGTACAGTAGTCCACGGCTGTAGCTACCTCTGTGTCGTAGGTGCTCGTCCATAATTGTATACCTACCTGTGGTGGGGTTTTTTTTTCTATCTTCTTCATACTAGTAGTTTAGGAGTCTGCTGACAGTGTCCAGCAGGTCCGTCATTATATTATATATACCTGCAGTAGTGATATATATATATTTTTTATATCATTATCATCTCTATACTAGCAGACGCAGTATGGTAGTCCACGGCTGTAGCTACCTCTGTGTTGTCAGTGCTCGTCCATAATTGTATACCTACTTGTGGTGGGGTTTTTTTTTTCTATCTTCTTCATACTAGTAGTTTAGGAGTCTGCTGACAGTGTCCAGCAGGTCCGTCATTATATTATATATACCTGCAGTAGTGATATATATATATTTTTTATATCATTATCATCTCTATACTAGAGACGCAGTACGGTAGTCCACGGCTGTGGCTACCTCTGTGTCGTCAGTGCTCGTCCATAATTGTATACCTACCTGTGGTGGTTTTTTTTTTTCTATCTTCTTCATACTAGTAGTTTAGGAGTCTGCTGACAGTGTCCAGCAGGTCCGTCATTATATTATATATACCTGCAGTAGTGATATATATATATTTTTTATATCATTATCATCTCTATACTAGCAGACGCAGTACGGTAGTCCACGGCTGTAGCTACCTCTGTGTCGTCAGTGCTCGTCCATAATTGTATACCTACCTGTGGTGGGTTTTTTTTTTCTATCTTCTTCATACTAGTAGTTTAGGAGTCTGCTGACAGTGTCCAGCAGGTCCGTCATTATATTATATATACCTGCAGTAGTGATATATATATATTTTTTATATCATTATCATCTCTATACTAGCAGACGCAGTACGGTAGTCCACGGCTGTAGCTACCTCTGTGTCGTCAGTGCTCGTCCATAATTGTATACCTACCTGTGGTGGGGTTTTTTTTTCTATCTTCTTCATACTAGTAGTTTAGGAGTCTGCTGACAGTGTCCAGCAGGTCCGTCATTATATTATATATACCTGCAGTAGTGATATATATATATTTTTTATATCATTATCATCTCTATACTAGCAGATGCAGTACGGTAGTCCACGGCTGTAGCTACCTCTGTGTCGTCAGTGCTCGTCCATAATTGTATACCTACCTGTGGTGGGTTTTTTTTTTCTATCTTCTTCATACTAGTAGTTTAGGAGTCTGCTGACAGTGTCCAGCAGGTCCGTCATTATATTATATATACCTGCAGTAGTGATATATATATATTTTTTATATCATTATCATCTCTATACTAGCAGACGCAGTACGGTAGTCCACGGCTGTAGCTACCTCTGTGTCGTCAGTGCTCGTCCATAATTGTATACCTACCTGTGGTGGGGTTTTTTTTTCTATCTTCTTCATACTAGTAGTTTAGGAGTCTGCTGACAGTGTCCAGCAGGTCCGTCATTATATTATATATACCTGCAGTAGTGATATATATATATTTTTTTATATCATTATCATCTCTATACTAGCAGACGCAGTACGGTAGTCCACGGCTGTAGCTATCTCTGTGTCGTCAGTGTCCGTCCATAATTGTATACCTACCTGTGGTGGGTTTTTTTTTTCTATCTTCTTCATACTAGTAGTTTAGGAGTCTGCTGACAGTGTCCAGCAGGTCCGTCATTATATTATATATACCTGCAGTAGTGATATATATATATTTTTTATATCATTATCATCTCTATACTAGCAGACGCAGTACGGTAGTCCACGGTTGTAGCTACCTCTTTGTGTCGTCAGTGCTCGTCCATAATTGTATACCTACCTGTAGTGGGTTTTTTTTTTCTATCTTCTTCATACTAGTAGTTTAGGAGTCTGCTGACAGTGTCCAGCAGGTCCGTCATTATATTATATATACCTGCAGTAGTGATATATATATTTTTTTTATATCATTATCATCTCTATACTAGCAGACGCAGTACGGTAGTCCATGGCTGTAGCTACCTCTGTGTCGTCAGTGCTCGTCCATAATTGTATACCTACTTGTGGTGGGGTTTTTTTTTCTATCTTCTTCATACTAGTAGTTTAGGAGTCTGCTGACAGTGTCCAGCAGGTCCGTCATTATATTATATATACCTGCAGTAGTGATATATATATATTTTTTATATCATTATCATCTCTATACTAGCAGACGCAGTACGGTAGTCCACGGCTGTAGCTACCTCTGTGTCGTCAGTGCTCGTCCATAATTGTATACCTACCTGTGGTGGGTTTTTTTTTTTCTATCTTCTTCATACTAGTAGTTTAGGAGTCTGCTGACAGTGTTCAGCAGGTCCGTCATTATATTATATATACCTGCAGTAGTGATATATATATATTTTTTATATCATTATCATCTCTATACTAGCAGACGCAGTACGGTAGTCCACGGCTGTAGCTATCTCTGTGTCGTCAGTGTTCGTCCATAATTGTATACCTACCTGTGGTGGTTTTTTTTTTCTATCTTCTTCATACTAGTAGTTTAGGAGTCTGCTGACAGTGTCCAGCAGGTCCGTCATTATATTATATATACCTGCAGTAGTGATATATATATATATTTTTTATATCATTATCATCTCTATACTAGCAGACGCAGTACGGTAGTCCACGGCTGTGGCTACCTCTGTGTCGTCAGTGCTCGTCCATAATTGTATACCTACCTGTGGTGGTTTTTTTTTTTCTATCTTCTTCATACTAGTAGTTTAGGAGTCTGCTGACAGTGTCCAGCAGGTCCGTCATTATATTATATATACCTGCAGTAGTGATATATATATATTTTTTATATCATTATCATCTCTATACTAGCAGACGCAGTACGGTAGTCCACGGCTGTAGCTACCTCTGTGTCGTCAGTGCTCGTCCATAATTGTATACCTACCTGTGGTGGGTTTTTTTTTCTATCTTCTTCATACTAGTAGTTTAGGAGTCTGCTGACAGTGTCCAGCATGTCCGTCATTATATTATATATACCTGCAGTAGTGCTATATATATATTTTTTATATCATTATCATCTCTATACTAGCAGACGCAGTACGGTAGTCCACGGCTGTGGCTACCTCTGTGTCGTCAGTGCTCGTCCATAATTGTATACCTACCTGTGGTGGTTTTTTTTTCTATCTTCTTCATACTAGTAGTTTAGGAGTCTGCTGACAGTGTCCAGCAGGTCCGTCATTATATTATATATACCTGCAGTAGTGATATATATATATTTTTTATATCATTATCATCTCTATACTAGCAGACGCAGTACGGTAGTCCACGGCTGTAGCTACCTCTGTGTCGTCAGTGCTCGTCCATAATTGTATACCTACCTGCGGTGGGTTTTTTTTTTCTATCTTCTTCATACTAGTAGTTTAGGAGTCTGCTGACAGTGTCCAGCAGGTCCGTCATTATATTATATATACCTGCAGTAGTGATATATATATATATTTTTTATATCATTATCATCTCTATACTAGCAGACGCAGTACAGTAGTCCACGGCTGTAGCTACCTCTGTGTCGTAGGTGCTCGTCCATAATTGTATACCTACCTGTGGTGGGGTTTTTTTTTCTATCTTCTTCATACTAGTAGTTTAGGAGTCTGCTGACAGTGTCCAGCAGGTCCGTCATTATATTATATATACCTGCAGTAGTGATATATATATTTTTTTTATATCATTATCATCTCTATACTAGCAGACGCAGTATGGTAGTCCACGGCTGTAGCTACCTCTGTGTTGTCAGTGCTCGTCCATAATTGTATACCTACTTGTGGTGGGGTTTTTTTTTTCTATCTTCTTCATACTAGTAGTTTAGGAGTCTGCTGACAGTGTCCAGCAGGTCCGTCATTATATTATATATACCTGCAGTAGTGATATATATATATTTTTTATATCATTATCATCTCTATACTAGAGACGCAGTACGGTAGTCCACGGCTTTAGCTACCTCTGTGTCGTCAGTGCTCGTCCATAATTGTATACCTACCTGTGGTGGTTTTTTTTTTTCTATCTTCTTCATACTAGTAGTTTAGGAGTCTGCTGACAGTGTCCAGCAGGTCCGTCATTATATTATATATACCTGCAGTAGTGATATATATATATTTTTTATATCATTATCATCTCTATACTAGCAGACGCAGTACGGTAGTCCACGGCTGTAGCTACCTCTGTGTCGTCAGTGCTCGTCCATAATTGTATACCTACCTGTGGTGGGTTTTTTTTTTCTATCTTCTTCATACTAGTAGTTTAGGAGTCTGCTGACAGTGTCCAGCAGGTCCGTCATTATATTATATATACCTGCAGTAGTGATATATATATATTTTTTATATCATTATCATCTCTATACTAGCAGACGCAGTACGGTAGTCCACGGCTGTAGCTACCTCTGTGTCGTCAGTGCTCGTCCATAATTGTATACCTACCTGTGGTGGGGTTTTTTTTTCTATCTTCTTCATACTAGTAGTTTAGGAGTCTGCTGACAGTGTCCAGCAGGTCCGTCATTATATTATATATACCTGCAGTAGTGATATATATATATTTTTTATATCATTATCATCTCTATACTAGCAGACGCAGTACGGTAGTCCACGGCTGTAGCTACCTCTGTGTCGTCAGTGCTCGTCCATAATTGTATACCTACCTGTGGTGGGTTTTTTTTTTCTATCTTCTTCATACTAGTAGTTTAGGAGTCTGCTGACAGTGTCCAGCAGGTCCGTCATTATATTATATATACCTGCAGTAGTGATATATATATATTTTTTATATCATTATCATCTCTATACTAGCAGACGCAGTACGGTAGTCCACGGCTGTAGCTACCTCTGTGTCGTCAGTGCTCGTCCATAATTGTATACCTACCTGTGGTGGGTTTTTTTTTTCTATCTTCTTCATACTAGTAGTTTAGGAGTCTGCTGACAGTGTCCAGCAGGTACGTCATTATATTATATATACCTGCAGTAGTGATATATATATATTTTTTATATCATTATCATCTCTATACTAGCAGACGCAGTACGGTAGTCCACGGCTGTAGCTATCTCTGTGTCGTCAGTGTTCGTCCATAATTGTATACCTACCTGTGGTGGGTTGTTTTTTTTTTCTATCTTCTTCATACTAGTAGTTTAGGAGTCTGCTGACAGTGTCCAGCAGGTCCGTCATTATATTATATATACCTGCAGTAGTGATATATATATATTTTTTATATCATTATCATCTCTATACTAGCAGACGCAGTACGGTAGTCCACGGTTGTAGCTACCTCTTTGTGTCGTCAGTGCTCGTCCATAATTGTATACCTACCTGTAGTGGTTTTTTTTTTTCTATCTTCTTCATACTAGTAGTTTAGGAGTCTGCTGACAGTGTCCAGCAGGTCCGTCATTATATTATATATACCTGCAGTAGTGATATATATATATTTTTTATATCATTATCATCTCTATACTAGCAGACGCAGTACGGTAGTCCATGGCTGTAGCTACCTCTGTGTCGTCAGTGCTCGTCCATAATTGTATACCTACTTGTGGTGGGGTTTTTTTTTCTATCTTCTTCATACTAGTAGTTTAGGAGTCTGCTGAGAGTGTCCAGCAGGTCCGTCATTATATTATATATACCTGCAGTAGTGATATATATATATTTTTTATATCATTATCATCTCTATACTAGCAGACGCAGTACGGTAGTCCACGGCTGTAGCTATCTCTGTGTCGTCAGTGTTCGTCCATAATTGTATACCTACCTGTGGTGGGTTTTTTTTTTCTATCTTCTTCATACTAGTAGTTTAGGAGTCTGCTGACAGTGTCCAGCAGGTCCGTCATTATATTATATATACCTGCAGTAGTGATATATATATATTTTTTATATCATTATCATCTCTATACTAGCAGACGCAGTACGGTAGTCCACGGTTGTAGCTACCTCTTTGTGTCGTCAGTGCTCGTCCATAATTGTATACCTACCTGTAGTGGGTTTTTTTTTTCTATCTTCTTCATACTAGTAGTTTAGGAGTCTGCTGACAGTGTCCAGCAGGTCCGTCATTATATTATATATACCTGCAGTAGTGATATATATATATTTTTTATATCATTATCATCTCTATACTAGCAGACGCAGTACGGTAGTCCATGGCTGTAGCTACCTCTGTGTCGTCAGTGCTCGTCCATAATTGTATACCTACTTGTGGTGGGGTTTTTTTTTCTATCTTCTTCATACTAGTAGTTTAGGAGTCTGCTGAGAGTGTCCAGCAGGTCCGTCATTATATTATATATACCTGCAGTAGTGATATATATATATTTTTTATATCATTATCATCTCTATACTAGCAGACGCAGTACGGTAGTCCACGGCTGTAGCTACCTCTGTGTCGTCAGTGCTCGTCCATAATTGTATACCTACCTGCGGTGGGTTTTTTTTTTCTATCTTCTTCATACTAGTAGTTTAGGAGTCTGCTGACAGTGTCCAGCAGGTCCGTCATTATATTATATATACCTGCAGTAGTGATATATATATATATTTTATATCATTATCATCTCTATACTAGCAGACGCAGTACAGTAGTCCACGGCTGTAGCTACCTCTGTGTCGTAGGTGCTCGTCCATAATTGTATACCTACCTGTGGTGGGGTTTTTTTTTCTATCTTCTTCATACTAGTAGTTTAGGAGTCTGCTGACAGTGTCCAGCAGGTCCGTCATTATATTATATATACCTGCAGTAGTGATATATATATATTTTTTATATCATTATCATCTCTATACTAGCAGACGCAGTATGGTAGTCCACGGCTGTAGCTACCTCTGTGTTGTCAGTGCTCGTCCATAATTGTATACCTACTTGTGGTGGGGTTTTTTTTTTCTATCTTCTTCATACTAGTAGTTTAGGAGTCTGCTGACAGTGTCCAGCAGGTCCGTCATTATATTATATATACCTGCAGTAGTGATATATATATATTTTTTATATCATTATCATCTCTATACTAGAGACGCAGTACGGTAGTCCACGGCTGTGGCTACCTCTGTGTCGTCAGTGCTCGTCCATAATTGTATACCTACCTGTGGTGGTTTTTTTTTTTCTATCTTCTTCATACTAGTAGTTTAGGAGTCTGCTGACAGTGTCCAGCAGGTCCGTCATTATATTATATATACCTGCAGTAGTGATATATATATATTTTTTATATCATTATCATCTCTATACTAGCAGACGCAGTACGGTAGTCCACGGCTGTAGCTACCTCTGTGTCGTCAGTGCTCGTCCATAATTGTATACCTACCTGTGGTGGGTTTTTTTTTTCTATCTTCTTCATACTAGTAGTTTAGGAGTCTGCTGACAGTGTCCAGCAGGTCCGTCATTATATTATATATACCTGCAGTAGTGATATATATATATTTTTTATATCATTATCATCTCTATACTAGCAGACGCAGTACGGTAGTCCATGGCTGTAGCTACCTCTGTGTCGTCAGTGCTCGTCCATAATTGTATACCTACCTGTGGTGGGGTTTTTTTTTCTATCTTCTTCATACTAGTAGTTTAGGAGTCTGCTGACAGTGTCCAGCAGGTCCGTCATTATATTATATATACCTGCAGTAGTGATATATATATATTTTTTATATCATTATCATCTCTATACTAGCAGATGCAGTACGGTAGTCCACGGCTGTAGCTACCTCTGTGTCGTCAGTGCTCGTCCATAATTGTATACCTACCTGTGGTGGTTTTTTTTCTATCTTCTTCATACTAGTAGTTTAGGAGTCTGCTGACAGTGTCCAGCAGGTCCGTCATTATATTATATATACCTGCAGTAGTGATATATATATATTTTTTATATCATTATCATCTCTATACTAGCAGACGCAGTACGGTAGTCCACGGCTGTAGCTACCTCTGTGTCGTCAGTGCTCGTCCATAATTGTATACCTACCTGTGGTGGGGTTTTTTTTTCTATCTTCTTCATACTAGTAGTTTAGGAGTCTGCTGACAGTGTCCAGCAGGTCCGTCATTATATTATATATACCTGCAGTAGTGATATATATATATTTTTTTATATCATTATCATCTCTATACTAGCAGACGCAGTACGGTAGTCCACGGCTGTAGCTATCTCTGTGTCGTCAGTGTCCGTCCATAATTGTATACCTACCTGTGGTGGGTTTTTTTTTTCTATCTTCTTCATACTAGTAGTTTAGGAGTCTGCTGACAGTGTCCAGCAGGTCCGTCATTATATTATATATACCTGCAGTAGTGATATATATATATTTTTTATATCATTATCATCTCTATACTAGCAGACGCAGTACGGTAGTCCACGGTTGTAGCTACCTCTTTGTGTCGTCAGTGCTCGTCCATAATTGTATACCTACCTGTAGTGGGTTTTTTTTTTCTATCTTCTTCATACTAGTAGTTTAGGAGTCTGCTGACAGTGTCCAGCAGGTCCGTCATTATATTATATATACCTGCAGTAGTGATATATATATTTTTTTTATATCATTATCATCTCTATACTAGCAGACGCAGTACGGTAGTCCATGGCTGTAGCTACCTCTGTGTCGTCAGTGCTCGTCCATAATTGTATACCTACTTGTGGTGGGGTTTTTTTTTCTATCTTCTTCATACTAGTAGTTTAGGAGTCTGCTGACAGTGTCCAGCAGGTCCGTCATTATATTATATATACCTGCAGTAGTGATATATATATATTTTTTATATCATTATCATCTCTATACTAGCAGACGCAGTACGGTAGTCCACGGCTGTAGCTACCTCTGTGTCGTCAGTGCTCGTCCATAATTGTATACCTACCTGTGGTGGGGGTTTTTTTTTCTATCTTCTTCATACTAGTAGTTTAGGAGTCTGCTGACAGTGTTCAGCAGGTCCGTCATTATATTATATATACCTGCAGTAGTGATATATATATATTTTTTATATCATTATCATCTCTATACTAGCAGACGCAGTACGGTAGTCCACGGCTGTAGCTATCTCTGTGTCGTCAGTGTTCGTCCATAATTGTATACCTACCTGTGGTGGGTTTTTTTTTCTATCTTCTTCATACTAGTAGTTTAGGAGTCTGCTGACAGTGTCCAGCAGGTCCGTCATTATATTATATATACCTGCAGTAGTGATATATATATATTTTTTATATCATTATCATCTCTATACTAGCAGACGCAGTACGGTAGTCCACGGCTGTGGCTACCTCTGTGTCGTCAGTGCTCGTCCATAATTGTATACCTACCTGTGGTGGTTTTTTTTTTTCTATCTTCTTCATACTAGTAGTTTAGGAGTCTGCTGACAGTGTCCAGCAGGTCCGTCATTATATTATATATACCTGCAGTAGTGATATATATATATTTTTTATATCATTATCATCTCTATACTAGCAGACGCAGTACGGTAGTCCACGGCTGTAGCTACCTCTGTGTCGTCAGTGCTCGTCCATAATTGTATACCTACCTGTGGTGGGTTTTTTTTTCTATCTTCTTCATACTAGTAGTTTAGGAGTCTGCTGACAGTGTCCAGCATGTCCGTCATTATATTATATATACCTGCAGTAGTGCTATATATATATTTTTTATATCATTATCATCTCTATACTAGCAGACGCAGTACGGTAGTCCACGGCTGTGGCTACCTCTGTGTCGTCAGTGCTCGTCCATAATTGTATACCTACCTGTGGTGGTTTTTTTTTCTATCTTCTTCATACTAGTAGTTTAGGAGTCTGCTGACAGTGTCCAGCAGGTCCGTCATTATATTATATATACCTGCAGTAGTGATATATATATATTTTTTATATCATTATCATCTCTATACTAGCAGACGCAGTACGGTAGTCCACGGCTGTAGCTACCTCTGTGTCGTCAGTGCTCGTCCATAATTGTATACCTACCTGCGGTGGGTTTTTTTTTTCTATCTTCTTCATACTAGTAGTTTAGGAGTCTGCTGACAGTGTCCAGCAGGTCCGTCATTATATTATATATACCTGCAGTAGTGATATATATATATTTTTATATCATTATCATCTCTATACTAGCAGACGCAGTACAGTAGTCCACGGCTGTAGCTACCTCTGTGTCGTAGGTGCTCGTCCATAATTGTATACCTACCTGTGGTGGGGTTTTTTTTTCTATCTTCTTCATACTAGTAGTTTAGGAGTCTGCTGACAGTGTCCAGCAGGTCCGTCATTATATTATATATACCTGCAGTAGTGATATATATATTTTTTTTATATCATTATCATCTCTATACTAGCAGACGCAGTATGGTAGTCCACGGCTGTAGCAACCTCTGTGTTGTCAGTGCTCGTCCATAATTGTATACCTACTTGTGGTGGGGTTTTTTTTTTCTATCTTCTTCATACTAGTAGTTTAGGAGTCTGCTGACAGTGTCCAGCAGGTCCGTCATTATATTATATATACCTGCAGTAGTGATATATATATATTTTTTATATCATTATCATCTCTATACTAGAGACGCAGTACGGTAGTCCACGGCTTTAGCTACCTCTGTGTCGTCAGTGCTCGTCCATAATTGTATACCTACCTGTGGTGGGTTTTTTTTTTCTATCTTCTTCATACTAGTAGTTTAGGAGTCTGCTGACAGTGTCCAGCAGGTCCGTCATTATATTATATATACCTGCAGTAGTGATATATATATATTTTTTATATCATTATCATCTCTATACTAGCAGACGCAGTACGGTAGTCCACGGCTGTAGCTACCTCTGTGTCGTCAGTGCTCGTCCATAATTGTATACCTACCTGTGGTGGTTTTTTTTTTTTCTATCTTCTTCATACTAGTAGTTTAGGAGTCTGCTGACAGTGTCCAGCAGGACCGTCATTATATTATATATACCTGCAGTAGTGATATATATATATTTTTTATATCATTATCATCTCTATACTAGCAGACGCAGTACGGTAGTCCACGGCTGTAGCTACCTCTGTGTCGTCAGTGCTCGTCCATAATTGTATACCTACCTGTGGTGGGGTTTTTTTTTCTATCTTCTTCATACTAGTAGTTTAGGAGTCTGCTGACAGTGTCCAGCAGGTCCGTCATTATATTATATATACCTGCAGTAGTGATATATATATATTTTTTATATCATTATCATCTCTATACTAGCAGACGCAGTACGGTAGTCCACGGCTGTAGCTACCTCTGTGTCGTCAGTGCTCGTCCATAATTGTATACCTACCTGTGGTGGTTTTTTTTTTCTATCTTCTTCATACTAGTAGTTTAGGAGTCTGCTGACAGTGTCCAGCAGGTCCGTCATTATATTATATATACCTGCAGTAGTGATATATATATATTTTTTATATCATTATCATCTCTATACTAGCAGACGCAGTACGGTAGTCCACGGCTGTAGCTACCTCTGTGTCGTCAGTGCTCGTCCATAATTGTATACCTACCTGTGGTGGGGTTTTTTTTTCTATCTTCTTCATACTAGTAGTTTAGGAGTCTGCTGACAGTGTCCAGCAGGTCCGTCATTATATTATATATACCTGCAGTAGTGATATATATATATTTTTTATATCATTATCATCTCTATACTAGCAGACGCAGTACGGTAGTCCACGGCTGTAGCTATCTCTGTGTCGTCAGTGTTCGTCCATAATTGTATACCTACCTGTGGTGGTTTTTTTTTTTCTATCTTCTTCATACTAGTAGTTTAGGAGTCTGCTGACAGTGTCCAGCAGGTCCGTCATTATATTATATATACCTGCAGTAGTGATATATATATATTTTTTATATCATTATTATCTCTATACTAGCAGACGCAGTACGGTAGTCCACGGTTGTAGCTACCTCTTTGTGTCGTCAGTGCTCGTCCATAATTGTATACCTACCTGTAGTGGGTTTTTTTTTTCTATCTTCTTCATACTAGTAGTTTAGGAGTCTGCTGACAGTGTCCAGCAGGTCCGTCATTATATTATATATACCTGCAGTAGTGATATATATATATTTTTTATATCATTATCATCTCTATACTAGCAGACGCAGTACGGTAGTCCATGGCTGTAGCTACCTCTGTGTCGTCAGTGCTCGTCCATAATTGTATACCTACTTGTGGTGGGGTTTTTTTTTCTATCTTCTTCATACTAGTAGTTTAGGAGTCTGCTGAGAGTGTCCAGCAGGTCCGTCATTATATTATATATACCTGCAGTAGTGATATATATATATTTTTTATATCATTATCATCTCTATACTAGCAGACGCAGTACGGTAGTCCACGGCTGTAGCTACCTCTGTGTCGTCAGTGCTCGTACATAATTGTATACCTACCTGTGGTGGGGTTTTTTTTTCTATCTTCTTCATACTAGTAGTTTAGGAGTCTGCTGACAGTGTCCAGCAGGTCCGTTATTATATTATATATACCTGCAGTAGTGATATATATATATATTTTTTATATCATTATCATCTCTATACTAGCAGACGCAGTACGGTAGTCCACGGCTGTAGCTATCTCTGTGTCGTCAGTGTTCGTCCATAATTGTATACCTACCTGTGGTGGGTTTTTTTTTTCTATCTTCTTCATACTAGTAGTTTAGGAGTCTGCTGACAGTGTCCAGCAGGTCCGTCATTATATTATATATACCTGCAGTAGTGATATATATATATTTTTTATATCATTATCATCTCTATACTAGCAGACGCAGTACGGTAGTCCACGGCTGTGGCTACCTCTGTGTCGTCAGTGCTCGTCCATAATTGTATACCTACCTGTGGTGGGTTTTTTTTTTCTATCTTCTTCATACTAGTAGTTTAGGAGTCTGCTGACAGTGTCCAGCATGTCCGTCATTATATTATATATACCTGCAGTAGTGATATATATATATTTTTTATATCATTATCATCTCTATACTAGCAGACGCAGTACGGTAGTCCACGGCTGTGGCTACCTCTGTGTCGTCAGTGCTCGTCCATAATTGTATACCTACCTGTGGTGGTTTTTTTTTCTATCTTCTTCATACTAGTAGTTTAGGAGTCTGCTGACAGTGTCCAGCAGGTCCGTCATTATATTATATATACCTGCAGTAGTGATATATATATATATTTTATATCATTATCATCTCTATACTAGCAGACGCAGTACGGTAGTCCACGGCTGTAGCTACCTCTGTGTCGTCAGTGCTCGTCCATAATTGTATACCTACCTGTGGTGGGTTTTTTTTTTTCTATCTTCTTCATACTAGTAGTTTAGGAGTCTGCTGACAGTGTCCAGCAGGTCCGTCATTATATTATATATACCTGCAGTAGTGATATATATATATTTTTTATATCATTATCATCTCTATACTAGCAGACGCAGTACGGTAGTCCACGGCTGTAGCTACCTCTGTGTCGTCAGTGCTCGTCCATAATTGTATACCTACCTGTGGTGGGGTTTTTTTTTCTATCTTCTTCATACTAGTAGTTTAGGAGTCTGCTGACAGTGTCCAGCAGGTCTGTCATTATATTATATATACCTGCAGTAGTGATATATATATATTTTTTATATCATTATCATCTCTATACTAGCAGACGCAGTACGGTAGTCCACGGCTGTAGCTACCTCTGTGTCGTCAGTGCTCGTCCATAATTGTATACCTACCTGTGGTGGTTTTTTTTTTCTATCTTCTTCATACTAGTAGTTTAGGAGTCTGCTGACAGTGTCCAGCAGGTCCGTCATTATATTATATATACCTGCAGTAGTGATATATATATATTTTTTATATCATTATCATCTCTATACTAGCAGACGCAGTACGGTAGTCTACGGCTGTAGCTACCTCTTTGTGTCGTCAGAGCTCGTCCATAATTGTATACCTACCTGTGGTGGGGTTTTTTTTTCTATCTTCTTCATACTAGTAGTTTAGGAGTCTGCTGACAGTGTCCAGCAGGTCCGTCATTATATTATATATACCTGCAGTAGTGATATATATATATTTTTTATATCATTATCATCTCTATACTAGCAGACGCAGTACGGTAGTCCACGGCTGTAGCTACCTCTGTGTCGTCAGTGCTCGTCCATAATTGTATACCTACTTGTGGTGGGGTGTTTTTTTCTATCTTCTTCATACTAGTAGTTTAGGAGTCTGCTGACAGTGTCCAGCAGGTCCGTCATTATATTATATATACCTGCAGTAGTGATATATATATATTTTTTATATCATTATCATCTCTATACTAGCAGACGCAGTACGGTAGTCCACGGCTGTAGCTACCTCTGTGTCGTCAGTGCTCGTCCATAATTGTATACCTACCTGTGGTGGGGTTTTTTTTTCTATCTTCTTCATACTAGTAGTTTAGGAGTCTGCTGACAGTGTCCAGCAGGTCCGTCATTATATTATATATACCTGCAGTAGTGATATATATATATTTTTTATATCATTATCATCTCTATACTAGCAGACGCAGTACGGTAGTCCACGGCTGTAGCTACCTCTTTGTGTCGTCAGTGCTTGTCCATAATTGTATACCTACCTGTGGTGGGGGTTTTTTTTTTCTATCTTCTTCATACTAGTAGTTTAGGAGTCTGCTGACAGTGTCCAGCAGGTCCGTCATTATATTATATATACCTGCAGTAGTGATATATATATATATATTTTTTATATCATTATCATCTCTATACTAGCAGACGCAGTACGGTAGTCCACGGCTGTAGCTACCTCTGTGTCGTCAGTCACTCGTCATCCATAAGTATACTAGTATCCATCCATCTCCATTGTTTACCTGAGGTGCCTTTTAGTTGTGCCTATTAAAATATGGAGAACAAAAATGTTGAGGTTCCAAAAATAGGGAAAGATCAAGATCCACTTCCACCTCGTGCTGAAGCTGCTGCCACTAGTCATGGCCGAGACGATGAAATTCCATCAACGTCGTCTGCCAAGGCCGATGCCCAATGTCATAGTACAGAGCATGTAAAATCCAAAACACAAAATATCAGTAAAAAAAGGACTCAAAAATCTAAAATAAAATCGTCGGAGGAGAAGCGTAAACTTGCCAATATGCCATTTACCACACGGAGTGGCAAGGAACGGCTGAGGCCCTGGCCTATGTTCATGGCTAGTGGTTCAGCTTCACATGAGGATGGAAGCACTCAGCCTCTCGCTAGAAAAATGAAAAGACTTAAGCTGGCAAAAGCACAGCAAAGAACTGTGCGTTCTTCGAAATCACAAATCCACAAGGAGAGTCCAATTGTGTCGGTTGCGATGCCTGACCTTCCCAACACTGGACGTGAAGAGCATGCGCCTTCCACCATTTGCACGCCCCCTGCAAGTGCTGGAAGGAGCACCCGCAGTCCAGTTCCTGATAGTCAGATTGAAGATGTCAGTGTTGAAGTACACCAGGATGAGGAGGATATGGGTGTTGCTGGCGCTGGGGAGGAAATTGACCAGGAGGATTCTGATGGTGAGGTGGTTTGTTTAAGTCAGGCACCTGGGGAGACACCTGTTGTCCGTGGGAGGAATAGGGCCATTGACATGCCTGGTGAAAATACCAAAAAAATCAGCTCTTCGGTGCGGAAGTATTTCAACAGAAATGCGGACAACATTTGTCAAGCCGTGTGTTGCCTTTGTCAAGCTGTAATAAGTAGGGGTAAGGACGTTAACCACCTCGGAACATCCTCCCTTTTACGTCACCTGCAGCGCATTCATCATAAGTCAGTGACAAGTTCAAAAACTTTGGGCGACAGCGGAAGCAGTCCACTGACCAGTAAATCCCTTCCTCTTGTAACCAAGCTCACGCAAACCACCCCACCAACTCCCTCAGTGTCAATTTCCTCCTTCCCCAGGAATGCCAATAGTCCTGCAGGCCATGTCACTGGCAATTCTGACGAGTCCTCTCCTGCCTGGGATTCCTCCGATGCATCCTTGCGTGTAACGCCTACTGCTGCTGTTGTTGCTGCTGGGAGTCGATGGTCATCCCAGAGGGGAAGTCCTAAGACCACTTTTACTACTTCCACCAAGCAATTGACTGTCCAACAGTCCTTTGCGAGGAAGATGAAATATCACAGCAGTCATCCTGCTGCAAAGCGGATAACTGAGGCCTTGGCATCCTGGGCGGTGAGAAACGTGGTTCCGGTATCCATCATTACTGCAGAGCCAACTATAGACTTGTTTGAGGTACTGTGTCCCCGGTACCAAATACCATCTAGGTTCCATTTCTCTAGGCAGGCGATACCGAAAATGTACACAGACCTCAGAAAAAGACTCACCAGTGTCCTAAAAAATGCAGTTGTACCCAATGTCCACTTAACCACGGACATGTGGACAAGTGGAGCAGTGCAGACTCAGGACTATATGACTGTGACAGCCCACTGGGTAGATGTATTGACTCCCGCCGCAAGAACAGCAGCGGCGGCACCAGTAGCAGCATCTCGCAAACGCCAACTCTTTCCTAGGCAGGCTACGCTTTGTATCACCGCTTTCCAGAATACGCACACAGCTAAAAACCTCTTGCGGCAACTGAGGAAGATCATCGCAGAATGGCTTACCCCAATTGGACTCTCCTGTGGATTTGTGGCATCGGACAACGCCAGCAATAGTGTGTGTGCATTAAATATGGGCAAATTCCAGCACGTCCCATGTTTTGCACATACCTTGAATTTGGTGGTGCAGAATTATTAAAAAAACGAGAGGGGCGTGCAAGAGATGCTGTCGGTGGCCAGAAGAATTGCGGGACACTTTCGGCGTACAGGCACCACGTACAGAAGACTGGAGCAACACCAAAAACGCCTGAACCTGCCCTGCCATCATCTGAAGCAAGAAGTGGTAACGAGGTGGAATTCAACCCTCTATATGCTTCAGAGGTTGTAGGAGCAGCAAAAGGCCATTCAAGCCTATACAACTGACCACGATATAGGAGGTGGAATGCACCTGTCTCAAGCGCAGTGGAGAATGATTTCAACGTTGTGCAAGGTTCTGCAACCTTTTGAACTTGCCACACGTGAAGTCAGTTCAGACACTGCCAGCCTGAGTCAGGTCATTCCCCTCATCAGGCTTTTGCAGAAGAAGCTGGAGACATTGAAGGAGGAGCTAACACTGAGCGATTCCGCTAGGCATGTGGGACTTGTGGATGGAGCCCTTGATTCGCTTAACAAGGATTCACGGGTGGTCAATCTGTTGAAATCAGAGCACTACATTTTGGCCACCGTGCTCGATCCTAGATTTAAAACCTACGTTGTATCTCTCTTTCCGGCAGACACAAGTCTGCAGGGGTTCAAAGAACTGCTGGTGAGAAAATTGTCAAGTCAAGCGGAACGCGACCTGTCAACATCTCCTCCTTCACATTCTCCCGCAACTGGGGGTGCGAGGAAAAGGCTCAGAATTCCGAGCCCACCCGCTGGCGGTGATGCAGGGCAGTCTGGAGCGACTGCTGATGCTGACATCTGGTCCGGACTGAAGGACCTGACAACGATTACGGACATGTCGTCTACTGTCACTGCATATGATTCTCTCACCATTGAAAGAATGGTGGAGGATTATATGAGTGACCGCATCCAAGTAGGCACGTCAGACAGTCCCTACGTATACTGGCAGGAAAAAGAGGCAATTTGGAGGCCCTTGCACAAACTGGCTTTATTCTACCTAAGTTGCCCTCCCACAAGTGTGTACTCCGAAAGAGTGTTTAGTGCCGCCGCTCACCTTGTCAGCAATCGGCGTACGAGGTTACTTCCAGAAAATGTGGAGAAGATGATGTTCATTAAAATGAATTATAATCAATTCCTCCATGGAGACATTCACCAGCAGCAATTGCCTCCACAAAGTACACAGGGAGCTGTGATGGTGGATTCCAGTGGGGACGAATTGATAATCTGTGAGGAGGGGGATGTACACGGTGATGAATCGGAGGATGATGATGAGGTGGACATCTTGCCTCTGTAGAGCCAGTTTGTGCAAGGAGAGATTAATTGCTTCTTTTTTGGTGGGGGTCCAAACCAACCCGTCATTTCAGTCACAGTCGTGTGGCAGACCCTGTCACTGAAATGATGGGTTGGTTAAAGTGCGCATGTCCTGTTTATACAACATAAGGGTGGGTGGGAGGGCCCAAGGACAATTCCATCTTGCACCTCTTTTTTCTTTCATTTTTCTTTGCGTCATGTGCTGTTTGGGGAGTGTTTTTTGGAAGGGCCATCCTGCGTGACACTGCAGTGCCACTCCTAGATGGGCCAGGTGTTTGTGTCATCACCGTGTACATCCCCCTCCTCACAGATTATCAATTCGTCCCCACTGGAATCCACCATCACAGCTCCCTGTGTACTTTGTGGAGGCAATTGCTGCTGGTGAATGTCTCCACGGAGGAATTGATTATAATTCATTTTAATGAACATCATCTTCTCCACATTTTCTGGAAGTAACCTCGTACGCCGATTGCTGACAAGGTGAGCGGCGGCACTAAACACTCTTTCGGAGTACACACTTGTGGTGTGAATAAAGCCAGTTTGTGCAAGGGCCTCCAAATTGCCTCTTTTTCCTGCCAGTATACGTACGGACTGTCTGACGTGCCTACTTGGATGCGGTCACTCATATAATCCTCCACCATTCTTTCAATAGTGAGAGAATCATATGCAGTGACAGTAGACGACATGTCCGTAATCGTTGGCAGGTCCTTCAGTCCGGACCAGATGTCAGCATCAGCAGTCGTTCCAGACTGCCCTGCATCACCGCCAGCGGGTGGGCTAGGAATTCTGAGCCTTTTCCTTGCACCCCCAGTTGCGGGAGAATGTGAAGGAGGAGATGTTGACAGGTCGCGTTCCGCTTGACTTGACAATTTTCTCACCAGCAGTTCTTTGAACCCCTGCAGACTTGTGTCTGCCGGAAAGAGAGATACAACGTAGGTTTTAAATCTAGGATCGAGCACGGTGGCCAAAATGTAGTGCTCTGATTTCAACAGATTGACCACCCGTGAATCCTTGTTAAGCGAATTTAGGGCTCCATCCACAAGTCCCACATGCCTAGCGGAATCGCTCTGTGTTAGCTCCTCCTTCAATGTCTCCAGCTTCTTCTGCAAAAGCCTGATGAGGGGAATGACCTGACTCAGGCTGGCAGTGTCTGAACTGACTTCACGTGTGGCAAGTTCAAAAGGTTGCAGAACCTTGCACAACGTTGAAATCATTCTCCACTGCGCTTGAGACAGGTGCATTCCACCTCCTATATCGTGGTCAGTTGTATAGGCTTGAATGGCCTTTTGCTGCTCCTCCAACCTCTGAAGCATATAGAGGGTTGAATTCCACCTCGTTACCACTTCTTGCTTCAGATGATGGCAGGGCAGGTTCAGGCGTTTTTGGTGTTGCTCCAGTCTTCTGTACGTGGTGCCTGTACGCCGAAAGTGGCCCGCAATTCTTCTGGCCACCGACAGCATCTCTTGCACGATCCCTGTTGTTTTTTAAATAATTCTGCACCACCAAATTCAAGGTATGTGCAAAACATGGGACGTGCTGGAATTTGCCCATATTTAATGCACACACAATATTGCTGGCGTTGTCCGATGCCACAAATCCACAGGAGAGTCCAATTGGGGTAAGCCATTCTGCGATGATCTTCCTCAGTTGCCGTAAGAGGTTTTCAGCTGTGTGCGTATTCTGGAAAGCGGTGATACAAAGCATAGCCTGCCTAGGAAAGAGTTGGCGTTTGCGAGATGCTGCTACTGGTGCCGCCGCTGCTGTTCTTGCGGCGGGAGTCCATACATCTACCCAGTGGGCTGTCACAGTCATATAGTCCTGAGTCTGCCCTGCTCCACTTGTCCACATGTCCGTGGTTAAGTGGACATTGGGTACAACTGCATTTTTTAGGACACTGGTGAGTCTTTTTCTGAGGTCTGTGTACATTTTCGGTATCGCCTGCCTAGAGAAATGGAACCTAGATGGTATTTGGTACTGGGGACACAGTACCTCAAACAAGTCTATAGTTGGCTCTGCAGTAATGATGGATACCGGAACCACGTTTATCACCGCCCAGGATGCCAAGGCCTCAGTTATCCGCTTTGCAGCAGGATGACTGCTGTGATATTTCATCTTCCTCGCAAAGGACTGTTGGACAGTCAATTGCTTGGTGGAAGTAGTAAAAGTGGTCTTACGACTTCCCCTCTGGGATGACCATCGACTCCCAGCAGCAACAACAGCAGCGCCAGCAGCAGTAGGCGTTACACTCAAGGATGCATCGGAGGAATCCCAGGCAGGAGAGGACTCGTCAGAATTGCCAGTGACATGGCCTGCAGGACTATTGGCATTCCTGGGGAAGGAGGAAATTGACACTGAGGGAGTTGGTGGGGTGGTTTGCGTGAGCTTGGTTACAAGAGGAAGGAATTTACTGGTCAGTGGACTGCTTCCGCTGTCGCCCAAAGTTTTTGAACTTGTCACTGACTTATGATGAATGCGCTGCAGGTGACGTATAAGGGAGGATGTTCCGAGGTGGTTAACGTCCTTACCCCTACTTATTACAGCTTGACAAAGGCAACACACGGCTTGACACCTGTTGTCCGCATTTCTGTTGAAATACTTCCACACCAAAGAGCTGATTATTTTGGTATTTTCACCAGGCATGTCAATGGCCATATTCCTCCCACGGACAACAGGTGTCTCCCCGGGTGCCTGACTTAAACAAACCACCTCACCATCAGAATCCTCCTTGTCAATTTCCTCCCCAGCGCCAGCAACACCCATATCCTCCTCATCCTGGTGTACTTCAACACTGACATCTTCAATCTGACTATCAGGAACTGGACTGCGGGTGCTCCTTCCAGCACTTGCAGGGGGCGTGCAAATGGTGGAAGGCGCATGCTCTTCACGTCCAGTGTTGGGAAGGTCAGGCATCGCAACCGACACAATTGGACTCTCCTTGTGGATTTGTGATTTCGAAGAACGCACAGTTCTTTGCTGTGCTTTTGCCAGCCTAAGTCTTTTCGTTTTTCTAGCGAGAGGCTGAGTGCTTCCATCCTCATGTGAAGCTGAACCACTAGCCATGAACATAGGCCAGGGCCTCAGCCGTTCCTTGCCACTCCGTGTGGTAAATGGCATATTGGCAAGTTTACGCTTCTCCTCCGACGATTTTATTTTAGATTTTTGAGTCCTTTTTTTACTGATATTTTGTGTTTTGGATTTTACATGCTCTGTACTATGACATTGGCCATCGGCCTTGGCAGACGACGTTGATGGAATTTCATTATCTCGGCCATGACTAGTGGCAGCAGCTTCAGCACGAGGTGGAAGTGGATCTTGATCTTTCCCTATTTTTGGAACCTCAACATTTTTGTTCTCCATACTTTAATAGGCACAACTAAAAGGCACCTCAGGTAAACAATGGAGATGGATGGATACTAGTATACTTATGGATGACGAGTGACTGACGACTAGAGATGAGCGGGTTCGGTTCCTCTGAATCAGAACCCGCCCGAACTACAGGTTTTTTACACGAGTCCGAGCAGGCTCGGATCTTCCCGCCTTGCTCGGCTAACCCGAGCGCGCCCGAACGTCATCATCACGCTGTCAGATTCTCGCGAGGCTCGGATTCTATCGCGAGACTCGGATTCTATATAAGGAGCCGCGCGTCGCCGCCATTTTCACACGTGCATTGAGAGTCATAGGAAGAGGACGTGGCTGGCGTCCTCTCCATTTAGAGAAGAGAGAGACACAGTATTTTGGGGAGCATTATTAGGAGGAGTACTACTATACTGTATACTACTATACTACTTGCTGAAGTGATATTTATAGATTAGATAATAGATAGTGTGACTGTAAGTGTATTATCTGACTTGTGGGGGAGACACTGACAGTGGGGAGCAGTTAGAGTCTGAGAGCAGGACTCAGGAGTACATATAACGTACAGTGCACACTTTTGCTGCCAGAGTCAGTGGCACACTGCCATTGTTGTGACCACACTGACCACCAGTATAATAATATATTTTGTGATTGTCTGCTTAGGCCTCGGAGTACTAGTTGCAAGTTGCAACGTGACCTGAAGTGACCACCAGTTTAATAATCAATCACCACCAGTTTAATATATATATATATATATATATATATATATATAATTGTATATAATATATATATATATATATATATAATATTGTATACCACCTACCCGTGGTTTTTTTTTTTTCATTCTTCTTTATACATACTACTATAGTAGCTTACTGTAGCAGTCTGCGGTGCTGTGCTGACCTGACAGTGTCCAGCAGGTCCGTCATCAGTCATTACATAATAAATATATATAGTACCTGTCCGGCTGCAGTACTAGTGATATTATATTGATTTCATCTCATTATCAATAATTTATCATCCAGTCTAGACTCTATATTAGCAGCAGACACAGTACGTTAGTCCACGGCTGTAGCTACCTCTGTGTCGGCACTCGGCAGTCCATCCATAATTGTATACCACCTACCCGTGGTTTTTTTTTTTCTTTCTTCTTTGTACATACTACTATAGAGTATAGTAGCTTACTGTAGCAGTCTGCGGTGCTGCTGAGCTGACAGTGTCCAGCAGGTCCATCATCAGTCATCATTACCTAATAAATATATTATCTACCTGTCCGGCTGCAGTACTAGTGATATTATATATACATACATATATATATTGATTTCATCTCATTATCAATCATCCAGTCTATATTAGCAGCAGACACAGTACGTTAGTCCACGGCTGTAGCTACCTCTGTGTTGGCACTCGGCAGTCCATCCATAATTGTATACCACCTACCCGTGGTTTTTTTTTTTCTTTCTTCTTTGTACATACTACTATAGTATAGTAGCTTACTGTAGCAGTCTGCGGTGCTGCTGAGCTGACAGTGTCCAGCAGGTCCGTCATCAATCATCATTACCTAATAAATATATTATCTACCTGTCCGGCTGCAGTACTAGTGATATTATATATACATACATATATATATATTGATTTCATCTCATTATCAATCATCCAGTCTATATTAGCAGCAGACACAGTACGTTAGTCCACGGCTGTAGCTACCTCTGTGTCGGCACTCGGCAGTCCATCCATAATTGTATACCACCTACCCGTGGTTTTTTTTTTCTTTCTTCTTTGTACATACTACTATAGTAAAGTAGCTTACTGTAGCAGTCTGCGGTGCTGCTGAGCTGAAAGTGTCCAGCAGGTCCGTCATCAGTCATCATTACCTAATAAATATATTATCTACCTGTCCGGCTGCAGTACTAGTGATATTATATATACATACATATATATATATATTGATTTCATCTCATTATCATCCAGTCTATATTAGCAGCAGACACAGTACGGTAGTCCACGGCTGTAGCTACCTCTGTGTCGGCACTCGGCAGTCCATCCATAATTGTATACCACCTACCCGTGTTTTTTTTTTTTCTTTCTTCTTTGTACATACTACTATAGTATAGTAGCTTACTGTAGCAGTCTGCGGTGCTGCTGAGCTGACAGTGTCCAGCAGGTCCGTCATCAGTCATCATTACCTAATAAATATATTATCTACCTGTCCGGCTGCAGTACTAGTGATATTATATATACATACATATATATATTGATTTCATCTCATTATCAATCATCCAGTCTATATTAGCAGCAGACACAGTACGTTAGTCCACGGCTGTAGCTACCTCTGTGTCGGCACTCGGCAGTCCATCCATAATTGTATACCACCTACCCGTGGTTTTTTTTTTTCTTTCTTCTTTGTACATACTACTATAGTATAGTAGCTTACTGTAGCAGTCTGCGGTGCTGCTGAGCTGACAGTGTCCAGCAGGTCCGTCATCAGTCATCATTACCTAATAAATATATTATCTACCTGTCCGGCTGCAGTACTAGTGATATTATATATACATACATATATATATATTGATTTCATCTCATTATCATCCAGTCTATATTAGCAGCAGACACAGTACGGTAGTCCACGGCTGTAGCTACCTCTGTGTCGGCACTCGGCAGTCCATTCATAATTGTATACCACCTACCCGTGGTTTTTTTTTTCTTTCTTCTTTGTACATACTACTATAGTATAGTAGCTTACTGTAGCAGTCTGCGGTGCTGCTGAGCTGACAGTGTCCAGCAGGTCCGTCATCAGTCATCATTACCTAATAAATATATTATCTACCTGTCCGGCTGCAGTACTAGTGATATTATATATACATACATATATATATATTGATTTCATCTCATTATCATCCAGTCTATATTAGCAGCAGACACAGTACGGTAGTCCACGGCTGTAGCTACCTCTGTGTCGGCACTCGGCAGTCCATTCATAATTGTATACCACCTACCCGTGGTTTTTTTTTTTCTTTCTTCTTTGTACATACTACTATAGTATAGTAGCTTACTGTAGCAGTCTGCGGTGCTGCTGAGCTGACAGTGTCCAGCAGGTCCGTCATCAGTCATCATTACCTAATAAATATATTATCTACCTGTCCGGCTGCAGTACTAGTGATATTATATATACATACATATATATATATTGATTTCATCTCATTATCATCCAGTCTATATTAGCAGCAGACACAGTACGGTAGTCCACGGCTGTAGCTACCTCTGTGTCGGCACTCGGCAGTCCATCCATAATTGTATACCACCTACCCGTGGTTTTTTTTTTTCTTTCTTCTTTGTACATACTACTATAGTATAGTAGCTTACTGTAGCAGTCTGCGGTGCTGCTGAGCTGACAGTGTCCAGCAGGTCCGTCATCAGTCATCATTACCTAATAAATATATTATCTACCTGTCCGGCTGCAGTACTAGTGATATTATATATACATACATATATATATATTGATTTCATCTCATTATCATCCAGTCTATATTAGCAGCAGACACAGTACGGTAGTCCACGGCTGTAGCTACATCTGTGTCGGCACTCGGCAGTCCATCCATAAGTATACTAGTATCCATCCATCTCCATTGTTTACCTGAGGTGCCTTTTAGTTGTGCCTATTAAAATATGGAGAACAAAAATGTTGAGGTTCCAAAATTAGGGAAAGATCAAGATCCACTTCCACCTCGTGCTGAAGCTGCTGCCACTAGTCATGGCCGAGACGATGAAATGCCAGCAACGTCGTCTGCCAAGGCCGATGCCCAATGTCATAGTACAGAGCATGTCAAATCCAAAACACCAAATATCAGTAAAAAAAGGACTCCAAAACCAAAAATAAAATTGTCGGAGGAGAAGCGTAAACTTGCCAATATGCCATTTACCACACGGAGTGGCAAGGAACGGCTGAGGCCCTGGCCTATGTTCATGGCTAGTGGTTCAGCTTCACATGAGGATGGAAGCACTCAGCCTCTCACTAGAAAACTGAAAAGACTCAAGCTGGCAAAAGCACCGCAAAGAACTGTGCGTTCTTCGAAATCCCAAATCCACAAGGAGAGTCCAATTGTGTCGGTTGCGATGCCTGACCTTCCCAACACTGGACGTGAAGAGCATGCGCCTTCCACCATTTGCACGCCCCCTGCAAGTGCTGGAAGGAGCACCCGCAGTCCAGTTCCTGATAGTCAGATTGAAGATGTCAGTGTTGAAGTACACCAGGATGAGGAGGATATGGGTGTTGCTGGCGCTGGGGAGGAAATTGACCAGGAGGATTCTGATGGTGAGGTGGTTTGTTTAAGTCAGGCACCCGGGGAGACACCTGTTGTCCGTGGGAGGAATAGGGCCATTGACATGCCTGGTCAAAATACAAAAAAAATCAGCTCTTTGGTGTGGAAGTATTTCACCAGAAATGCAGACATTTGTCAAGCCGTGTGTTGCCTTTGTCAAGCTGTAATAAGTAGGGGTAAGGACGTTAACCACCTCGGAACATCCTCCCTTATACGTCACCTGCAGCGCATTCATAATAAGTCAGTGACAAGTTCAAAAACTTTGGGTGACAGCGGAAGCAGTCCACTGACCAGTAAATCCCTTCCTCTTGTAACCAAGCTCACGCAAACCACCCCACCAACTCCCTCAGTGTCAATTTCCTCCTTCCCCAGGAATGCCAATAGTCCTGCAGGCCATGTCACTGGCAATTCTGACGAGTCCTCTCCTGCCTGGGATTCCTCCGATGCATCCTTGAGTGTAATGCCTACTGCTGCTGGCGCTGCTGTTGTTGCTGCTGGGAGTCGATCGTCATCCCAGAGGGGAAGTCGTAAGCCCACTTGTACTACTTCCAGTAAGCAATTGACTGTCCAACAGTCCTTTGCGAGGAAGATGAAATATCACAGCAGTCATCCTGCTGCAAAGCGGATAACTGAGGCCTTGACAACTATGTTGGTGTTAGACGTGCGTCCGGTATCCGCCGTTAGTTCACAGGGAACTAGACAATTTATTGAGGCAGTGTGCCCCCGTTACCAAATACCATCTAGGTTCCACTTCTCTAGGCAGGCGATACTGAGAATGTACACGGACGTCAGAAAAAGACTCACCAGTGTCCTAAAAAATGCAGTTGTACCCAATGTCCACTTAACCACGGACATGTGGACAAGTGGAGCAGGGCAGGGTCAGGACTATATGACTGTGACAGCCCACTGGGTAGATGTATGGACTCCCGCCGCAAGAACAGCAGCGGCGGCACCAGTAGCAGCATCTCGCAAATGCCAACTCTTTCCTAGGCAGGCTACGCTTTGTATCACCGCTTTCCAGAATACGCACACAGCTGAAAACCTCTTACGGCAACTGAGGAAGATCATCGCGGAATGGCTTACCCCAATTGGACTCTCCTGTGGATTTGTGGCATCGGACAACGCCAGCAATATTGTGTGTGCATTAAATATGGGCAAATTCCAGCACGTCCCATGTTTTGCACATACCTTGAATTTGGTGGTGCAGAATTTTTTAAAAAACGACAGGGGCGTGCAAGAGATGCTGTCGGTGGCCAGAAGAATTGCGGGACACTTTCGGCGTACAGGCACCACGTACAGAAGACTGGAGCACCACCAAAAACTACTGAACCTGCCCTGCCATCATCTGAAGCAAGAAGTGGCAACGAGGTGGAATTCAACCCTCTATATGCTTCAGAGGTTGGAGGAGCAGCAAAAGGCCATTCAAGCCTATACAATTGAGCACGATATAGGAGGTGGAATGCACCTGTCTCAAGCGCAGTGGAGAATGATTTCAACGTTGTGCAAGGTTCTGATGCCCTTTGAACTTGCCACACGTGAAGTCAGTTCAGACACTGCCAGCCTGAGTCAGGTCATTCCCCTCATCAGGCTTTTGCAGAAGAAGCTGGAGACATTGAAGGAGGAGCTAACACGGAGCGATTCCGCTAGGCATGTGGGACTTGTGGATGGAGCCCTTAATTCGCTTAACAAGGATTCACGGGTGGTCAATCTGTTGAAATCAGAGCACTACATTTTGGCCACCGTGCTCGATCCTAGATTTAAAGCCTACCTTGGATCTCTCTTTCCGGCAGACACAAGTCTGCTGGGGTTCAAAGACCTGCTGGTGACAAAATTGTCAAGTCAAGCGGAACGCGACCTGTCAACATCTCCTCCTTTACATTCTCCCGCAACTGGGGGTGCGAGGAAAAGGCTCAGAATTCCGAGCCCACCCGCTGGCGGTGATGCAGGGCAGTCTGGAGCGACTGCTGATGCTGACATCTGGTCCGGACTGAAGGACCTGACAACGATTACGGACATGTCGTCTACTGTCACTGCATATGATTCTCTCACCATTGAAAGAATGGTGGAGGATTATATGAGTGACCGCATCCAAGTAGGCACGTCACACAGTCCGTACTTATACTGGCAGGAAAAAGAGGCAATTTGGAGGCCCTTGCACAAACTGGCTTTATTCTACCTAAGTTGCCCTCCCACAAGTGTGTACTCCGAAAGAGTGTTTAGTGCCGCCGCTCACCTTGTCAGCAATCGGCGTACGAGGTTACATCCAGAAAATGTGGAGAAGATGATGTTCATTAAAATGAATTATAATCAATTCCTCCGTGGAGACATTGACCAGCAGCAATTGCCTCCACAAAGTACACAGGGAGCTGAGATGGTGGATTCCAGTGGGGACGAATTGATAATCTGTGAGGAGGGGGATGTACACGGTGATATATCGGAGGATGATGATGAGGTGGACATCTTGCCTCTGTAGAGCCAGTTTGAGCAAGGAGAGATTAATTGCTTCTTTTTTGGTGGGGGTCCAAACCAACCCGTCATTTCAGTCACAGTCGTGTGGCAGACCCTGTCACTGAAATGATGGGTTGGTTAAAGTGTGCATGTCCTGTTTATACAACATAAGGGTGGGTGGGAGGGCCCAAGGACAATTCCATCTTGCACCTCTTTTTTCTTTCATTTTTCTTTGCGTCATGTGCTGTTTGTGGAATGTTTTTTGGAAGGGCCATCTTGCGTGACACTGCAGTGCCACTCCTAGATGGGCCCGGTGTTTGTGTCGGCCACTAGGGTCGCTTATCTTACTCACACAGCTACCTCATTGCGCCTCTTTTTTTCTTTGCGTCATGTGCTGTTTGGGGAGGTTTTTTTGGAAGGGCCATCCTGCGTGACACTGCAGTGCCACTCCTAGATGGGCCCGGTGTTTGTGTCGGCCACTAGGGTCGCTTATCTTACACAGCTACCTCATTGCGCCTCTTTTTTTCTTTGCGTCATGTGCTGTTTGGGGAGGGATTTTTGGAAGGGCCATCCTGCATGACACTGCAGTGCCACTCCTAGATGGGCCCGGTGTTTGTGTCGGCCACTAGGGTCGCTTATCTTACTCACACAGCTACCTCATTGCGCCTCTTTTTTTCTTTGCGTCATGTGCTGTTTGGGGAGGGTTTTTTGGAAGGGCCATCCTGCGTGACACTGCAGTGCCACTCCTAGATGGGCCCGGTGTTTGTGTCGGCCACTAGGGTCGCTTATCTTACTCACACAGCTACCTCATTGCGCCTCTTTTTTTCTTTGCGTCATGTGCTGTTTGGGGAGGGTTTTTTGGAAGGGCCATCCTGCGTGACACTGCAGTGCCACTCCTAGATGGGCACGGTGTTTGTGTCGGCCACTAGGGTCGCTTATCTTACTCACACAGCTACCTCATTGCGCCTCTTTTTTTCTTTGCGTCATGTGCTGTTTGGGGAGGGTTTTTTGGAAGGGCCATCCTGCGTGACACTGCAGTGCCACTCCTAGATGGGCCCAGTGTTTGTGTCGGCCACTAGGGTCGCTTATCTTACTCACACAGCTACCTCATTGCGCCTCTTTTTTTCTTTGCGTCATGTGCTGTTTGGGGAGGTTTTTTTGGAAGGGCCATCCTGCGTGACACTGCAGTGCCACTCCTAGATGGGCCCGGTGTTTGTGTTGGCCACTAGGGTCGCTTATCTTACTTACACAGCTACCTCATTGCGCCTCTTTTTTTCTTTGCGTCATGTGCTGTTTGGGGAGGGTTTTTTGGAAGGGCCATCCTGCGTGACACTGCAGTGCCACTCCTAGATGGGCCCGGTGTTTGTGTCGGCCACTAGGGTCGCTTATCTTACTCACACAGCTACCTCATTGCGCCTCTTTTTTTCTTTGCGTCATGTGCTGTTTGGGGAGGGTTTTTTGGAAGGGCCATCCTGCGTGACACTGCAGTGCCACTCCTAGATGGGCCCGGTGTTTGTGTTGGCCACTAGGGTCGCTTATCTTACTTACACAGCTACCTCATTGCGCCTCTTTTTTTCTTTGCGTCATGTGCTGTTTGGGGAGGGTTTTTTGGAAGGGCCATCCTGCGTGACACTGCAGTGCCACTCCTAGATGGGCCCGGTGTTTGTGTCGGCCACTAGGGTCGCTTATCTTACTCACACAGCTACCTCATTGCGCCTCTTTTTTTCTTTGCGTCATGTGCTGTTTGGGGAGTGTTTTTTGGAAGGGCCATCCTGCGTGACACTGCAGTGCCACTCCTAGATGGGCCCGGTGTTTGTGTCGGCCACTAGGGTCGCTTATCTTACTCACACAGCTACCTCATTGCGCCTCTTTTTTTCTTTGCGTCATGTGCTGTTTGGGGAGGGTTTTTTGGAAGGGCCATCCTGCGTGACACTGCAGTGCCACTCCTAGATGGGCCCGGTGTTTGTGTCGGCCACTAGGGTCGCTTATCTTACTCACACAGCTACCTCATTGCGCCTCTTTTTTTCTTTGCGTCATGTGCTGTTTGGGGAGGGTTTTTTGGAAGGGCCATCCTGCGTGACACTGCAGTGCCCCTCCTAGATGGGCCCGGTGTTTGTGTCGGCCACTAGGGTCGCTTATCTTACTCACACAGCTACCTCATTGCGCCTCTTTTTTTCTTTGCGTCATGTGCTGTTTGGGGAGGGTTTTTTGGAAGGGCCATCCTGCGTGACACTGCAGTGCCACTCCTAGATGGGCACGGTGTTTGTGTCGGCCACTAGGGTCGCTTATCTTACTCACACAGCTACCTCGTTGCGCCTCTTTTTTTCTTTGCGTCATGTGCTGTTTGGGGAGTGTTTTTTGGAAGGGCCATCCTGCGTGACACTGCAGTGCCACTCCTAGATGGGCACGGTGTTTGTGTCGGCCACTAGGGTCGCTTAGCTTAGTCATCCAGCGACCTAGGTGCAAATTTTAGTACTAAAAATAATATTGTGAGGTGTGAGGTATTCAGAATAGACTGAAAATGAGTGGAAATTATGGTTTTTGAGGTTAATAATACTTTGGGATCAAAATGACCCCCAAATTCTATGATTTAAGCTGTTTTTTAGTGTTTTAAAAAAAAAACACCCGAATCCAAAACACACCCGAATCCGACAAAAAAAATTCGGTGAGGTTTTGCCAAAACGCGGTCGAACCCAAAACACGGCCGCGGAACCGAACCCAAAACCAAAACACAAAACCCGAAAAATTTCAAGTGCACATCTCTACTGACGACACAGAGGTAGCTACAGCCGTGGACTACCGTACTGCGTCTGCTAGTATAGAGATGATAATGATATAGAAAATATATATATATCACTACTGCAGGTATATATAATATAATGACGGACCTGCTGGACACTGTCAGCAGACTCCTACTACTAGTATGTAGAAGATAGAAAAAAAAACCCCACCACAGGTAGGTATACAATTATGGACGAGCACTGACGACACAGAGGTAGCTACAGCCGTGGACTACCGTACTGCGTCTGCTAGTATAGAGATGATAATGATATAAAAAATATATATATATCACTACTGCAGGTATATATAATATAATGACGGACCTGCTGGACACTGTCAGCAGACTCCTAAACTACTAGTATGAAGAAGATAGAAAAAAAAACCCCACCACAGGTAGGTATACAGTTATGGACGAGCACTGACGACACAGAGGTAGCCACAGCCGTGGACTACCGTACTGCGTCTGCTAATATAGAGATGATAAAGATGATAGAGATGAACAAAAAAAATATAACACTACTGCAGGTAAATATTTATATAATATAATGAATGACGGACCTGCTGGACACTGTCAGCAGAATGCGTTTATAGAATAAAAAAAAAAAACACCACAGGAGTGTTTCACTTTTTCAGGCAGACAATATACTGGTGGTCACTGGTCAGTCACACTGGCAGCAAAAGTGTGCACTGTACTCCTGCTATAACTGCACCCCAATCTCCCCCACAATTCAGCTGTGTGAGCAGTGAGCACTCAGCACAGTCAGATATACATAGATGATATTATCATGCAGCACACTGAGGCTGAGCACAGATATGGTATGTGACTGTGTATTCTTTTTTTTTCAGGCAGAGAACGGATTATATTAAATAATAAATAAAACTGGTGGTGGTCACTAGTAACTATCAGCAAAACTCTGCACTCTGAGTACTCCTAATGGTCACCAAAATTACTAAGTTAGTAGTAAATCAACTCAAGTGTCTCTATCTATTCTAACGGAGAGGACGCCAGCCACGTCCTCTCCCTATCAATCTCAATGCACGTGTGAAAATGGCGGCGACGCGCGGCTCCTTATATAGAATCCGAGTCTCGCGATAGAATCCGAGCCTCGCGAGAATCCGACAGCGGGATGATGACGTTCGGGCGCGCTCGTGTTAACCGAGCAAGGCGGGAAGATCCGAGTCTGCCTCGGACCCGTGTAAAAAGGCTGAAGTTCGGGGGGGTTCGGATTCCGAGGAACCGAACCCGCTCATCTCTAATATATATATATATATATATAAAAGCGCTATCTGGGTTTGTTCCAGTGTCAGTTGGCGCTGGGTGTGTGCTGGCATACTCTCTCTCTCTGTCTCTCCAAAGGGCCTTGTTGGGGAATTGTCCCCTTATAGATATATCCCTGTGTGTGGGGGGGTGTCGGTACGTGCGTGTCGGCATGTCTGAAGCGGAAGGCTCGTCCAAGGAGGAGGTGGAGCAGATGAGTGGTGTGTCTCCGTCGGCAACGCCGACTCAGGATTGGATGGACATGTGGCATATGTTGAATGCAAGTGTGGCCTCATTACATAAGAGACTGGACAAAGCAGAGTCCAGGGAGAAAGCAGGGAGTCAATCCACATATTGGACTGGGTCACAGGGACCTTCTGGGCCTCAAAAACGTCCCCTATCCCAAATAGTAGACACTGATACCGACACGGATTCTGATTCCAGTGTCGACTACGATGATGCAAAATTGCACCCAAGGGTGGCAAAAAGTATTCAGTGTATGATTATTGGAATAAAAGATGTTTTGCATATCACAGATGACCCCTCTGTCCCTGACGCGAGGGTGCGCATGTATAAGGAAAAAAAACCTGAGGTAACCTTTCCCCCTTCTCATGAGCTTAACGAGTTATTTGAAAAAGCTTGGGAAACTCCAGATAAAAAACTGCAGATTCCCAAAAGGGTTCTTATGGTGTATCTTTCCCTGCACAGGACAGGGTACGTTGGGAATCCTCTCCCAGGGTGTACAAGGCTTTAACACGCCTGTCCAAGAAGGTGGCGCTACCGTCTCCGGACACGGCAGCCCTCAAGGATCCTGCTGATCGCAGACAGGAGACTACTTTAAAGTCTATCTATGCGCATACAGGTGCTTTGCTCAGGCCGGCAATAGCATAGGCATGGGTATGTAGCGCAGTTCCAGCATGGACAGATACCTTGTCAGCTGACCTTGATACCCTAGACAGGGATACCATTTTATTAACCTTAGCCCACATTAAAGACGCAGTCTTATATATGAGGGACGCTCAGAGAGACGTTGGGCTGCTGGGTTCCAGAGCCAATGCCATGGCTATTTCTGCGAGGCGAGCTCTATGGACCCGCCAATGGACGGGTGATGCAGATTCAAAGAAGCATATGGAGGTTTTACCTTACAAGGGTGAAGTGTTGTTTGGGGAGGGGCTCGCCGACCTGGTTGCCACAGCTACCGTGGGTAAATCTACTTTTTTACCTTTTGTTCCCCAACAGCAAAAGAAAACTCCACAGTATCAGATGCAGTCCTTTCGGTCGCATAAGTCCAGAAGAGGTCGGGGCTCCTCCTTCCTTGCCAGAGGTAATGGTAGAGGAAAGAGAACACCTGTTTCGGCTAGTTCCCAGGAGCAGAAGTCCTCCCCGGCTTCTACAAAATCCACCACATGACGCTGGGGCTCCCCTAAGGGAGTCCGCACCAGTGGGGGCATGCCTTCGTCTTTTCAGCCAGATCTGGATTCTTTCAGACGTGGATCCTTGGGCGATGGAAATTGTTTCCCAAGGCTACAAGCTGGAATTCAAAGAGGTGCCCCCTCGCCGATTTTTCAAGTCGGCCTTGCCAGCTTCACCCCCGGAGAGGGAAGTGGTGTTAGCTGCAATGCAAAAGCTGTGTCAACAGTAAGTGGTGGTCAAGGTTCCCCTTGTCCAACAGGGAAAAGGGTGTTATTCAACCCTGTTTGTGGTCCCGAAGCCGGATGGTTCGGTCAGACCCATTTTAAATCTAAAATCCCTAAACCTGTACTTGATAAAGTTCAAATTCAAGATGGAATCGCTCCGAGCTGTAATATCCAGCCTGGAAGGGGGGGATTTGATGGTTTCACTAGACATAAAGGATGCATACCTTCATGTCCCCATTTACCCCCCTCATCAGGAGTACCTGAGATTCGCTGTACAGGACTGTCATTACCAGTTTCAGACGTTGCCATTTGGGCTTTCCACGGCCCCGAGGATTTTCACCAAGGTATTGGCAGAGATGATTGTGCTCCTGCGCAAGCAGGGAGTCACAATTTTCCCATACTTGGACGATCTCCTGATAAAGGCGAGATCGAGAGACCAATTGCTGAAGAGCGCGTCGCTCTCCCTGAAAGTGCTGCAACAGCACTGTTGGATTCTCAATCTGCCAAAGTCACAATTGGTTCCAACGACTCGCCTATCATTCCTAGGCATGATTCTGGACACGGAACAAAAGAGCGTTTTTCTCCCATTGGAAAAAGCCCAGAATCTCCAGAACATGGTCAGAGACCTGCTAAAACCAAAAAGAGTGTCTGTTAAACAATGCACTCGAGTTCTGGGAAAAATGGTGGCAGCCTACGAGGCCATCCCCTTCGGCAGGTTTCATGCGAGGACTTTTCAGTGGGACCTTCTGGACAAGTGGTCCAGGTCCCATCTACAAATACATCAGAAAATAACCCTGTCCCCCAGGGCCAGGGTGTCTCTTCTGTGGTGGCTGCAGAGTGCTCACCTTCTAGAGGGTCGCAGGTTCGGCATTCAAGACTGGGTTCTGGTGACCACGGACGCGAGCCTCCGAGGATGGGGAGCAGTCACACAAGGAAGAAATTTTCAGGGACTATGGTCAAGCCAGGAGGCTTGTCTACACATCAACATACTGGAATTGAGGGCCACATACAACGGCCTACGACAAGCGGAGAATCTTCTTCGCGGCCTACCGGTTCTGATTCAATCAGACAACGTCACAGCCGTGGCTCATGTAAACCGCCAAGGCGGGACAAGGAGCAGAGTGGCGATGGCGGAAGCCACCAGAATTCTTCGCTGGGCGGAAAATCACGTAAGCGCTCTGTCAGCTGTCTTCATTCCGGGAGTGGACAACTGGGAAGCAGACTTCCTCAGCAGACACGATCTCCATCCAGGAGAGTGGGGACTTCATCAAGTAGTTTTTGCAGAGATAACAAGTCTTTGGGGAATTCCTCAAATAGACATGATGGCATCACGCCTCAACAAGAAACTTCGGAGGTATTGTGCCAGGTCACGGGACCCTCAGGCAGTAGCGGTAGACGCCCTAGTGACACCATGGGTGTTTCAGTCGGTCTATGTGTTTCCTCCTCTTCCTCTCATCTCAAAAATATTGAGAATCATAAGACAAAGAAGAGTGCAGACAATACTCATTGTCCCAGATTGGCCTCGAAGGGCCTGGTACTCAGATCTTCAGGAAATGCTCACAGAAGATCCGTAGCCTCTTCCTCTCAGGGAGGACCTGTTACAGCATGGGCCATGTGTGTTCCAAGACTTACCGCGGTTACGTTTGATGGCATGGCGGTTGAACACCGAATCCTAGCTGGGAAAGGTATTCCGGAGGAAGTCATCCCTACTCTGCTAAAGGCTAGGAAGGAGGTGACGGCAAAGCATTATCACCGTATCTGGAGGAAGTATGTATCTTGGTGTGAAGCCAAGAATGCTCCTACCGAAGATTTCCATCTGGGCCGGTTTCTTCACTTTCTACAGACGGGAGTGGATATGGGCCTGAAGTTAGGCTCCATTAAGGTACAGATTTCGGCCCTATCTATATTCTTTCAGAGGGAATTGGCTTCTCTCCCAGAAGTCCAGACGTTTGTGAAGGGAGTGCTGCACATCCAGCCCCCCTTTGTGCCCCCAGTGGAACCGTGGGACCTTAACGTGGTGTTAAGTTTCCTGAAATCTCACTGGTTTGAACCTCTTCAAACAGTTAAATTAAAATTTCTCACGTGGAAGGTGGTCATGTTATTGGTCTTGGCATCTGCAAGGTGGGTGTCCGAATTGGCGGCCTTGTCCCACAAGAGCCCCTATTTGATTTTCCACGTGGATAGAGCAGAGTTGAGGACGCGTCCTCAATTTTTGCCTAAGGTGGTTTCTTCATTTCATATGAACCAACCTATTGTGGTGCCTGTGGCTACTGGGAGGACTCCAAGTCCCTGGATGTAGTCAGGGCCTTAAAGATTTATGTAGCCAGGATGGCTAGGATTAGGAAAACAGAGGCTCTGTTTGTCCTGTATGCTGCCAACAAGGTTGGCGCTCCTGCTTCTAAGCAGACTATTGCTCGCTGGATCTGTAACACGATTCAGCAGGCTCATTCTACGGCTGGATTGCCGTTACCAAATTCAGTAAAGGCCCATTCCACTAGGAAGGTGGGCTCTTCTTGGGCGGCTGCCCGAGGCATCTCGGCATTACAGCTTTGCCGAGCAGCAACTTGGTCGGGTTCAAACACTTTTGCAAAATTCTACAAGTTTGATACCCTGGCTGATGAGGACCTTGCGTTTGTTCAGTCGGTGCTGCAGAGTCATCTGCACTCTCCCGCCCAATTGGGAGCTTTGGTATAAACCCCATGGTCCTTACGGAGTCCCCAGCATCCTCTAGGACGTAAGAGAAAATAAAATTTTAAACCTACCGGTAAATCTTTTTCTCCTAGTCCGTAGAGGATGCTGGGCGCCCGTCCCAGTGCAGACTAAAACACAAACAAACAGTAGCAGCGCTAATTAAATTAATAATATATGAAGGATTGAGTAATAAAAATTCTATTTAATAAAATGGCAATCTATAGCCACAATTGAACAACATATGTACACAGCTCATGCAATCAATAATTAAAAGTCTGCAAGACTTGTACATAGTTGTTGCTTTCATAAGGGTTATGTTACAGTTAGAATCGGTCTTTGACTGATACTGTTTTTTGTTCATACTGTTAACTGGTTGCGTATATTCCAGGTTATATGGTACGAATGGTGTGGGCTGGTATGAATCTTGCCCTTAGATTAACAAAATCCTTTCCTCATATTGTCCATCTCCTCTGGGCACAGTTCTCTAACTGAGGTCTGGAGGAGGGGCATAGAGGGAGGAGCCAGTGCACACCCATACTAAAAGTTCTTTATAGTGCCCATGTCTCCTGCGGAGCCCGTCTATACCCCATGGTCCTTACGGAGTCCCCAGCATCCTCTACGGACTAGGAGAAAAAGATTTACCGGAAGGTTTAAAATCTTATTAAATATATATATATCTATATCTATAGAGTAGAGATGAGTGGGTTCGGTTCGTCGAGATCTGAACCCCCCCAAACTTCACCTATTTTACACGGGTCCGAGGCAGCCTCAGATCTTCCCGCCTTGCTCGGCCGAATGTCATCATCCCGCTGTCGGATTCTCGCGAGATTCGTACTCTATATAAAGAGCTGCGCGTCGCCGCCATTTTCACTCGTGCATTGGAGATTGAACGGAGAGGGCGTGGCTGCGTTCTCTCCCTGAAAAGCTCCGTATCTGTGCTCAGTGTGCTGCAAATATCTGTGCTCAGTGTGCTGCATTGTGGGGACCACCAGTATCTAATTATAGTAGTACAGTACAGTAGGCCATTGCTGTATCTTACAGCTCTGTGTCAAGTATACTATCTTTGTGCTGCATTATTGTGAGCAGTATATAGTAGTACAGTGCAGCATTTTGGTGACCAGCAGTATACATATAGTACAGTACAGTAGGCCATTGCTGTATCTTGGAGCTCTGTGTCAAGTATACTATCTCTGTGCTGCATTATTGTGAGCAGTATATAGTAGGACAGTGCAGCATTTTGGTGACCAGCAGTATACATATAGTACAGTACAGTAGGCCATTGCTATTGATATATTACTGGCATATAATTCCACACAAAAACTGGAGAACAAAAATTTGGAGGGTAAAATAGGGAAAGATCAAGATCCACTTCCACCTCGTGCTGAAGCTGCTGCCACTAGTCATGGCCAAGATGATGAAATGCCATCAACGTCGTCTGCCAAGGCCGATGCCCAATGTCATACTAGAGAGCATGTAAAATCCCAAAAACTAAAGTTAGGTAAAATGATCCAAAAATCAAAATTAAAAGCGTCTGAGGAGAAGCGTAAACTTGCCAATATGCCATTTACGACATGGAGTGGCAAGGAACGGCTGAGGCCCTGGCCTATGTTCATGGCTAGTGGTTCAGCTTCACATGAGGATGGAAGCACTTATCCTCCCGCTAGAAAAATGAAAAGAGTTAAGCTGGCAAAAGCACAGGAAAGAACTTCTAAATCACAAATCCCCAAGGAAGGTCCAATTGTGTCAGTTGCGATGCCTGACCTTCTCAACACTGGACGGGAAGAGGTGGCGCCTTCCACCATTTGCAAGCCCCCTGCAAGTGCTGGAAGGAGCACCCACAGTCCAGTTCCTGATAGTCAAATTGAAGATGTCACTGTTGAAGTACACCAGGATGAGGATATGGGTGTTGCTGGCGCTGAGGAGGAAATTGACAAGGAGGATTCTGATGGTGAGGTGATTTGTTTAAGTCAGACACCCGGGGAGACACATGTTGTCCGTGGGATGAATATGGCCATTGACATGCCTGGTCAAATTACAAAAAAAATCACCTCTACGGTGTGGAATTATTTTAACAGAAATGCGGACAACAGGTGTCAAGCCGTGTGTTGCCTTTGTCAAGCTGTAATAAGTAGGGGTAAGGACGTTTACCACCTAGGAACATCCTCCTTTATACGTCACCTGGAGCGCATTCATCAGAAGTCATTGACAAGTTCAAAAACTTTGGGTGACAATTTCCTCCTTAGACAGGAACGCCAATAGTCCTGCAGGCCATGTCAATGGCAAGTCTGACGAGTCCTCTCCTGACTGGGATTCCTCCGATGCATCCTTGAGTGTAACGCCTACTGCTGCTGGCGCTGCTGTTGTTGCTGCTGGGAGTCGATCGTCATCCCAGAGGGGAAGTCGGAAGACCACTTGTACTACTTCCAGTAAGCAATTGACTGTCCAACAGTCCTTTGCGAGGAAGATGAAATATCACAGCAGTCATCCTGCTGCAAAGTGGATAACTCAGGCCTTGGCAGCTGTGTTGTTGTTAAACGTGTGTCCGGTATCCTCCGGTAGTTCACAGGGACTTAGAGAATTGCTTGAGGTATTGTGTCCCCGGTACCAAATACCATCTAGGTTCCACTTCTCTAGGCAGGCGATACCGAGAATGTACACAGACATCAGAAAAAGACTCACCAGTGTCCTAAAAAATGCAGTTGTACCCAATGTCCACTTAACCACGGACATGTGGAGCAGGGCAGACTTATGACTATATAACTGTGACAGCCCACTGGGTAGATGTATTGCCTCCCGCAGCAAGAACATCAGCGGCGGCACCAGTAGCAGCATCTCGCAAACGCCAACTTGTTCCTAGGCGGGCTACGCTTTGTATCACCGCTTTCCATAAGAGGGACACAGCTGACAACCTCTTACGGAAACTGAGGAACATCGCAGAATGGCTTACCCCAAGTTGACTCTCCTGGGGATTTGTGACATCGGACAATGCCACCAATATTGTGTGTGCATTACATGTGGGCAAATTCCAGCACGTCCCCTGTTTTGCACATACATTGAATTTGGTGGTGCAGAATTTTTTTTAAAAACGACAGGGGCGTGCAAGAGATGCTGTCGGTTTCCCGAAGAATTGCGGGTCACTTTCGGCATTCAGCCACTGTGTGCCGAAGACTGGAGCACCAGCAAACACTCCTGGACCTGCCCCACCATCATCTGAAGCAAGAGGTGGTAACGAGGTGGAATTCAACCCTCTATATGTTTCAGAGGATGGAGGAGCAGCAAAAGGCCATTCAAGCCTATACATCTGCCTACGATATAGGAAAAGGAGGGGGAATGCACCTGACTCAAGCGCAGTGGAGAATGATTTCAACGTTATGCAAGGTTCTGCAACCCTTTGAACTTGCCACACGAGAAGTCAGTTCAGACACTGCCAGCCTGAGTCAGGTCATTCCCCTCATCAGGCTTTTGCAGAAGCAGCTGGAGAGATTGAAGGAGGAGCTAAAATGGAGCGATTCTGCTAGGCATGTGGGACTTGTGGGTGGAGCCCTTAATTCACTTAACCAGGATTCACGGGGGGGTCAATCTGTTGAAATTAGAGCACTACATTTTGGCCACCGTGCTCGATCCTAGGTTTAAAGCCTACGTTGTATCTTTCTTTCCGGCAGACACAAGTCTGCACATGTTCAAAGACCTGCTGGTGAGACACTTGTCAATTCAAGCGGAACGTGACCCGTCAACAGCTCCTCCTTCACATTCTCCCGCAACTGGGGCTGCGAGGAAAAGGCTAAGAATTCCGAGCCCACCCGCTGGCGGTGATGCAGGGCAAGCGAGTGCTGACATCTGGTCCGGACTGAAGGACCTGCCAACGATTACTGACATGTCGTCTACTGTCACTGCATATGATTCTGTCACCATTGAAAGAATGGCAGAGGATTATATGAGTGACCGCATTCAAGTAGGCACATCAGACAGTCCGTACGTATACTGGCAGGAAAAAGAGGCAATTTGGAGGCCCTTGCACAAACTGGCTTTAGTTTACCTAAGTTGCCGCCCCTCCAGTGTGTACTCCGAAAGAGTGTTTAGTGCAGCCGGTCACCTTGTCAGCGATCGGCTACGAGGTTACTTCCAGAAAATGTGGAGAAGATGATGTTCATCAAAATGAATTATAATCAATTCTTCCGTAGAGACATTCACCATCAAATGCCTCCAGAAAGTACACAGGGACCTGAGATGGTGGATTCCAGTGGGGACGAATTAATACTCTGTGAGGAGGGGGATGTACACAGTGAAAGGGGTGAGGAATTGGAGGATGATGATGAGGTGGACATTTTGCCTCTGTAGAGCCAGTTTGAGCAAGGAGAGATTGATTGCTTCTTTTTTTGGTGGGGGCCCAAACCAACCAGTCATTTCAGCCACAGTCGTGTGGCAGACCCTGTGGCTGAAATTATGGGTTTGTTAAAGTGTGCATGTCCTGTTTATACAACATAAGGGTGGGTGGGAGGGCCCAAGGACAATTCCATCTTGCACCTCTTTTTTATTTTTTTTATTTATCTTTGCATCATGTGATGTTTGGGGCTAATTTTTTTAAGTGCCATCCTGTCTGACACTGCAGTGCCACTCCTAGATGGGCCAGGTGTTTGTGTCGCCCACTTGAGTCGCTTAGCTTAGTCATCCAGCGACCTCGGTGCAAATTTTAGGAATAAAAATAATATTGTGAGGTGTTCAGAATTGACTGGAAATGAGTGGAAATTATGGTTATTGAGGTTAATACTACTATGGGATCAAAATTACCCCCACATTCTATGATTTAAGCTGTTTTTGAGGGGTTTTTGAAAAAAAACACCCGAATCCAAAACACACCTGAATCCGACAAAAAATTTTCAGGGAGCTTTTGCCAAAATGCGTCCGAATCCAAAACACGGCCGCGGAACCGAATCCAAAACCAAAACCCGAAAAATTTCCGGTGCACATCTCTAATATATATATATGTGGGTGTATGTTTATATAATATATGTGTGTGTATATATATATATATATATGTATAGACATATTTATCATAGGCGTGCGCACTGGGCGGGGGGGTGCCTGGTGCACACAGGCACCCCCCTCACACGCCTGTAGCTGACTCATTGGCGAGTGTGCAGTTCTATTCCTGACTGTGACTACACTGTACGCCCGCTGACGCTCTACGCCCTCCAGCACTGACAGCCCGCTCTCTACGCCCGCTCGCTACGCCCGCCCACACCCGCTCTCTACACCCGCGCCCGTCATCCACCCGACGCTTCCCTCTCTACACTCGCCCTCTATGCCCGGTCAGCAGGCCTGGCGACATACATGCTGCTGCAGGGGCAGTAGAGGGTACATTTGTCAGCAGCACCTGCTACCGGAACCCACACGTGAACAGGACTGCACCCACAATTAATGTATAATGTGTGTTATATAATGTATTTGGAGGGGCACCATGTGTAACATAATGTGTTTGGGGGCACTGTGTATTATATAATGTGTTTGGGGGGTACTATCGGGTCTATTCAGGCCGGGCCGCAACCGCTCATTCGCACGTGGCATAATGTGAATTTTGCCTCATACCGTGTGATGTAATGTAAATTTTTGCTCATACCGTGTGGCGTAATGTGAATTGCGGCTCATACAGTGTGGCGTAATGTGAATTGCGTCTCATACAGTGTGGCGTAATGTGAATTGCGGCTCATACAGTGTGGCGTAATGTGAATTTTATCTCTTGGTGTGTGGCGCAATGTAAATTTTGGCTCATACTGTGTGGCGTAATGTAAATTTCGGCTCATACCTTATGACGTAATGTGAATATTATCTCTTGCTGTGTGGCAGAATGTAAATTTTGGCTCATACAGTGTGGCATAATGTGAATTTTATCTCATACTGTCTGGCGTAATGTAAATTTTGGCTCATACCATGTGACGTAATGTGAATTTTGGCTTATACCATGTGACGTAATGTAACCTAATTGTAATTTTCTTTGTAGTGATTGAAGACGCTGTGTTTTTAGTTTTAAATCTTAGGGTCCCCCTGTCTTAAGTGCCCCTGGCCCCCTGAAGCCTTAATCCAGCTCTGGACAAGACACAGCTTTGGTGAGTAAAGCTGGCCATACTTTTCACCCAATTCCGACGGATCGGGATGAGAAATCGGATGTGTTTGACATCCTATCCGATGCACGGTCCCTTGCGCATCGGATTAGAGTTGGAGATCGGACGTGCTGCACATCCGACCACCAACTCGTGCTGGGCTCCGGCAGCGGGGAACGGGATCGCATGCGATATGTCACATGCAAAAGGACCGCATGCGATATATCAAGGAGCATCGACTGAGATTTCTCCCGTAGGAGAATTCACAGTAATGTATGGGGGCCTTACCTCTCCCTCCCAATCTCCGGTCATCACTGGCAAAATTCTGTGAGGCTATCTGCCTAGCCAGGTGGCTATAGTAATTAGCAAGAATGATATAATGCAGCTAACCAGGCCAGACTCCCGGACGGGGAGCTAAGCAGATATGAAACAAAAGGTCTAGAGCACCCAGCCTGTGATTACAACTTACATTCTATAGGGAGGGAGTGAAGGGTGACATTAGATGTAAAGGAGAGAGTGTTGACTGTATAGGAGAGGAAAGAGTTAATCATCTGGGGAGGGGTGGACCTAGCTGTGAGGAAAGTACAGCCTTCTTTAGGGGGAGGGTTTGATATATATAGGGAAGGTGAGGCCATCTTAGTTCTCTTGGTGATTTGCTTTAGGTGAGTGCTGCATTGCAGACAATTTCGTTTTCTCATTCGGTGCAAGCAGATAGCAGAATAACCCCTACCTCAGTGTTATACTCCTTCTCCCCTCCTATTATTATTACCTGCTGATATGTCTGCTCGCCCCCAGCGTGTGCTAAGGGCCCCGGCTCGGTACCGTGGGTCAGACGGCCGAGCGGGACCTGAGGCGGCAGTGGGCAGCATGAGGGACTGGGCTCCGTCCCCTAGGGCCTCATCAAACACGGCCGCGAACAACACAAGCAGGGCCCGGGCGGGCTCGCCGCCGGCAGCCGAGTCGGGCACACCGGCCGGGCGAGGGCGGCGTGGGGGACCAGGGGTCCCTTCAAGCCGCTCGAGGATCGGCGGGCGGCGGCCGTCCCCTCCGGGAGCCGCCGAGCCCGGGATCATGTCGGGCGCCCGCCGGCGCGCGCGCCGCGGGGGGCGCCCGGTGGTTGCAGGCCCTAGCCCTCCTTCCTCGCCACGGCCGAATGCTCGTGCCGGGCGGGGGGAGAGGACGGGAGAGGGAGCTGGCGGTCACCGCGCGGGGCCTGTGCAGGAGCCTCGCGCGGCGGCCGAGGAGGAGGAGCAGTGCGGGAGCCAGACGTCTGGAAGAGGTGGGACGCGCGCACGGAGTGCGCGCGCGCCCACGCTCGCTCCGGACGGCGCCGGCCGCGCACGTGTGCGCGCAGCGGCGCCGCCAACACACCGGCCACCCAGTTCGGCTCCCCGGATGCCGGAATCCGGCAGGGGGAGGGGTCACAATAGGGGGGTGCAGCGCGTGCCTCGGGTAGGCAGCGCTGGGCGCATAAGGATCACATCAGGACATGGGGCCACGGCAGCAAGGGGTGGCCGGGAGCAGCATGCGCGTGCGCACTCCGCAGGTCATGTGGGTGCGCAACGGGTCCCTGTGACTCCCCACACCAACACTGCAGAGGCGGGACGCAGGGGGTCCCGCGGGCGGAGGGGAGACAGGGAGTGGGTCAGCGGCCGCAGGGTCGCGGCAAGGGCCGCTGCGCACGACAGCGGGTCCTCCCCTGGACCGGGGGATTCTTCGGCTTCGTTAGGGAGGGAAGGCGAAGGATCAGAAGTAGGGAGCGATTGGTCCAGCCGGGGGGCACTTGCTTTCATGTCGGAACAGGAGGGGCAGGGTCCCCGGGTCGCATCGGCCGGTCAGCGGGCGCGGGCTCGCGCCCAACCAAGGACCGGTCGTCCTTCGGGCGGCGTTGACGGGGGTCGCGCCAAACGTGATCCTCCTGGGGCCATAGCGTCGGCGCTGGCCACGGTGGTGGAGGCTCTGGGGCCGTTAGCTGCAGTGGCCTCCCCTAGGGCAATGGCGGATTTCGGCCAGTCTGCAGGGGGCAGGGGGTCTGGCAATCGGAGGGCCTCAGCGGCGCAGCGAGTGGCACGAGCCTGCCGAGAGCTGGGGGCCGCTGCTGCGGAGCTGGAGCTAAGGTCGGACCGGGAGCAGCAGGGGCGCGCGCTCACTCCGCATGCCACACGGGGGGCACGGCGTGCGCCGCAAGCACAGGCCGGGCCCTCTTCTGCTTTGTCTTCCACAGAGGGCCGAGATGAAGAGGAGTCGGCAGATTTCGTGGAGGACGATGATTGGGCTGAAGGAAACGAAGACTCCGGGTCGGAGAGGTCGATGGCATCCGGTGAGTTGGTACAGTCTATATCAAGTTCCACCACGAGCTCGAGTTCGCATAGCTCTTCGTCTTCCTCCTCTTCCTCTTCTTTGGCGTCGCAAGCGTCCGACGCAGACAGTACTTCTAGGGCAAGGAAAGAGGCCGAAAAATTTGCCAAGCGGGCAGCAAAACAGCAGAAGAGGCGTAAGCGGCGCAAGCGAGTTAGTGAGGAGGAGCGTAGGGCAAAGAAGCGGCGCGATCTGCCGGGGGTAGTGCGCTGCGAGTACACCGCAGTTATGCGGGGGCTGCGAGACAGCTGCCGCAAGAAGATACGTAGGGGTGACTTCGTGGACTTATTCGTTTTGACTAAGGCCATGAAGAAGGACTACAAAGCGGCGGCCGCTAAGAAGGGCATGGGGACAGAGGTTTTCCGGTCTTTTGATAATTGGCTGGCCGGTTTCTGGGTGTTTGCGGCATGCTATTTGGAGGATAGGCCGGAAGAGCACATGAATATTATCCGGTACCTGCATCTCGTGCACGACATGCAGCGTAGATCCTCGGGCTCGGAATGGCGGCGGTATGACCAAGAGTTTCGGGAGAAACAGGACGGGCTGCGGGTCATGGATTTTGGGTTCAAGGACGTGGAGGTCTGGCTTAAGTGACCCGGGCATCCCAGCAGGAGGAGGAACCCCAGAAACAGGGAGCAGGTGGGCGTCGCACGGGGTCATCAGCCCAGGGGCCGGGCGCAGACGGGGGATTTGCCAGGATAGGCGGATTGGCCGCTCGCGTGGGCGGGCGGTCTGCCCCTCGAGGGAAATGCTTCGCTTTTAACAGCGGAGCATGTTCCTTTGGCAAGCAGTGTCGTTTTCGTCACTCCTGCCAGCAGTGTGGAGGAGCCCACCCAGCCTCCTCTTGTTTCAAAGGGGGGCGACAGGGAAATCGGGGAAAACAGGCATACCCGAAGCAGGCCGCGAGCGGGACCGCTCAGCAGAGCCCCAACGCCAGTTAAGCTGGAAACGATGGGCAAGTGGTTGGATCTGTATCCAAATAAAAGGGATGCAAAATTTTTGTTAGACGGTTTTAAGTTTGGTTTTCGCTTGCCTGTTGCAAGCGAAGTGTCAGTGCGCGCGCATAGGAACCTCCAGTCTGCCCGAGCCTTGCCGACTGTGCTACGGGAGAAAGTGGATAAGGAGGTCAGGTTGGGCAGGATGGAGGGGCCGTTTAAGTCACCCCCGGTGGATGACTTGGTCATCTCCCCGGTCGGGGTGGTACCGAAGAAGACTCCAGGCGCTTTTCGGCTCATCCAGCATCTTTCTTACCCGCCAGGGGCATCGGTCAACGACGCAATACCACCGGCTTATTGCTCGGTGGTGTATCAGTCATTTGACGAGGCGCTGGAGATGGTCCGCAGCTACGGGAGCGGGGCCCTCATGGCTAAGATTGATGTTGAATCAGCTTTTAGATTACTGCCATTGCATCCGGACTCATTCCGTTTTATGGGTTTCCGGATTGGGGCGGAGTATTTCATCGACAAATGTCTGCCGATGGGATGTTCCGTTTCATGCTCATTTTTCGAGCGCTTTAGCACTTTTCTTCATTGGTGCGTGGAGTCGGCGTCAGGCGGTCACGGGGTTGCACATTACCTCAATGATTTCCTATGTGCGGGTCCGGCTAATGACACAAGGTGCGGCGACTTGCTGTTTAGCACCCGGGCTCTTTTTTACCACTTCGGTGTTCCTGTAGCCAGGGACAAAACGGAGGGTCCGGACTCCTGCCTATCATTTTTGGGGATTGAAATTGACACTGTGGCGGGAGAGTGTCGCCTGCCCCAGGACAAAGTGTCGAAGCTCCGCGAAACCATTTGCCGGTTCAACGGCTCGCGTAAAGTCACGCTGCGACAGGCGCAGTCCTTGCTGGGCATGCTGAACTTTGCTTGTCGGGTAATACCGATGGGCAGGGTTTTCTGCCGGAAGCTCGAAAGGGCAACGGCGGGGTGTGCCAGGCCTCATCATTTCGTTCGATTGTCCTCTGAATTAAAAAGGGATTTGGCCGTCTGGGCTTCGTTCCTGGAGGATTTCAACGGGGTGAGCATATGGCAAGCGCCAGCCGTAGACAGCGAGCGTTTGCAGCTGTTTACCGATGCTGTAGGTGCCTCTGGATTCGGTTGTTTTTTGGAGGGATCATGGTGTGCGGCATCTTGGCCGGAAAACTGGCATAGCGAGGGTCTTACAAGAGATCTGGTGCTGCTGGAGCTTTTTCCCATTATGGTAGCGTTGGAAGTTTGGGGCGATCGGTTGGCTAACCGCAGCATAGTGTTTAGGTGCGATAATCTGGGCGTGGTGCATGCGATTAATAACCAGAGGGCGAAATCGCTAGTGGTTCTGCGGGTGCTCGGACAATTGCTTTTGACGTGCTTGCGTAGGAACCGGTTTGGAGAACGGAATCGCAGACGCGTTGTCGCGTGGACAGTGGGAGAGATTTTGGGTTTTGGCACCCGAGGCCGAAGAGCAAGGTTTTCACTGTCCTGGTTATGTTTGGCAGGTGATCGGGCCGGACTGGAGGGTCTAGCGTTGCGGTCAATCGCGCCAGCCACGCTCAAGGCTTACGGACAAGCTTGGAGCGAGTGGGAGTTTGTCCAGGGTCGTCAGCATCAAGGTAAGAGCAGGCATCGGCTGATGCTTTCTTTTATGTGGCAGCTTTACGTTTCCGGTAGGTCACGAGCGGTGGTATCACGGTACTTGGCAGGCGTCTCATTTTTCTGCAAACTGCGAGGCGTCCCTGATGTAACGAAAAGCGAGGTTCTGCGGAAGGCAATGAAAGGGTGGGCGCGAGTTGCGCCGTCGCCACCAGATAGGAGGCGGCCCATCGATGCGGCGGTAGGGCGAGACGCGTCGTCCAGGTTTGAGACGCTTTTGTTCAGTTTGGCGTTCTCAATGGCTTACCACGGGGCCTTTCGAGTTTCTGAGTTGGTAGCGCCTTCCAAGAGAGCAGATTCGCGCATGCTGGTCGGAGACGTGGTAGTGGGTGAGAGGTCCTTGCTGTGCAGATTGCGGCGCTCCAAGACGGATCAAGTGGGGAGAGGGCGCTGGGTCACAATGGTTCCAGCGCTAGAGGAAAGCGTTTGCCCAGTGGGTCTGGCAATGCAATATGTGGTGGTGTGACCCGTTAAGGAGGTGTCTTGGCTATTGCATTATGACGGGCTGCCAGTCACGAAATACCAGTTCCGTTGGATGCTGGGTCGTTGTTTGGCGGGCTTGGGCCTCCCACCCGCTGCTTTCGGTACCCATTCCTTTCGTATAGGCGCGGCGACGTCGGCTGCTGCGGCGGGTTTCTCCAGAACTGAAATCCAGGCGGTGGGGCGATGGAAGTCGTCAAGTTACAGACGATATATTCGCCCCATCACATGAGAGGTCGGTTTGCGCTTGGTGCTTTGGTTATTTGCAATGTATTATGCTGTTCCAGTTCTGTGAGTTTGTGGAGTTGTGCGTTTGTTGGTGTTTTCCCCCTTTTTATCCTACTCAGGGATTAGCTACTCGCCGTTGCTGGCATGAGTCGGCAGCGGGGGTCTGGAGTTATTTTGCGATTTTTTGCCTGACTTGACGGACTGAATTCTAATCTACAATTCGGCTAATCTGGTCTAATCAGAGTCCCTCAGCAGGTCTTTACGCTTTCACCTCCAGCTGAGTTATTACATGTGTTTCCCATTTTATACCCCCCCCCCCCTCCCTGTTTTTATTTCGTTTGTTTTTATTTGATCTTCCCCCTTTGTGTCTTTAATTGAGCTTTAAATTGGCAACGAAACATGGTGCAGTCGGCTAGGCCGTGACTGCTGCAATAGCGAGATCTAAAGTTTTTCTTTTTGGCAGATCCTTCAGTATAAACAATTAATAAGCCTCTTAGTAATCAATTCTACCCCTCTTTTTCCCTTCAGGATGGTTTGACGACTATTTGACCATTTGGGTGGTTGGCCACTCTTACATTTACTGGGCGGCCAGGTTTGTGGCCTCGGAAGGGTCTCAGGCATTGCTTGGAGTACAGGGTGTCAGATGGCTTGGCTGGCGAGGAATGATGTGGGGTGAGCTGAGGAGTAGGTTAGTGAGTCAGGCCAGCAAGCATGGAGTCCCTAGGGTTTTGGTTGTCCATCTAGGTGGCAACGACCTGGGGAAGAGGACATCCTTGGATCTGCGGTGGGCCATGATACATGATCTGGCAAGTGTGACCGCGGCATGGACCAATTGTGTGTTGGTTTTTTCAATGATGGTGCCAAGATTGTGTTGGAGGGGTGTGGCGGATGGTCGCCAGATTGATGAGGCCCAGAAAAAGGTGAACGGAGCGGTGGCAAAGTGGGTGCTGTCCCACGGAGGGAGGGTGGTTCGCCACCCGAGGATACGGTTCAGAGACAGCCACCTTTTCCGGCGCGATGGAGTACATCTATCCAATGAGGGGATGATGTTTTTTCTGGAGGATCTAGGTTTCGCTTTGCAGGAGTTAGGGTAGGTTTATGGTGGCGGTGCGTAAGACTGTGGGGATGAGTCTTTCGCTGTTGGCGGAAAAGAACGGCAGTTTTGTATTGTAGGGAAAACTGTAGTGTTTTACAGTTTGTTGTGGTTTAGGTGCACTCACCTCCATCGACTTATGGCCGCTTGACCACCCATCTGGGAAGGCAGCGGCAGGGCACCCAGGAGCGGTGGGTAGTCACTGTGGGGGTTGAGTTGTCACCTATTACCGGTTTATGGTAAGTTTTAGTAAATTTATAGGGTTAGTTATTTAAGGTTAATTTAGGTTAATTGAGCCGTTCTTTTGGGCCGCCACCATATGCCGGCTGGAGCGGCATATTAAATTAATTTCTTTATTACAGGTTTCCTAATGGATAGGGACAAATAAATAGCTAGCAATTTTCTGCCAAAATTCAAGTCTCAGTGTCGTTATTTCTGGTTCTAGGTTATGAATGCTTTACTTTCAAAGAAAGGGGTCCACCAAATATCACTAAGATGTTTAGGAGAGAGTATTGACTGTATAGGAGAGGAAAGAGTTAAACATCTGGGGAGGGGTGGACCTAGCTGTGAGGAAAGTACAGCCTTCTTTAGGGGGAGGGTTTGATATATATATAGGGAAGGTGAGGCCATCTTAGTTCTCTTGGTGATTTGCTTTCCCTCCCTCCCACCCTGGTAGTAGGACATTTTGGCACGTGGTGCTTTGGCGTTAAGTTGTTGGCTGTTTTCGTTGGCTATTTATTGGCGGAAAAGAACGGCAGTTTTGTATTGTAGGGAAAACTGTAGTGTTTTACAGTTTGTTGTGGTTTAGGTGCACTCACCTCCATCGACTTATGGCCGCTTGACCACCCGTCCGGGAAGGCAGCGGCAGGGCACCCAGGAGCGGTGGGTAGTCACTGTGGGGGTTGAGTTGTCACCTATTACCGGTTTATGGTAAGTTTTAGTAAATTTATAGGGTTAGTTATTTAAGGTTAATTTAGGTTAATTGAGCCGTTCTTTTGGGCCGCCACCATATGCCGGCTGGAGCGGCATATTAAATTAATTTCTTTATTACAGGTTTCCTAATGGATAGGGACAAATAAATAGCTAGCAATTTTCTGCCAAAATTCAAGTCTCAGTGTCGTTATTTCTGGTTCTAGGTTATGAATGCTTTACTTTCAAAGAAAGGGTCCACCAAATATCACTAAGATGTTTATGGAATAGAATGAATGTAATGTATGGAAGAAAAAGGAATGGGCAGAACGGGAGCATGGTTGTCAAGCAGGAAGAGTTGGGTTTTGAAGGAAAATATGAATAATTTTACATTGAAGTAGAGTCGAAAAGTGTTAGGCACTGCGCTCCATGGATAGTGAGCAACATGGAAGAAGCCTTGAAGATGGGAGAGGGAGAAGGTTATAGGAAGGGATGAGAGGTGGCGGTCAGAGGTAGAGTAGAATTGTCAAGAACAGTGTACTGTATCTCTTCATAAGATTAGAAATGTATGGGGCAATGTGTTAGTGAATACGTTGTAGATGAGGGTGAAAGCTTGCAGTGAATTCTGTAATAAATACAGAGACAGTAAATCTGGCTCTACAGAGAGCAGCTGATGAATTGAATGAATGGATTGTAGAGGGAAGAGGCAGGTGTGAGTATGGCAGAGCTGGTTAAAGTAGTGAATGCAGGAAGTAAGTGGGTGGACTAGGGTTTTGGCAATGTTGTGAATGAAGTAGGACTGGAGTTGAGTGACACTGAGGCATAGGGTGTGGGGCACAGGGGAAAGGGAGATATTGAGGACTAAAGGCGAGTGCACACTACCCGATGTTTAAATGCCGGCGGCGAATGATTATATCATTGAATGATAGAGCGTGTACACACTGGACCGTATCGTTCAACGATAACGTTCAGTGATGTCACCACTGGCATTCCCGAACATGCAGCTCAGCCCGACATTGGCTGGTAAAGCTGCATGTCAGCTCAATATTGGTGAACGCTGAACGACATTGTTCACTAATGCACTCCCCCGCTTCATTAGACTCTCCCCGACCTTGCAAAGCTTCAAACGGGCAATAAAAACCCACCTATTCAACAAAGCATACCCTCCTGACGCATAACCTAGTCCTGAGGCCGCTCCTCCATCCCCCTGCCTTGAACATCTCAGCTTTGCTTAAATACTGCCATCAGGCTACCTCCCGCTTGCTTGCACCTCATGTCATCTGTCTGTCGACCCTTCCCACTAGATTGTTAGCTCTTCAGAGCAGGGCCCTCTTTCCTCTTGTTAGCTAAGCCTCTTCTCGACACATTTCACTCGCAGCTCTCGCCTACTCAGCGACCATCTTTACCCACTTTTTCTCCTGCTGATAAAGGCTCATCTCCATCTATGGCCACCAGCCCCTAGTAGTACAATGATCACTTCCTCGCTACTTACATCTTAGCTGTATTATGTATGAGAATTGTGGTGCTCTATGTTACCTGTACTGTATTTCTGTTATTTATTTACTGTAATGATAAATTTTGTCTCCCTGTACTGTCCTTTGTACGGCGCTGCGTAACACTTGTGGCGCCTTATAAGTAAAATGTAATAATAATAATATTCATCCCCATATACACTGGACGATTTCAGGCTAAAAATAAACAATAATGACATAAATGTTGTTCTCGTTTGTTTTTTAGCCAGAAATCGCCTAGTGTGTACCCCCCTTAAGTTATACATGGGGAGGGATAGGAAGTTACTAACGTGTCTGTTTAACTATTCTTCTTTCTGACATGTAGCATATTACAAGCTACACAGTAGAGATCTATAGAACAATAACTTGTGGCACCTTATCTCCTGTATCCTTCTTACTGCCACTCATGTGTCTCACTTAACTATTCTGGATGGATATAATTTAGTTAGCACAGTTAGAAACTCTCTCCTATTCGCACAATATTGATGTACGAGTTTGTTCCGCAACTCACAAATGTAATATCCTATTAATTAGAGAGTTTGAGGCTATTACAAATGCGAGTCCCTGTTAGTTTTTTTTGTGGGCTTCTTTAGAAGGGGCCTGATTCAGACCTGATCGCTAGCAGGCGATTTTTGCACTGCTGCAAACAGATAGTCGCCGCCTACAGGAGGAGTGTATTTTAGCTGTGCAAGTGTGCGAACGCATGTGTAGCAGAGCTGTACAAACAGATCTTGTGCAGTCTCTGCGCAGCCCAGGACTTACTCAGCCACTGCGATCACATCAGCCTGTCTGGGACCGGAATTGACGTCAGACAACCGCCCTGCAAACGTTTGGACACGCCTGCGTTTTTCCAACCACTCCCAGAAATCGGTCAGTTGCCACCCAAAAACACCTTCTTCATGTCAATCTCCTTGCGAACGCCCGTGCGAATGGATTCTTCGCACAAACCCATCGCTGAGCGGCGTTCCGCTTTGTACCTGTGTGACGTGCCTGCGCATTGTGGTGCATACTCATGCGCAGTTTAGACCTGATTGCCCGCTGTACGAAAACGCAGCCTAGTGATCAGGTCTGAATTACCCCCAAGGTGCGAGTTTGGCAGAAGCCTGAACAGATCAGCAAAATCCGTGCAGGCTTCTGTGTGTAAAAGGTAAGAAATGGTTAAAAAACAGAAAAAAAATGGCGTGCCCACTAGAGATGAGCGCCTGAAATTTTTCGGGTTTTGTGTTTTGGTTTTGGGTTCGGTTCCGCGGCCGTGTTTTGGGTTCGAACGCGTTTTGGCAAAACCTCACCGAATTATTTTTGTCGGATTCGGGTGTGTTTTGGATTCGGGTGTTTTTTTCCAAAAACACTAAAAAACAGCTTAAATCATAGAATTTGGGGGTCATTTTGATCCCAAAGTATTATTAACCTCAAAAACCATAATTTACACTCATTTTCAGTCTATTCTGAATACCTCACACCTCACAATATTATTTTTAGTCCTAAAATTTGCACCGAGGTCGCTGTGTGAGTAAGATAAGCGACCCTAGTGGCCGACACAAACACCGGGCCCATCTAGGAGTGGCACTGCAGTGTCACGCAGGATGTCCCTTCCAAAAAACCCTCCCCAAACAGCACATGACGCAAAGAAAAAAAGAGGCGCAATGAGGTAGCTGTGTGAGTAAGATTAGCGACCCTAGTGGCCGACACAAACACCGGGCCCATCTAGGAGTGGCACTGCAGTGTCACGCAGGATGGCCCTTCCAAAAAACCCTCCCCAAACAGCACATGACGCAAAGAAAAAAAGAGGCGCAATGAGGTAGCTGACTGTGTGAGTAAGATTAGCGACCCTAGTGGCCGACACAAACACCGGGCACATCTAGGAGTGGCACTGCAGTGTCACGCAGGATGTCCCTTCCAAAAAACCCTCCCCAAACAGCACATGACGCAAAGAAAAAAAGAGGCGCAATGAGGTAGCTGTGTGAGTAAGATTAGCGACCCTAGTGGCCGACACAAACACCGGGCCCATCTAGAAGTGGCACTGCAGTGTCACGCAGGATGTCCCTTCCAAAAAACCCTCCCCAATCAGCACATGATGCAAAGAAAAAGAAAAGAAAAAAGAGGTGCAAGATGGAATTATCCTTGGGCCCTCCCACCCACCCTTATGTTGTATAAACAAAACAGGACATGCACACTTTAACCAACCCATCATTTCAGTGACAGGGTCTGCCACACGACTGTGACTGATATGACGGGTTGGTTTGGACCCCCCCCAAAAAAGAAGCAATTAATCTCTCCTTGCACAAACTGGCTCTACAGAGGCAAGATGTCCACCTCATCTTCACCCTCCGATATATCACCGTGTACATCCCCCTCCTCACAGATTATCAATTCGTCCCCACTGGAATCCACCATCTCAGCTCCCTGTGTACTTTGTGGAGGCAATTGCTGCTGGTCAATGTCTCCGCGGAGGAATTGATTATAATTCATTTTAATGAACATCATCTTCTCCACATTTTCTGGATGTAACCTCGTATGCCGATTGCTGACAAGGTGAGCGGCGGCACTAAACACTCTTTCGGAGTACACACTTGTGGGAGGGCAACTTAGGTAGAATAAAGCCAGTTTGTGCAAGGGCCTCCAAATTGCCTCTTTTTCCTGCCAGTATAAGTACGGACTGTGTGACGTGCCTACTTGGATGCGGTCACTCATATAATCCTCCACCATTCTATCAATGTTGAGAGAATCATATGCAGTGACAGTAGACGACATGTCCGTAATCGTTGTCAGGTCCTTCAGTCCGGACCAGATGTCAGCATCAGCAGTCGCTCCAGACTGCCCTGCATCACCGCCAGCGGGTGGGCTCGGAATTCTGAGCCTTTTCCTCGCACCCCCAGTTGCGGGAGAATGTGAAGGAGGAGATGTTGACAGGTCGCGTTCCGCTTGACTTGACAATTTTGTCACCAGCAGGTCTTTCAACCCCAGCAGACCTGTGTCTGCCGGAAAGAGAGATCCAAGGTAGGCTTTAAATCTAGGATCGAGCACGGTGGCCAAAATGTAGTGCTCTGATTTCAACAGATTGACCACCCGTGAATCCTTGTTAAGCGAATTAAGGGCTGCATCCACAAGTCCCACATGCCTAGCGGAATCGCTCCGTGTTAGCTCCTTCTTCAATGCCTCCAGCTTCTTCTGCAAAAGCCTGATGAGGGGAATGACCTGACTCAGGCTGGCAGTGTCTGAACTGACTTCACGTGTGGCAAGTTCAAAGGGCATCAGAACCTTGCACAACGTTGAAATCATTCTCCACTGCACTTGAGACAGGTGCATTCCATCTCCTATATCGTGCTCAATTGTATAGGCTTGAATGGCCTTTTGCTGCTCCTCCAACCTCTGAAGCATATAGAGGGTTGAATTCCACCTCGTTACCACTTCTTGCTTCAGATGATGGCAGGGCAGGTTCAGTAGTTTTTGGTGGTGCTCCAGTCTTCTGTACGTGGTGCCTGTACGCCGAAAGTGTCCCGCAATTTTTCTGGCCACCGACAGCATCTCTTGCACGCCCCTGTCGTTTTTTAAAAAATTCTGCACCACCAAATTCAAGGTATGTGCAAAACATGGGACGTGCTGGAATTTGCCCATATTTAATGCACACACAATATTGCTGGCGTTGTCCGATGCCACAAATCCACAGGAGAGTCCAATTGGGGTAAGCCATTCCGCGATGATCTTCCTCAGTTGCCGTAAGAGGTTTTCAGCTGTGTGCGTATTCTGGAAAGCGGTGATACAAAGCGTAGCCTGCCTAGGAAAGAGTTGGCGTTTGCGAGATGCTGCTACTGGTGCCGCCGCTGCTGTTCTTGCGGCGGGAGTCCATACATCTACCCAGTGGGCTGTCACAGTCATATAGTCCTGACCCTGCCCTGCTCCACTTGTCCACATGTCCGTGGTTAAGTGGACATTGGGTACAACTGCATTTTTTAGGACACTGGTGAGTCTTTTTCTGACGTCCGTGTACATTCTCGGTATCGCCTGCCTAGAGAAGTGGAACCTAGATGGTATTTGGTAACGGGGGCACACTGCCTCAATAAATTGTCTAGTTCCCTGTGAACTAACGGCGGATACCGGACGCACGTCTAACACCAACATAGTTGTCAAGGACTCAGTTATCCGCTTTGCAGTAGGATGACTGCTGTGATATTTCATCTTCCTCGCAAAGGACTGTTGAACAGTCAATTGCTTACTGGAAGTAGTACAAGTGGGCTTACGACTTCCCCTCTGGGATGACCATCGACTCCCAGCGGCAACAACAGCAGCGCCAGCAGCAGTAGGCGTTACACGCAAGGATGCATCGGAGGAATCCCAGGCAGGAGAGGACTCGTCAGACTTGCCAGTGACATGGCCTGCAGGACTATTGGCATTCCTGGGGAAGGAGGAAATTGACACTGAGGGAGTTGGTGGGGTGGTTTGCGTGAGCTTGGTTACAAGAGGAAGGGATTTACTGGTCAGTGGACTGCTTCCGCTGTCACCCAAAGTTTTTGAACTTGTCACTGACTTATTATGAATGCGCTGCAGGTGACGTATAAGGGAGGATGTTCCGAGGTGGTTAACGTCCTTACCCCTACTTATTACAGCTTGACAAAGGGAACACACGGCTTGACACCTGTTGTCCGCATTTCTGGTGAAATACCTCCACACCGAAGAGCTGATTTTTTTGGTATTTTCACCTGGCATGTCAACGGCCATATTCCTCCCACGGACAACAGGTGTCTCCCCGGGTGCCTGACTTAAACAAACCACCTCACCATCAGAATCCTTCTGGTCAATTTCCTCCCCAGCGCCAGCAACACCCATATCCTCCTCATCCTGGTGTACTTCAACACTGACATCTTCAATCTGACTATCAGGAACTGGACTGCGGGTGCTCCTTCCAGCACTTGCAGGGGGCATGCAAATAGTGGAAGGCGCATGCTCTTCACGTCCAGTGTTGGGAAGGTCAGGCATCGCAACCGACACAATTGGACTCTCCTTGTGGATTTGGGATTTCAAAGAACGCACAGTTCTTTGCGGTGCTTTTGCCAGCTTGAGTCTTTTCAGTTTTCTAGCGAGAGGCTGAGTGCTTCCATCCTCATGTGAAGCTGAACCACTAGCCATGAACATAGGCCAGGGCCTCAGCCGTTCCTTGCCACTCCGTGTGGTAAATGGCATATTGGCAAGTTTACGCTTCTCCTCCGACAATTTTATTTTAGGTTTTGGAGTCCTTTTTTTTCTGATATTTGGTGTTTTGGATTTGACATGCTCTGTACTATGACATTGGGCATCGGCCTTGGCAGACGACGTTGCTGGCATTTCATCGTCTCGGCCATGACTAGTGGCAGCAGCTTCAGCACGAGGTGGAAGTGGATCTTGATCTTTCCCTAATTTTGGAACCTCAACTTTTTTGTTCTCCATATTTTATAGGCAGAACTAAAAGGCACCTCAGGTAAACAATGGAGATGGATGGATTGGATACTAGTATACAATTATGGACGGACTGCCACGGTTAGGTGGTATAAAAAAACCACGGTTAGGTGGTATATATTGTAATACAATTATGGATGGACGGACTGCCTGCCGAGTGCCGACACAGAGGTAGCCACAGCCGTGAACTACCGCACTGTACACTGGTTGATAAAGAGATAGTAGTATACTCGTAACAACTAGTATGACTGACTATGACGGTATAAAGAATGAAAAAAAAACCACGGTTAGGTGGTATATATTGTAATACAATTATGGATGGACGGACTGCCTGCCGACTGCCGACACAGAGGTAGCCACAGCCGTGAACTACCGCACTGTACACTGGTTGATAAAGAGATAGTAGTATACTCGTAACAACTAGTATGACACTATGACGGTATAAAGAATGAAAAAAAAACCACGGTTAGGTGGTATATATTATAATACAATTATGGATGGACGGACTGCCTGCCGACTGCCGACACAGAGGTAGCCACAGCCGTGAACTACCGCACTGTACACTGGTTGATAAAGAGATAGTAGTATACTCGTAACAACTAGTATGACACTATGACGGTATAAAGAATGAAAAAAAAACCACGGTTAGGTGGTATATATTATAATACAATTATGGATGGACGGACTGCCTGCCGAGTGCCGACACAGAGGTAGCCACAGCCGTGAACTACCGCACTGTACACTGGTTGATAAAGAGATAGTAGTATACTCGTAACAACTAGTATGACTGACTATGACGGTATAAAGAATGAAAAAAAAACCACGGTTAGGTGGTATATATTATAATACAATTATGGATGGACGGACTGCCTGCCGACTGCCGACACAGAGGTAGCCACAGCCGTGAACTACCGCACTGTACACTGGTTGATAAAGAGATAGTAGTATACTCGTAACAACTAGTATGACACTATGACGGTATAAAGAATGAAAAAAAAACCACGGTTAGGTGGTATATATTATAATACAATTATGGATGGACGGACTGCCTGCCGACTGCCGACACAGAGGTAGCCACAGCCGTGAACTACCGCACTGTACACTGGTTGATAAAGAGATAGTAGTATACTCGTAACAACTAGTATGACTGACTATGACGGTATAAAGAATGAAAAAAAAACCACGGTTAGGTGGTATATATTGTAATACAATTATGGATGGACGGACTGCCTGCCGAGTTCCGACACAGAGGTAGCCACAGCCGTGAACTACCGCACTGTACACTGGTTGATAAAGAGATAGTAGTATACTCGTAACAACTAGTATGACTGACTATGACGGTATAAAGAATGAAAAAAAAACCACGGTTAGGTGGTATATATTATAATACAATTATGGATGGACGGACTGCCTGCCGACTGCCGACACAGAGGTAGCCACAGCCGTGAACTACCGCACTGTACACTGGTTGATAAAGAGATAGTAGTATACTCGTAACAACTAGTATGACACTATGACGGTATAAAGAATGAAAAAAAAACCACGGTTAGGTGGTATATATTATAATACAATTATGGATGGACGGACTGCCTGCCGACTGCCGACACAGAGGTAGCCACAGCCGTGAACTACCGCACTGTACACTGGTTGATAAAGAGATAGTAGTATACTCGTAACAACTAGTATGACACTATGACGGTATAAAGAATGAAAAAAAAACCACGGTTAGGTGGTATATATTATAATACAATTATGGATGGACGGACTGCCTGCCGAGTGCCGACACAGAGGTAGCCACAGCCGTGAACTACCGCACTGTACACTGGTTGATAAAGAGATAGTAGTATACTCGTAACAACTAGTATGACTGACTATGACGGTATAAAGAATGAAAAAAAAACCACGGTTAGGTGGTATATATTATAATACAATTATGGATGGACGGACTGCCTGCCGACTGCCGACACAGAGGTAGCCACAGCCGTGAACTACCGCACTGTACACTGGTTGATAAAGAGATAGTAGTATACTCGTAACAACTAGTATGACACTATGACGGTATAAAGAATGAAAAAAAAACCACGGTTAGGTGGTATATATTATAATACAATTATGGATGGACGGACTGCCTGCCGACTGCCGACACAGAGGTAGCCACAGCCGTGAACTACCGCACTGTACACTGGTTGATAAAGAGATAGTAGTATACTCGTAACAACTAGTATGACACTATGACGGTATAAAGAATGAAAAAAAAACCACGGTTAGGTGGTATATATTATAATAATACAATTATGGATGGACGGACTGCCTGCCGACTGCCGACACAGAGGTAGCCACAGCCGTGAACTACCGCACTGTACACTGGTTGATAAAGAGATAGTAGTATACTCGTAACAACTAGTATGACTATGACGACGGTATAAAGAAAGAAAAAAAAATACCACGGTTAGGTGGTATATAATTATACAATTATGGATGGACGGACTGCCTGCCGAGTGCCGACTGCCGACACAGAGGTAGCCACAGCCGTGAACTACCGCACTGTACTGTGTCTGCTGCTAATATAGACTGGTTGATAAAGAGATAGTATACAACAATATACTACTATACTGGTGGTCAGGCACTGGTCACCACTAGTCACACTGGCAGTGGCACTCCTGCAGCAAAAGTGTGCACTGTTTAATTTTAAATTAATATAATATTATGTACTCCTGGCTCCTGCTATAACAACCTGCAGTGCTCCCCAGTCTCCCCCACAATTATTATAAGCTTTTATACATTGATGTGCAGCACACTGGGCTGAGCTGAGTGCACACAGACTGAGTCACACTGTGTGACTGCTGTGTATCGTTTTTTTCAGGCAGAGAACGGATATAGCAGAGAACGGATATATTAAATAAAAGTTAACTTAACAACAACTGCACTGGTCACTGTGGTAAACTCTGTCTGCACAATCTCTCTCTCTCTCTCTCTCTTCTAATCTATTCTAATGGAGAGGACGCCAGCCACGTCCTCTCCCTATCAATCTCAATGCACGTGTGAAAATGGCGGCGACGCGCGGCTCCTTATATAGAATCCGAGTCTCGCGAGAATCCGACAGTGTCATGATGACGTTCGGGCGCGCTCGGGTTAACCGAGCAAGGCGGGAAGATCCGAGTCGCTCGGACCCGTGAAAAAAAAAGTGAAGTTCGTGCGGGTTCGGATTCAAAGAAACCGAACCCGCTCATCTCTAGTGCCCACACCTAAGAGCATAACCAGCACCATGCTTTTTGGAGTATGTCCTGGTTGTGAAAATCTGGGGGATAATGTTGTGGGGGGTCCCCCCATATTTTATGTAACCAGCACCAGACTCCTGAACCGGTCCTGATACTGGAAATGTGTATAAAAAAATGCGTAGTAGTCCCCCGTATTTCCTGCACCAGATTCTTTCTAGCGTGGGTGTAATGCCACAGCCAGGGGACACGCTTATATTAGTACCCTTGGCTGAAGCATTACCACCACTTGCTAGTCAGGCCAGGCCAGCAATTCCTGGGAGAGTGGGGAGCCCACATTAAAGGGGTCCCCCCTCCAGGGCACCCAAGGCCTGGCCTGAAGGCCGAGGCTATCCTATGCACCCGTGTGCGGTGGGTGCTGAGTTGATAGTTCATTTGTGTTGAAAATTTTATAATATTGTTTTTTACAGGAGGATTACAGGTTCCAGCAAGCTTCCTCCACATACTGACACTTGGAGACCACAAGTGTCAGCATGCATGGCATTAAAAGATCCACTGGGAGCTGTAGTCCTCCTGTAAAAGAAATAATAAAGACAAGGCACACACACCATAGATACCATAGTACATAGGTTCTCAAATGCGGTCCTCAAGGCACCCTAACTGTCCAGGTTTTAGGTACAGATGGATACATAAAAATTGACTGAGGTGCTAATTAAGTCACCAATGGCCAAGCATGGATAAACTTAAAACCTGAACCGTTGGGGTGCCTTGAGGACCGTGTTTAAGAAACCCCTGCCTTAGTACATATTTAATGCATACATTCACACTCCTACATACTCACCTTCTCCCTGGTAGCATTTGTGTCCACTTGACCAGCAGAATCCCAAATTGCTGCAATAAAAAAGAAAAACATACTCACCTACCTCTTGTATCATGTCCTATTTGGTCCATGTAGGCACCCAAGGTCTTCTTAAAATAAAAATATGAACACAGTGAACCCAGTAGACCTGTACGTTCACTACTTTGTGAATATCCGGTAACTGGATCATCTTCCATTGAAAACAATGGGCGGAGCATTGATTAGCTGAGATAGGTGAACACCCGCCTCTCTCAGCCAATAGGGGCCATTTACTTCAGTGATGGGAACTGCTAGGATGACCGCTAATACAATGCCATTTACCTTAACAATGTGAACTGGTGGTAGTACAGTAAATGTTTAGGGATGCTTTGCGGCATGGAACCTGGATGATTTACCATCACTGAAAAAAACATGAATACTTTTACCTGCACTCTCCCCTACTGATTGCCATGCTGCCGATCACTGCTGATCGGTCAGCACGGCAGAACCCCCTCTCTCCAGAGTCTGCAGACAATAGCAGCCACTGAAGAAGTGTAAATTAACCCCCACAAGTCCCCCCCTGTGTACCTGGAGACTGTTCCGGCTTTCAAAATGAAAACCGCAATGGTTGCAATGTTTACAATGTTCCGATGGTCGCAATGTTCCCGATCAATGTTTCGATGCTTGAAAAAAATATTTAAAAAGAAAAATTAAAAAAAATATATATATTTCTGCTGCGGGGTACACTGGGTTCCACAGGGAATGACATTGGGGGGTGTAGAGTAGGATCTTAATCCGAGGCACCAACAGACTCAAAGCTTTGACCTTTTTCCCAGAATGCCTAGCGCCGCCTCCTCTATAACCTTGCCTCCGTGCACAGGAGCTCAGTTTTGTTGTTGGTGCCATGCAGTAAGCAGGCATACAACAGAGGGGCTGCTCCAGCAGCCCTGAGAAGAATCTTTTAAAAGAAAAATTAAGACTTCAATGGCTGCAGCAGAGACACTGTCTGTGTTAGATGTCAGACATCTCCTGCTGCAGCTCCATCACCTCCCCCCAGCGGCGCTGTATACTCCCGCGCCCTGGTTGCCGGTGATAATGTCGATATTATCTTAAACCATAAAGCTATACCTTTAAACTCACTTTTACCATGGAGCCGCTGTGGCCGCTAGACTTAATATGCACTCTACGTACTTTGTACGCTATTTGCGTACAGAGTCCCGTACCTTGTACGGGCTTAGCGTACAAACGCTGCGCTGGGGGTACAAAGTACACACAGCGCGCACACACCCAGAGATATACTTTAAACCTTAGTAGTAATGCAATGCAATGATATTACACCTTAAACCTTATGCAGCAATGCAATGCAATGATGTTACACCTTAAACCTTATACAGTTAGGTAATGTAATACACTTTAAACCCTAGCAGGGAAAAGAGGACACAACACCGATTTGTAGTTAAACACTGGGCTCCGACACCACAGAGTATATATCTGGAAGGGGGTTAACAATACAATTTATACACTACAATACAACAGAGTAAATGGCAACAGTCAATGTACATACGTGAGAATATTCGCATGCGCTTCCTGGTCCAGTCCTCCGCTATTCAGGTAGATAGCGTTAAGAGTCTTCTGACCGGCCAGGCAGCAACAGGCTTTTTATACACTACTTCCAAAAGCAATACAATGGATACTGTAATCCCTTTGTCCATTGGACACAGGGATGCATCTTTACATTACAGGAGAGGTCATAGGTTGATTTGAAAAGGTGGGCGATGTCTTTCTCAACTGCTCTTGTGGGTGGTCTCCTTTGGATTCCCGCTGCATACATAATATACAGTTTATATCTATATTTTACTTCTGCACATAACTATACGCAAGAACATGCGATCTTCCTCTAACCAACACCGGAATGTTACCCTTAAAATACCCTACAGCTGGATACCAGACATCACCTTATAACCTTAGTCTGTCCCTTCCTATCATGCAAAGGTGAATCCCTTAGTCCTGGAATCATTTAAACTGTTGATACTTGCTGCTGTGGTGCAGGGGGGCTATGTGTACAATATGCACTATTTGGATTAAATATGTAATGTTTTGATAACCCTCTATGCGTTCACAAACTCTGCCATAAATACCCATACCACGCGCAGGACCGCAAGAGCGACCATACGCAAATTGCGGATATGTGCACGCACGGCGGAACAAGTGCACGCGCAGCGGGCATGTGTGTGTTGTTAGTACATAATGTGTGCACTGGAATATTTTTCGGCTTTGACAGTCCACCCTTTGGCAGTCAACAATAACTGCCACTATCTAAACACTAAACAGAAAAATATACAATACAATATCTACAGATGATTGGATGGTAGGAGGAGAGGTGTAGGTGGGAAATGTATGACCTAGTGGGATAGTAAAAGCATGTATGTATGAATCCATGTCTGAGGGGTATGTATCATCGTGCCGTATGTTCTAGATAAGCTTCGAGTTATTGCGAAGTATACATTAAATCCTTCTTATCCCGTACTAAGGGTCTGTAAGTGGGCCAACAAACACTACCGAGCTCTTTTCGGCTTCTTGTTCCAACAAATGGGGTGCACATTTAGTTGATGATACATGGAGGGGGAACATATGTGAGTGCTAATATATGTGGATATCACCTGTCGACTATGTGTGTCACTAACTGAAGGTTGTAGAGATGAAGATAAGACGCATATCTAAAATACATTCACATAACATTTTCGTAATCATTCTTGGGTGTAGTCGATGTCTTTTCCGGATCGGTGTATCTGGGCAAAGGGGGAGACAAAGGAAAAACGGGTGAAAGAAACAGGCCATGGAATTCATTTGCAATCCTTATCATAACATTGTCTCTATGGATGGGTCGTAAATTAAACCTGCTGCTGTAACAATGCCCCCGCTCCTTAAACTCATTAATTTTGTGCCGTGCTTGCGCCGCGTTAGAATTCGAACACACCTAAATATCAAACCAAAAATTATGACGACTCCCAGGATACAAAGGAGAAACTTTCCCACACTCATAATAACATTTTGAGCCCACTCTCCTAATCCTGAGAACCAATTTCGTGGGTTCAACCATGAGACCCAGCCGGTCAGTTCATTACTCACAGCAGTCAGGGTAAGGTTGTGTCTCCTTCGGAATTCCCACTTCAACTGCAAGATATCGTCCATCTTTTGATCGATGATCTCGGTTGGGTCATCAGTGCTGTTTGAAATATACGTGCAGCACTTCACACCATATTGAGTTGCCAAAGTGACACAGTACTCACCCGTCACAGCTGTGATATAATTAAGGACCATCCTGTGCTGGATCAGTTCTGTCTTGTAAGCTTGAAACTCCCTACCCGTATACCTGAAGGTGTCGTCATACATCTCAGTGATATTATCTATCAAATTCGCTAGCGCATGGATATACCTATAATTTATAATTCCTCTGGCAGTACGGGTGATGTCTAATGCGAGAAGGAATTGAATCCCGGTGGATTCGTGGATCAAATCAGAGGCTACGTGCTCTGTCCTATCTATGAGGTGTCTCTTGACGATGTGCTCATAGTGAGTATGAGTATAAGGAGCCTGAGCACTGCGGTGAACGTCTTTCATCTTATCATGGGTTATGGTCATGACCTCTGGCAACACTTTTCCAACATAACACAATCCCTCTGAGTTTGGGTCAAGCCATTTTTACGCCTTCCTCCCACATATGAAATAGGCATCATCGGGGAGAACATATGGGACAGAATATGACATTACCATATTACAAACTTTCCAAGTGAAAAACCCAATCCCTAGTTCTCCCATCTGCTCAGTACAAGTATCAGGCTGGATGATATGAGCACAGTACCCTGGTGATACTTCTCCAACCCACATGGTCTTGCTTCCTCGAGTATACCTATACCGAAAATACCTTCCACTGTTGGCTATTTGGCGTACAAGTTCAGAGTCTATGGGTATCCTATCAGCTATATGCGAAAAGGCCATGGTCTGGTTATTCCAGGTCACCTCCCAATTTCCTGGTTTTCGGTAATTGGAAATGTTGAAGCATAGTAAGGATCTATCTACATGATACTGGTGGAGCTTCAAACTAGGGGGCCTAGAAATATTAAATTTCTTGTCCACCGGTCTCCCACCCCGTAATTTGAGTACCTCATCTATTGCTAAAGGGTACGGTACTAATCCTGACTTCCTCTGACCTTGAGGTACTTGTGAGAACACCCAGCATTCTGTTTGGTTTAAAACCTTACCCACTAGGGAGTAGTAATCACTCAATGGATGACGGTCCATGTTGATATTAAGGCTGGACTGACATCTCTGGATGCACCCATCCTCAACTATGTTCTCAGAATTCCTACAAATGCAATTTTCCTCAGCCAATAACCCTTCACAGTGCCTCCGAGCTCCCTGACTACCAGATCGTTTTCTGATACTCGGCTTTGCTCGAGTGATGTGTTGCTCTTGGAATTCTATAAATCCATCCTCGCCATCAGAACCCATTCCAGATCCTTTCTCGACCTCTCTGGGACTTTCACCGAAACAGACTGTTCTGGTCAACAACAGGGTTAACAGGAAAACCCGGAACGCAGTCTCTTGGGGTAAGTCCATCTTGTTAAGGGGAGAGAAAGGAAACAAGAAGGGGGAGGAAAAGGGAAGGAGAGAAGGAGGTTAGTGGGAGATGGAGAAAATAATAAAAAAAGAAAAACTGGTGTGACAACCGCCTCTTGGTCTTGTTGTTCTCCGCGCTCAGGTGCCGTGACAACAGTCCTGCCTCTCAACCTTCCCGGAATAGACACTCCAGTGATACGATGTTCTCTACACTCTGCTCTTTGTCACGGGTTCTCTCTGGGTCAGCGACCTTCTTACAGTCAGACGAATGGACCCAAGTCTCTCTTTCGGCAACCTTTAATGCTGTTGTGCTGGTTAGTAAGACTTGGTACGGTCCTTCCCACCTGTCAATGAGGCAACCTGAGCGTAGAAAATTTCGAATCATTACATAATCCAGGTTCAATGTCATGACAGTTACTGTTCGGCAGGTCAGGAATCACCAGCTTTAGATTTTTGTTTTGATTCCTCAGCTGCTGGCTCATCTTAACCAAATATTTTACAGTCACTTCGTTATTGCATTTCAAATCATCCTGGGGGGTCTATCATTACATGGGGTTGTCGACCAAAAAGAATCTCAAAGGGTGATAGGTTAAGGGGGGACCTTGGAGTGGTTCTGATGCTGTACAATACTAGTGGCAAAGCTTCTGGCCACAACAATCCAGTTTCAGCCATCACTTTGCTCAGCTTGTTCTTAATAGTGCTGTTTACTTTCTCCACCTTCTCACTCGCCTGTGGGCGGTACGAAGTGTGCAGCTTGCTATTAATATCCATCAGTTTGCACATAACCTGAAAGACTTCACCTGTAAAATGGGTACCCCTATCGCTTTCAATTATTCTAGGGATACCATATCTACACACAAATTCCTGCACAATTTTCTTTGCAGTGAACGTAGCAGTATTTGTGGCAGCAGGGAACGCTTCTACCCAATTGGAAAACACATCAATACAGACTAACACATATTTTAAATTCCTACAGGGTGGTAACTGTATGAAATCAATCTGTATTACCTGAAAAGGGCCGTCTGTCGGCGGGATATGGGATGGTTCTGTTGGTATTGACTTTCCAATATTCTTCCTCAAGCAAATAAGACATGTCATTGCTCTCTTACCCGCATGAGAAGAGAATCCTGGTGCACACCAGTAGGCTCTCACCAGCTTACACATACCCTCTTTACCCAGATGAGTCAGACCGTGTGCCGCCTCAGCTAAGCTTGGAAGATATGCTCTGGGGGCCACTGGCTTACCCTGTCCATCTGTCCAGAGTCCTGAGGACTCCTGGCCATATCCCTTTGACCTCCAGACCGCCTTTTCCTGTGGAGAACACAAATTTTACATTTCACTTCATTTTTGTGTGTTGATTGTGTTGAATGTCATCAGTGATGTGATATTTAGAAAAAAGTGGTTATGAATGCACTATAACAAGGCGCCACCTCTTAATTGTGCAACCATCACTCTGTGGTGGAGATATTGAAAATATATTTACGTTCCTTGTGTGTACACCAGTATCCTCTTTGCTCCAGAGCCCTGGATCTCACAGGCACTGCCTTGAAAAAGACCCTGTTGACAGGGGTTGAAACGCGTTGGCTGTAAGGTGTTGCTGATCCCCTGGTTCCTGGAGCTGTTTGGAGAGTACTGAACGGTACCTGATGCCCTTTCTGGAGCTGCCTACCTGGGTTGACTGACTTCAGACATTTAACAACGCTTGTTTGAGAACTGCTTATCCACCAGTTCTCCACACCATCTGGTAATTGTTTCAGTCCTCTGGGGACATTTGCTGGAACCGTAGTGGGATTCTTTTTTTGTCTATGTTATATGTGTGTTGCATAAAATCTATGTATTAAATTGACATTACTATACATGAGATTGTATCTATCTTTGCATATGCTGAACATGTGAGATCCAGGGCTCTGGAGCAAAGAGGATACTGGTGTACACACAAGGAACGTAAATATATTTTCAATATCTCCACCACAGAGTGATGGTTGCACAATTAAGAGGTGGCGCCTTGTTATAGTGCATTCATAACCACTTTTTTCTAGTCAATTTGTGAGTGTAATTGGAGAGACACTCAATTTTGAATCTGCTGGATAGGGCTGCCCCATTTGTTTTTGCGCAGACGATTGATCACCTTAAGTGCTTTCTCTACACAGTGATGTGATATTTGTTTGTATGGGGGTGCTGGCTGCTGATTTAGCAGCTTCGTCTGCCCGGCTGTTACCAAGTGAGATTGGATCTTGGTTGTAAGTATGTGCTTTACACTTGATAACAGCCACTCTGTCTGGTTCTTGTATCGCTGTTAGAAGCCTTTTTATGTGGGATGCATGCGCTACAGGTGTGCCAGCTGCCGTCATGAAATTTCTGAGGCGCCATACGGCCCCGAAATCATGCACTACTCCAAAAGCATACCTAGAATCTGTATATATATTGGCTGACTTACCCTTGGCCAATTCACACGCTCTGGTTAGGGCAACCAGCTCAGCAACTTATGCTGAGTGCGGTGGGCCCAGGGGTTCAGCTTCTATGATACCTCTGTCATCTACGGCTGCCTATCCAGTACACAGGTCTCCCGAGTCCGTTTGTCTGTCAACTACCGTCAGTGTAAAAGGTAAAATCTACGCCTTCCAGTGGGTTGTCACTAATGTCGGGTCTTGCAGTGAAAGTCTGGTTCAGATATTCCATACAATCATGCGTGTCAGTATCTGCACTAAATCCTCCTTCACCATCATTCTCATCCTCCACCCTTTGTGCCTGTCCAGGCACACCCGGCAGATAAGTTGCAGGATTTAGTGCGCTGCATCTCTTTATGGTGATGTTTACAGGGGCCATTAGTGCTAATACCCACCTTGTAAACCGTGCTGATGAGACATGTCTGGTTTGGGCGGAGTTCAGTAAGGCTGACACTGCATGAGGCGTATGGACTGTCAGGTTGTGCCCTAACACTACGTCTTCGCTTTTACTCACTAGCAAAGCTATCGCTGCAACACTTCGCAAGCATGTGGGGAGAGACCGCGCTACGGTGTCCAACTGTGCACTGTAGTAAGCTACCGGCCTGCTGGCATCACCATGTCTCTGTGTTAGGACACCTGCCGCACACCCAGCACTTTAAGTACCGTACAATTCAAAGGGTTTCCCATAATCTGGCATGCCTAATGCAGGTGCCTGTGATAGGCACTGTTTGAGTCTCTCAAATGCCAGTTCGGACTCATCTGTTTGCGAGATCCGATCTGGTTTGTTTGAAGAGACCATTTCTTGCAAAGGTAAAGCCAGTATGGAGAACCCTGGGATCCAGTTTCGGCAGTACCCACACATTCAAAGAAAAGTGCGGATCTGTTGCTGGGTTTGTGGCAGAGTCATGTCGCGAATCGCCTGTATTCTATCAGCGGTAAGGTGTCTAAGGCCTTGCGTCAAGCAATGTCCCAAATATTTTATCCTGGTCTATCACAACTGCTACTTTATCCTTTGAAACATTGTGTCCCGTATTAGAAAGGTGAAACAGAAGCTGTTTCGTGTCTTTCAAGGACGATTCGAGTGAATCAGGACACAGCAGTAAGTCATCTACATACTGTATTAATACTGATCTGCTCTCAGGTTGAAAGGATTGTAAACAGTCATGCAGAACCTGTGAGAAAATACTTGGGCTGTCAATGAAACCTTGGGGTAGGCGAGTCCAGGTGTACTGTACTCCCCTGTATGTAAATGCAAACAGGCATTGGCTGTCAGGGTGCAGAGGGACAGAAAAGAAAGCAGAACAGAGGTCAATGACAGTGAAAAATTTTGCAGTAGAGGGAATTTGCATGAGGATGACAGCTGGATTTGGCACTACTTGGAATTGGCTCTCAACTATCTTGTTTATCCCCCTTAGATCCTGCACTAGCCTGTAACCCCTCCCCCCACTCTTTTTCACAGGGAAGATGGGACTATTGGCAGTGCTGGACGTCCTGACTAGGATGCCCTGTTGTAGCAAGCGCTCTATGACTGGGTACACTCCTAATTCCACCTCTGGCTTCAGAGGATACTGAGGGATTTTTGGAACTATCCTACCATCTTTTATTTGCACTACTACGGAAGCTACATTTGCCATCAATCCAGTGTCTTGTCCATCTTTGGTCCAGAGGGATCCCAGTATTTGTGAGATCATTTCCTCTACCTTGGATGGACACCTGTCTATACCAGCAGAGTGTGACATTAGCCTTTGTGGGGTGTCTAACATATCCTGCACTTCCTGAACGTGATTCTCGGGTATATCCAAGAAGACACCCTCAGGAGTACAATATATGACACACCCCATTTTACACAATAGATCTCTCCCAAGTAGATTAGTCGGGGCCGATGCAGCTAACAAAAAGGAATGCTTGGTCTGCAAAGGCCCTATCGTAATCTCCGCAGGTCTACTCAAAGGGTAGTGTTGTACTACTCCTGTTACTCCCATTGCCGAAATTGTTTTACCCGTGGTTTTCATACCTACCGTTGAATTTAACACTGACCTGGCCGCCGCTGTATCTACAAGAAAAGGTAATGATCTACCAGCTACATCAACTGTGACCTCAGGTTCACTACCAAGGCTAGCAATCAACTTCACTGGCTGCAGACTACAGGTGTGGCCCAACCCCTATTGTATATTGTGACCGTCCCGCAGCGTGCTGGCAGCTACAATATGTGAGGGGGGTAGCTGAGAATTTTCAGAGGTCTGCCAGTCCCTCCTAGGTGGGTACCTCCTTGTTTCCCCTGCATGTGGATCATAACTTCTCCTATGCGATCCCTGATCCCTATCATGTGTATTATAATGTGGTTCATATCCTGGTCTAGGGGGTCGATATACCTTATGTGTGCCTTTATAACTACAGTTCCGTGCAAAATGTCCTTCCTTCCGACAGTTATAGCATACTACTAAACGTGACTTACCATCAGGGGTCTGGGGTTTTGGTTGTAAGGGCATTTATACTTACTGTCATCAGCTTATCCCCCTGTGACTCCCTGTGCTTAATGACGTTCTGATCGTGCTCGATAGCGGACTCTCTTAATGCAGCCACCGAGATACCTCTCCAGTTAGGTAGAGTGGTTTGCACCCTTGTTCTTAATGTCTCTTTTAACCCGTCCATTAATACTGACACAGCTACCTCCCTGTGATGTACATTTTCCTTAATGTCCTCGACCCCAGTGTATCTAGCCATTTCCTGCAGTGCTCGGTGGAAATATTCAGATGCCGTTTCACCTTCTTTTTGTCTTATGGAAAATATTTAATTCCATTTGATAACATTAGGGAAAAATACTCCTAATTGCAGATTGATCTGTCGTACATTCTCCTGAGTGTACTCATCAGTGAGAGGTACTTCTGCATCTAATTTACAATCAGTAATGAATTTCGCGGGGTCAATATTGGAAGCTAAACATACTCGTAGCACTGTTCGCCAATCTTTGTTTGTGGGTTCGGTGGCGTTACCTAATTCTTTAATAAACCTCTGGCATGCGACTAGATCCTTTCTGGGATTGGGAAATTCAGACATAATTGTCCTCAATTCTGTCCGGGACCAGGGACAATGCATAGCAATGTTTCTGATGGGAGTGACTCCCTGGGCGTCAGTCTTCCCATTGGGGACTGCGATCACCCTGACAGGATTTAGTTCAATTACGCCATTCTGAGTTGACTCCACAATCTGAGGTGCTATTGTCTCTGCATAATGTATGGTACCGTACTTACGTGTGGACACGACCTCACTTATCCCTCCGCTAGGGGGCCTTACTACTGATCTTACTGGTTGGGCCGTGCCCACCTGAGTGTTCTGTATGGTGGCTGCTAGAGAGAGTGCCGATATCGTGCTGGGCTCATCTTCTTGCTCGCAGTCCTGAGGAAAGTTTAAAATGGGATACAACTTGCACGGGTTAGCATTAGTACATTTATCAACTATACCAGTGGTTCCCAAACTTTTTTTAATCATGGCGCCCTAGAGTATCAGAATATTTTCACGGCACCCCTAGGCCAAAAGATTCTTTGAGAATTTTAGAAAACAATAAGTAAATTATGTTTATGTGTCATCCTTAGTTTCTTTAGTGTGTTGCGGGACAATATTTGCTTCTGTTTGTCCTCATATTTTATAAATTGGCAGTCACAAGCGCTGGTTTTGCCTATTACATTGGCCAAAAATAGTTTGAATTGGTCCTGGACCACAAATCCAAGGGACCCCTGCTAGTGTCCTGAGGCACCCCAGGGTGCCGCGGCACACAGTTTGGGAACCACTGAACTATACTCTTATCAGATACCAATATGCCATTGTCTGTAGCCACTTTCTCCCCTACAATATACGGTGGTGGTGGTGCGGTTGCCATCATTTTCCTGCTAGGTTTGGAACCTGCTGCGTGAGCTAGTTCCCTTTGCATATCGCCCTCTTGCTGCCATAAATTTAAACAGTTTTTGTGTCTGACCCTTTGCTTTCGGTATTTTGTCAGACATATCCTAATCCTTAAATTCTGCAATACCTCTGGTTCAAAACTGCCTACCTTAGGGAATGGTTCCCTATCTTCCGCAGTCATACGTTCCCATTCATTGCAAAAAACTTCTGTGTGTGGTCCATGCTTCTTACACATTATGTACCTCGCGGACCCCCTGGGCCGCGGAATGTCAACCTGAACTCTGGTTGAACGTCCCTTACTTGAGCAACTGGCCCCCATATATTGCAGGTATTGTCCTTTTGGCTAATCCCACAAAAATAACCAAAAATAAGAATTTACTCACCGGTAATTCTATTTCTCGTAGTCCGTAGTGGATGCTGGGTACTCTGTAAGGACCATGGGGTATAGACGGGCTCCGCAGGAGACTGGGCACTCTTAAAAGAAAGATTAGGTACTATATCTGGTGTGCATTGGCTCCTCCCTCTATGCCCCTCCTCCAGACCTCAGTTAGGGAAACTGTGCCCGGAAGAGCTGACATTACTAGGAAAGGATTTGGAATCCAGGGTAAGACTCATACCAGCCACACCAATCACTCCGTACAACTCGTGATAACTATACCCAGTTAACAGTATGAACAATAACTGAGCCTCTCTCAACAGATGGCTCATACAATAACCCTTTAGTTAAGCAATAACTATATACATGTATTGCACAGAGTCCGCACTTGGGACGGGCTCCCAGCATCCACTACGGACTACGAGAAATAGAATTACCGGTGAGTAAATTCTTATTTTCTCTGACGTCCTAGTGGATGCTGGGTACTCCGTAAGGACCATGGGGATTATACCAAAGCTCCCAAACGGGCGGGAGAGTGCGGATGACTCTGCAGCACCGAATGAGCAAACTTAAGGTCCTCCTCAGCCAGGGTATCAAACTTGTAGAATTTTGCAAAAGTGTTTGAACCCGACCAAGTAGCAGCTCGGCAAAGTTGTAAAGCCGAGACCCCTCGGGCAGCCGCCCAAGAAGAGCCCACCTTCCTCATGGAATGGGCTTTTACTAATTTAGGATGCGGCAGTCCAGCCGCAGAATGTGCAAGCTGAATCGTGCTACAGATCCAGCGAGCAATAGTCTGCTTTGAAGCAGGAGCACCCATCTTGTTGGGTGCATGCAGGATAAATAGCGAGTCAGTTTTTCTGACTCTAGCCGTCCTGGAAACATAAAGTTTTAGGGCCCGGACTACGTCCAGCAACTTGGAATCCTCCAGGTTCCTAGTAGCCGCAGGCACCACAATAGGTTGGTTCAAATGAAACGATGATACCACCTTAGGGAGAAATTGGGGACGAGTCCTCCATTCTGCCCTTTCCATATGGAAGATCAGATATGGGCTTTTACATGACAAAGCCGCCAATTCTGACACACACCTTGTCCAAGCTAAGGCCAAGAGCATGACCACTTTCCACGTGAGATATTTTAGCTCCACGGTCTTAAGTGGCTCAAACCAGTGGGATTTTAGGAATCCAACACACGTTAAGATCCCAAGGTGCCACTGGAGGCACAAAAGGGGCTGAATATGCAGCACCCCTGTAACAACGTCCGAACTTCAGGCAGTGAAGCCAGTTCTTTTTGAGAGAAAAAGGGATAGGGCCGAAATCTTGGCCTTTATGGATCCTAATTTTAGGCCCATAGTCACTCCTGACTGTAGGAAGTGCAGGAATCGACCCCCCTGGAATTCCTCTGTAGGGCCTTCCCGGCCACACACCAAGCAACCTATTTTCGCCATATACAGTGAAAAAGTCTTGCTGTCACGTCTTTCCTAGCCTTTATCTGTAGGAATAACTGCATCCGGAATGCCCTTTTCCGCTAGGATCCGGCGTTCAACCGCCATGCCGTCCAACGCAGCCACGGTAAGTCTTGGATCAGACAGGGTCCCTGTTGCAACATGTCCTGACTGAGAGGCAGAGGCCATGGGTCCTCTGAGAGCATTTCTTGCAGTTCCGGGTACCGAGTCCTTCTTGGCCAATCCGGAGCAAAGAATATTGTTCACACTCCTCCGTTTATTACAATTCTCAGCCCTTGGGTCTGAGAGGAAGAGGAGGGAATATATAGACAGGAAGAGGAGGGAATATATAGACCGACTGGAATACCCACGGTGTTACTAGTGCGACCACAGCTATCGCCTGAGAGTCCCTTGACCCAGCGTAAAAACTTTTTTATCTTTTTATTGAGGTGGGACGCCATGTAGTCCACCTGAGGCAGTTTCCATCAATTTGCAAAACTGCGTGAAGACTTCCTGATGAAGTCACCACTTTCCCGGGTGGAGGTCGTGTCCACTCCCGGAATGAACACTGCTGACAGTGCGCTTACTTGATTCTCCGCCCAGCGAAGAATTCTGGTGGCTTCTACCCTCGCCACCCTGCTCCTTGTGCCGCCTTGGCGGTTTACATGAGCCCCTGCGGTCTGACTGGATCAGAACCGGTTGGTCGCGAAGCAGGAACTCCGCTTGACTTAGGGCGTTGTATATGGCCCTTAGTACCAGGATGTTGATGTGAAGGCAAGTCTGTTGGCTTGACCACAACCCTTGGAATTTTCTTCCCTGTGTAACTGCCCCCCACCCTCGGAGGCTTGCATCCGTGGTCACCAGGACCCAGTCCTGAATGCCGAATCTGCGGCCCTCGAGAAGGTGAGCACTCCGCAGCCACCACAGGAGAGACACCCTGGCCCTGGGGGATAGGGTGATTAACCGATGCATCTGAAGATGTGATCCGGACCACTTGTCCAGTAAGTTCCATTGTCCTTGCATGGAACCAGCCGAAGGGGATGGCCTCGTATGATGCAATCATCCTTCCCAGGACTCGAGTGCAGTGATGCACTGACACCTGTTTTGGTTTTCAATGGATTCCTGACCAGTGTCATGAGCTCCTGAGCTCTCTCTATCGGGAGATAAACCCTCTTCTGGTCTGTGTCTAGGATCATGCCTAGGCGAGGCAGATGAGCTGTAGGAACCAACTGCGACTTCGGAATATATAGAATCCAGTCGTGTTGCCGTTTCACTTCCAGAGAAGGTGATACGCTGTCCAGCAACTGCTCTCTTGATCTAGCTTTTATGAGGAGATCATCCAAGTATGTGATAATAGTGACACCTTGCTTCCGCAGGAGCACCATCATATCCGCCATTACCTTGGTGAAATTGGTAATGACAATCCCGTACCGCAATTCTGAGGTACGCCTGATGAGGTGGATAAATGGGGACACGAAGGTATGCATCCCTTATGTCCCGATTCATTTCAGGCTTGCAATGACCGCTCTTAGCGATTCCATCTTGAACCTGAACCTTTTCAGGTATATGTTCAGGGATTTTAATACAATATGGGTCTAACCGAACCGTCTGGTTTCGGGATTATAACATGGTCGAATAATAACACCCTCTTGTTGAAGGAGGGGACCCTTTACCACCACCTGTTGAAGATAAAATTTACGAATTGCAGTTAACACTGGCTCCCTCTCTTGGGGGGAAGCCCGCCGGGTCCTCGGTGAGGGGGCATCTTCTCACAGTCCAGCCTGTATCCCTGCGATACAATTTCTATTGCCCAGGGATCTAACAGGGAGTGAACCCACTTGTGGCTGAACTTACGAAGGCGTGTCCCCACCGGGCCTAGCTCCGCCTGTGAAGCCCCAGCGACATGCGGTGGATTTTTGTAGAGGCCGGGGAGGACTTCTGTTCCTGGGGACTAGCTGTGTTGTACAGCTTCTTTCCTCTGCCCCCGGCTCTGACAAGAAAGGACGCACCTCAGACTTTCTTGTTTCTTTATTCGAAAAGCTGCATTTAATAATGTTGTGCTTTCCTAGGCTGTGCAGGAATATAAGGCAAAATATCAGAATCACCAGCTATAGCTGTGGAGACCTGGCCCGAGAACCTTTCTCCACACAATCCTCAGCCTTCCATATGCCTCTTAAGTCGGCATCATCTGTCCAATGTATATTCTACAGGACACGTCAAGCAGAAATCGACATAGCTTTTTCTCTAGGACCCAGTATACTCATGTCCCTTTGGGCATGCTTTATAATTATATATCTATCACTTAAGACAGCATCTTAAAATATTTATATGCATACTAGGGTCTCAATCTCTGCTGATAAGGTACCTGTCCACGCTGCCACAGCGCTATAAACCCATGCCGACACAATCGCCGGTCTGGGTAGTATACTAGAATGTGCACACTATCTGCAGGATCCCTTAGAATAGCTAGTGCAAACAGGACACCCAAGGGGAAGATTCTCAACACATCCTGGCCCTAGTGGGGAAAGGATACAGCCTTAGAATTCTCTTGTGGGAAGCTGCCGTCTCTTGTCTGGAGATTCCCGCTCTTTTTCCTCATGAGAGGAGGGAAATTTACCTCAGCATTCTTCCCCTTAACATGTGTACTCTCGTGTCAGGGACAGATGAGTCATCAGTGATATGCAAATCATCTTTTATTCCAATAATCATATATTGAATATCTTTTAGCCCTCTTGGCTGTAACTTTGCATTATCGTAGTCGACAGTGGAGTTAAACTCCGTGTCGATACTTTGTTATTTTGGATAGTGAACATAGAGAGACTCTGAAGGACTCTGTGACATAGGGACAGACCAGGGTAGATTTCCTTTCTGTTCCCTAACCTTTTGTGCAATAATTTGTACCTCAGCACTTACACATATCCAAACAGGTGTCGGCGTTGTCGACGGAGACACCCTCCCACACACATATCCGCTCTATCACCTCCTTAGAGGAGCCTTTTACCTCAGACATGTCGACACACGCGTACCGACACACCACACACACAGGGGATGCTCTATTTGAAGACAGTTCCCCCACAAGGCCCTTTGGAGAGACAGAGAGAGAGTATGCCAGCACACACCACAGCGCTATATAATACAGGGATGTACACTATACTGAGTGATTTTTCCCCTATAGCAGCTTATATACACAGTTTTGCGCCTAAATTTATGTGCCCCCCCCTCTCTTTTTTACCCTTTGTGTACCAGGATACTGCAGGGGAGAGCCTGGGGAGCTTCCTTCCTTATCAGACTGTATTATGTGCTTTTCGCCAAGTAAGGTAATCTAATTGCTGCCCAGGGCGCGCCCCCCCCCCCCCAGCGCCCTGCACCCATCAGTGACCAGAGTGTGTGGTGTGCTAAGGGAGCAATGGCGCACAGCTGCAGTGCTGTGCGCTACCTTAATGAAGACCGGAGTCTTCAGCCGCCGATTTTCAACTTCTCTTCGTTCTTCTGGCTCTGCAAGGGGGACGGCGGCGCGGCTCCGGGACCGGACGACCGAGGACTGGGCCTGTGTTCGATCCCTCTGGAGCTAATGGTGTCCAGTAGCCTTAGAAGCCCAAGCTAGCTGCAAGCAGGTAGGTTCGCTTCTCTCCCCTCAGTCCCACGTAGCAGTGAGTCTGTTGCCAGCAGATCTCACTGAAAATAAAAAACCTAACAAATACTTTCTTTTCTAGGAAGCTCAGGAGAGCCCCTAGGGTGCATCCAGCTCTGGCCGGGCACAGATACTAACTGAGGTCTGGAGGAGGGGCATAGAGGGAGGAGCCAGTGCACACCAGATATAGTACCTAATCTTTCTTTTAAGAGTGCCCAGTCTCCTGCGGAGCCCGTCTATACCCCATGGTCCATACGGAGTACCCAGCATCCACTAGGACGTCAGAGAAATACTCAATATAAGGCAACGGTGAAAGTTCTCAGAGTGCTTTCACCCACTCACGCCCACGTTGGCCAGTATTACCATACACTGTCGATAGCGAAGGCAATGTACCCAACCTAGGGTCCTGTGTAACCTCTGTTCACTGGAAGTATCTGGGAATAACTTACCCTTTCCAGTAAATATAAGTTGTTGGAGATTTCTTGAGAGAGACCAGCGAAACTCCCTAAACCTTTATTATACACAAATCACGCTTGCGTATGCTATATCCAGCGCTAATGATACCGCGACTTTACACAAAGCTCGTAAAAAGGGTATCACGTTGCGTTAAATATTGCACCCACTAACGCGCGGTCCAATCGCACAGCGTATAGGTACTTGTTACTTATCCGCCGTACGACCAATGGAATCGATTTTTCAGGCTGCGAAACCTCAGCCGGAGCGTATCAAAAACAAGCCTATATGGGTAAACCTCGCTAACCCCCTGGGCTGCGGTACTCTAAACCTCGCTGACCTCTTGGGCCGCGGTACTCTAAACCTCGCTGACCTTCTCGTCTGCGGTACTCTGCTACTGTTACGCACACCAGTGCTAACAGGAGTATACCGGTGTATGAACAGAGAGGGATGCGAGGCAAAACGAACTCACAGACAGTATAACACAACATACACAGGAGGTGATGGAATAACTAATAAACACAAAATGAACGGGGAAGCCCAAAGGCTCAGGAATTGGGTGTCTCCCTAGTGTCAGGAATGCTCAGATGGAATAGAGCGGACAATGAAGCGAGATGTAGTGATTTAACATGTGGAGCACCCAAAATGATGTTGCTAAGAGCAACAGGAAAAACCCCAAAGGGTTACCAACGGGTGTGGGAATAAACTCCTTGGTCAGAGATAGAAATATAGACACAAGGAGAGTATCCACAATCCTAACCCCCACTTGCAGGGCACAGGTTCAGCTTACTGCCACTAAACTGACACCTGGACGCCCTGCACAGTGAGGGAGGATTAAGCAAGCAGGTCTGAGAGTACAGCCGTAAACCTGCTGGGTTCACAGAATAGCAAAAGAACCCCAGCAGGTTAAACAACTGACTCCAGTCTTACTGCTAGGTCCGGATTGGCAGAATGAAGTACCGAATCCCAAGGCCTATTCGCAGTAAGCAACAAGTAAATACAAAGTCACACAGTACTAGCTAACTCTCTGGAACTGACTAACAAACAAAGATTCAGCAGCATTTGCCTAGCCTGAGAGGATGGTTTATATAGCAGGTGCTGTCCACGCCCCACTCAGACCTCACAGACTGTGAGCACAAAACCAGCGCCGGATTCCCTGCCGTGCACAGAGCCTGTAACCACTACACAGTAAAAACCCGGACCGGAGTATCAGCTGCGCTCAGGTTACTTCGCTAACACTTGCCTCCCGGTTGCCATGGTGACGTGGCAGTACAGAGCAGGAGATCCTAACAGTACCCCCCCTCTGACGAGGGGTCAAAGAACCCCTACCACCGGGTTTATCGGGGAACTGCAAGAAGAAAGAGTGTATCAGTCTGGGGGCATGAAGATCACAACTGCGCACCCACGACCGCTCCTCCGGGCCATACCCCTTCCAGTGCACCAAAAATGACAGCCGACCCCGAACCATCTTGGAGTCAAGAACCCTTTCAACCACAAACTCCCTCTGACCCCGTATCAGAAGAGGAGAAGGTCTTCCACTAGAAGAAGGATTACTAACCGCCAGTTTTAAAAGGGAACAATGAAATGTTTTATTGATACCCAATGAACGGGGCAAATCTAACTGAAATGCCACCGGATTGATAACCCTGGTGATCTTATAAGGGCCGATGAACCGGGGGCCTAACTTATGAGATGGCTGTCTCAACTTCAAATTCTTGGTGGACAACCAGACGAAGTCTCCTAATTTAAAGCTGCAGGGTCTTATCCGCTTATCAAAAACCCTTTTGGTCACTAATGACACAGACACAAGGGCTTTCTTAACTTTCCTCCAAATACCCCTAAGGGCCGAAACCACAGAGGAACCACCAGGAGTGGAATCCAGGGGGTCAAAAGAATTGGCCTTAGGATGATGCCCATACACAAAAAGGAAGGGAGAGATCCCTGTAGCAGAGTGAGCCGCGTTGTTATAGGCAAACTCCGCCATGGACAGATGAGCAACCCAGTCAGTATGACACTTGGAGACATAACACCTGAGGAACTGCTCCAAGGACTGGTTCACCCTCTCAGTCTGCCCATTAGACTGTGGATGGTAGCCTGACGACAAGCTCACAGAAATCTGGAGATCAGAACAAAATGCCCTCCAGAATTTGGCCACAAACTGGGATCCACGGTCAGAGACCACATCAAGTGGCAACCCGTGGAGGCGCACAACATGCTGCATAAATAACTCAGACAGGCGTCTGGCCGATGGCAACCCAACCAGTGGAACGAAATGCGCCATCTTCGAAAACCTGTCTACGACAACCCAAATGGCTGTCATCCCCGAGGATTTGGGCAAGTCCACCACAAAATCCATGGAAATGTGGGTCCATGGCTTAGATGGAATAGAGAGTGGATGTAATGGGCCGACAGGAACCCCTCTAGGAGTTTTATTTCGGGCACAAACGTCACATGCCCGAACCCACTGATCCACATCCCTAGCCACCGAGGGCCACCACACCGCCCTAGACAGCAACTCCCGAGTTCTGGCAATACCCGGATGCCCTGCCGACCTCTTTGCATGGAATTCCAGGAACACTCGCTGTCTTAACCTAGGAGGCACAAACAAGAGACCTACCGGAAGGTCTGGAGGAGCCTGCTCCTGTGCTCTAAGGACTAATGACAAGAGGTCCTGGGTAATGCCCACTTTAATACATGATGGGGACACAATTGGCAATAGCTCCTCGGTGGTCTCTTGGACTGGAGCAAAACTCAGCGAGAGCGCATCAGCCTTGATGTTTTTTGACCCAGGGCGATATGTTATCAAAAAATTCAAGCGAGCAAAAAACAAAGCCCATCGTGCTTGCCTGGCATTGAGCCGCTTCGCTGACTCTAAATAGGCCAGATTCTTATGGTCGGTGAGAATTGAGACCACAAACTTAGCCCCCTCAAGCCAGTGTCTCCACTCCCCGAGTGCATCCTTTATAGCCAACAATTCCCGGTTACCCACATCATAATTCATCTCGGCAGACGAAAATTTACGGGAAAAGTAAGCACAGGGATGAAGGCGATTATCAGACACCCCCATCTGAGAGAGCACTGCCCCAATACCTATCTCAGAGGCATCCACTTCTACCACAAAAGGACGCTCTGGATCTGGGTGTCGCAGCACCTTGGCCGAGACAAATGCCCTTTTGAGACGGGCAAAGGCCACTTTGGCCTCACAAGACCAGTGAGCAACATCCACCCCTTTCTTAGTGAGTGCCACCAAGGGGGCCACTATAGACGAAAATCCAGCGATGAACCGTCTATAAAAATTCGCAAAGCCCAGAAAACGCTGAAGCGCCTTCAAACTAGTGGGCTGCACCCAATCCAGGACTGCCTGTACCTTAGAACCCTCCATTTGGAAACCTTCTGAGGAGATAATATACCCTAGAAATGCGATTTGCTGGACTTCAAATTCGCACTTCTCCAGCTTCGCCCCAAGCTGGTGGTCTCTGAGTTTCTGGAGGACTAAGCGTACATGCTTCCGATGTTCCTCCAGGGAATGGGAAAAGATTAGGATGTCATCTAGATAAACAACTAAAAATCTATCCAAATATTCCCTGAGCACATCGTTCATGAATTCCTGGAAGACTGCCGGGGCATTAGAGAGCCCAAAAGGTATCACCAAATATTCATAATGCCCTGAGTGGGTATTAAAGGCAGTCTTCCATTCATCCCCCTCTCTTATTCGGATTAGATTGTAAGCACCGCGTAGGTCAATCTTAGAAAAAATGGTGGCAGTACGAAGCTGGTCAAACAAAACCGAAATGAGAGGCAGTGGGGACGAGTTTTTAATCGTGATACGGTTCAATTCCCTGAAGTCGATGCAGGGTCGCAACGAACCGTCCTTTTTAGCAACACGAAAAAGAACCCCGACCCAACTGGGGACTGTGAGGGTCTGATAAATCCCTTAGCCAAGTTCTCCTGAATGTACTTTGCCATAGCCTGAGTCTCAGGACGTGACAGGGAGTACAACCTGCTCTTGGGAAGCTTAGCATCCGGCAACAAATCAATGGCACAGTCATAGGGGCGATGAGGAGGTAGTACCTCCGCAACTTTTTTGGAGAACACATCCGCAAAATCTGCATAACATCCTGGCAATCCTGGCAAACTTAGCTGCGAGAGCCTGACTGGAAGGCTCAAGCAACTCCTGAAACAATCACTACCCCAACTAAGAATCTCCCCAGAGACCCAGTTAAATTGAGGGTTATGGGCCCTTAACCAGGGTAACCCCAAAACCAATGGGGCAAAAGAACAGACAGTCACATAGAAAGACAATTTTTCAGAGTGTGTGGCTCCAATAAACAAAGGAATTTGGCTGGTGCAGGAGGTAATTTTACCCTGGGACAATGGTTCCCCGTTTAACCCACAGATCTCAATCTCTGATGCCAAAGGTACTGAGGGAACAGAGTGTTCCAGGGCGAATTGACGGTCCATGAAAACCCCATCGGCCCCACTGTCAACAAAGGCCTCAGTCTTGACAGTTTGACCGAGGATCTCCAAAGTCACCGGAATGAGAAGTCTTTTTGGGAAAATCTGACTTCTGGCCTGACAGGATATTTCCCATCACCCTCAGGCCCTGAAGTTTTCCGGCTTTTCTGGGCATGATACTACGACATGACCTTTATTCCCACAGTACAAACACAAACCCTGCTGTCTCCTCCGCGTGAGAGGCGGGTAGCCCCAATCTGCATAGACTCCTCGAGATATTCCTCAGAGTCTGAGGTTCCCTTGGGAAAAAAGGAAACTGCGGTCTCCCTTTCAAGCCTACGCTCTCTCAGCCGTCTATCCACCCGGATGGATAACTGCATGAGCTGATCTAAGCTATCAGGCGAGGGATATTGTAACAGTTGGTCCTTTATCTGGTCAGAAAGGCCCCTTCGGTACTGGTTTCTCAGGGCCGGGTCATTCCACTGGGTATCATGAGCCAACCTCCGAAACTCCGTACTATAAACCTCAGATGGCCGTCGCCCTTGCTTTAGGACCTGAGCCTCGGCTGAAGCCATCTTGTCAGGGTCATCATACAAAATGCCCAGTGCCATAAAAAAAGCATCAACACTTTTAAGCGACGGACAGTCAGGCTGCAACCCATATGCCCAGACCTGTGGGTCTCCTTGTAGCAAGGAAATCACCATGCCCACCCGCTGAATCTCCGACACAGAAGACTGGGGCCTAAGCCTGAAATATAGCTTACAGCTCTCCTTGAAACAAAAAAACTGCGAGCGATCTCCAGAAAAACGATCCGGGAGATTTACTTTCGGCTCAACCCCTAAACTTGCTGCTGCTGCGGCGGGATCTCCGCTAGCGGCCTGCGGGGTGTTCATTTTAATGGACATCTCATTAAATTGTCGAGTCAGGACCTGCACCTGATCGACCACCTGTTGCAAAGTATTTTGAGGGGTATGCTCCATATTCCCACAAAATTTCAACAGGAGTAGGGCTGCTGAATATGTTACGCACACCAGTGCTAACAGGAGTATACCGGTGTATGAACAGAGTGGGATGCGAGGCAAAACGAACTCACAGACAGTATAACACAACATACACAGGAGGTGATGGAATAACTAATAAACACAAAATGAACGGGGAAGCCCAAAGGCTCAGGAATTGGGTGTCTCCCTAGTGTCAGGAATGCTCAGATGGAATAGAGCGGACAATGAAGCGAGATGTAGTGATTTAACATGTGGAGCACCCAAAATTATGCTGCTAAGAGCAACAGGAAAAACCCCAAAGGGTTACCAACGGGTGTGGGAATAAACTCCTTGGTCAGAGATAGAAATATAGACACAAGGAGAGTATCCACAATCCTAACCCCCACTTGCGGTGCACAGGTTCAGCTTACTGCCACTAAACTGACACCTGGACGCCCTGCACAGTGAGGGAGGATTAAGCAAGCTGGTCTGAGAGTACAGCCGCAAACCTGCTGGGTTCACAGAATAGCATAAGATCCCCAGCAGGTTAAACAACTGACTCCAGTCTTACTGCTAGGTCCGGATTGGCAGAATGAAGTACCGAATCCCAAGGCCTATTCGCAGTAAGCAACAAGTAAATACAAAGTCACACAGTACTAGCTAACTCTCTGGAACTGACTAACAAACAAAGATTCAGCAGCATTTGCCTAGCCTGAGAGGATGGTTTATATAGCAGGTGCTGTCCACGCCCCACTCAGACCTCACAGACTGTGAGCACAAAACCAGCGCCGGATTCCCTGCCGTGCACAGAGCCTGTAACCACTACACAGTAAAAACCCGGACCGGAGTATCAGCTGCGCTCAGGTTACTTCGCTAACACTTGCCTCCCGGTTGCCATGGCGACGTGGCAGTACAGAGCAGGAGATCCTAACAGCTACCTTGCTCCTTTGTACTTTAATCTATATTAACGTGAGTCAGCTATCTCATGCCACCAAGTCTCCACTCACCTGGTGTACCACTCGACGGGATCCCGAATTCCCTGGGTCCACAAAACCTTTATTATATTTGCTCACTCACGTTCATTCACTCAAATACACTTTGGTTTTTCTGTACAGAAAATTAACTTTCATTCAGATAAACAGCCTTAGTACCAGAGGTAATACAGTAAAAAAGGTTTTATTTATACTAAATTTTGGAAACCGAGCAATTTGTGCTATTGTAGCGTGGTTACTGTCTCGCCCCTAAACTAAACAATACTATTGTGTAATTTGTACTTAGCAGTCGTACCCTTACACACGTTGCGTAAACACGCAACCGTACGTATGTCTTTACGTTGCGTACGCAGTCCCGTACTTTGTCCGAGACACGTGTACAAAAACCGTACGTCCGCAATAGTACAAATCCCACACTTCTACAAATGTAAGCGATATTACCTATAATCGCTCACTTAACACAACACAGTTGTCTTTCTGTATAAACTTTTTTAACTAGGCCAGACTGTATTTGTGTTTTACGTTTACTTCCTTAATATTTAGTCTATGTTTTAACTAAATAACAACAAATTTCTCCGTACAGATCTAAATGAATCTAGTAATCAGTATTTATGGCAACAATATGAGCAGGTATACAAATACAAAGTACAGGTGTATGCTTGTGTTGTGTTCGCATTTGGCGCCAAACAGAAATTCACAGACTTTAAAATAGCTTTGTGTATTTACTTTATGGGTCCCACCAGCATCCCTACAAACCATGCAGAGCAGACACCATCTAATCAGCAATAAGATAGGGTTTTCCAGTGTATTCTACGGCCAGGAAAAGGTTCACGTAGGATACCTGTCCGCCCTTTGCTGATAGATAAAGTCTGCTTTAACCTGCTAGGCTGCGGGTATGTGGAAAAACCGGACGATGCCCCCAATTGATAATGTCGATATTATCTTAAACCATAAAGCTATACCTTTAAACTCACTTTTACAATGGAGCCGCTGCGGCCGCTAGACTTAATATGCACTCTACGTACTTTGTACGCTATTTGCGTACAGAGTCCCGTACCTTGTACGGACTTAGCGTACAAACGCCGCGCTGGGGGTACAAAGTACACACATCGCGCACACACCCAGAGATATACTTTAAACCTTAGTAGTAATGCAATGCAATGATATTACACCTTAAACCTTATGCAGCAATGCAATGCAATGATGTTACACCTTAAACCTTATACAGTTAGGTAATGTAATACACTTTAAACCCTAGCAGGGAAAAGAGGACACAACACCGATTTGTAGTTAAACACTGGGCTCCGACACCACAGAGTATATATCTGGAAGGGGGTTAACAATACAATTTATACACTACAATACAACAGAGTAAATGGCTACAGTCAATGTACATACGTGAGAATATTCGCATGCGCTTCCTGGTCCAGTCCTCCGCTAATCAGGTAGATAGCGTTAAGAGTCTTCTGAACGGCCAGGCAGCAACAGGCTTTTTATACACTACTTCCAAAAGCAATACAATGGATACTGTAATCCCTTTGTCCATTGGACACAGAGATGCATCTTTACATTACAGGAGAGGTCATAAGTTGATTTGAAAAGGTGGGCGATGTCTTTCTCAACTGCTCTTGTGGGTGGTCTCCTTTGGATTCCCGCTGCATACATAATATACAGTTTATATCTATATTCTACTTCTGCACATAACTATACGCAAGAACATGCGATCTTCCTCTAACCAACACCGGAATGTTACCCATAAAATACCCTACAGCTGGATACCAGACATCACCTTATAAGCTTAGTCTGTCCCTTCCTATCATGCAAAGGTGAATCCCTTAGTCCTGGAATCATTTAAACTGTTGATACTTGCTGCTGTGGTGCAGGGGGGCTATGTGTACAATGTGCACTATTTGGATTAAATATGTAATGTTTTGATAACCCTCTATGCGTTCACAAACTCCGCCGTAAATACCCATACCACGCGCAGGACCGCAAGAGCGACCATACGCAAATTGCGGATATGTGCACGCACGGCGGAACAAGTGCACGCGCAGCGGGCATGTGTGTGTTGTTAGTACGTAATGTGTGCACTGGAATATTTTTCGACTTTGACACCGGGTACCTAAAGCGGAGGCTCCGGTTTTCTTCCAGTTAGTCACACACACGACCGCTGTTCTCCTGCGATCGCGTGGCCTCACTCAGGGAGGAGGTAAGTGGGTCCCCCCGACGGGACCCGCTGTAAATCGCGATCCCGCGCTGCCAGTGGGAGGCAGGCCGCATGCGCTGGCGTGGACACTGTGGTAGTACAGGGACCCCACTAGACCACCAGGGCAAGGGCACAGGTCGGTTTTCTCTCATAAACCATTTATATAAGCCCACAGTACCCGGTGGTGAAGTCCAGAAGGGGAATTAGGCTTTGACCTGTAGCCCCTCCCCCAGCCCCAGCCCCAGGGCACCATTTAGAGTAAATGTTCCCGCCCTGGAGCTGCATATCTCTCTCTCCCTCCCTGTCAGCGTTTGGGCGCCATTAGGACAAGCTGAGCTGATCCTGGGACTGTTTGGGCAAATCCTCCTCTGTAAAGCCACCTGCATGTCAGCGCTGTGCATTTTACAGGACACTTAAGTATTCTACATGTCTGCTGACAGTGTTAGTTAAGAGAGTGCATTTAGTCAGGGTTATATAGTACTAGTACCCTGTGATATACATCCAGTCTTTACTGTGTATTGTTATATCTATTGAGTGTATAGCTATACATAGTACTACTCTGTATTGCTAGTCCAGTGCAGTTTTATTGCATGTCATAATTTCTACATTGTACAATGTGACTATATGTGTGTGCATATAGCTGCTGTGTGACCTCCATTTTGTGGGAAGTATCAAGGATTCTTCAGTTGGCAGCCATATCGGCAGTATTCATTCCGGGGGTCCTAAACTGGGAAGCGGACTTTTTCAGTCGTCAGGACGTACACGCCGGAGAGTGGAGCCTCCATCCAGAAGTGTTTCAACTCCTCGTGGACAGGTGTGGCCTTCCAGATGTGGACCTGATGGCGTCTCAACACAATCACAAGGTTCCGGTCTACGGAGCAAGGACATGGGATCCTCTAGCAGCGTTCGTGGACGCACTGGCAATTCCATGGAACTTTCAGCTGCCATACGTGTTCCCTCCGGTGTCACTCCTGCCCAGAGTAATAAGGAAGTTCAAGCAAGAATGAGTAATCCTACTTCTGATCGCTCCCGCATGGCCCAGACGGCACTGGTTCTCAGACCTTCATGGTCTCTCTCTTCCGCAGTGCCCAGATCTCCTCGTTCAGGGCCCCTGTGTATATCTGAATTTAGCCCGGTTGGCTTTGACGGCGTGGCTCTTGAAGCTTCCGTCTTGAGGGCCAAAGGTTTTTCTGAGGCAGTCATTCAAACTATGTTGAAGGCCCGGAATCCGGCTTCTGCTCGGATTTACCATAGGGTCTGGAATTTTTACTGTGCTTAGTGCGCAGCTAACAATCAACGCGCTTACAAGTTTAGTACGGCCAAACTTTTGGCCTTTCTACAACAGGGCCTGGACTTGGGCTTCGTCTGGCCTCCATCAAGGTTCATATTTCTGCCTTGTCGGTTTGGTTCCAGAGAAAAATTGCGACTTTACCTGATGTTCATACGTTCACTCAGGGTGTGTTGCGGATTCAACCTCCTTATGTCCTGCCTGTGGCTCCTTGTGACTTGTCGGTGGTTCTAGAGGCTTTACAAGATTCTCCATTTGAGCCCCTTGAATCTGCAGACCTTAAGTGGCTTTCTCTTAAGGTTTTGTTTCTGCTGGCTATTGCCTCTGCTAGACGGGTGTCGGATTTGGGTGCATTATCTTGTATGTCACCATATTTTTCACCGTGATCGGGCGGTTCTTAGAACACATCCCGGGTATTTACCTAAGGTGGTGTCTTCTTTCCACCTTTATCAGGAGATTGTGGTTCCGGCCTTTGCCTCTCCTGAATTGTCTTCCAAAGAGCAGTCTTTGGATGTGGTACGGGCTCTCCGTATCTACGTGAAGAGAACTGCCTCCATTAGGAAGTCGGATTCTCTCTTTGTTCTGTTTGGTTTTCACAAACGTGGCTGGCCTGCTCACAAGCAGACCATAGTCAGATGGATTAGAATGGTGATTGCACATGCTTATGTACAGGCTGGCCTTCCAGCTCCTGCTACCGTAAAGGCCCATTCTACTCGGTCGGCTGGACCTTCTCGGGTGGCCCGCCGTGGTGCGACCCTTGAACAATTGTGAAAGGCGGCTACGTGGTCCTCAGTGAACACGTTCATAAGGTTTTATGCCTTCGATACTTCCGCCTCCCAGGATGCTTCCTTTGGATGCCGGGTTCTTGTGCCCGCTACAGTGCGTCCCCTCCCATAAGGAACTGCTTTAGGACATCCCCAATGTCATTCCCTGTGGAGCCCAGTGTACCCCGCAGCAGAAACGAGATTTATGGTAAGAACTTACCGTTGTTAAATCTCTTTCTGCGAGGTACTCTGGGCTCCACAGGGCGCCCACCCTGACGCACTTAGCTTCTTTGGGTTGGTATGGCATTAGCCACTGACACTTTCTCCTGTCGTGAGAATGTGGTGTATGTGGCTACTAACAGTTGTCGTCTCTTTTGCCTGCTACTGCATTGGACTGGTTAACAAAAAGCTCCTGTGACGCGGAGGCGGGGTTATAGAGGAGTCGGCGCTAGGTATTCTGGGAAGAAGGTCAAAGCTTTGAGCCTGTTGGTGCCTCGGATCAAGATCCTACTCTACACCCCCCCAATGTCATTCCCAGTGTACCTCGCAGAAAGAGATTTTACAACGGTAAGTTCTTACCATAAATCTCGTTTTTTTCTTTTTTTAACTAAAATCATTTTGGATAGGGTTAAATTCATTTTCTTCACCTAATTCACTCTTAAAAAACCCAACAATTTCTGAGTGTTTTTTGGGGGGCGTCAGTTAAGCGGTTAAATCCAGCCAGCTTAGTGGAGATGTTAGCAATCATCCCTTTAATGGAGTCCAGCCATGCTGGTTCCTGCAGACTGCTTCACTGAGAAGGGATACTACTTTGTGTACACATCAATGATCCCGCTGGTGAAGGGGAAAATTTAGTGTTGCATAACTGACACAGAGACTTTTTGGCAGACATACTGTATAGTAGTATACACACACACACACACACACACACACACACACACACACACACGAGAAAGGGTTAAATGCACAGTTAACCCAAACAGCCTGATAGCAGAGACAGAAGGAGAGAGAAGCAGCACAGTTGCCCTTATAGCTAAAAGCAATGTTTCGCTGGGCAGCAGACTAAGAGGGTCATTCCAAGTTGATCGCTAGCTGAATTTGTTCGCAGTGCAGCGATCAGGCTAAAAATCGGCAGTTCTGCGCATGCGGTGCAATGCGCACGCGCGACGTACGGGCACAACGAACGATGTAGGTTTGCACAGGGTCTAGCGATGCATTTCAGTCGCACTGCTTGCCACACAGTGATTGACATGAAGTGGGCGTTTCTGGGTGGCAACTGACCGTTTTCAGGGAGTGTGTGCGGAAAAACGCAGGCATGCCTGGAAAAATGCAGGCGTGGCTGGGTGAACGCTGGGCAGGTTTGTGACGTCAAATCAGGAACTGAATAGTCTGAAGTGATTGCAAGCGCTGAGTAGGTTTGGAGCTACTCTGAAACGACACAAATTTTTTTTGTAGCCGCTCTGCGATACAACCGTTCGCACTTCTGCTAAGCTATAATACAGTCCCAGTGGGCGGCGGCATAGCATTTGCACGGCTGCTAAAACTAACTAGCGAGCGATCAACTCGGAATTACCCCCTAAGTACACAAGAAGAGGACTTAGTATATATATGTAGTTCCAACCTACTATAACCTACTATAACCCCTTGGTACCGGTGAGGTGCTGTGGAGGGTCCTGGGGGAGCAGCGCTTCCCTGCAGCCAGCGTCTGAATGCAGTGAAAATGTCGCGTGTGGTTCTGCTTTGACAGGAAGCCACGCCCCTTCAATGGCTTGCGGTCTTCCTACTTTTTTCTACTGGCATGTCTCTATAGTATATGAAAACAGGGTTAGAACCCTGTTTCTACACCAGCGCCAGTGTGGGTTTTGATCTGAGACGCCGCCGTCCCCTTGTGGAGCCCTGTGTCTCTGTATCCTAATGCCGCCAATGGAGCCAACGACCCGCTACCCGGGACGCCGGCTCTGTACTCACCACTGTTCTAGTCTTCAGCTCTGTTAGGGGTGGCGGCGTGCTGCGGGAATGTACGCTCACCTTCAGCGGTTTGCGAATAGTTCCCCCAGTAGCTATGTCCTGTCGGTGGTGACCGGGACCATTAACCCTATAAGAGGTTGGTACCGTCCCCCCTAAGTCTGATGCTGCAGGCAGGCTGGTGCAAACCAGTCCTGCCTGAAAATAACAAACATAGAAATATAGGGCTGTATTCACTAACCCGTTAGGCTGGGGAAAACCCCCGTTCTGTGTCCCCTACTGACCGGCGCTGTCCCTCACTGCCAGCCCCTGTAGTTTTCTTTGCTCCCGTTGCGCCTCCTCAACGCCACGGTCACTGTGATCTGTGTGTTGGCTCTTGTGCATGCGGCTATCACCCAGCCTCCCTCCTTCTGGCATCCCAGAGTCCAGTGTGCACCTGACAGGAGACTGTATAATGGCCCTCATTCCTAGTTGTTCGCTGGCTAGCCGCTTTTCGCAGCAGTGCACACGCTAAGCCGCCGCCCTCTGGGAGTGAATCTTAGCTTAGCAGAATTGCGAACGAAGTATTCGCAATATTGCAAAAAGATTTTACTTTGCAGTTTCTGAGTAGCTCGAGACTTACTCTTCCAGTGCGATCAGTTCAGTGCTTGTCGTTCCTGGTTTGACGTCACAAACACACCCAGCGTTCGCCCAGACACTCCCCCGTTTCTCCAGCCACTCCCGCGTTTTTCCCAGAAACGGCAGCGTTTTTTCACACACTCCCATAAAACGGCCAGTTTCCGCCCAGAAACACCCACTTCCTGTCAATCACACTACGATCACCAGAACGAAGAAAAAACCTCGTAATGCCGTGAGTAAAATACCAAACTTCTTAGCAAATTTACTTGGCGCATGTGCAGTTAGCGGAAAATCGCACCGATGCAAAGGAAAAGAACGAGCGAACAACTCGGAATGAGGGCCAATTTGTGCATGAACAAGACCCAACACTGAGATGAAAGTGTCCGCAACGGTGAGGAGGCGGAACAGGAGATGTGTAAAGTACCGGGACTGGCAGCGAAGGACTGCGCCAAGCAGTTGGAGAAGCACAGAGGGTTTTTTTCGGCTGCGGAAGAGGTGACTACACTGGGCTAAGTGTGCAGACGGAGGGAGCTCCGGCGCAAGAGCACTGGCATTGGTAAGAGTTTTGTCCTTGCCGCCTAGCATGGAACCTGCATGTCTGGCCACGGTAGTTGGTAGTGTCACTGGGCACCTTGTTCTTCAGTCTGCTGCTGGCACAGGGCATGGTGTATCTCCCTGCATATTCTGTGACTGTATGGCTCTATCTCCGCTCATCGCTGTGACTCCGCCCAGCGTTAGCCACACAGTCACAGAGTGACAGATCTGGGCAATTATATAGGAGATGGGTTCCAGATAGCAGCGGTACTTATATATACAGACAATACTCATAGTTAGCTATGGTGCATATACAGACAGTGACCACAGGTAGTTAAGTTGCTTATACACACAGCGGGCACAGGTCAATGGCCAGTGGTAGTAGCAGTGCTTATGCACACAAAGGGCACTGATAGCATCATTGGTTATACTTTTAATGCCCACAGATAGCATTGGCTGAAAGACGCACAATGGGTGAACGAAGTACAGTGGCTTATACACACACTGGACACAGGTAGCAGAGTTGCTTATACACACACTCGCCACAGTTTTGATGTTGCATATTAACCCAAAGTCCTTTGCTAGCACCTGTATTCACATGATTTCAGTGTGTGAGTGGGGATATTGAAAGGCGGTGGGTGCAGTAAGGTGGAGGTGTATTACGGTTCCTTAGTTCACCTCTGATTTAGGTATTTACTGGTAGCGGGTAGGGATGGTGTGTAGGGTGGTGCGTGTGGTGGATTGATGAGTGCAAATGGGGGCTGTGGATGGGGGAGGGATTTACAGAGGTGCTGTTGCAAATGGGGTATGTACATGATGTGAGTATTGGAGGGTTGGGTGTGTGTGGGATGCGGATGGGGTTTGGAGGTGATGTGTGTGGGTGGTGGAGGGGTGGGTTCAGAGGGTGTTCAGCGGAAGGTGGAGGGGGTGCGGAGGTGCTGGTGGTGGGGATGTGCAGGTGTGTGTGGTCAATGGATGGAGTTTGTACATTCTATGTTTGCGGGGGAAAATGTGTAGGGTGCAGGAGTTACTCTGGGTGGTGGAGTGGCGGGTGCGAGGGGTCCGTGGAGGGGGAATGTGGTTCCTGATGTGATAGAGGTGGTGTGTGGTCTATTGTGGGGTAGACTGCGGATGAGGGAGGGTATCTGTATATGCTGCGATCTGGGGGTTGGGGGATGTGGGAGTGGTCAGGAGGTGTTCTGCTTGGGCAATTTGGGGGTGCGCTGAACAAGGTAATGGGGGAGGGTGACCGGAGGAGCCATGGGTGGGGGAGGGCCACTTGGAGTGGTTGGGTAGGTGATGTGTGCAAGGTAGGGGCGGTGGAGTGGGGTAGGTGGATGTGGGAGGTAGGGTTAGGTGCAGGGAGTGGTGGAGTTGTGGGGTTTTGGATTGGGGTGTGTGTCGGGTATTGTATTCCTTTGGTTGGTGGAGGTACTTGTGCGGTACTTATTCACAGGATTTCAGTGTGTGTGTAGGGGTTTTAAAAGGGGGTGATTGCAGTGAGGTGGAGGTTTCTTTCCGTTCCCCAGGTCACCTCTGATTTAGGTAGTTACTGGTAGCGGGTAGGGATGGTGTGTAGGGTGGTGCGTATGCTGGATGGGTGAGTGCAAAGGTGTGCTGTGGATGTGGCATGGATTTCCAGGGGTGCTTTTGCAAATGGGGTATGTACATGATGTGGGTGTTGGAGGTTTGGCTGTGGGTGGGATGCGGATGGGGTTCGTTGGTGATGTGTGTGAGGTAGGTGCGGGTGGTGGAGGGGTGGGTTCAGAGGGTGTTGAGCGGATGGCGGAGGTGATGCAGAGGTGCTGGTGGTGGGGGAGATGCAGGTGCCTGTGGTCTACGGATGGAGTTTGTACATTCACCGTTTTGGGGGGGGTGAAGCTGGAAATGTGGAGGGTGCCGGAGGTACTGTGGGTGGTGGAGTGGTGGGTCCGAGGGGTCTGTGGAGGGGGAAGGGGGTTCCTGATGTGATAGGGGTGGTGGATGGTGTGGTGCGGGTTAGAGCGTGGATGGGGGTGTCTCTATATGCTGTGACCTGAGGGGCGGGGTATGTGGGAGGGGTCGGGAGGTGTTGTGCTTGGGGGATTTTTGGGTGCGGTGAATAGGGGGATGGGGAATGGTGACTAGGAGTGTCATGGGTGGGGGAGGGCAACATGGAGTGGTTGAGGGGATGGTGGAGGAGATTGCTAGGTGATGTGTGCAAGGGAGGGGCGGGGTAGTGGGGTAGGCGTATGTAGGAGGTTGACCTAGGTGCAGGGAGTGGTGGGTTTTGTGGTGGGGGGTTGTTGGCGGGTTAGGTATGCTGTTCCCTTGATGGGTAAAGGGGCTTGTGCGGCGCTTAGTCTCAGGATTTGAGTGTGTGTGCAGGGGTTTTGAAAGGGGGTGGATGGAGTGAGGTGGAGATGTCTTTCGGTTCTGCAGGTCCCTGCTGATTTAGGTAGTTACTGATAGCGGGTAGGAATGGTGTGTAGGGTAGTGTGTGGTGGATGGGTGACTGTAAATGGGGGCTGTGAATGGGGGAGGGATTTCCAGAGGTGCTGTTGCAAATGGGTAATGTACATGATGTGGGTGTTGTTGGGTTGGCTGTGGGTGGGATGTGGATGGGGTTTGGAGGTGATGTGTGTGAGGTAGGTGCGGGTGGTGCAGGGGTGGGTTCAGAGGGTGTTCAGCGGCTGGTGGAGGTGGTGTAGAGGTGCTGCTGGTGGGGAAGGATGCAGGTGTGTGTGGTCTAGGGATGGAGTTTGTACATTGTAGGTTTTGGCGGGGGGGGGGTGATGTGGAGGGTGCTGAAGGTACTGTGGTTGGTGGAGTGGGGGTTGCGAGGGTTCTGTGTAGGGGGAAGGGGGATCCTGATGTGAGAGTGGTGGTGTATGGTCAGGTGCGGGTTAGACCGTAGATGGGGGTGGGTGTCTATATATGCTGCGGCCGGAGGGGTGCGGGATGTGGGAGGGGTCGGGAGGTGTTGTGTTTTGGGGATTTGCGGGTATGGTGAACAGGGGGATGGGGTTGCCATGGGTGGGGGAGGGCCACATGGAGTGGTTGGGTGGATGGGGGAGGGTATTGGTAGGTGTTGTGTGCACGGTAGGGACGGTGGAGTGGGGTAGGCGAATGTGGGAGGTTGGCCTAGGTGCAGGGAATGGTGGTTTTATTTTTTATTTTTTTTGGGGGGGATGTTAGGTATGGTGTTGCCTTGGTTGGTGGAGGGGCTTGTACGGTGCTTATTCACCTGATTTCAGTGTGTGTGTGGGGGTTTTATAAAAGGGCATGGGTGCAGTGAGGTGGCGTTGTATTTTGGTTCCACAGTTTACCTCTGATTTAGATAGTTACTGTTAATGGGTAGGGATGGTGAGTTTATAGGGTGTTCAGCGGATGGTGGAGATGGTGCAGAGGTGCTGCTGGTGGGGGAGGCGCAGGTGGGTGTGGTGTACAGATGGAGTTTGTACATTCTACGTTTAGGGGGGTTTGGGTGGGCATGTGAAGGGTGGGGGAGGTACTGTGGTTGGTGGAGTGATGGGTGCGAGGGGTCTGTGGATGGGGAAGGGGGTTCCTGATGTGATGGGGTGGTGAATGGTGTGGTGCGGGTTAGACCATGAATGGGGGAGGGTGTTTGTATATCCTGCGGCCTCAGGGGTGGGGGATGTGGGAGGGGTCGTGTGGTGTTGTGTTTGAGGAATTTGCAGGTGCGGTGAACAGGGGGATGGGGGAGGGTGGCCGAAGGTGCCATGAGTGGGGGAGGGCCACATGGAGTGGATGGGGGAGGGTATGGGTAGGTGATGTGTGCAAGGTAGGGGTGGGGGAGTGGGGTGGGCGGATGTGGGAGGTAGGCCTAGGTACAGGGAGTGGTGGGGTTCCAGGGGGGGGGGGGGTGGATGGTGTTACCTTGTTTGGTAGATTGGCTTGTGCGGCACTGCGGGTGTTGAATGGGCAGATGGGGTGTTATAGTGGGTGGGGTAGGAGTCCTGGAGGAGCTGTGCGTGTTGGAGGGTTGGTTGAGTTGGTGTTGCAGGAGGGGTCAGGAGGTGTTGCGGGTGCGTGGGTGTTTGTTGGAGATGGTGCCGGGGGTTTGGGTAGGGGCCGTGAATGTTTGTGTTGTGGTAGGGGTTACAGGAGTGGTGGTGGGGGTGAAGAGGGTGTGGGGGTGGTGTGTTTGGTGGAGGGGCAGGCGTGAGGGTGTTGCCGCAGTGTGAGGTGCGGGTGCTGTGAGTGGGGTAAGGGCATGTGGGTGGGTGCCTGTGTGGGTCAGTGTTGAGGGTGGTGGAGGGGTGGGTGTGGTGCTGTGGATGGGTAGTAGGTGCAGTAGGCTGTGGTCAGACAACAAATAGTGTGCTTAGAGGTGAGTCATTGTTTGAGACTCTGGCAACAATTTGAATGGTCCAGATAAGTGACTGTATGAGTCTGGTGTCCCTAGGGCGGGACACACTAACCTGTTATGCTGTGGAAAGACCCCGTTCGTCGCATCCTACTGACCGGCGCTGTCTGTTGCTCCCAGTCCCTATAGTTTTTGTCACTCCTTTTGCGGCTCCTCCATGCCGCAGCCACTGTGATCTGTGCGCTGCTGCTGGTGCATGCGCATATCACCCAACCTCCCTCCTTCTGGCGTCCCACAGCCCTGTGTGCGCATGATGGAAGCCAGTATGATATGTGCATGCGCAAGAGAGAGCGCAAAGATGAAAGTGGCCACGGCAGTGAGGAGGCTGATCGGGAGATATGGAAACTACGTGTACTGTCAGCGAAGGGATGCGCTGGCCAGTGGGAGGGAGGGAGGGAGTGTTTTTTTGGCAGTGGTTACTACATTCCGGACTAAATCTGAAGACGGAGGGAGGAAGACGGAGGGAGGTCCTACGCACCAGCAGCTGTCCTTGGTGGCCACTCTGGCACCTGCATGTCTGTCTGCGGCAGGTGCTCATATAGGGGTAGATGAGCTAGCGTCCCTTAGCCTGTGGAGTGGGTGTGATCCGCCAGCCATGTACCCGGGAAAATAGCTGTGGCCGGCCACCTGCTGCCTGCAACTAACTACCCTCCGTGTCCGCGTGTCTCCCACCCTGCAGATGCTGTCTGTGGCTCTTGCTGCTGCTACGGCTAGGCATGGTCAATAGGTTGGTAGTGTCACTGGACGCCTTAGTCCTCAGTCTACTGCTGGCACTGGTGTATCTCCCTGCAGATGCTGTCTCCGCCCATTCCTGTGACTCCCCCCAGCGTTAGCCACACAGTCACAGAGTGACAGATTTGGGCAGGGCCGGACTGGCCATCTGGTACTTCTGGCACATGCCAGAAGGGCCGATGGGCAGGTGGGCCGATCCGGTCCCTCAGAGAGCCGGGAAGGCTGTGCGCGTAGCACAGCCTCCGGCTCTTTGCTTCAGCCGCCCCCACCGGTCTCCATGGAAATGGGGGCGTGCCACGAGTCCACACCCATGGACTCGTGGCGCGCTCCCGCCCCCAGCAAGTGTCGCCATGGTAACGGGGGGTGCCACGAGTCCACGCCCCCATGACTCGCGGCACGCCCCCATACATCGTGCCGGCACGCCCCCGTGACGAGCGCGCGCACGCTCACGGATGCCCGGGCCGAATTAGAGCCCCAGTCCGTCGCTGGATCTGGGAGAACATATAGGACATGTGTGATTTTTAGTTTTCAGTTGGGTTATTAGTGTAGAAGACGGTGTATCTTATGTGGGTTTTAGTTTTATGTTACTAACAGTATTAATGTAGATAATAGGTAGATTGGTAATTGATCATACTGTATTTATTTATAGATATAGCTAAACAAAGTGTAATTGTGTCATAATGTTTTAAATCAATCTGAGCTTAAATCATTCTTCTCAAACAGCTATAAAGATCAAATTCTGTATAACACATCAAATGAGGCCCTCTGAGTGGCACTGCATGGCTCAGCAGACAATTCACGGATGTTCCGTCTGCATAAATACCAAAGCCAAAAGAGAATTATTCGGACAAATTGATTTGGGGCAGATTCTTACATGTCTACTCTGCAAGGTCATTCCATTGTTTACAGGCTAAGAAAATTGTTTTAAACAACTTTGTGTAATATTTTTTCAATGTCTAGAGCTGTCAATCAGTTCTATTTCAATTATCCAAGTCACTGTCCTTAGATGACTTTTATTTTAGGAAGGGCTGACCGCGCAGAAGACAATCTTTGTGCATTGTTATTGAGATGTTTGTGTCAAGATGTTCAGAGCTATAAGAGAGACCTGCACTGACCCTTGAAAAAATAACAGTAAATCTTTTGAGAATGACAGCAAATACTGTCTGCTTTAAAGATTACATTTCTCATGTGTAAGGTATGTATCATATTATATGCTACATTTTTATGCAAAATCTTTCAGCATGCAGTGCATCTATGACCATAGACTATTATGTAACAAACCACAGCATATACTGTATAGTGAGTTGAAATCTAAGATAGCTAAACCACATACCTATTAAGTTATTATAGGTTAATCAAATATGTAGAGGAGTCTTCTTAAAATTCTGGGTAGAACATATATCAATCGACTTCTGTGATAGCACCAGGTTAGTAATTAATAATCAGATATATACTGTAAGTGCTATAGTAGTAGCATATTGAAGTGTAGTCATTGTTTTAATTAAATAAAAATAAAATGCATTTTCTGCAATATACAATTCATACATAAATATAAAAAATCTATAGCATTTCTGGAATTCTGGTAGAGGTCCAAGTTCAGATAAAGATGTGTCCTCCTACATCCTTGCTGCAGTCACGTTATACAGCACTTCTAGTCACGCCATGCCGTGGAGTGACTCAGTAGCGCTGAGCGTCTTAATGTGCGATTTTTTTTCCATTTAAATGCGTCTTAGTCACATTGCTATGTGACTTGAATTCACAAGCAGCTTATGCTGATTAAAATGATATGTGGCATGCCTATATTCTGTGTGTGACTGCGGCTATATCTGCATACGAAATGCTACGCTACAATGTTTTCCTGGATACAATGGATTCTGATAGAGATTTTGCATAAAATGTGACTGCGGCTGTATATGCATACGAAATGCTACGCTACAGTGTTTTCCTGAAATATAGGCATGCCGCATACCTAGGAAGTACTAGGGAGGATATAGCTGCAACACATGAGATCAGCCATACTTGCAGAGGAGGCGGGCACAGCAGTGATTGAATGTGCTGCCTGCCAGTCACTCAAGCAGTCATGATGCAGGCTGTGCTGCTGTCCCCTCCTCTCCTCGGCCAGCCCGCCCCAACAACGTGTAATAGTCCGCAGTGTCTGGCCCGGCCGGCGTGCTATAATGAGTCATTCAGACTCATTCTTAGTTATGCTAATGTCAGCAGCGGGACCTTTTGTTTAGTGAGATGCCGACTATGAGGTGACTGGGTGTAGGGGGAGAGGCGGGACCTGGAGGTGGACTGGGCCTTCTAGCAGCTGCCCCCCTGGTGTGACATCACACGCTGAGGGGGAGGCTCTGACACCCTATGCAGGTCAGCAATGGTGTGTAAAGCCTTCCATTGCGCCACAATTAGTATCAATCAAGATATTCGTGTACCCCCTGCCTTTCCCAGCAGACAGGAGATGGGGAGGGGGGGTAATTTTGATGCGGCTGCCGGACTTTATATGGCAGGATCTCGGACAACCGCTGAAATGCAGCGCAAGGGGGATAAAATCCTATTAATGAGTGCAGCAGATCCTGAGGGTGATGGGCCTATTTTCATTGGGGTGCCTGGAGCTGCAGCTCCATCCGCCCCATTGTTAATCTAGTCCTGCTTCTACCCCATTTGTGTCACCTCTGTCTGTCTACCCCTCCCCTTCAGAATGTGAGCTGTCATGAGCAGGGCCCTCTCCCCTCACGTGCTTTTCCCTCTCTTAGACTATTTTCTACTCCATACTCCCTACAACAGCACCTAACCCTCGGTTTCTGCCACCCTGATGATCATTTCAGTGTCCTGTCCCCTGGGTCAGAAATGTTTATGTACTTTTCCTACATTGTTGTTTTTTTTTTATTTTGTTCAATTGTTTATGTACTTTGCTAGGCACTGTGGAATCCTTGTGGTGCCATATAAATAAAGGATAATAATAATAATAATAATAATAATACGATATGGAATTGAACACCAGTTGCTTTTTCAAGTGTGATCAGGGCCCCGTTACATTTGAACTACAATGTGTATGGCACAGCACATAAAGGACCAGGTTTACATTTTTTTTAAATAAATGTTTTTATTGTTTAAAGCACCACAAGTATCAACGATACACAATTCGATATACAAGAATAGGTTACATATGTATGGCAGTAGGCAAACATCTAAACAGCTTAGTATATCATAACGGAAGAAGAGTAACCACACATGAGAGTAGATGATCAGTAGCGGCACTCCACCTAAAGTCAAAGTTGACATTTTTTACTAATCACCGTAAATAAGGAATTAGTACAATAAGTGGTCATATAAAGACATTTGTATAACAGTAACAGTATTCTTATCTGTTTAAATGCCAATGAATCAATACAAGAGAAAGAAGGGTGGGGGGGAGGGGGAGCCGCACAGGACAACAGGACCCGATCTCTAGAGTCTCAAGCCCAAAAGGGGGGACCATTACTAGTACACAACTGATGCTAGAGGTACATTCACTTGTCATATAAATTATAGATATATACTGTAGGTTATTCAGGTTATTCTAGGTAATTTCACTCATAATCCCATTTTTATAAAATATGAATTCAGGTGTTATCTATGATATGACCTATTTGGTAGATAGTGAGGACTACTGATGTTGCCAGATGAATGCTTTATATACGGAATTCTCCCATAGGGAACTTCTGAGATGGGGGCATTGTGTTTGAGGGGCTACACCTCAAAAGTGATTGGACGTACTGAGCTGAAATTTGGCATGTGCGCGTAGAATCGTCACCCGGTGCAGCATGCCAAATTTCAGGGCAAAATAACAAAAAATGAGGAATTGGGAGTAACCTAAAGTTTCAACTGTCAGGTTTTTTTCTGCGACATCCTGTTTGTCTTTTGAGGTTGGTTTTCCAATATAGTCTATGGAAAGTTTTTTGAGAAGGCATAACTCAGGATAGAGGACGAATTAAGACTTGGGGTTTGTTTTACTAGATAGAGTATGCCCCAGTGTAGTGCCTTTTGGGGTTGTAGTTTTTCAGTAAGTTATAGGTTTTTTTTAATTAAGAGAAATATGCCCCATTATAGAGAGAGGGCATTTCAATTTGTTGCGGCCGCACAGTGGCCGCCAGTAGAGCGAGAGTGAGTGAGGGAACGGGTCTCGTGCAGGCTGAGGTTACAAAAGTAGCTGCTGGCGGCGGGAGGAGAGCCAGCAGTTCCTGGGTGTGCGCGCTGCGGTCCCTTACAGACTGCAGCGACCCATTAGGACTGTGGAGGAGAGGGGTTGCGGCATATCCTGGACTCCGGTGTGCTGGGATTGCCGGACCTGACCGCGGCCTGTCTGGACTGCCGCTGCAGCGTGGAGACGGGAGCCCCATCACCACGGCTGCTGCTATCTCCACCGCAGCTTCTGCTCCCGCTGACCGCCACTCCTTGCTCCTACTGCAGCGGACAGCCGCAGGCAGCCACCCAGACTCCCCTCCTGAAACCCGAAGTGTCACTGAGCTCGGCAGTGAAAGTCCGTGCACAGCAGGTTGCTCACAAAGTGTAGCTAGCTGGCTGTGGTTGCCTTGCTGCATAATTGCGGCTGAGCGTTGCCCCCACCTGATCTGGTCCCACCGCTGTCCGGAGACCCTACAGTAGTTCATCAGATATAGTGAATCTGAGGGGGGGGGGGGGGAGTATAGCCTGCATGACATCGGCTGGTCCTGCTAAAGCCCCATACACACTTAGCGATATTTTGAACAATATCGCCTAGTGTGTGGGCCTACTGAGAGAGGGGGTAGAGATTAGGGTCCTGCTGACATTAGCTGGGTATTAACAGGAGGCTGCGGGAGAGCCTCTGCCCAAGCGCCCATGCCCTAGTGTGATGGCGGACCCACCTGGCCTTGTTCACCTCACGTCTGCCACACAAGCTTCTTTATGAGAGTACTACGGCTTCCACTATGCTGTGTGTCCGGCCACCCTTCCTCCCTCCCTCCCTCCCTCTGTGTGTCCGACCATCTTCCCTCCCTCCCTCTCTCCCTCTGTGTGCCCGGCCACCCACCCCCCTCCCGCTGTGTGTCCATCCACCCCCCCCCCCCCCCGCTGTGTGTCCGCCCCCCCCTCCTCCCGCTGTGTGACTGGCCACCTGCCCTCCTCCCGCTGTGTGATCAGCCACCCCCCCTCCTCCCGCTGTGTGACCGGCCACCCCCCTCCTCCCGCTGTGTGACCGGCCACCCCCCTCCTCCCGCTGTGTGTCGGTCACCCCCCTCCTCCCTATAATGTCTCTTTGTTCAGAAAGGGGAAATTCTCATCTACAGATGGCTTATCAGCAGTACTTCCTTGTTCCAATATTACACGATGTCCTCAAAAAAAGAATTTGTATATAGTGAAGTACCGTAGGGATCAAAAGGGTTTACAGAAATTTCAATCACATATAAAATATAATATAGAGCAGAAAAACTTCAATCCACCTAAATGTGGCGGACCTACGTACCAGAATTAGTGGGGTGTCAGTAGTGCCCACCCGATCACGCTTGTAATATCTGAAAAAAAAGCGGATATGGATACCCGATCACTCAGAGACCAGGCTATCACTGCAGATCCACTAAAGGTTCTCATCTAAGTGAATTCCTGCTACATCTGAGTATCTAGATTTCACTTTCAAGTAGTTGACCCATGAGGATTGGCGGACGACTCAAATAGAAAGCCCCTCTGATACTAAGGGTTTTCTATATCGCTGTGTCGGGTATCCATACCCGCTTTTTTTTTTATAATACTTACCATACAATTAAGACATATTATATCTGGACGGAGAGGTGAAGGATTGTTAGAAAATAATTGCTATTGGAGTTTGCAAGAACAAAGGAAGTGATATTACAAGCGTGATCGGGTGGGCACTACTGACACCCCACTAATTCTGGTACGTAGGTCCGCCACATTTAGGTGGATTGAAGTTTTTCTGCTCTATATTATATTTTATATGTGATTGAAATTTCTGTAAACCCTTTTGATCCCTACGGTACTTCACTATATACAAATTCTTTTTTTGAGGACATCGTGTAATATTGGAACAAAGAAGTACTGCTGATAAGCCATCTGTAGATGAGAATTTCCCCTTTCTGAACAAAGAGACATTACCCGTAGTAACCCAGGGAGCGCACCTCAGCAAAACTATAGAACTAAGACTGAACTTTTTGAACCTTTGAATTGAAGCGCCATCTGTACACATTTTTTCTGTTTACCCCCCTCCTCCCGCTGTGTGTCCGGCCAACCCCACCTCCCTCCCGCTGTGTGCCTGGCACCCCCCTCCTGCTGTGTGTCCGGCCACCCCCCATCCCCCCGCTGTGTGTCCGGCCATCCCTCCCCTCCCGCTGTGTGTCCAGCCACCCCCCCTCCCGCTGTGTGTCCGCCCACACCTGCTGTGTGTCCGGCCACCTCCCCCTCCCCTCCATTTAGAGAACCAGTACTCCACCAAGGTACGAGCAGCACAGCGCCGGGTGAGTTCTGACACCCCTCCATGTGTGCCCGCCCCCTCCTCCCGCTGTGTGTCCGGCCACCCGCCCCCTCCTCCCGCTGTGTGTCCGGCCACCCACCCACCTCCTCCCGCTGTGTGTCCGGCCACCCACCCCCCTCCTCCCGCTGTGTGTCCGGCCACCCACCCCCCTCCTCCCGCTGTGTGTCCGGCCACCCCCCCCCTCCTCCTGCTGTGTGGGGGTCATTCCGAGTTGTTCGCTCGCAAGCTGCTTTTAGCAGCTTTGCACACGCTAAGCCGCCGCCTACTGGGAGTGAATCTTAGCTTATCAAAATTGCGAACGAAAGATTAGCAGAATTGCGAATAGACACTTCTTAGCAGTTTCTGAGTAGCTCCAGACTTACTCGGCATCTGCGATCAGTTCAGTGCTTGTCATTCCTGGTTTGACGTCACAAACACACCCAGCGTTCGCCCAGACACTCCTCCGTTTCTCCAGCCACTCCCGCGTTTTTCCCAGAAACGGTAGCGTTTCTTCACACACACCCATAAAACGGCCAGTTTCCGCCCAGAAACACCCACTTCCTGTCAATCACATTACGATCACCAGAACGAAGAAAAAACCTTGTAATGCCATGAGTAAAAAACCTAACTGCATAGCAAATTTACTTGGCGCAGTCGCACTGCGGACATTGCGCATGCGCATTAGCGACTAATCGCTCCGTTGCGAGAAAAAAATACAGAGCGAACAACTCGGAATGACCCCCGTGTGTCCGCCCCCCCCTCCTCCCGCTGTGTGTCCGCCCCCCCTCCTCCCGCTGTGTGTCCGCCCCCCCTCCTCCCGCTGTGTGCCCGCCCCCCTCTCCTCCCGCTGTGTGTCCGGCCACCCCCCCTCCACCCGCTGTGTGACCGGCCACCCGCCCTCCTCCCGCTGTGTGACCAGCCACCCCCCCTCCCGCTGTGTGTCCGGCCACCCCCTCCTCCCGCTGTGTGTCCGGCCACCCCCCACCTCCCTCCCGCTGTGTGCCTGGCTCCCCCCCTCATGCTGTGTGTCCGGCCACCACCCATCCCCCTCCCGCTGTGTGTCCGGCCACCCCCTCCTCCCGCTGTGTGTCCGGCCACCCCCCACCTCCCTCCCGCTGTGTGCCTGGCTCCCCCCCTCATGCTGTGTGTCCGGCCACCACCCATCCCCCTCCCGCTGTGTGTCCCCCCCCCCTGCTGTGTGTCCAGCCACCCCCTCCTCCCGCTGTGTGACCGGCCACCCCCCTCCACCCGCTGTGTGACCGGTCACCCGCCCTCCTCCCGCTGTGTGACCGGCCACCCCCCCTCCCACTGTGTGTCCGGCCACCCCCCCTCCACCCGCTGTGTGACCGGCCACCCGCCCTCCTCCCGCTGTGTGACCAGCCACCCCCCCTCCCGCTGTGTGTCCGGCCACCCCCTCCTCCCGCTGTGTGTCCGGCCACACCCCATCCTCCCGCTGTGTGTCCGGCCACCCCCCCTCCTCCCGCTGTGTGTCCGGCCACCCCCCCTCCTCCCGCTGTGTGTCCGGCAAACCCCCCCCCTCCCCCTGTGTGTCCGGCCACCCCCCCCTCCCGCTGTGTGTTCGGCCACCCTTCCTCCCGCTGTGTGCCTGCCCCCCCCCTGCTGCTGTGTGTCCGGCCACCCCCCATCCCCCTCCCGCTGTGTGTCCGGGGCCATCCCCCCTCCCTCCCGCTGTGTGTCCGCCCCCACCTGTTGTGTGTCCGGCCACCCCCCCTCCATTTAGAGAACCAGTACTTCACCAAGGTACCAGCAGCGCAGCGCCGGGTGAGTTCTGACACCCCCCCATGTGTGCCCGCCCCCTCCTCCCGCTGTGTGTCCGGCCACCCGCCCCCTCCTCCCGCTGTGTGTCCGGCCACCCACCCCCCTCCTCCCGCTGTGTGTCCGGCCACCCACCCACCTCCTCCCGCTGTGTGTCCGGGGCCATCCCCCCTCCCTCCCGCTGTGTGTCCGCCCCCACCTGTTGCGTGTCCGGCCACCCCCCCTCCATTTAGAGAACCAGTACTTCACCAAGGTACCAGCAGCACAGCGCCGGGTGAGTTCTGACACCCCCCATGTGTGCCCGCCCCCTCCTCCCGCTGTGTGTCCGGCCACCCGCCCCCTCCTCCCGCTGTGTGTCCGGCCACCCACCCCCCTCCTCCCGCTGTGTGTCCGGCCACCCACCCACCTCCTCCCGCTGTGTGTCCGGCCACCCACCCCCTCCTCCCGCTGTGTGTCCGGCCACCCACCCCCTCCTCCCGCTGTGTGTCCGGCCACCCACCCCCCTCCTCCCGCTGTGTGTCCGGCCACCCACCCCCCTCCTCCCGCTGTGTGTCTGGCCGGCCACCCCCCTCCACCCGCTGTGTGACCGGCCACCCCCCCTCTACCCGCTGTGTGACCGGCCACCCGCCCTCTACCCGCTGTGTGTCCGGCCACCCCCCACCTCCCTCCCGCTGTGTGCCTGCCCCCCCCCCCACCTGCTTTGTGTCCGGCCACCCCCCATCCCCCTCCCGCTGTGTGTCCGGCCATCCCCCCCCCCCCGCTGTGTATCCAGCCACCACCCCTCCTGCTGTGTGTCCGCCCACACCTGCTGTGTGTCCGGACACCCCCGCCCTCCATTTAGAGAACCAGTACACCACTAAGGTACCAGCAGCGCAGCGCCGGGTGAGTTCTGACACCCCCCATGTGTGCCCGCCCCCCTCCTCCCACTGTGTGTCCGGCCACCCGCCCCCTCCACCCGCTGTGTGTCCGGCCACCCACCCCCTCCTCCCGCTGTGTGTCCGGCCACCCACCCCACTCCTCCCGCTGTGTGTCCGGCCACCCACCCCCTCCTCCCGCTGTGTGTCCGGCCACCCACCTTCCTCCTCCCGCTGTGTGTCCGGCCACCCACCCCCCTCCTCCCGCTGTGTGTCCGGCCACCCACCCCACTCCTCCCGCTGTGTGTCCGGCCACCCACGCCCCTCCTCCCGCTGTGTCCGGCCACCCCTCCCCCTCCATTTAGAGAACTGGTACTCCACCAAGGTACCAGCAGCGCAGCACTGGTTGATTTCAGGTACTCCCATGATGTTTGCCCGCCCCCCTCCTCCCGCTGTGTGTCCGGGCGCCCGCCCCCTCCTCCCGCTGTTTGCTCGTCTCCACCAACCCCGTGCTGTGTGCTCGGCACCCCCCGCTCCACCTCCCCCCCCCCCGTGCTGTCTGCTCCTTCCCGTGCTGTGTGTCAGCTCCCCCCTCTGTTCTGTATGCCCGTCTCCCCCCTCCGTTCTGTGTGCCTCGCCCCCCCCCCTGCTGTGTGCCCGGCACCCCTGCCCCCCCCCCGTTCTGTGTGCCCGGCTCCCCCGCTCCACCACCACCCCACCATGTTCCCTGCGTGCCACCCCCCCCTACATGTACAGTCCCCTGCGTCCTGAATGTCACCCTACCCCTGTACAGTCCCCAGCGTGTTGCCCCGCTGTGTGTCGGGCCACCCGCCCTCCTCCCGCTGTGTGTCCGGCCACCCCCCACCTCCCTCCCGCTTTGTGCCTGGCTCCCCCCTCCTTCTTTGTGTCCGGCCATCCCCCCCCCCCGCTGTGTGTCCAGCCACCACCCCTCCTGCTGTGTGTCCGCCCACACCTGCTGTGTGTCCGGATACCCCCCCTCCATTTAGGGAACTAGTACTCCACGAAGGTACCAGCAGCGCAGCGCCAGGTGATTTCTGACACCCCACATGTGTGCCCGCCCCCTCCTCCCGCTGTGTGTCCGGCCACCAGCCCCCTCCACCCGCTGTGTGTCCGGCAACCCACCCCCCTCCTCCCGCTGTGTGTCCGGCCACCCACCCCACTCCTCCCGCTGTGTGTCCGGCCACCCACCCACCTCCCGCAGTGTGTCCGGCCACACCCCCCCTCCTCCCGCTGTGTGTCCGGCCACCCCCCTCCTCCCGCTGTGTGTCCGGCCACCCACCCCCCTCCTCCCGCTGTGTGTACGGCCACCCACTCCCCTCCTCCCGCTGTGTCCGGCCACCCCCCCCCCCCCCCTCCATTTAGAGAACCAGTACTCCACTAAGGTACCAGCAGCGCAGCACTGGGTGAGTTCTGGCACCCCCCTGATGTGTGCCCACCCCCCTCCTCCCGCTGTGTGTCCGGCCACCCGCCCCCTCCACCCGCTGTGTTTGTCCGGCAACCCACCCCCCTCCTCCCGCTGTGTGTCCGGCCACCCACCCCACTCCTCCCGCTGTGTGTCCGGCCACCCACCCACCTCCCGCAGTGTGTCCGGCCACACCCCCCCCTCCTCCCGCTGTGTGTCCGGCCACCCCCCTCCTCCCGCTGTGTGTCCGGCCACCCACCCCCCTCCTCCCGCTGTGTGTACGGCCACCCACTCCCCTCCTCCCGCTGTGTCCGGCCACCCCCCCCCCCCCTCCATTTAGAGAACCAGTACTCCACTAAGGTACCAGCAGCGCAGCACTGGGTGAGTTCTGGCACCCCCCTGATGTGTGCCCACCCCCCTCCTCCCGCTGTGTGTCCGGGCGCCCGCCCCCTCCTCCCGCTGTTTGCTCGGCTCCACCACCCCCGTGCTGTGTGCTCGGCACCCCCGCTCTACCCCCCCCCCCCCGTGCTGTGTGCTCCTCCCCGTGCTGTGTGCCAGCTCCCCCCTCTGTTCTGTATGCCCGGCTCCCCCCTCCGTTCTGTGTGCCTCGCCCCCCCCCCCTGCTGTGTGCCGGGCACCCCTGCCCCCCCCCCCGTTCTGTGTGCCTGCCTCCCCCGCTCCACCACCACCCCACCATGTTCCCTGCGTGCCACCCCCCCTACACGTACAGTCCCCTGCGTCCTGAATGTCACCCTACCCCTGTACAGTCCCCAGCGTGTTGCCCCCCACCCATACAGTACTCTGTAGCCTGCCTGTCGCCCCCGTACAGTCCCCTGTGCCCTATGTGTCGCTTTCCCCTGGTACAGTCCCCTGCGCCCTATGTGTGTCACCCCCACCGTACAGTCCCCTGTGCCCTGCATGTTGCCCACCCCTGTACAGTCAGACCCCTGCACCCTGCATGTCGCCCCCTTCAGTACAGTCCCCAGCACACTGTGTGTTGCTTTCCTCCGGTACTGTCCCCTGCGCCCTGCTTGGCACCCCCCTTCCCTGTACAGTACGCTGAGCCCTGCGTGTCACCTCCCGTACAGTCCCCCGTGCTCTGCGTGTCACCTCCCCGTATAGTCCCCATGTGCCCTGCGTTTCCCCCCACTGTAAAATCTCCCCCGCCTTCCGTGTTGCCCCATGTACAGTCTCATGCACCCTGCGTGTCACCCCCCACACAGTCCCCTGCACCCTGCATGCTGCTCCCCCGTACCATTGCCCCTTCAGTACAGTCCCCTACACTCTGAGTGTCGCTTTCCCCCGGTACTGTGCCCTGTGTGATGCTTTCCCCCCGTACTGTCCCCTGCACCCTGCGTGTCACCACCCGTCAATCCCCAGCGCCCTGCATGTTCCCCCTTCAATACAGTCGCCCTACCCCTGTACATTCCCGTGCGTGTTGCCCCCTGCCCGTACAGTCCCCTGCACCCTGCCTGTCGACCCTGCCTTTACAGTCCTCTCCGCCCTGCATGGTGCCCCATTTACGGTACCCTGTGTGTTGCTCTCACTGTACAGACCCCTGCACCCTGTGTGTCGACCCCTTCAGTACAGTCCCCTGCACCCAGCATGTCGCTTACACCCGGTACTGTCCCCTGCACCTGCGTGTCGCACCCTGTACAATAGCTGTGCCCTGCGTGTTGCTCACCCCCTGTACAGTCCCCTGCGTCCTGTGTGTCGACCCCCCATACAGTACCCTGTGCCCCACGTGTTGCTCCCCTGTAAGTCCCCTGCACCCTGCATGTCGCCCCCACCCTTACAGTCCTCTGCGTGTCCCCTCCGTAAGTCCCTGCGCCCTACATATTGCCCCCCGTACAGTACCCTGCACCTTGCATGTCACCCCTCCCTAACAGTCCCCTGCACCCTGTGTGTCACCCCTTATACAGTCCCCTGCACCCTGTTTGTTGTCCCCCTGTATAGTCCCCTGCGCCCTATGTGTCGTCCCCCCATATAGTCTCGTGCCCTGAGTGTCGATCCCCCACGCAGTACTGTACCCTGCGTGCCGCCCCCCCCCGTTCAGACCCCTGCACCTTGCTTATAGCCCCCTTTAGTACAGTCCCCTGTGCCCTGAATGTTGCTTTCCACAAAATATATATATATATATATATATATATATATTCATAGTATCCAAACGGTTCGGCACTCACCCTTCCTAGAAGTATTGTGCTCCGGTGCCCTCTAAAAGTGATACATATATATTAGTGATGTGCACCGGAAATTTTTCGGGTTTTGTGTTTTGGTTTTGGATTCGGTTCCGCGGCCGTGTTTTGGATTCGGACGCGTTTTGGCAAAACCTCCCTGAAAATTTTTTGTCGGATTCGGGTGTGTTTTGGATTCGGGTGTTTTTTTACAAGAGACCCTCAGAAACAGCTTAAATCATAGAATTTGGGGGTTATTTTGATCCCATAGTATTATTAACCTCAATAACCATAATTTCCACTCATTTCCAGTCTATTCTGAACACCTCACACCTCACAATATTATTTTTAGTCCTAAAATTTGCACCGAGGTCGCTGGATGACTAAGCTAAGCGACCCAAGTGGCCGACACAAACACCTGGCCCATCTAGGAGTGGCACTGCAGTGTCAGACAGGATGGCAGATTTAAAAAATAGTCCCCAAACAGCACATGATGCAAAGAAAAAAAGAGGTGCACCAAGGTCGCTGGATGGCTAAGCTAAGCGACCCAAGTGGCCTACACAAACACCTGGCCCATCTAAGAGTGGCACTGCAGTGTCAGACAGGATGGCACTTCAAAAAATAGTCCCCTAACAGCACATGATGCAAAGAAAAAAAGAGGTGCACCAAGGTCGCTGGATGGTTAAGCTAAGCGACCCAAGTGGCCGACACAAACACCTGGCCCATCTAGGAGTGGCACTGCAGTGTCAGACAGGATGGCACTTCAAAAAAAAGTCCCCAAACAGCACATGATGCAAAGAAAAATGAAAGAAAAAGAAGGTGCAAGATGGAATTTCCCTCCCACCCACCCTTATGTTGTATAAACAGGACATGCACACTTTAACAAACCCATCATTACAGTGACAGGGTCTGCCACACGACTGTGACTGAAATGACTGGTTGGTTTGGGCCCCCACCAAAAAAGAAGCAATCAATCTCTCCTTGCACATACTGGCTCTACAGAGGCAAGATGTCCACCTCCTCCTCATCGTCCGATTCCTCCCCCCTTTCACTGTGTACATCCCCCTCCTCACAGATCATTAATTCGTCCCCACTGGAATCCACCATCTCAGGTCCCTGTGTACTTTCTGGAGGCAATTGCTGGTGAATGTCTCCATGGAGGAATTGATTATAATTCATTTTGATGAACATCATCTTCTCCACATTTTCTGGAAGTAACCTCGTACGCCGATTGCTGACAAGGTGAGCGGCTGCACTAAACACTCTTTCGGAGTATACACTGGAGGGGGGGCAACTTAGGTAAAATAAAGCCAGTTTCTGCAAGGGCCTCCAAATTGCCTCTTTTTCCTGCCAGTATACGTACGGACTGTCTGAAGTGCCTACTTGGATGCGGCCGCTCATATAATCCTCCACCATTCTTTCAATGGTGACAGAATCATATGCAGTGACAGTAGACGACATGTCAGTAATCGTTGGCAGGTCCTTCAGTCCGGACCAGATGTCAGCACTCGCTCCAGACTGCCCTGCATCACCACCAGCGGGTGGGCTCGGAATTCTTAGCCTTTTCCTCGCAGCCCCAGTTGCGGGAGAATGTGACGGAGGAGCTGTTGATGGGTCATGTTCCGCTTGACTTGACAATTTTCTTACCAGCAGGTCTTTGAACCTCTGCAGACTTGTGTCTGCCGGAAAGAGAGCTACACCGTAGGTTTTAAATCTAGGATCGAGCACGGTGGCCAAAATGTAGTGCTCTGATTTCAACAGATTGACCACCCGTGAATCCTGGTTAAGCGAATTAAGGGCTCCATCCGCAAGTCCAACATGCCTAGCGGAATCGCTCCATTTTAGCTCCTCCTTCCAGCTCTCCAGCTTCTTCTGCAAAAGCCTGATGAGGGAAATGACCTGACTCAGGCTGGCAGTGTCTGAACTGACTTCACGTGTGGCAAGTTCAAAGGGTTGCAGAACCTTGCACAACGTTGAAATCATTCTCCACTGCGCTTGAGTCAGGTGCATTCCCCCTCCTTTGCCTATATCGTAGGTAGCTGTATAGGCTTGAATGGCCTTTTGCTGCTCCTCCATCCTCTGAAGCATATAGAGGGTTGAATTCCACCTCGTTACCACCTCTTGCTTCAGATTATGGCAGGCCAGGTTCAGGACTGTTTGCTGGTGCTCCAGTCTTCTGCACGCGGTGGCTGAATGCCGAAAGTGGCCCGCAATTCTTCGGGTCACCGTCAGCATCTCTTGCACGCCCCTGTCGTTTTTTAAGTAATTCTGCACCACCAAATTCAATGTATGTGCAAAACATGGGACGTGCTGAAATTTGCCCACATGTAATGCACGCACAATATTGGTGGCGTTGTCCGATGTCACAAATCCCCAGGAGAGTCCAATTGGGGTAAGCCATTCTGCGATGATGTTCCTCAGTTTCCGTAAGAGGTTGTCAACTGTGTGCCTCTTATGGAAAGCGGTGATACGAAGCGTAGCCTGCCTAGGAACGAGTTGGCGTTTGCGAGATGCTGCTACTGGTGCCGCCGCTGCTGTTCTTGCTGCGGGAGGCAATACATCTACCCAGTGGGCTGTCACAGTCATATAGTCCTGAATCTGCCCTGCTCCACTTGTCCACATGTCCGTGGTTAAGTGGACATTGGGTACAACTGCATTTTTTTGGACACTGGTGAGTCTTTTTCTGAGGTCTGTGTACATTCTCGGTATCGCCTGCCTAGAGAAGTGGAACCTAGATGGTATTTGGTACCGGGGACACACTAACTCAATAAATTCTCTTATTCCCTGTGAGTTAACGGTGGATACCGGGGACACGTTTAACACCACCCAGGCTGCCAATGCCTGAGTTATCTGCTTTGCAGCAGGATGACTGCTGTGATATTTCATCTTCCTCGCAAAGGACTGTTGGACAGTCAATTGCTTACTGGAAGTAGTACAAGTGGTCTTCCGACTTCCCCTCTGGGATGACGATCGACTCCCAGCAGCAACAACAGCAGCGCCAGCAGCAGTAGGCGTTACACTCAAGGATGCATCGGAGGATTCCCAGGCAGGAGAGGACTCATCAGACTTGACAGTGACATGGCCTGCAGGACTATTGGCTTTCCTGTCTAAGGAGGAAATTGACACTGAGGGAGTTGGTGGTGTGGTTTGCAGTAACTTGGTTACAAGAGGAAGGGATTTAGTTGTCAGTGGACTGCTTCCGCTGTCACCCAAAGTTTTTGAACTTGTCAATGACTTCTGATGAATGCGCTCCAGGTGACGTATAAGGGAGAATGTTTCTAGGTGGTTAACGTCCTTACCCCTACTTATTACAGCTTGACAAAGGCAACACACGGCTTGACAAATGTTGTCCGCATTTCTGTTAAAATAATTCCACACTGACGAGGTGATTTTTTTGTAATTTGACCAGGCATGTCAATGGCCATATTCATCCCACGGACAACAGGTGTCTCCCCAGGTGCCTGACTTAAACAAACCACCTCACCATCAGAATCCTCCTTGTCAATTTCCTCCTCAGTGCTAGCAACACCCATATCCTCATCCTGGTGTACTTAAACAGTGACATCTTCAAGTTGACTATCAGGAACTGGACTGCGGGTGCTCCTTCCAGCACTTGAGGGGGGCATGCAAATGGTGGAAGGCGCCACCTCTTCCCGTCCAGTGTTGGGAAGGTCAGGCATCGCAACCTACACAATTGGACTCTCCTTGGGGATTTGTGATTTGGAAGAACGCACAGTTCTTTGCTGTGCTTTTGCCAGTTTAAGTCTTTTCATTTTTCTAGCGAGAGGATGAGTGCTTCCATCCTCATGTGAATCTGAACCACTAGCCATGAACATAGGCCAGGGCCTCAGCCGTTCCTTGACACTCCGTGTCGTAAATGGCATATTGGCAGGTTTACGCTTCTCATCAGACGCTTTTAATTTTGATGTTTGGGTCATTTTACTGAACTTTTGTTTTTTGGATTTTACATGCTCTCTACTATGACATTGGGCATCGGCCTTGGCAGACGACGTTGATGGCATTTCATCGTCTCGGCCATTACTAGTGGCAGCAGCTTCAGCATGAGGTGGAAGTGGATCTTGATCTTTCCCTATTTTACCCTGCACATTTTTGTTCTCCATTTTTTAATGTGTGGAATTATATGCCAGTAATATATCAATAGCAATGGCCTACTGTACCGTGCTGCTATATATTATATACTGGTAGTCAGCAAAATTCTGCACTGTCCTCCTACTATATATACTGCGCACAACTAAAATGCACCACAGGTATGGATGGATAGTATACTTGACGACACAGAGGTAGGTAGAGCAGTGCACTACTGTACCATACTGCTATATATTATATACTGGTGGTTAGTAAAATTCAGCACTGTCCTCCTACTATATATACTGTGCACAACTAAAATGCACCACAGGTATGGATGGATAGTATACTTGACGACACAGAGGTAGGTAGAGCAGTGGACTACTGTACCGTACTGCTATATATTATATACTGGTGGTCAGCAAAATTCTGCACTGTCCTCCTACTATATTTACTGCGCACAACTAAAATGCACCACAGGTATGGATGGATAGTATACTTGTCGACACACAAGTAGGTAGAGCAGTGGACTACTGTACCGTACTGCTATATAATACTGGTGGTCACTGATCAGCAAAATTCTGCACTGTCCTACTATATACTACAATGCAGCACAGATATGAAGCGTTTTTCAGGCAGAGAACGTAGATATTTTCAGCACACTGAGCACAGATATTTGCAAGCACACTGAGCACAGATATTTGCAGCACATTGAGCACAGATATTTGCAGCACACTGAACACAGAAACTGAGAGAACGCTGCACGTCCTCTCCCTATCATCTCCAATGCACGAGTGAAAATGGCTGCGTCGCGCGGGATCCTTATATAGAATACGAATCTCGCGAGAATCCGACAGAGGGATGATGACGTTCGGATGCGCTCGGGTTAACCGAGCAAGGTGGGAGGATCCGAGTCTACCTCGGAACCGTGTAAAATGGGTGAAGTTCGGGGGGGTTCGGATTCCGAGGAACCGAACCCGCTCATCACTAATATATATATATATATATATATATATATATAAAAACAAATGTATAACCAAATTGCGCTATTAGTCCGCCTTAGACCTAATAGTCCTTGGGGAGGATCGGCTGCTAATCTCCAAATAGGTCCTCCTGCCAGTCGAGAACCAGGTGGTTGAACACTGTAAATGGTTGTATGGAGAGCGCTCTTATCATGTAGTTATGTCTCTTTAGCTGTTCTTTCTCTCTAGGACAGTCCTTCAAGTTTAGCTTTGATCACGAGAAGATGGATATTTCTGCAAAATACCCTCTCACCAGATTCACCCAGATAACAACATCACTCATTAGTTAAAAACTTCCATGAGATTTATTGTTGATAAAATCTTCTTATTTTTAAATGAATGACTCTTACATTAGATTTAACATTCGTGGGATAAGATCTAAATGGCACTGCTGTCTACCCCAGCCGGGGAGGAGCTCCTATGACAGTCCGTCCAACCCACAAAATGTTAATTTATCCAACGCGTTTCGTCTAACAGACTTCCTCAGGGGTGTTTTTTATATGTAAGAGCGATGTTTTATGAGAGAATAAATGGGACCAATCCCATATAGTTTATACCACTTTTAAATCCTATAATCAGTAGGGACCAGTTTAGAAAATTCCAGCTTTCTACTGGCTAATTTCCAGAACCGTTTGGACTTGTTATAAACAGCTTTTATCTTTTATTAGCTGCAATCCTGGAGCTTGTGTCCTCTGTGCTGTCCTCACTCTTATATATATATATATATATATATATATATAATGTATCTTTTTATGTAGGGGTGTGAGGGGAACCACTGATCTGCAGTCAGACAAGCAGTGCATGCTGACAGGAGTCGTGGTAGAACGATTACAGCAGAGCCGGTGACAGGCAAGGGAAAGACAACCTGCCAGCATCTGTGGAAGACCGCGCTCCTCAGGAGTGAGAGCAGATCCAGGGAGCTCGGTATGTGTGTGTGTGTGTGTGTTGGGAGGGGAGGGGGGGAAGGGGTGGCATTTAACACATGCATATACATGCACAGCACCTAACACATATACACTCGCAGCACCCGACACTCACACACACATATACACTCGCAGCACATGACACTCACACACACATATACACTCGCAGCACCTGACACACACTCGTATACATGCGCAGCACCTAACACATACACGCGCAGCACCTGACACACACACATACACACGCAGCACCTGACACACACACACATACTGTAGACGTGCAACACTTGACACACACATATACACGCGCAACATCTGACATGCGTAACAGCTGACACACTAATATACACATGCACAGACTGAAACACACATACACATGCAGCACCTGACACATACAAAGGCACCACCTGACACACACATATACACGTGGCATTTAACACACACACACACAGTCATATACACTCACAGCACCTCACACACACACACACATACACGCGCAGCACCTGCCACTCACACACATACACGCGCAGCACCTGCCACTCACACACACATACACGCGCAGCACCTGCCACTCACACACATATACACGTGTAGCACCTGACACACACACACACACGGCTCCTGGCACACATACACACGTACGTACGTACGTACGTACACGGCACACATACGTACGCACGAGGCTCCTGACACACAGGTACGTACGCGCGGGGCTCCTGAAAGACACAGGTACGTACGTGCATGGCTCCTGACACAGACAGGTACGTACGCGCGGGGCTCCTGACAAAGACAGGTACGTACGCGCGGAGCTCCTGACACAGACAGGTACGTACACGCGGGGCTCCTGACACAGACAGGTAGGTACTCGCGGGGCTCCTGACACAGACAGGTAGGTACGCGCGGGGCTCCTGACACAGACAGGTAAGTACGCGCGGGGCTCCTGACACAGACAGGTAGGTACGCGCGGGGCTCCTGACACAGACAGGTAGGTACGCGAGGGGCTCCTGACACAGACAGGTAGGTACGCGCGGGGCTCCTGACACAGACAGGTAGGTACGCGCGGGGCTCCTGACACAGACAGGTAGGTACGCGCGGGGCTCCTGACACAGACAGGTAGGTACGCGCGGGGCTCCTGACACAGACAGGTAGGTACGCGCGGGGCTCCTGACACAGACAGGTAGGTACACGCGGGGCTCCTGACACAGACAGGTAGGTACGCGCGGGGCTCCTGACACAGACAGGTAGGTACGCGCGCGGCACCTGACACAGACAGGTACGTACGCGCGCGGCTCCTGACACAGACAGGCACGTACGCGCGCGGCTCCTGACACAGACAGGTACGTACGCCTGCGGCTCCTGGGACGTACGTACACACACACATGGCACCTGACACACGTACGTACGTATGTGCACGGCTCCTGAAACACACACGTGTACATACATGCACGGCATTTAACATACACATACACGTGCAGCACCTGACAAAAACACGTGGCACATCACACAACTGACACACATACGTCTACGTGCGACACCTGACACACGTGTACGTGCGATACCTGAAACACACACGCGCGGCACCACCCACACATACGCACACGTGCGGCTCCTGACACACACACACGTACGTACGTACGTACGTACGTGCGCGGCACCTGACACACACACACAGGTATTACCGTACACGCGCGGCATCTGACACACACACACACATGTATATATACGCGCGGCACCTGACACACACGTATGTACACACGTGGCTCCAGACACACACACGTACACGCTCGGCTCCTTGCACAAACGTACGTACACGCACGGCACCTGACACACACACCTACATACACAATCAGCACCTGACACACGCATGACACCTGACACAAACACACGTGTACGTACACGCGCGACACCTGACACACACGTGTACGTACGCGCCCGACACCTGACACACACACACACACACACACACACACACGTCTACGTACACGCACAACACCAGACACAAACGTGTACGCATTGTGGCCATTCCCGAGATCGGGATCGGCGGGATCCCGGGATTTAGGCCCAAAAATGGCCGGGATTCAATCCCGGGATTGGAAGCTCCAATCCCGGGGATTGAGGGATCAGTGTTGAGCGTCCACAGGACGCTCAAACGCTGGCCGGCTTCCTCCTTCCGGGTCCCCAGCGCAGCGTGAGAGGTCACCGTGCGCTGTCAGCTGCTGGTGGGAGCCGCCAGCAGCGTTCACAGGATGTTCCCCTCTCGCCCGCCCCTGTTATATGGTGAGTTATATGTGCGGGGTGGGACGAGGGGGCGGCCACCTAGGTAAAAGCCAATCCAGGGTATCCCGGGATTGCCCATTTTTCAATCCCGATACCCGGGATTGAAAAAATGGCCTGGTATTGGCTTTCCTGCGTGTACGTACATGCGCGACACCTGACACACACGTGTACGTACATGCGTGACACCTGACACACACGTGTACGTACATGCGTGACACCTGACACACACGTGTACATACATGCGCGACACCTGACACACACACACGTCTACATACATGCGCGACACCTGACACAAACACACGTGTGTACGTACACGCGCGACACCTGACACACACACGTGTGTACATACACGTGCGACACCTGACTCATACAAGTGTATGTACACGCGCGACACCTGACTCACACACGTGTATGTACACTTGCGACACCTGACTCACACACGTGTTATATGCGTGCCAACTGATGCACACATATATACGCACGGCACCTGAAACACACATATATATGCGCGGCACCTGACACACACATATATACACACGCGGCACCTGACACACACATATCTATATGCGCGGCACCTGACACACACATATCTATATGCGCGGCACCTGACACAGACATATATACGCGCGGCACCTGAAACACACACATATATACGCGCAGCACCTTAAACACACACACACACACATATATATATATATATATATATATACATATACACGCAGCACCTGACACACACACACACACACATACACGCACTTCACCTCACACGTACACGCAATGCATTTCACACATGCCTCCAGCCTAAGTCACAGGCTGCTGCCGCCTTCACCCTCCCTGCATCATTCGCAAAGGCAGCAAAGTATTTTGACCAAAGTTAAAAGTATAACAATTCTGTTTGGTAAATAAAATTATTTTTGCATTTTGCACAGAACAGTGATGTTATACGAACATTTTCATTAAACATTTAAAAAATCAAATATTTATTCTTACAGTGAAATTTTTACATTTCTGAATTAAAAAAAATAAATTGAAAAAAAGCTATGAAATTCCATAGACAAAAAACCTTACGGTTTCACATGTCCCATTAAGGCTTCTTAGACATGATCGAAATTTCAGAAACCTGTTGTACTGTACCTCTTCCACTCAAACTACAAAAAGCAATGAAATTCCGATCATTAAGGCAGACGCCTTAATGGACGTGTTCCTTGCGCAATACAGATATGGTATGCCATCACAGCCTGTGGGTAAGTGCAGATTCAGCACTCAGAGTGAGATTGCTGTCACTCACACAATGGTGGAGCTGCTAATTCACAGATTTGTGTGCTCATTGGAATACACACATGCAGTCTATGCAACTGAAGGTCTGAGCAGTTATGTGGTGCTCCCATCCCACTCGTCATTCCAAGTTGATCGTAGCTGTGCTTTATTTAGCACAGCTACAATCATCTTTACTGACATGCGGGGGGACGCTCAGCACAGGGCTAGTCCACCCCGCATGTCAGTGCCACCCCCACCCCCGCACAAATACAAAAGCATTGCACAGCAGCGATGCCTTTGTATTTGAGGAGTAACTCCCGGCCAGCGCAGCTCCTGCGGCTAGATGGGAGTGAATTGTCGCTGCCCGCAGCGGCTGCGTGAGATGTAACACAGCCGCCGTGGCCCGCCCCCCCCAATGATCCGGCCACGCCTGCTTTGGCCGAACCGCTCCCCCTTAACGGCGACTTAATGCCGCTGTTCAGCCCCCTCCCGCCCGGCGACCGCTTCTGTCTCAGAGGCGATCGCTAGGCAACGAAAGCCTGCCATGTGCTGGCGCATGCGCAGTTCCAACCCGATCGCTGCGCTGCAACAAACTGCAGCGAGCGATCGGGTCGAAATGACCCCCACAGTGCCCACAACCATCCCATTCAGTCTCCACAACAATCCCACCTTGTTCCAACATCCTCCTCACTGCATACATCCATCTCATTTAGTATACACATTTAGCTCCCTCAAACATCTTGGTTAATTGCTAAAACAATAATACCCTATCTACGATCTATGCATCTACACTTACTTCCCCTATACACCCCCATGCTGCTCTGTCTTCCCAAATCCCTACTGCTGTGTTCTCCCATCTGTGTTAGTCTGTACTAACTTATCTGCACTATCTGTCTTTCCCCACCTGTGCTTTGTCTGTACCACTGTTCCCTTCTCTCTGTGCTTCTCAGTGTTTCCCTCTTCAACGTCACTCTTCCTCCTCCAATACATGGCACACTGTCTTCTCTCCCATCCGCACCAGTTTTCTACCCATCCGTTCCAGTGTTTTCAACCCATCTGCATCGTTGCCCCCATCCGCACCACTCTGTCTCCATTCCCATACTTGCTGCTTAATCGACCCCCTATCCACACCACTCTTACTCCATTCATGTAGCTGACATCCTGAAGGTAAGTTTCATGGGTCACTATTGGGGTGGGGATTTTCCCTATCCAACCCACCCAAGGATTAGGCCTAGCTGCAACCCCCCAAGGGAAGGTAAAAATACTTATCCCCTCCGATGTTGGGACTTTATTCCCCTCATCCATGCTGCTCTGCCTTCCTCATCCGTGCCGTTTCTTTCCATCTGTACTGCTCTTACCCCTCCCACATCTGTGCTGCGCTTTCCCCCTCATCCACACGGCACTGTTCACCCATCCACACAGCTCTGTCTCCCCACCATCTGTGCCACTGTCTCCCCACCATCTGTGCCGCTGTCTTTCCCCCATCTGTTGCACTCTCATACCTGCCCCCATCTGTGGGGGTAATTCAGAGTTGATCGTAGCACATCTACGATCATTTACTATAACATGTGGGGGGACGCCCAGCACAGGGCTAGTCCGCCCCGCAAGTGTCAGGCCCTACTCCCCCCCCCCTTTACAGGTATAAAAGCATTGCACGGCGGCTATGCTTTTGTACCTGACAAGTAGCTCCCTGGCATCGCAGCTTCTGCGCTCTTGGCAGGGGGATAACCGCCGCAGTCCGCCCCCTCCCCCCAATGGTCCGGAAATGCCTCCATTGTGCGGACCATGCCCCGCCAATGGCGTTCTAACGCCGTTGGCACGCACCCCTCCTTCCCCGCAACCGCCTCTGCCTGTCAATCAGGCAGGGTGTTCGCAGCCAGCGAGATGCTGATAGCATCTCTCTGGGCTACCGGGGTACGCATGCGCACCCCACAAACTAATTCAGGCTGCAATCGCTGCTGCTGCAGTCTGAATTATCCCCTGTGTTTCTTTGCCCCCCCATCAGTGCTGCTTAGTCTTCGCTCTATCCACACACTTTTGTTCCCCCATCCACACTGCTCTGTCTCCTCCCTCCAATCAACAACACTCTTACCTCATCCGAGCAGCTTTGTCTTCCGCTCAGACCTTCAGTTGCATAGACTGCATGTGTGTATTCCAATGAGCACACATCTGTGAATTAGCAGCTCCTCCATTGTGTGAGTGACAGCAATCTCACTCTGTGAGAGTGCTGAATCTGCACTTACCCACAGGCTGTGATGGCATACCATATTTGTATTGCGCTAGGAACACGTCCATTAAGGCGTCAGCCTTAATGATCGGAATTTCATTGCTTTTTGGAGTTTGAGTGGAAGAGTTACAAAAGGTTTCTGAAATTTCGATCATGTCTAAGAAGCCTTAATGGGACATGTGAGACCGTAAGGTTTTTTGTCTATGGAATATATATATATATATATATATATATATATATATATATTACATACCTCCCAACATTGAAGATTATAGAATAGGGACTCCAGCATGGCGAAGCCATGAACATGCGCCCGATAAAGGGATGTGGTCTCAGAAGAAAGGGGACTTGGCTTTGTGGGAACGCAGCGGTACACTGTTGCCTGCAAGTGGGACAGCGCCCAAAAAAACGGGACTGTCCCACGAAAATCGGGGCGGTTGGGAGGTATGCTATTACATTTATTTATAGAGCTGTATCATATACAACTCACTACTATGCATGTAGAAGAAACCATATATTGTGATGTCTCTTGTTATTACATACTGCAGTAAGGCAATACTTAACATCTGGGGATACTGGCTGTATATGCTGTACTGTGGCTCTACTCAAGTTATTGTCTTATTTGGCACAGTTTAGTTTATTTTGAAACAAAATATATTTACTTAGTTTGTTTTTACACTCCTTCAACTAACTTTACTGAAGAACGATTCAGTGCTTTGGGAATTAAGAAAACCTTATTTAGACTTGAGAATAGGGATTTAATCAGATAGTGTTTACACACAAGCAATAACGTAGCTTCTAGGGACTGCTCAGTGAACAGGCTTGTCAAAGCGCTGTCCTCGTTATCCTCGTTACATTACATGCCTCTGGGTCTGTACAAACAGCAGTGGATTCTGGATGCTTTATTTGCGGATACACTGAAAACTAATGACTAGAATGAAATGAGGAGAAAAAAAAATACAGATTAATGGGTTAAAAAGAGTAGCCAGTTGAAAACTCATATAACAGAAACTGTGGAGGGCTGTAGATGAGAGAGGAATGGAAAACTTTTGTTCGCGTGAAAAGTCTTATATGCTGACATTACTATTATTTTTCCCATAGCCAAAGTTAAAAGCCACAAAATCATACAGGTTGAGTATCCCATATCCAAATATTCCGAAATACTGAATTATTTCAGTGAGACTGAGATAGTGAAACCTTCGTTTTCTGATGGCTTAATATGCACAACCTTTGTTTAATACACAAGGTTATTAAAAATATTGTATTAAATGACCTTCAGGCTGTGTGTATAAGGTGTATATGAAACATAAATGCATTCTGTGCTTAGATTTGGGTCCCATCGCCATGATATCTCATTATGGTATACAGTTATTCCATAATACGGAAAAATCTGATATCCAAAATACTTCTGATCCCAAGCATTTTGCATATGGGATACTCAACCTGTATATAATTAGATAAAGTTTGAGAAGGTTTTTGGTAGCATTCATTAATATGTATGTAAACGTTCCCACCCAATGCATAAATGGGGACATGTGCAAATTGAAAAAGTACAGCTCCTTTATGAGAGAGCAGAGGGGTAAAAGAACACTGCACAGGGGTGGAAGTACTGCTGATGTGTGCTGGGGAGTATGGAGCTGGTAGGCTCCCTCCCGCTGGTCGGATCATCATTGATGATCCACAGCACCATCAGCCATCAACATGACAACTGTCAGTGGTTGTTACCCATCTAGGGCCAAAACTTACTAATATTCGTGTTTGTGTCGGTTTGTGTAGTGTTTAAACTCGTCTTGTATCGGGTGCATTTTCATGCAACTTTTTGAAACTACATACGCCAAGTTACTAAGCATTCGAGTTTATTGTTTTCGTGTTTTCCGATGTCGATGCCAGTCATTTTTTTTTGGGCACATTTACGGCCGTCATTGTCATTTGCGTACGTGTTTTTGTTGTTTTTGCTGGATTTTTTTCTAAGTTAAACGCGGCAGGGTTTTTTTTTCTTCCCGCGGGCGCATTTTCACTTTTAGTTTCGTTTTTCATCCCCGTTCGTGATTGGTTGTGTTTCAGATGGAAGGAGTGTCTGTGCGCAACCATATAAATACGCCCCAAATCGTCCGCACCTCGTGGGTTTAGTTAGTGGTGAGGAGGGAGGTTGTGCTGTGGAGGTTGGTGAGTAGTTGGTTTGGTGAGGAGTTTTTTGGGTGATTTCTGAGTGTAGTATTGTGTTTGAAAGTAGTCTTGTCATTCTTGTAGTCTTGTTTTTTTGTGGTTTTGTCTCATTTTTGGTCCAAGTATTTTTTATTTATAGTCCCTTGTCTGTGTGTGTGTGTGTGTGTGTGTGTGTGTGTGTGTGTGTGTGTGTGTGTGTGTGTGTGCGTGTGTCTGTCTGTGTGTGATTTGTGCAGTGGTAGTGGAGGAGTGTGTTGTTTGTCTTTTTATTTTTCTATGTTAAGTGTTTAGACACACAATTATGTGTGACTCAGAGGTGGGTGAGGTGGAGGGTGTGAGTGAAGGGGAGGAGGTCGGTCAGGTGGAGGAGGTGAGTGTGAGTGAGGTTAGTGAGGTGGAGGAGGTGGGTGAGGTTGCTGCAGCAGCCTCAAGTGACAGTGATAGTGAAAGTCAGAGTGCACCACAGCCACGCACCACTACAAAGACTGGGCGGAATGTCAAGTTTAGTTATGCTGAAAATGTGGCATTGGTGCGGGAGCTGATGAAGTATCATCGGCAGCTATTTGGGCCTGAGTCTGCCAAGGTGCCAACACGGAAGAAGACGGTGTTGTGGGCGAAAGTTGTTGCTGCTGTCAATAGTGAGGGGGTGGTCAAGCGGACGGAGGACACGTGCCGCAAACGGTACTATGACATAAAGCGACGTGTCAAGTCCAAAATGGCCAAGGAGGCGAAGTCGGCTCGAAAAACCGGTGGTGGGCAGCCCTATATTGCAAGATATCTGGACTATGAGGAGCCCATGCGGAGTGTAATACCTCCTGAAGTAGTCCCTGCAACGCATGTCCGGGATTCAGATAGGCCCTGGAAGAATGGTGAGCATGTGTATTTGCATTAACATTCTATGACCTTAATTTTTTTTTTATTTTTTCAAATGTGTGTCATGTGATGCTGCATATTACTCCCATCTTCAAGTGTGTGTCAGCAAATACATTTTTTTGGTAATGTTTTCTACAAAAGCCAATGTAACATCTTACTTTATTGTATGTCATGTGTTTTTTTTCTGTATATTTTCCATGTGTAGTTTGGACTTGGTGTGTCATTGAATTGTCCAGCAATAATGTTTTCCTTTAGCACATTTTTTAGTTTTTAATTTGGACTATGGCCCTCATTCCGAGTTGTTCGCTCGTTGCCGATTTTCTCTATATTGCGATTAGTCGCTTACTGCGCATGCGCATGGTTCGCAGAGCGCATGCGCTTAGTTATTTTACTCAAAAGTTAGGTATTTTACTGATGGCATTACGAGGATTTTTCTTCGTTCTGGTGATCGGAGTGTGATTGACAGGAAGTGGGTGTTTCTGGGCGGAAACTGGCCGTTTTATGGGTGTGTGTGAAAAAACGCTGCCGTTTCTGGGAAAAACGCGGGAGTGGCTGGAGAAACGGGGGAGTGCCTGGGCGAATGCTGGGTGTGTTTGTGACGTCAAACCAGGAACGAAACTGACTGAACTGATCGCAGTGGCAGAGTAAGTGTCGAGCTACTCAGAAACTGCTAAGAAATTTCTATTCGCAATTTTGCGAATCTTTCGTTCGCAATTCTGCTATGCTAAGACACACTCCCAGAGGGCGGCGGCTTAGCGTGTGCAATGCTGCTAAAAGCAGCTAGCGAGCGAACAACTCGGAATGAGGGCCTATGTTTTATATGTAGGTTATCCATGTGCAATATTGCAAAAACAGTGGTTGTCATGCTAGAGGCTGGAGTAGTGGGAAGTGGTTTGGAAACCACTTACACGTGTACTGTCATTATTACTGAATGTAATAATTTGTTTTAAAACCCACTATTTGTATGTTGAGTTTGAGTCTGTATTTGTACCCTGACACAACACTGCAGTTTGTTTGTTTTTTGGCTCATATAGTGGTAATGTGTGTTTGGAGTGCCACATCACAGAGCAATTTCTATATTGCATCTGTAAATTTTTTCCTTTCATTGCAAAATGAAGATGTGTGTGTTTTTGGTTGTTAGTGTATGTATTTTTACTTGTGTCCTATGTCTGTGTCCTGTACATGATTTCCTGTGTTGCACTTTCCATAGTGCATATGGCTATTGGACAATGTTTATTGTTTTATGTAGTGGTTTTTTGGTTTACGGTCCTTGTGGGTTTTTTTATAATAAAACAAGCATTTTTTAAAGAATTAATGTTTATAAGCATAATGGGTGGATCTATCAACAATAGCATGAATACATGAGATTTTATTTTGGTTTTACAGTGTTGGAAAAAAGCAGTACTGGTCGTCATACAGTAACTCCCATGACATATGATGATGACGCTGCGGAAGCAGGTAAAGTGTCCATTGTAGTATAGGTTATGTTTGTAAAGGAATGGCCATAACAAAATTTAACTTTCAATACTAGGTCCATCAAAAGAAGTCTGGAGCAGTAGAAGTCAGACTTCTGTAACACAACACCAAAAAAAACATGTGGCAGCAAAGAAAGCAAGGTCTGATGTCCAGGGCCAACCACAGCAGGCTACCCCGCCACAAAGATTATCGACAGTATGTTCGGTCCCCCCACTCCAAATTTTGGACACACCTCCAAGACGTGAACCACACTCCCCTCATCTTGATTGTGAGTATCAAACTGAAATAAATTAAATAAATTTGAGTTCGTAATAAAACTTTTATTTAAACGCATTAAGTCAAAACACATCAAAATCTGATAAACTTACCAAAGTCAGTAAAACATGAAATGGAATCCTAGCAAAATGGCCTTGTCCACATCCTGTAAAGATATGTATGTCCACTTCAGCCATACAGTAGCACATTGTGTGGAAGATGCTGCAACAGAAACTCATGTGTAAGCTTGGCAAATAGTAAGGTTGTTTAACAAATTATCACATGTGTGTTTGACCTAACATTGCCAAATACATATAAAAACATTACTATGTTTTTTTTTGGAAAAGCTATAAGGTAACACATTATGGATTACAATGTGTTTTTATGGTGGAGTATGTCTGATATACAATAAAACGAATGTGTTTGCTTTCACAATGAAGTAACCAGACACATTTGCCACAAACAGGCATATGTATGTATTGAAGTTATGAGTGATGATGTTGCTAGGCAGGATATCTGAAAGAAACAGTCAATGACATGTGTTCCATGTGTAGTGATTTGTTTTCATTTTTCAAACATATGGATAGCTAACGGATAATTTTTCCAAATTTCAGCTTCTAGTCCTGGTAACAGCATCCCTCCGCAACAACAGCAACACAGTGACATGGATGAGACAATCATGTTAGAAATGCAGCCATTAAGCCAAGGAATCAGACCCCAGCACCTGTGAGTACACCACCACAGCAAAGCATACCACCACCACAACACAGCCCAACCACACCAGAAGAATAACCAGAAATATGAGTAGACAAAATGAACAAACCACGAGAATTGGCAATACCATGGAACTCATGCGTGCAGACATTACACAGGTCATGGGCAACTTACAGCACATAATGGAAGAACAGCACAAACTAATGGAAGAACAGCACAGACAACAGCAAAGCTATATTAACATTTTTCAAAACAATCAAAAGATAAATGATTCTTTATTCCGAATTGTAGACAATCAAAATGCTGCTACACGTGAACTCAATGCCACCCTCACTAACCTCAATGAAACACTCAGATCCATGTGCCAACAGCAAACAAGCAGCAGTTCAGGTACGACTACTCCAAATATCACGCCAGTGTCCTCACCACCAAGGCGCTCCACCAGAGCACGCCAACACGACAGTGGTAAAGGCAAAGGCCAGTCCAAGCAGCCAAAACCAAATAAATAAAAATTAGATACACCGATCTCTGTATAGAGAAGAAAATAAACACAGTTAGTAAGTGTAGGTTTTTCACATCATTAATTATAAGTGTTACAAACAACAACAGGATTTTGGCCAACACATTTATTCTTTCACATCTTACATTTTTTTGTGAGGAGGAGAAAGTTATTGGATCTGCACTTTGATGTTAGCATGCAGTAACAAGACCACTTGATTTTTTTCTAATCATTACTCTTTCTAGATTCCAATCATTCTCATATCCTGCAGGCAGACTAATTGGCAGCCATGCAGATTCATCCATGACCAATACAAATTACAATGTCATTATTGTTGTGACATGTTTGTGTGTGTTAAAAATGAGTAATCAGTTTAGTACACATGATGCAGAAACAAATAAATGGTATTTGTATTTAATGAGCACAAATAATGTGCATAATAATGAATATATGAGTGAAACTGTGTATTGACTTACAAATCAGCAAGTTTACTGCAGCAAACATTATGAATTTTTTTTTTTTTATGATACTAAGTTTGTGTCCCTTAAATACGATGGAGCATCACACATGTATTCCTCAAGGCTAACATATTATATGTGGAGGAGTGTTTCATTAGGACACAGGTTCTCTAACTCGGTCCTCAGGACCCCACACAGTGCATGTTTTGCAGGTCTCTCCACACAGAATCACAAGTGACATAATTATCTCCACCTGTTCAACTTTTAAACTGTCTGTGAGTAATTTATACACCTGTGCTCCTACTGGGTTACCTGCAAAACATGCACTGTTTGGGGTCCTGAGGGACGAGTTTGAGACCCTGTGCATTAGGACGTTACACACAATCGTAAAGTAAAATACTAAAACAAATACTTTGTGGATTATGTGTGCTTGTAATAAGTTATCAGTGCAAGTTTAATAACACTTATCCAGACTTCATGCATGCCACTCATAATCTGTTTTGAGTTGTAAAATAAACACAATACACATGCTACATTTGTTTTGCATAAAGCGAGGGTATGTTTGTATGTCTCAAGGAGACAGACACATTCTGAGTGTTGGTTTTTAAAAGAAAAATGGGACAACATATATTAATGCTTACATAACAAATGAAAGAAGCAAGCAAAACTTACCTTAAAAAATATTTATGAGTTCTTGCCTAACCTGCCTCCCTACATCTGTACTCCAAGTATCACCAGATGTCTCTTATTCCTCTGCTTGCTGGCTGCTTTCTTCCTACTCCTCCTACTCCTCCTCCTCCTCAACATGTGGCAGATGTTGTTGCAAACACATGTTATGAAGAAAGCAGCAGCAGAACACAATTTGAGTCACCTTCAAGGGACTATACAACAAAAGGCCACCAGACTTATCCAGACACCGAAACCTAGATTTCAGCACACCAAAACATCTTTCTATCACATTCTGCGTGGACTTATGTGCATGATTGTACTTGTGTTCAGCAGGGGTATCAGGTCGGGACAATGGAGTTAGAAGCCAAGAGAAACAGCCATATCCTCCATCACCTAAAAAAAAAAATATAGTAACGTGATTCATGTTAAGATACAGCAACACATAAGTAACACACTGAGGGGCAGATGTATTAACCAGGAGAAGGCATAAGGAAGTGATAAACCAGTGATATGTGCAAGGTAATAAAGGCAGCAGGCAAACAGATCCTAACTGATAATTGATATATTGGAGCTGATTGCCGGGTGCCTTTATCACCTTGCACATATCACTGGTTTATAACTTCCTTATGCCTTCTCCAGGTTAATACATCTGGCCCTGTATTTGGACAAAGTATACACATGCCTACACATATCAAATTACATACCCAGCAGCCACCCATCTGGCATTTGTCCGTCCTCAAACTTATCAAAGAGGGATGACTGACTGAGGATGAAGGAGTCATGGCAGCCTCCAGGGTAACCAGCAACAACACTCATTATTTTGAGATTTGCATCACAAACCACCTGCACACTTGTGGAGTGCTCTAGATGTCGATTGGTATAGATGTGCTGCCTGCCCCTAGGTGGTCTCAGCTGAATGTGTGTGCAATCTATGGCTCCAAGCACATTGGGCATGCCAGCCAGCTCATAGAAATCTACCCTGATGGCATGCCACTGAGACTCCTGGGTAGGGTAGCAGATTGAGGCATCGATGTGGGGCTGCAAAACAGCCAACACCTGGTGTATATTTGAAAGAAAATAAAACATGAGATTTTTGGACAGAACTGGCCACCGACAGTAATTAAAACCAAACAAAAACAGAGGAGGTAGTTAGGTATACATCACCTGTGTTAATATTCTCGAAAATGAGGGCTGTGAGATTCCTATGACATCCCCAGACACAGCCTGAAAGCTGCCAGTAGCCATAAAGTGCAACACAGCCAGGAGTTTGTGCAGGCCTGAGTCAGAGCGAGAGCGTGCTGTCTCAGGGTCTAGGCCCAGTTTGACAAGGTCATACAGACGGAAAATGTTTTTACGATTTAGACGGAACATCTGTATGACCCTATCATCGGACAATGCGTTCAAGTTTAAACGCCCCCTAAAAAAACGAGGCCTGCGCAGCCTCCGCAGAACCTGTACAACCTGCTGACCATGTTCAGTTTGTTGGCCCTGGTTACTTACAGGCTGATGTCTGAGTCTGAGGAATCCCATAGCACACAAAATATCACTGGCCCACAGTCCTGCTGCCATTTCTGAGAGTAGGTGGATTGAAATGAGCCTAAGATCCTTTTATAGGCATCCTAATTCCGGTGTGAGTGATTTGTTAGTTGCAACACATGTAAACACGCCTGGAAAAAGCAGGTCTATTTTTTTGCCGCTTTTTTTAACGAATCGCAAAAAAATACGACCGCAATTGAGCACTCAGAGACTAACACCCAAATACGAATGAATAGTGAATACCCGTGTTGTATGAAATAACAGCCGCGTTTGACCGATGGTCTATTCATTCGTATTTCTGAACATTGTCATTCAAACCATTACGAATAGTCCAAACACTGCAGAGATTGGTGCATAGTGAAATCCCGTGTTGGGACTTAGAAAAAAAAACACAAATCTGACAAACACGATTTTTTAGTAAATATTGGTCTAGGATTGCCTTGGACAGTCTGGTCTGTCAGTAGTCCCGAACCGGCTGGGCTGCTGCACATGTGGTGCCTGCAGGGGCCATAGGGAGGTAACCTCTTTGAGTCCTCTGACCAGTCTATCTGCTGTAGTATGGACTGCAAGTTACCCTCTGCTTCTCCCCATCACTCTCTGCCCTGCACCCTTGCATGCCCCTGTCACCCTCTGCCCATGACACTTTGGGCGGTATTCAAATGATATATCCCATCCAATCTCCTTTCTAAAGTGATCCCCGTTATCACGCATATTGCACCCATAGTAATCAGGTTTAGCTGCGTAAAGGGTTGGTCGCCCTCGCTACCCCGTTGAAATGATTATACCACGCCCATCAGCAGAAACAGAACGGGTGTGAAAAGGGGTGAAAAGAATTGAATATTGCCCATTGTCTCTCTCCATTACTGTCTGCCTCTGCCAGTCACTGTCTGCCTCACCCTATTATACTCTGCCGATCAAACTTTGCCTCTTTCTGTCACCATCTGCCTCAGCCCATCACCTGTGGTTCACCTGTAAAAAGCCCCAGTGAAACAAAATCCCTCATTCTCCACTAGATTTATTACCTAATTCCATGAGGGCGTTCTTTTCCTTGTAGGCATCCATAATCTTGGTTTGACAAAATAAAAAAACACTGGAAACACAGTAAATCTGCTCTGTTAAGGAGCTCTGTCATGAATGACAGCTTCTAATACTGTCATTGTAATGAAACAGTATGGCCTTACCTTGCCATCCTATGTGTTGTTCCATGCGGGAGATTATGTTTTCAATAAAAATCTCTAATAAAAACATTTAATGGGAACTACATTAGAATATTTGACCCCTGCTCTGGAGTTTATTAGAGCAATAACTTTTTCTGGATGAACTTATAAGGGCCTCTTGGGTGTTGTAGAAATGGACAGGCCATATAGTAGTTTCAGATGTTTAATGTTTTCAAAAAGGCATTTATAGCTAGAAAATATAATATTTCTGCAAGCAATACAGCAAAAAGTGATAAAAATATACTTGTATTGCACAAAATCAAAAATGTCACATGTACAGTATAACCAATGACCCATGAGTTTTTAAGTTTGACCTCTAAAATTATATTTTTGATTTTAAGATTTTCTTCATAACTTTGACTAAACAGAACATGTAGGTGGCTGAAATCTACAAATACCTGTGTGTAAAAACACAAACGTGTGATGAGTTTTTCTTATCAGTATACTGTACCTTATTTTATGAAAACTGGCTTATATAATATACAGTGCATCCGGATAGTATTCACAGCGCTTCACTTTTTGCACATTTTGTTATGTTACAGCCTTATTCCAAAATGGAATAAATTCATTTTTTTCCGTCAAAATTCTACACACAATGGGGCTAATTCAGACCAGATCGTAGATGTGCTAAATCTAGCACATCTACGATCAGTCACACTGACATGCTGGGGGACGCCCAGCACAGGGCTAGTCCGCCCCGCATGTCAGCCCCTGCCGCGTCGCATAAGTACAACAGCATCGCACAGCGGTGAAGCTTTTGTACTACAGGAGTAGCTCCCAGCCAGTGCAGCTCCCAGCCAATGCAGCTCCTGCGTGCTGGCAGGGAGCTACTCGTCGCTGCCCGGGTCGCAGCGGCTGCGTGTGACGTCACGCAGCCGCAGCATCCCGCCCCTCCAACAGTCCGGGTACACCTGCGTTGCCCGGACCGCGCACCCTAAATGGCGGCTGAACGCCGCCGGACCGCCCCCTGCCGCCCAGCGACCGCCTCTGCCTGTCAAAGAGCAGTTCAGACCTGGTCGCTGCTGTGCACAGCCCCGATCAGGTCTGAATCAGCCCCAATACCCCATAATGACAAGATGAAAAAAGTTTTTTTGAGATTTTTGCAAATTTATTAAAAATAAAAAACTAAGAAATCACATGTAGATAAGTATTCACAGCCTTTGCTCAATACTTTGTTGATGGACCTCTGGCAGCAATTACAGCCTCAGGTCTTTTTGAATATGATGCCACAAGCTTGGCACACCTATCTTTGGGCAGTTTCACCCATTCCTCTTTGCAGCACCTCTCAAGCTCCATCAGGATGGATGGGAAGCGTCGGTGCACAGCCATTTTCAGATCTCTCCAGGGATGTTCAATCAAATTCAAGTCTGGGCTCTGGCTGGGCAACTTAAGGACATTCACAGAGTTGTCCTGAAGCCACTCCTTTGATATATTTGCTGTGTGCTTAGGGTCGTTGTCCTGCTGAAAGATGAACCGTCGCCCCAGTCTGAGGTCAAGAGCACTCTGGAACAAATTTTCATCCAGGATGTCTCTGTACAGTACATTGTTGCATTCATCTTTCCCTCTATCCTGACTATTCTCTCAGTTGCTGCCGCTGAAAAACATCCCCACACCATGATGCTGCCACCACCATGCTTCACTGTAGGGATGGCATTGGCCTGGTGATGAGTGGTGCCTGGTTTCCTCCAAACATGACGCCTGGCATTTACACCAAAGAGTTCAATCTTTGTCTCATCAGACCAGAGAATTTTGTTTCTCATGGGCTGAGAGTCCTTCAGGTGCACTTTTGCAAACTTCAGGCAGGCTGCCATGTGCTTTTTACTAAGGAGTGGCTTCCGTCTGGCCACTCTACCATACAGGCCTGGATTGTTGCAGAAATGGTTGTCCTTCTGGAAGGTTCTCCTCTCTCCACAGAGGAATGCTGTAGCTCTAGCAGAGTGACCATCAGGTTCTTGGTCACCTCCCTAACTAGGGCCCTTCTCCCCCGATCGCTCACTTTAGACGGCCGGCCAGCTTTAGGAAGAGTCCTAGTGGTTCAGAACTTCTTCCATTTATGGATGATGGAGGCCACTGTGCTCATTGGGACCTTCAAAGCAGCAGCTATTTTTCTGTACCCTTCCCCAGATTTGTGCCTCGAGATAATCCTGTCTTGGAGGTCTACAGACAATTCCTTTGACTTCATGCTTGGTTTGTGCTCAGACATGCACTGTCAAGTGTTGGACCTTATATAGACAGTTGTGTGCCTTTCCAAATCATGTCCAATCAACTGAATTTACCACAGGTGGACTCCAATTAAGCTGTAAGAACATCTCAAGAATAATAAGTGGAAAGAGGATGCACCTAAGCTCATTTTTGAGCTTCGTGGCAAAGGCTGTGAATACTTATGTACATGTGATTTCTTCGTTTTTTTATTTTTAATAAACTTACAAAACTTTAAAAAAAACCTTTTTCGCATTGTCATTATGGGGTATTGTGTGTAGAATTTTGAGGGAAAATAGATTTATTCCATTTTGGAATAAGGCTGTAACATAACAAAATGTGGAAAAAGTGAAGCGCTGTGAATCCTTTACGCATGCACTGTATATTAAACCAAAGTAAGATGTAAAAGAAGCTCAACTTTAACTCCTGACAAAATGCAGTGCAGATAAGCTGTTTTTATGAAAGAAGGTTTATTTTTATTATAAAATCTGACTTTTTTTATGACTAGTACATAATCATATAAGATCAAAAGATAATTCGTGATGATTTTGGCCGAGGATTCATAGCACTCTCTAAAGAAGGCTCTTTGAAACTCTTTTGTTGTAACTAATCAAAACAGAATATTTTTATTGAATTTGTTTTGGGAATAACTATAGATTTTCAAATGGACATATTTTTCAATATAACTGCCAACATTTTAGGTTAGGAAGAAATTATGTAGAAAAACACAAATGAACCATTACCAATATTTAAAAATATTCATGGTAAACATGACTTAGAATCAATGTGACAAAAAATGATGCTGGTGTTAATCAAGGCCAGCGACAGGGGGGGTCAAAGGGGACACCTGTACTGGGCCCCAAGGATATGGGGGGCCCCAAGGATATGCCACTTAGTGCCCAATAGGGATGTGAGCCATGTTGTCCAAATAAGGCAGCAAGCTGTAGGCGGTGTGGCTGGAGCCTCTCACACACAGTGATTGTGCAGCTTAAGTGTGCAACTGCTCTTCCGGGTCCAGCTCTGTTGCAGGCAGTTATGGAACATGGCAGCAGCTTCACTGACCAGGACTCCCGTGCCTGCGCTGGTCTCTTCTGGTGGGGTGTGAGGGCCACATGGTACCTGTCTGTTAAGTGCCTTGAGTCCTATTGTGGAAAGACAGCTATATAAATAAAATGATTATTATTTATATATGTGTATAGATAAATAAAAATATATATATTTATTAAGTTTCTTATATAGCGCAGCAAATATTTATATATATATATATATATATATATATATATTTTTTTTTTTTTTTTGTCCACACACCAGTGAACATCTCCCCTCAGGTTTTTTATTCCAGGCAGTGACGGTCGCTGCTTGGATCAGTTGATGGGAATTCAGTATTGTTTTTATTAGTTCCTAGGAACTTCATTACACTTTGGTGTACTTTTTTAACTTGGGCACTATTCTCACCTATACTGGATACAGTATGATGGAACAGCAGGTGCATGATGATGCTAGTGGCTATACGCACATGGTATACCCGTTGGGTGACACTCATGGCCATTCAGAATCTGAAGCAGAGGGCATCCTATACAAGGAAGGGCTCAATGAACAGGAGTAGGCATCATCATTGGAACAAGTATAACGTAACCTATTAAAATGGAAACGGAAAGAAATGGACTATTACTACCATTACCTGTCGTTGAGCGATTATTATCGCTCTAAAAAAATACCTAGAGGGCTACAAATGAGGAACTCCCCCACTATAGGATGGAACGATCCTACATATTGCCGCAAGTGGGTGGGCATTATGAACAGATGTTCACTGGACCTCATGCTGCTCATAATTGAGCAATCCACGAAATAAATTAACCTCCTTAAAGATAAAATAGCAGCACTGGAGGCAATGCATAAATCTAATCTGGAAGCAGACGCCACGACGAAGTGGTATGAAAAACTCAACAGCCAGATACAGACATATAAACGCAACCTTATAAAATTCAAAAATGAAAAAAAGAATAAGGTTGACATGGATTACGAGCACAACAATGTATATCGGTGGAATGAGAATCAATCCAGAAGGGATTCTAAAAAAATTTTTTCAGGCGCAGATCGCAGTGCACTAGAGACTTGGAGTCCTCTAATGACCCTACACCCACCACCAGTGACTCAGAGACCATACAGAACCCTCAAGGCAACCGAGGCCCTTTAAGGGTAGCCACGCGCACCCGAGGGCGCGACGATGGAGAGCCTACACTAGACGAGGACACCAGTGGCAAAGGCAAAAGGCGAGTAGGGAGGCCACCAAAGAACCTGAAAACCAAATAATTAACCTGTCTGATTATGATCTTAATGCTGTAGAAAAAGTAATCCTTGCAAAAGGATTATCTTTTGTGCCAACCAGCATGGCCAACCCACTCCGGTGGAAGATTCAGAAATACAAGTTGAACAGACAACTTAAATTAAAGGAACATTTTGCCAAAAATCCTCCAACTACTGGGCCATCTAGTTCTTCAATACCTATACAGTTACAGAAAATTTAACCAAGATCAACTTCTGAACCGCAGTCTACAAATGCTTTAATTAAAACATTCATGCGATTACTGGAACAAGACATGGTTAAATTGGCTCATAAAGCAACTAAACCTCGGTATAACCTAACCAAAGTAGAAGCCCAGGTATTGGATCAACTGGCAGCCAACAAAGATCTAGTATTTGGACCGTCCGACAAAGGCGGGGCCTTGATTATACAAAATTTGAGTGACTATAAGGCCGAGATTTACAGTTAACTCAGTGACACTGAGACTTATCGGCACCTACCCAAAGATCCGACTGTTTTATACACTAAAGAATTAACAGATTATTTGAGTCATGCGGTTGAGTGTGGTATCATTAATGACTCCTTGCGTATGGCACTGATACCAAGTTACCCCTTGGTCCCATTGCTTTACACAACTCCAAAGATACACAAATCATTGGTGCGGCCACCTCGCCGACCAATAATATCAGCTAAACAATCGTTGTTTCAGCCTATTTCACTGTACCTGGATTCATTGTTCCAATCTAGTATACAGAGTCAGCCTAGATATTTGTTGGATACCAGTACGCTGCTTAGGAAAATTAATGATTTGCCCATGCTCTCCAAGCCTACGCTACTTTGTAGTGTAGATGTGCAGAGCCTTTATACCATTATCCCACATAACATGGGATTGGAGGCGACCAGGAGGTTCTTGAGCAATAGCCCGGTATATAATGGCCCTCAACTTGACTTCAGCATGGATTTGTTAAAGATGACCTTAACTAAAAATGTCTTTCTTTATGATGGTAACTTTTACCTACAGTGTAGACATTGTGCGATGGGGTCCAGCGCCCCGTTGTACTCTAATATGTACATGTTCGAGGTGGAGCAGGATGTGTTCTTCTATGACCCTGAGATAAGTGAAAGGATTGTGTTCTATTATCGGTATATAGACGATCTGCAGATATTTTGGCAAGGAACGGAAGAATCGTTTATATCAGTGATCGATAATCACAACAGTAAACAGCATCCACTTAAATTCACCTATACAGTCAGTGATAATACTATCAACTTCTTAGATGTACAGATTAATCTAGTTGAGGGACACATTACTACCTCCCTGTATACAAAGCCAACTGATAGGAATAACCTCTTACATTATCAAAGCTGTCATCCAGAGCCGTTGAAACGGGAGCTTCCGTATTCACAGCTTCTACGGATCAGGTGCATTACGTCTGATCCGGTATTGGCTGAGGCCCAAATGGATGCTATGATAGTTAAATTTGGTGAGAGAGGATACCATGCTGAAGTCTTACAAGCAGCTAAACAAAAGCCCTTAGCTATGGACCGCCAACAATTGTTGGCCCCCACTAGGAAGAAAGAAGCAGGTAAAATTATGCCCTGGGTGAACCAATATAACCCGTAGAGTAGAGGCATTCAGCAAACAGTACATAAGTTGTGGCCTGTAGTACAGTTTGATGTAGACTTATAACCTGGTGACACTAGGATCATGTGCTGCTATACCAGAAATCGTAATTTAAGAGATAGACTAGTCAAAGCTGACGTCACTAGTACTAGAGATGACACTACCTTTTTGAGTACCAAGAAAGGGTGTATTAGGTGCACTTGCACCACCTGTCAGTACCTTATAGCTGGTGATCATTTTCAACATCCACTTACAGGGAAACCCCATGTGATTAGACATTGATTAACATGTACACAAGATTTATTATCTACCAACTGATATGCCCCTGTGGGCTGTCATACGTAGGTAAGACTGAGCGTATGTTCAAGGAGTGTATGGCAGCCCGTAGGTTGGCCATTAAGGCAGCAATCAATACTGGGCACAGCGACCAACCGGTCGCTAGACACTTTGCAGTAGCTAGACACCCATTGGTGTCATTAAGATGTCGTATGATTGATTATGGGCCGCCCTCCATACGGGGTGGCAATAGAGGCCTTAGGTTGCTCCAATTGGAGACATGGTGGATACACCAACTTGGTACGCTAACCCCAAGGGGTTTAAATTATCACCTGGGTATGAACTGTTATCTATAAATCAGAAAAGCTATGTGCTCTCTAAATCTGATCAAGTAAGAGCGGGTTAATCTTTTGACATATAGTTTTACAAGTCAGTTGGGCTTAACAGTTAACATACAGTTGAACTACATTTGATATATTTTATTATATTTCATAATATATAGGAAGCCTGACCGATCTATATGTAAACAGACTCGCTATCAGATTGTGTAAAGTTTTCCAGCAATTACGCCACATCCTGCTATGTTTTCATTGTTTGTATTTGTGTAGCTATGGTGATGGGGAGCACAGTGATGACTCATCGACCAATGACGTCACTCCAGGTGCGCGGCCGTCTGGTAGCGTGTCCCGCCAACGGAATGGTGCTGGTCACGGGTGTGTGGGTCTATTTAGGTAAGTGTATTTGTTTTACTCTGTGATACCTGACGAACGTTGCCTTTGCCTACCTGACGAACGTTGCCTTTGAACGTTGCCTTTGCTATTTGTGGCTCAAGAGTGATTTATTAAGACGCCAGGAGTGCTGCTTCAAATAGACATTATATATATATATATATATATATATATATTACATATACTGTGTATATATATATATATGTCACACGCCATAGGCGGCGTTCACTGCGCTTACCCCTGCGTACCTGCTGGTCTGTGTTGCGGCCTCCACCTTCGGTGGTCCACGGGCTCTGGTGCCTGGCTGGCGCGGCCCCCGGTGGTTCCCCGGGGCAGGGGCGCCGCCATGACACCCGGCATCACATGGGCGGGGAGCAGGTGATGTCATCAGACTGTTCCACCAATCCAGCGGAGGAGGGAGATTCAAAGGCAGACGCCGGGCAGCGCCTCGGCGCCTGAGTATCGTCTTTTCCCTTGAAGTGGATGCCAGTGCTTCTGTCCTCAGCGGATCTCTCTGCAGCATACCCCAGTGTCTCCGGCATTTCCAGGTGTCAGTTGTTGCACAGCTTCCAGCGTTCCCAGCCGCTGCTGGGTTCCACTGCGCTCTAGTCACCAGTGCTTCTTGGAGTCAGCGTGGGCTGCAGGTTAAACGTTGTTCTCAAGTTATACAAGTCCTCAGTGTCTTTAACCCTCGCTCTCAAGTTATACAAGTCCTCAGTGTCTTTAACCCTCGCTCTCAAGTTATACAAGTCCTCAGTGTCTTTAACCCTCGCTCTCAAGTTCTTCAAATCATCAGTGTCTTTAACCACCGCTCTCAAGTTCTTCAAATTATCAGAGTCTTAACCACCAATCCCAAGTTCTTCAAATCATCAGTATCTTTAACCACCGCTCTCAAGTTCTTCAAATTATCAGAGTCTTAACCACCGCTCCCAAGTTCTTCAAATCATCAGTGTCTTTTAACCACCGCTCTCAAGTTCTTCAGTCACCAGTGTCTTTTGCCATCACTCACAAGTACTTCCTGGACATTTCTCCATACGCTCCTTCTCTGTTATGTGACATTGTGTTGCTCTCTTTCTGCAATAAAGTCCTTTAATATTTTCACCAAGCTTTACTGTCAGAGTCCTGTATGAGGAAGACCTATATCAAGCCATCCCTGTTCCGACCCAACTGTGGTTCCTCTCCCCTACCATCGGGAGAACCCCCGAGTTCACAACACCCCAACCTAGGTCAGTGAAAGTATACTCAGGCCTCATGGACCCGGGGGATCGGAACCCAGAGACAAGTACCATTCAGGACTTGATTTCTCGAGTACAAAGTCAGGAAGCAGCACAGGGCCAGGTGATGCATTTTCTCCAGGAATTATCTGGCCGGCTGGATCAAATTCAGACTTCTCTGGCTTCAGTAGTACCGGCCCCAGCTCCAATACCCGCTCCAGTGGTTGTCTCTAGTAATATTCCATCCTCCTCTGGAACCAGGTCACGTCTTCAGCTCCCTACTCCTTCTCGCTATAATGGGAATCCAAAGAATTGCCGTGGTTTTCTCATTCAGTGCGAGGTACATTTTGAACTGCTTTCACATAACTTCCCTACTGATCAGTCCAAGGTGGCATACATTATTTCTTTGCTCGAGGGTTCAGCGTTGGATTGGGTGTCTCCGTTATGGGAGCGATCTGATCCATTGGTTTTTAGTTGCACCAATTTCATTACGTCATTCCGGAGGATCTTTGATGAGCCCGGCAGGACGACCGCTGCCTCTGCAGACTTGCTTCGTGTCCGACAAGGCTCTCGTTCAGTGGGACAGTATGTGATTAATTTTCAGACCATAGCCTCAGAACTGTGCTGGAATAATGATAAGGGATAAGTGCGACCCCGAGGTGGCATTTTTCCAGGAATGAGCTCAATGGGGCAGTCCCAGGGTCTATGCGGTGGTAGCTGATCGGCCGCTTGCTCCGAGAACACGTCAGAAAACTCCCGATAGGCCTCCGGAATAAGCTCTTCATCTGACCTGGAAGATACACGAAGCGGATAGGCTGGGGTGAGACAATTTGAATGACAAAAAGAACTCCAAGATATTATTTGTGTCGAACTCCAGTCGACGTGAGGGTTGTGAAGTTTAAGCCAAGGAAGGCCAAGGACCAGATCGTGGGGCATCTCCCAAATCACTAGGAACTCTAGGTGTTCTTGATGCAGAGCTCCCACTTGCAGTTTGATTGGTACTGTACAACTTGAAATCAGACCGTTAGAAATTTGGGTACCATTGATAGCAGTCAACGGAATAGGTTGTTCGACCGACCGTAGCTGACAACCCAGATCCTGGGCACAGGAAAGGGAAAGGGAAATAAAATTCCCTGCAGCCCCTGAGTCCAGCAGAGCCTTAACGGGTTTGGCAATTGACTCGGAGAACAGAGACACGGAGAGTAAACAATCCACTGGCGGAGAAGGTTTAGAAGAAACTCCTTATCTTTGCCCGAGACCCAAGCTATGTCGGACTATATCAAGTCTAATCTACAGAAAGGATTCATCCGCCCATCTACTTCTCCGGCGGGGGCGGGTTTCTTTTTTGTGAAGAAGAAGGACGGAGGGCTGAGACCATGTATTGACTATCATGGTCTAAATGATGTTACCATTAAGAATAAGTATCCTTTGCCGCTCATTACGGAGCTTTTTGATAGAGTTCGCGGAGTCCGAGTTTTCACCAAGCTTGAATTAAGGGGAACTTATAATTTGATACGTATCCGACAGGGGGACGAATGGAAGACGGCCTTCAATACCAGGGACGGGCATTACGAGTATCTGGTAATGCCTTTTGGCCTCAGCAACGCCCCTGCCGTCTTCCAGGTATTCATTAACGAAGTCTTTCGGGATATGCTATACCTAAGTGTAGTGGTATATTTGGATGACATTCTGATATTTTCTAAAAATCTCACAGAGCACAGAATACAGGTCAAAGAGGTACTTCTTCGATTGCGAGAGAATCATCTTTATGGCAAGATTTCCAAATGTACTTTTGAGGTTCCTTCTATTCCATTTCTTGGTTACATCATTTCGGGCACAGAGCTTCGTATGGATCCAGAGAAACTCACTGCCATCCGGGACTGGACTCAGCCTCTTTCCTTGAAAGCGGTACAACGATTTCTGGGCTTTGCAAATTACTACCGGAAATTCATAAAGGGATTCTCTACCATCGTGGCACCTATTACTGCCCTAACCAAGAAGGGCTCTGACCCAAGTCATTGGTCCTCCGAAGCTGTAGCAGCGTTCGCTCAGTTAAAGGCAGCCTTTATGTCCGCTCCAGTCCTTCAACAACCAAATTTTTCAAAACCATTCTTCTTGGAGGTTGATGCTTCCTCGGTGGGCATAGGTGCCGTGCTTTCGCAGTACGCTCCAGATGGGAAGTTACATCCATGTGGTTTCCATTCTCGCAAATTCTCTCCTGCGGAACAGAATTACACCATTGGAGACAAAGAACTTTTGGCAATAAAATCTGCCTTGGAGGAATGGAGATATCTTTTGGAAGGTGCTAAACACCTAATTACAATTTTCACTGATCATAAGAATTTGCTGTACCTCAAGACGGCCCAGTGCTTGAATCCCCGTCAAGCTAGATGGGCGCTCTTCTTTACCCGGTTTTCGTTTGTATTACCGGGCTGGGACTTTTAACACCAAGGCTGATGCTTTATCCCGTTCCTTAACAGCTTCGGATGAGGAGAATTCCGTTGAGAAGGCTTTGATTCTCAGTCCAGTTTCTATGTCAGCGGCTCCCACCGCTTTGGGTCCTCCTCCTGGGAGAATGTCTGTGCCAGCTAAATTTCGACCAAGGTTGTTGCAGTGGGTTCATGTTTCCAAGTTTTCCGGTCATCCTGGAGTTCAAAAGATGTGGGAGTTTCTACGAAGGTCTTACTGGTGGGACACTATGAAGAAGGATATTCAAGATTATGTCAACTCATATCCTCAGTGTGCTCAGCACAAGATGCCTCCTGCGGGGTTATTGCATCCACTGTCCATTCATCAGAGGCCTTGGACCCATATCTCTATGGACTTTGTCACCGAATTGCCCCTCTCCAAGGGTCACAATACTGTCTGGGTAATTATCGACCGTTTCTCTAAGATGGCTCATTTTGTACCTTTGACTGGGTTACCATCAGCTCCCAAGTTGGCTTTGTTATTTATCCGAGAACATTTCCACCTGCACGGCTTACCTCAGGAAATTGTCTCTGACCAGGGGGTACAATTCACTGCAAGGTTCTGGAGAGCTCTCTGTACGGCCTTACAAATAAAACTTTTCATCCGCTTACCATCCACAAACCAATGGGCAAACTGAACGCGTCAATCAAGATTTAGAGATTTTTCTCCGTGTTTATCTTTCTCCTTCGCAAGGTGATTGGGTGGAACTGTTGCCATGGGCCGAGTTTGCCCATAATCATCTGTACCACTCTTCGATTGGTGAGTCCCCATTTTTCGTTAATTATGGGTTCCATCCTCGAGTTCTTTGAATTGCCCATTTGTCCTCCGGAGGATGTTCCTGCTGCAGCCTCTGCTCTTCGGCACTTCAGCCAAATTTGGAGTCGAGTTCATGCTAATCTCAAGAGAGTTTCCGGCTGCTATAAGTCCTTTGCGGATAGGAAGCGACGAGCAGCTCCCCAATACAAGGTTGGTGACAGGGTATGACTTTCCACCCGCAACCTCCGGTCAAGGGTGCCCACTATGAAGTTCGCCCCAAAGTTTATTGGTCCTTACCCCGTGTTACAAGTCCTGAACCCGGTTGTCTGCAAATTGGGATTGCCTTCCCACCTCCGGATACCAAACTCCTTTCATGTCTCTCTCCTTCGCCCCCTTGTTTTAAACCGGTTCCATTTAAAGTCCCCGAGGCCAACCTCTGCAGAGTCTGAAGATGGAACGGACTTTGAAATCAAAGCTATTCTTGACTCTCGTTATATTCACAAGAATCTACAGTATTTGGTGGAGTGGAAAGGTTTTGGCCCCAAGGAGAGGAGCTAGGTCAAGGCTACTGGAGTTATGGCTCCCTGACTGGTGCGGATTTTCCATTCCAGACATCCAACAAAACCTGGAAAGTGTCCGGGGGCCACTCCTGGAGGAGGGGGTACTGTCACACGCCATAGGCGGCGTTCACCGCGCTTACCCCTGCGTACCTGCTGGTCTGTGTTGCGGCCTCTGCCTTCGGTGGTCCATGGGCTCCGGCACCTGGCTGGCGCGGCCCCCGGCGGTTCCCCGGAGCAGGGGCGCCGCCATGACACCCGGCATCACGTGGGCAGAGAGCAGGTGACGTCATCAGACTGTTCCGCCAATCCAGCGGAGGCGGGAGATTCAAAGGCAGACGCCGGGCAGCGCCTCGGCGCCTGAGTATCGTCTTTTCCCCTGAAGTGGATGCCAGTGCTTCTGTCCTCGGTGGATCTCTCTGCAGCATACCCCAGTGTCTCCGGCATTTCCAGGTGTCAGTCGTTGCACAGCTTCCAGCGTTCCCAGCCGCTGCTGGGTTCCACTGCGCTCTAGTCACCAGTGCTTCTGGGAGTCAGCGTGGGCTGCAGGTTAAACATCGCTCTCAAGTTATACAAGTCCTCAGTGTCTTTAACCCTCGCTCTCAAGTTATATAAGTCCTCAGTGTCTTTAACCCTCGCTCTCAAGTTCTTCAAATCATCAGTGTCTTTAACCACCGCTCTCAAGTTCTTCAAATCCTCAGTGTCTTTAACCACTGCTCTCAAGTTCTTCAGATCATCAGTGTCTTTAACCACCGCTCTCAAGTACTTCAAATCATCAGTGTCTTTAACCACCGCTCTCAAGTTCTTCAAATCATCAGTATCTTTAACCACCGCTCTCAAGTTCTTCAAATTATCAGAGTCTTAACCACCGCTCCCAAGTTCTTCAAATCATCAGTGTCTTTTAACCACCGCTCTCAAGTTCTTCAGTCACCAGTGTCTTTTGCCATCACTCACAAGTACTTCCTGGACATTTCTCCATACGCTCCTTCTCTGTTATGTGACATTGTGTTGCTCTCTTTCTGCAATAAAGTCCTTTAATATTTTCACCAAGCTTTACTGTCAGAGTCCTGTATGAGGAAGACCTATATCAAGCCATCCCTGTTCCGACCCAACTGTGGTTCCTCTCCCCTACCATCGGGAGAACCCCCGAGTTCACAACATCCCCAACCTAGGTCAGTGTCAAAATATATATATATATATATATATATATATAAGTAGTGGAGAAAATAAGCGCTTGGGAGTGCAATAACGAGTTTTAAAAGGGGAAACAAAATCAGGTGGGTATAATTAAAACCAAGAGCACTTATCTGGTTTTATAAGAATTTCCAACGATTGTTGATCATTTGAGATTCACATGTAAAGAAAAAACATAGCAAAGCATAGTGTGTACTGTTTTCACAAATAAATGTCATTTAGCAGTAAAGGGCAATGAATTAGGGAACGTGCTTATTCCCAATTATATCAATTTGATAGCCCAGACATTTTTAAAGGTAAACAAAATAACAATTTAATATAAAAGACATACAAATGGCTACACTAAAAACGTACAAGATAAAAAGGTATATTGAGGCTTATCTGTCCATCTAAAAAGGACTCAGCAGCAGACTGTCCCGATACATATAAAATAGCCAGAATACATGCGTACAGGAGTTTAAAAGTTCAACCGCTTATCTGTCCATTAGAGGAGTTACAGCAGCAGAGTAGTCCCAACGCGTTTCGTCCGTTCAAAAGCCTGGACTTCTTCATATCCCCTTGAAGAAGTCCAGGCTTTTGAACGGACGAAACGCGTTGGGACTACTCTGCTGCTGTAACTCCTCTAATGGACAGATAAGCGGTTGAACTTTTAAACTCCTGTACGCATGTATTCTGGCTATTTTATATGTATCGGGACAGTCTGCTGCTGAGTCCTTTTTAGATGGACAGATAAGCCTCAATATACCTTTTTATCTTGTACGTTTTTAGTGTAGCCATTTGTATGTCTTTTATATTAAATTGTTATTTTGTTTACCTTTAAAAATGTCTGGGCTATCAAATTGATATAATTGGGAATAAGCACGTTCCCTAATTCATTGCCCTTTACTGCTAAATGACATTTATTTGTGAAAACAGTACACACTATGCTTTGCTATGTTTTTTCTTTACATGTGAATCTCAAATGATCAACAATCGTTGGAAATTCTTATAAAACCAGATAAGTGCTCTTGGTTTTAATTATACCCACCTGATTTTGTTTCCCCTTTTAAAACTCGTTATTGCACTCCCAAGCGCTTATTTTCTCCACTACTTATCTTTGTTTTTAAGTGTACACCTTACATTTATTCTGTATTATGAGCAGCTACTCTTAAAAGAGCTAAGGAGTGTTACTCACAACAATTTAACACTGCACATCTGTACTGAAGCGCCTAGGTTTCTGCTATTTTATATATATATATATATATATATATATATATAAAAACGCAACAGAATTTGCTGCGCTATATAAGAAACTGTTAATAAATAAATATATATTTATTTGTAGATAATTTGAGGGGGCCCCAGAGATATCACTGTACCGGGCCCCAAGATTTCTGTTTCCGGCCCTGGTGTTAATACTGGTGATAAGTATCCAGGAATAAATTGTAGGAATATTCTGCCGAAGTTCTCATGAACAGTAAACCTCCCTTCTATGACATTTGTTAATAAATCTTTATGTCTATTTCAAATTTTGTATGTATCCACAAAACGTTTAGCATATGATTGATGGTTCAAAATTAGGGTGATTTTGAATACACCTTGAATGTGGATTAATTCTTCCCTCTGAGATCAACTTTTTGCCAGAAATTATTTTTTCTCATAAATTCCTGAACAAGACCACAGTGATCCATTGGGATAAATAGATAAAATTGCTAGCCCAAATACAATGAATAAACTAACCGCTTACTTGCTTATTTAATAAAGTATAACGTTTTTATCAGATTATGCTGGTAAAATACAAATGCATAATTTCTTTATTTCATACCTTTTACGCTTTCAAAATATTGTAAAATAAAAAAATTTAAATACTGTATTACAATTTTTTCCTATTTGTCTATTTTCAATATATTTTTAGAGTGACGTAGAAAATGACAATAGCATTAAATGAAACAAAAATATAGTAAATCTAATATGAAAATACGTCTTGCAACATCCATGTATATACTGTATGTAAACATTCCCATGGCAGTAACAATAATGATGGTTGACATACAGTACTATATACAGTATGTACAATAAGCATGTTACCTTCATCCCTCACTTGATTATACATTAGCTGTCAAAAGGTTTCTCACGGTGTCCTTTAAATGTAATTATGAACAGGAAGCCTGTATAGTAAAAATCCCTGTCCTATTAAATTTTATCTCCAATACCTTCACTTCTTTTAATTGAATTTATATAGCACCAACACGTTACGCAACACTTAACTGAGAGTGTTTAATCATTCACATCAGTCCCTGCCCCAGTGGAGATTATAGTTTCAATTCTCTACCCCACAAACTAATATTAACCTACCGATGTGTTCATAATTAATTCTGGTAGATTAGATATAAAACATATTTAAATGTTTTACTTTCAGTGGCCTCAACTGAAGAAATTCCAAAACAGTTTTTACCTTTTTAGTTTCTACCTGCCTCCTTCTCTTTTGCTTCTCACTTATACTAGCGGCATTGTATCCAAATTAAAGGGAGGAGATTGACTCAGAAAATATCTTGTTAGTTTAAAAATAAAATATTCCAGGGAATGGCCTGACCGCTATGCATAGTAAACAGGTGTTTTGAGAGATCTGTTGTCTCCTACGGAGAATTTATTACCTTTCAGCAGCATCTAAACTGTTAAATATTCTTATAACTACCCATGTTAGACAAATCTACCCCTAAAGGATATCTTCAAAAGCTAAAAAGGACCTGATGCATCTGATTTTTTTGGTGCCATCCTTCATTTACTATGTATTAGGATGTTGATTTTCCCCACAGCCCGGAGACAGGGGAAGGAAAAAATGGCGCTACTCCTGTTATTAGAAGTATCATCCTAGAGAATCCTTACAAATATTTTGAAGCTATGATTTCAGCAGCTCACATTCACACATGTAAGTCTTAGAATTGATGATTTCACTCTCAACCTAAATTATGGAATTTTTATCCTTCCTTCTCCCACATTCACCCCTCTCCCACATTCACCTATTGAGGTTCGTTCCCTATTGAGAGCTAGGGATAGGGCGTTTAGAGTAAAAGATAAATTAGCTTATACGATTGCCCATTCTAACTTAAAAAAAGGTATTCGCCTTGCTAAGGAAGCTTATTCGAGTAAGATTGAAAACCATTTTAAGGAATCAGGTGATGCAAGAACAATGTGGAGAGGAATTAAATGCTTCTCTGATTACAAAAGTTCTACTTCTGCCAGGACAGGCGGTCCTTCGGCTGATGAGCTAAATCATTTTTATGCACGCTTTGAAGAGGTTGGCTTTTCTACTGGTAATTCCTCTAGATTCCACTCAGATAGTTTTTTGACCCTGACTGAAGTTGAGGTTAGGGATTGTTTCAGCAGAACGAACGTAAGAAAGGCTCCTGGACCAGATTGTATTCCAGACAGAGTATACAGGCGTGTGCTGAGCAGCTGGCAGGCATTTTTACAAAGATTTTTAACTTTTCATTGAGTTAATGCACTGTTCCACGGTGTTTTAAAACTTCAATAATTGTTCCAATTCCTAAGACTGCATCGGTCATTGGTCTGAACGACTATAGGCCGATTACTCTCACTTCATTGATTATGAAATGTTTTGAGAGAATTGTTTTGGTCCATCTAAAAGTGTCATTCCATCGGGATTTGACCCTAATCAGTTTGCCTATCGGTCGAACAGATCAACTGACGACGCAGCTCTTATGGTGCTTCATAGAGTACTTTGTCATCTTGAAATAGAGACACCTATGCTAGATTGTTATTTGTGGACAGTGGCGGAAGTCCGGGAGGCAATGGAGTCGGCTGCCGCCGGGCTCCAGCACTGAAGGGTGCACCTTCTCCATTGCCTCTGGTGACAGTGCGGCTGCCCTGCTCCCGCATGACACCCCTGGTTACCCGGCTCCTGCAAAACACCCTGTGTGCCCGGCTCCCACGACACACCTGGCTGCCCAACTCCCGCATGACACCCCCGGCAGCCCAACTCCCGCCAGACACCCCCGGCTGCCTGGCACCCGCATGATAAGCCCGGGCTCCTGCATATCACCATCGGCTGCCCAGCTCCTGCATGACACGCCCGGCTCCCGCAAAACCCCCCCGGCTGCCTGGCTCTCGCCCCCTACAGAGCAGCAGCCCAGTTCCCACTTCTGGACCATGGCTGGCCGGCTCCCACCAAACAGAGCAGCTGCCCGGCTCCAGCTCCCACATGCTGACACCACAGCTGCCCGGCAACAGGTGAGAAGAGGGAACTGATGGCGGAGAGTGTCAGGGTGGGGGCAGTGTGTGTGTGTGTGTGTTGTGTGTGTGTAAATATAGCTGTGTGTGTGTGTGTGTGTGTGTGTGTGTGTGTGTGTGTGTGTGTGTGTAATGTGGCTGTGTGTGTTTGTGTGTGTATCTGTGGCTGTATGTAGATATGTGGCTGTGTGTGTATTGGTGGTATCATGTATGTGTGTGTGTGTGTATATGGCTGTGTGTATATGTGGCTGGGTGTGTATTTGTATATATGTAAGTGTGTGTATACGTGTGCATGTATAACTGAACTGGGCCAATGGGGGGGGCAATATAATATTTTACCGCCTGTGGCCGTCTGCTATTAACTTAAGCCGCTGTTTGTCGATTATAGTTCCGCCTTTAACACGGTAGTGCCGGCGGTGTTAGTAAAAAAGCTTTTAAAGATCGGATATGATACGGCCATATGTAATTGGCTGTTGGATTTCCTGACAGATCGCCCACAGACAGTCAGACTGGGTCTGACTTGTCTTCGGAACTGGTGTTAAATGTAGGAGTTCCGCAAGGTTGTGTTTTAAGTCCCTTCTTATATTCTTTGTATACCTCCGACTGTGAGTCTAATTGGGAGACAATCTCTGTAATTAAGTTTGCGGATGATATCACTTTGGTGGGTTTGAAAACCGGTGCAGAAGAGAGTTGTGATAATGCTGATTTATCATTAGGAATTAAAGCTATACCTTAAACACACCTAAAATACACTTTACCCTGGAGCCGCTGCGGCCGCTGTACTTAATACACACTCTACGTACTTTGTACGCTATTAGCGTACAAAGTCCCGTGCTGTGTACGGACTTAGCGTACAAACGCCGCGCTAACGGTACGAAGTACTCACAGCGCGTACACACCCAGAGATACACTTTAAACCTTTTACAGCAATGCAATGCAATGATAATACACTTTAAACCTTAGCAGGGCAATGAAGACACGACACCAGATTGTAATTAAACCGCTGGGTTCCGACACCACAGGGTATTATTGCTGAAAGGGGGTTACAATACAAACAATACAATACAATATATGAGACCCAGCCGGTCAGTTCATTACTCACAGTCGCCAAGGTAAGGTTGTGTTTCCTCCTGAACTCCCACTTCAACTGCAAGATATCGTCCATCTTTTGATCGATAATCTCCGTTGGATCATCAGTACTGTTTGTAATATATGTACAGCACTTCACCCCATATTGAGTTGCCAGAGTAACACAGTACCCACCTGTCACGGCTGTGATATAATTTAGGACCATCCTCTGCTGAACCAGTTCCTTCTTGTAAGCTTGTAACTCCCTTCCCGTATACCTGAAGGTGTCGTCATACATCTCAGTGATATTATCTATCAAGTTCGCTAGCGCATGGATATACCTATAATTTATAATTCCTCTGGCAGTACGGGTGATGTCTAATGCGAGAAGGAATTGAATCCCGGTGGATTCATGGATCAAATCAGAGGCGGCGTGCTCTGTCCTATCCATGAGGTGTCTCTTGATAATGTGTTCATAGTGAGTATGAGTATAAGGAGCCTGAGCACTGCGGTGAACGTCTTTCATCTTATCATGGGTTATGGTCATGACCTCTGGTAGTACTCTCCCAATATAACACAATCCCTCTGAACTCGGGGCAAGCCACTTGTACGCCTTCCTCCCACATATGAAATAGGCATCATCTGGGAGAACATAGGGGACAAAATATGACATCACCATATTACAAACTTTCCAAGTAAAGAAACCTATCCCTAGTTCTCCCATCTGCTCAGTACAAGTATCGGGCTGGATGATATGAGCACAATACCCTGGCGATACTTTTCCAACCCACATGGTCTTGCTTCCATGAGTATACCTATACCGAAAATACCTCCCACTGTTGGCTATTTGGCGTACAAGTTCAGAGTCTATGGGTATCCTATCAGTTCTGTGTGAAAAGGTCATTGTCTGGTTATTCCACGTCACTTCCCAATTTCCCGGTTTTCGGTAATTGGAAATATTAAAACATAATAAGGATCTGTCTACATGATACTGGTGGAGCTTCAAACTAGGGGGCCTAGAAATATTGAATTTTTTGTCCACCGGTCTCCCGCCCCGTAATTCGAGTACCTCATCTATTGCTAAAGGGTACGGTACTAATCCTGACTTGCTCTGACCTTGAGGTACCTGTGAGCACACCCAGCATTCTGTCTGGTTTAAGACCTTACCCACTAGTGAGTGATAATCACTCAGCGGAGGATGGTCCATGTCGATATTAAGGTTGGACTGACATCTCTGGATGCACCCATCCTCAACTATATTCTCACAATTCCTACAAATACAATATTCATCAGACAATAACCCCTCACAGTGCCTCTGAGCTCCCTGACTACCAGAGCGCTTACTGATGCCTGCCTTTACCAAAATGATGTGCTGATCCTGAGATCCTACAAATTCATACTTGCCATCAGAACCCATTCCAGATCCCTGCTCGACCTCTCTGGGACCCTCACAAAAACAAACTGTCCTTATCAAAACCAGAATTACTAATAGAACCCGAAACGCAGTCTCTTGTGATCGATCCATTTCGTTAGGGTAAAGGAGGAAAATAAGAAGGAGAAAAGAAAGGAAAAGAATGCAGGGGGAGGTGAAAAAAGAAAGTGGTACGACAACCGTTCTAGCTCTTGTTACTCTCTGTGCTTAGATGCCCTTCAACAGTCCTGTCTCTCAACAGACACTCCAGTGATACGAGGTTCTCTACACTCTGCTCTTTGTCACGAGTTCTCTCCGGGTCAGCGACCTTCTTGCAGTGGGACGAGTGGATCCAAGTCTCTCTTTTGGCGACCTTCAATGCTGTTGTGCTGGTTAACAAGACTTGATACGGTCCTACCCACCTGTCTATGAGGCAACCTGAGCGTAAGATATTTCGAATCATCACATAATCTCCAGGTTCAATGTCATGACAATTACTGTTCGGCAGGTCAGGAATCACCAGATTTAAATTTCTTTGTTGATTTCTCAGCTGCTGGCTCATCCCAACCAAATATTTCACAGTCACTTCATTATTACATTTCAAATCATCCTGGGGGTCTATCATTACATGAGGTTGTCGACCAAAACGATTTTCAAAGGGTGATAGGTTAAGGGGAGACCTGGGAGTGGTTCTGATGCTGTACAACACTAGTGGCAAAGCTTCTGGCCACGACAATCCAGTTTCAACCATTAACTTGCTCAGCTTGTTCTTAATAGTGCTATTCACTCTCTCCACCTTTGCACTCGCCTGTGGACGGTACGGAGTATGCAGCTTGCTATTAATTCCCATCAGTTTGCACATGACCTAAAAGACTTCACCTGTAAAATGGGTACCCCTATCACTTTCAATTATTCTAGGGATACCATATCTACACACAAATTCCTGCACAATTTTCTTTGCAGTGAATGTAGCAGTATTTGTGGCAGCAGGGAACGCTTCTACCCAATTAGAAAATACGTCAATACAAATGAACACATATTTTAAATTCCTACAGGGTGGTAACTGTATGAAATCAATTTGTATTACCTGAAAAGGTCCGTCTGTTGGAGGGATATGGGATGGCTCTGTTGGCAATGACTTTCCAATATTCTTCCTCAAGCAAGTAAAACATGTCATTGCTCTCTTACCTGCATGAGAAGAGAATCCTGGTGCACACCAGTAGGCTCTCACCAGCTTAAACATACCCTCTTTACCCAGATGAGTCAGACCGTGTGCCGCCTCAGCTAAGCTTGGAAGATATGCTCTGGGGGCTACTGGCTTACCTTGTCCACCTGTCCACAGTCCCGAGGATTCCTGGCCATATCCCTTTGACCTCCAGACTGCCTTTTCCTGTAATGAACACAAATCTTGCATTTCAATTGTGTTTAACTGTTGTGTGTTATCAGTTGTGTGAAGTAAACCGTCTGTGGAAAATGAAAAGAGAGGGAAAATAATAAAAAAATAAAATTTATCAGATTTGCGTTCACCATCAGGCTGTCACACCATCATGCATATCGGTGTCTATGCACAGTCTCCCTTCACCAGTATTCTCATTCATCACCCTTTGTGCATGACCAGGCACACTGCGTTAATACTGGTGTCCCTATGCTGGTGAGATATACTGTATTTGGGCAGAGATCTGAAAGACCGAGTAGGCATGTGGCGTTTGAACTGTAATCCTGTCGGTGAACATAAGAGATGAAGAGGAAACTTTGAAGACAAATCACATAGAGTTTAGTAACAGATAATTTTGTAGAGGCAAAGAATATTTTACAAAATTTGACATCTGGATTGGGCACTACGGGGGAATGATTCTCTACTCGGTCTGCTCCCCTAAAAGAAATTCTATGTGTGTTATATCTCTACTGGGACTATCCCAGCCATCAATCCAGTGTCCTGTCCATTCTAAGTTCATAGGGAACCCGGTATCTTTGAGATAATTTCCTCTACCTGTGATGGGCATGCATCTAGAACAGTGAAATGCAACGTTAGTCTTCGTGGGTATCCCACATACTTTGTGCTTCCTAGGTGGGAGCACTATATATGTATACCATCTCTAACAAAACTCCTGTTAAGTTAATTAGAGGTCACTTCTGCTAGAGAGAGAAGCAGAAGTTTAGAGACCTCCTCCTAACCCCAGTAAGTTCTGTCAAAAGAGTAAATTTGCATTTATTCTGTTCTTCCCATTAACCGAATCTGTGTTTTTTATATGGCTCATGATTCCTTACTATATGTCCCTTCATCCCGTCTATGTGTTTAATAACATGGCTTCTTTTCTCTGTCTAGGGGTCTATATTGACTATGTGTTCTACTATACCTACAATCTCTGGCAAAATGCCCTTCCTTCCTACAAGTGTAACATATTATTGACCATTAGGGATCTGGGGTTTAGGCTGATGAGACTTTGGTGTAAGAGCCTGTATACTTTCAATCCTCAGCCTCTCCTCCTGTTGTTTTCTACGCCTAACAATATTTTTGTGGTGTACAATTGCGCACTCTCTAAGACAAGCTACTTTGACCCCTCTCCAATTAGGCAAAGATGTTTGTACCCTGTCCCTTACTGTCTTATTGAGTCCGTCCATTAGCACAGAGACAGCCACTTCCCTATAATTTGCATCGTTCCCTGTATCTGATACCCCAATGTATCTATCCATTATTTGCAGTGCCCGATGGAAATAGTCAGATGTCATTTCATTTTCCCTCTGTTTTATGGAGAAAATTCTACTCCACTTAACATTAATGGGGAAACACAACTCTAGTTGTCTATTAATTCGTTCTAAGTTCTCCTGATTGTGTTTGTCAGTCATAAGACTATCCGACTCTAACCTACAATCAGTGATAAATTTTTGGGTGTCAATATTAGGGGGTAGGCACGCTTTCAAAAATATCCGCCAGTGTTTGTTTGTCGGTTCATATGCATTACCCAGATCTCTGATAAATTTCTGACATCTGGCTAAATGCTTCCGAGGGTTGGGGAATTCTGAAATGATTGATCTCAGCTTATCTCTGGGCCACGGGCAATACATTGCATTATTCCTGGTGAGGATTACTCCCTGACTATCGGTTCCCCCATTGGGAGTTACTATCTCCAAGACATGGTGTAATTCTACCATTCCGTTCCTAATCTGTTTACTGTGAGGTGTTGTTGTCTCACCAGTTCTTTCATTGGGGAATATTGTTACTGCTCTACCTGGTTGGACAGGCCCCACCTGAGTTTCCTGCAAAGTGACTGCTTGGAGGAGAGCTGCGATTTGGCTGGATCCTTCATCTTCCTGTGACCTATAACCTTGAAAAGACTTCAAAACAGGATACATCTTGCAAAAATTAGGGTTAATACATTGTTTTTGCATACTACTATCATTTACGGATATACCATTGACTGTAGCCATCTCTTCCCCTTCGACCTGTGTCGACAATGGTGTGTTTGTGTTCTCATTCCCGATTGGTTTTGAACCTGTTTTGCGAATTTGTTCTCTTTGCATATCCCCCTCTTGCTGCCATAATTTTAAACAATCATTATGTCTAATCCTTTGTTTTCTGGATTTAAGAAGACATATTTTACTGCTTACATTCTGCAGTACCTCTGGTTCAAAGCTGCCCACCCTAGGGAATGGTTCCCTATCATTGTCAGTCACACGTTCCCATTCAGACAAAAAGTTTTCAATACTTTTTCCTTTAAACTTCGCTGACCCCCTGGGCCGCAGCTCTTCAACCTGAACCCTGGTTACAAAACGTCCCTTACTTGAGCAACTGGCTCCCATAATTGTGGGCCTTTTCCCACAAACATCAAAATACTCAATATAAGGCAACGGTGAAAGTTCTCCGAGCGCTCTTCACCCGCTCACCGCCCATGTTGGCCAGTACTACCATACACTGTTGATAGCGAAGGCAATGCACCCAACTTAGGGCCCTATGTGACCTATATTTACTGGAAGTTTTTAGGAATAACTTACCCTTTCCAGTAAAGTATCGGCCGTTGGAGATTTTCCTGAGAGAGACCAGCGAAAACTCCCTATGCACTTTATTATACACAAATCACGCTTGCGTATGCAATACAGCGCTGATGATACCGCGATTTTACGCAAAAACTCGTAAAAAGGATATCACGTTGCGCTATATGTCGCACCCACAAACGCGCGGTCCAATTGCACAGCATATAGGTACTTGTTACTTATCTGCCGTACGACCACTGGAATCGAATTTCAAGCTGCGAAACCTCAGCCGGAGCGTATAAAAAAAAAACTATATGGGTCACAACACAATTCACAATTCCCTACCACGCTCCTGTAAGTCTCCTCATGACTTACGTATTAAACCTTATACTAATGTGAGTCAGCCTTCTCACGCCACCAAGTCTCCACTCACTTGATGTACCAAACAACGGGATCCTGATTTACTGGGTTCGAATTTCACTCACTCCTACGTTCGCTCACTCAGGTATACTTTGTTTTTCTGTACAGAAAATTAGGATTCATTCAAGTTGGCAGCTTTATCCACAGAGGCAATTTAAAAAAATATATATTTATACAAAATTTTGTTTTTATACTAAATTTCTTTAGAAACCGGGTAGTTTGGTGCTATTGTAGCGTGGGTACTGTCCCACCTTTAAACTAAACGAACTATTGTGTGGTTTTATTATGCGCACACAACCCTACGCAAGCTTGCGTAATTACGCAACCGTGCGTACCTCTATGCCATGTGTGTGGCCTTGCGCCACGTGCACGTTTTTGTACGCTGTCCTCACGTTCCGTACCACGTGTACCAATGTGCGTATGCAATAAAACAAATCACACAACTTCTATAAATGTGAGCAATAAAACTACTATTGCCCACTAAACACAACACACACTTGTTCCGTTTTAACCCTCTTACTACTGGGCCAGAAATGCGTTTTGTGATTTTACTCTTATTTCCTTAAATACTTTTTTTTATTTTTAACTATGTAGCAACAAATATCTCCGGTTTCACACAGGTCTAAATGAATCTAGCAATTTGAATGTTATGGCAACAATGTGAGAGAGTATGCAAAGTATGGGTGCTGTGTACGCTCTTGGCGGCAAATTTTTTTTCACAGATTTGAAATAGATTTTTTCCTGTTTACCTTACGAGTTCTACCAGCATCTCTGCAAACCATACAGAGCAGACACCATCTAATCAGCAATCAAGTAGGGTTTTCAGTGCATCCATCGACCAGGAAAAGGATACGTAGGATAACTTTCTGTCCACCCTTTGCTGATAGATGAAGTCTGCTGTGACCTGTTAGGTAGTAAGTATGTGGAAAACCGGAGGAGCCCCCAATTGATAATGCTGATTTATCCTTAGGAATGAAAGCTATACCTTAAACAAACCTAAAAAACACTTTACCCTGGAGCCGCTGCGGCCGCTGTACTTAATACACACTCTACGTACTTTGTACGCTATTAGCGTACAAAGTCCCGTGCTGTGTACGGACTTAGCGTACAAACGCCGCGCTGACGGTACAAAGTACTCACAGCGCGTACACACCCAGAGATACACTTTAAACCTTTTACAGCAATGCAATGATAATACACTTTAAACCTTAGCAGGGCAATGAAGACACGACACCAGATTGTAATTAAACCGCTGGGTTCGGACACCACAGGGTATTATTGCTGAAAGGGGGTTACAATACAAACAATACAATACAATATAACAGAGTAAATGGCTACAGTCAATGTTACATACGTGAGTGGATTCGCTGGCGCTACCCGGTCCGGTCCTCCGTCATCTGATAGATAACGTTGTGAGTCTTGTGTCTGACCAGGCCTGCAGCAGGCTCTCTTTATACAATTCTTCCAAAAGCAATATAATAGATACTGTAATCTCTGTCCATTGGACACAGGGATGCACATTTACAGTACAGGAGAGGTCATAGGTCGGTTTGAATAGGTAGGCGATGTCTTTCCCAACTGCTCTTGTGGGTGGTCTCCTCTGGATTCCCGCCGCATACATAATGTACAGTAAATACAGTTTATATCTATATTCTGCTCCTGCACATAACTATCCGCAGGAACATGCGATCTTTCTCAAACCAACACCAGAATGTTACCCTTAAAATTCCCTTCAGCTGGAAACCAAACACCACCTTATAATCTTGTTCTGTCCCCTCCTATTATGTAAAGGTGAATCCCTTTGTTCTGAAACCATTTAAACTGCTGTTATTTTCTGATGTGGTGCAGGGAGGCTATGTGTACATTGTGCACTATTTGGATTAAATATGTAATGTGTTTTGATAGCTTTCCATGCATTCACAAACTCTACCGTAAATACCCATACCACGCGCTAATGCGCAGGACCGCGGGAGCGACCATACGCAAATTGTGAATTTGTACATGCACGACAGAACAAGTACACGCGCGGAGGCAATCTGTGTGTGTAGTTTGTACGTGATGTGTGTACTGCAATATTTTTCGACTTTGACAGTGGTTATAGAGAGGAAGTGAGAAGGCTCGCTGAGTGGATGTTATGCACACCAGTGCCTGCAGGAAAGTACTGGTGTCAGGACTGTTATGCACTCCAGTGCCTGCAGGAATGTACTGGTGTTTGAACTGTTATGCAAAACGGACTCACAGACAGACTAGGGAATATGACATAACGTACACAGAAGGTGGTAGGGTAACAAAATACACACAACGTGAACAGAGAAGCCCGGAGGCTAAGGAACTGGGTATCTCCCTTGTATTAGAACTGCTCAGATGTGAAAAGCAAGATGTTGTGTTTTAATACATAGAAAACCCGAAATGCTGTTGCTAAGGGCAACAGCAAAACCCTAAAGGGTTACCAACGGGTGTGGCAGTAAACTCCTTGGTCAGAGATGGAATGATAGACACAAGGAGATTCTCCACAATCCTAATTCTCACTTGCAGTGCACAGGTTCGGTTTACTGCCACTAAACTGACCCCTGACACCTAGCACAGTGAGACAGGATTAGACAGGCAAGTCTTAGAATACAGCCGCAAACTTGCTAAGTTCACAGAGTAGTAACAGAACCCCAGCAAGCTAAACGACTGACTCCAGTCTTACTGCTAGGTCTGGATTGGCAGAGTGTAATACCAAATCCCCAGGCCTATTTGCAGTAAGCAACAAACAAATACAAAGCTACACAGTACTGGCTAACTTTCAGAAACTGACTAACCAACAAAGATTCAGCAGCATCTGCTTACCCTGAAAAGAGGCCTTATAAAGCAGGTGCTGTCCACGCCCCACTCAGACCTCACAGACTGTGAGCACAAAAACCAGCACCGGATCCCCTGCCATGCACAGAGCCTATAACCACTGCACAACAAAAGACCCGAACCGGAGTATCAGCTGCGCTCAGGTTACTCCGCTAGCACTTGTCTCCCGGTTGCCATGACGACGTGGCAGCACAGGGCAGGAGACCCTAACAGTGGAGGGTAAAAAACAACCTGTTATTAAACGGTAAGAAAACTAAGGAGGTTGTGATAGATTTTAGGAAATTGATTTTGAATGGTGAGGAGGTGGAAAGGGTCACCGATGTGAAATTTTTGGGGATCAAATTCACGGAGGATTTATCATGGTCCTTGCATACCACGTCAGTGGTCGGGAAGGCTCAGCAGCGTCTTTTTTTCTTACGGAAGCTGCGAGTAGCAGGTCTGCAGCAATCTACTCTTGTTAACTTTTATCGCTGTGTGATTGAGAGCTTGCTGACCTACGCGATCACGGTGTGGTATGGTAATGCCAAGTGTTCGGATCTTGTTGCCTTGGAAAGAGTGATTAAATCTGCAGAGAGGATCATTGGCCAACCTTTACCTAGGTTGGCGGATGTACTCACCGCGAGGAGTCTGTCGAAGGCAATCAAGATGATTGAAGATAGGGGTCACCCCTGTAATATGTTTTTTTCCCTTTTGCCATCGGGGAGACTTTATAGGTGTTTAAGATGTCGTACCACTAGGTTAAGGAATAGTTTCTTCCCTTCTGTGATATTTGGTTTGAATTCTCAACTTTGCTAAACTTATGTGACTTATGTGATGTATTTTATCTGGTGTATATGACATGAGAACTGTATGTAATTTCGCTATACATGTCCATGTACAGTGACAATAAATTATTATTCTATTATTCTATTCTGTCATTGAGGTTTACTAAGCACACAGGGTTTGTGAACATTCCCACAAGGGATGTGGTGGTATGAGTCCACAATAAAACCTCACAGGATTAAAAAAGATAGAAGGTGTCTCCATCCAATTCTATCCAGATATTGTCCAATCCAAAAAAGTGACATATTTGTCAGCAGGACCATATACAGTAGAAGGCTATTAGTGGACATAAGGAAAGGTGTCAGATGGCTGATTTGTGCATTTTTTGCACAAAAAGTAAATAATATAAAAAGTTTATGAATTTTGTTTAATTACAAAGGAATGAAATGAAAAATGCAAAAAAAAAAAAGTAAAAAAACAGGTGATCTGACAGTACTGTAAAAAAATAAAAAGCTATTATTTTTAATTGAAATAAATACTTTAATTAAACATGGGGTGCATAAATGAATGACACAGTTGATTTTGAGGTAATTTGAGGCCTATCATTAATATATTTTAATCCAAATAATGACATGTAATTAAAACTTGCACCTACTGTAATTGATTTCCCCCCATAGCGTGGTTCTACTTTTTCTGACACTGTCAGTACTCATGAATTGGGAGTTTTCTCTCACCAGCTGGCTGGCTTCTGGACTCTGGCTCTCCCTGAAGGTGCAGCTGCAATGACAGAGGTGTCTGTCTCTAACTTCACCTCACACCTGCTATGGACAGTCTTTTCTTCTCCCAAGGGACATGCTCCATGTCTGGCTTCTCCACCTACAGTCCAGCCCCCTTTTTTGTGGGACTGATCTGTGCCCTCCGAACTTGCAGCCTCTGCACAGCCCAGCTCTGACCTTCTCTTCCCATAATGTGGGGTACTTACTAGTGGGGGATTTTCCATTAGGGGTACCTCCTGCTGAGGGCGGCATGGCAGACTGACTTTTCATGGAGGCGGGCCACTTTAAAAATCTTAATGTGCTGCAGGGAGTATGCTGGGCTGCCCTGATGTCACTCATTGTCACTGCCTCCCCCCTAGTCCCCGCCTCTTCACATTTCCTTATCACTTTCCTCCTCACCCTAAGGCCCTGTCCCCTTTTCTCCTAGGCCCTTTCTTTGTCTTTCTCCTCTCCTAGTCCATGCCCCTCCTTTCCTATACCCCACTGTCCCCTATTGCCATGCTTCACCTCTGGAGCTGCGCAGTGTACACAGTCTACAGTTATCTGAGGGCTAGAGTGTATATTATTATTAGGGGAGGAGTCATGGACATGCACACAGGGGGTGCCTTGTGTGCACAAGCACATTCTAATGTCAGACACCCCCCATATGCTTGAGACTTTGAGGGTCCCCGGCCACTTAGGAGTACACAGGGTCCAGCCCGGTATCTGCCTGCTCTGTCACCTGCCTGTCGTGCACAGGCAAGAAATGTCAGATAGAGCCACCCGCTCCCACCCCAGCTGTCAGAGCAGAGCAATAAAGTTGTTGTTTTTATGGCGCAGCGCAGTGATGTCAAGCCATGCTACTGATGGGAAGAGGAGCAGCAGAAGACAGATGAGATACAGTAAGTAAAGGGCCTCAACTGGAAAGAAAGGGTGGTGAGGGAGAGTAGTTGTTTGTGCTGGAGCCAGAGAGACACTGTCGATGGGGAGGTGCTGGTTTGCTGGAGATGAATGGTTGTGTGTGTTGTGTCACTGTGCTGCTGGTGGGGCAGATGTAACATGCAGAAAGATTTAGATTTGGTTGAGTTTTATTGTTTCTGTGCATAGTAAATACTGGCTGCTTTATTTTTACGCTGCAATTTAGATTTCAGTTGGAAAACACCACACCCAAATCTAAATCTCTCTGCACATGTTACATCTGCCCCACCTGCAGTGCAACATGGTTTTGCCCATTAGTGTGCTTTTTTGGTTTGCTAACAAACATGAATAAGGCCCAATGTTTCTATCCCAGTGTACCACCTCTCTTTTCAAGGTCTATTTAGTAAACTATAAAAATCCATTTATTTTCTCTGTATTTAATTACTTGAAAATCAGAGAAATCACTGATTACTCCGCCTTTTCATTTCTGGTAGCTTATCCATCAGACCCCATAAGTTTTACTTTGGGCTGGACAGGAACAATATATATATATATATATATATATATATATATACACACACGAGGATCCACTGCACTCGCCATTCCCAGGAGAGGGGTGCACTCACGTACTCCCCACACCTAGGTTGGGGTGCGGTGGGCTGTGACCACCGAACTCAAATATACATATACAGAGAACCCTGCACTCTCCTTAGCAGCTTCATTCACCTTAATGCTTTAGTATACATCTGAATAAACAATGGAGTTTTGGTTTATGAATTATACAATGCATGTAAGCTTTTAAAAGCTGTGGCAGGTAAGCTTTAAACCAAGCAAGCACATTTTCCCCTATGAGACAGCAGTAGCCTGGTTCCTAAATAATCTATGTGAAAGTTTGTGATAGAGTAGGACTTTTGGTGAAATGGGGTCCCGTGGAGCAAGCTTACATGCACTGTACAATTCATACCAAAACCCCATTGTTTATTCAGATGTATACTAAAGCATTAAGGTGAATGAAGCTGCTAAGGAGAGTGCAGGGTTCTCTGTATATGTGTATATATATATATATATATTTATATATACAGTGGGGCAAAAAAATATTTGGACAGCCACCGGTTGTGCAAGTTGACCCACTTCAAAAGATGAGAGAGCTCTGTAATTTCCATCATAGGTACACTTCAACTGTGAGAGACAGAATCTGAAAAATAAACTACTGTAGGAAATCACATTGTATGATTTTTAAACAATTTATTTTTTTAAACAATTTATATTCTTGCGGAAAATAAATATTTTGACAATCAAAAAGTTTAACTCGATACTTTGTAATATAACCTCGATTGGCAATTACAAAGGTCAAATGTTTCATGTAGTTCTTGACCAGGTTTGCACACACTGTAGCAGGTATTTTGGCCCACTCTTCCATGCAGAGCTTCTCTAGATCTGTCATGTTTTGGGGCTGTCGCCGGGCAACACGGACTTTCAACTCCATCCACAGATTTTCTTTTGGGTTGAGGTCTGGAGACTGGCTAGGCCACTCCAGGACCTTGAAATGCTTCTTACGGAGCCACTCCTTAGTTGCCCGGGGGGTGTGTTAGGGGTCATTTGCGTGGTCAGTTACGCCCCCCTGTACAGTAGTAGCGCCGCTTAAATGCTGAGCGGTGCGCAATGACGTCATCGCGCACCGCACAGCAAAAGGTCCTCTCCACGAAGGGAAACTAAATGCTACGCATCTAGTTCTCTTCGTGGAGAGAACCTTTGCTGTGCTGTGCGCGATGACGTCATCGCGCACCGCTCAGCAAAGGTCCTCTCCACGAAGGGAAACTAGACGCTACGCGTATAGTTCCCTTCACAGGAGGCACAGATGGGGAACACAGCGGGCAGCGGAGGGCACAGCAGTGGCGGATCTTGCCATGGTGCGGCACCCTCCAGATGGCGCCAGCGCCCTCCGGAAGGTGGCGCCCCGGGGCAAATGTCCTGCTTGCCCGTGGCAAGATCCGCTACTTTGTGCACCCCATTTGTTGGAACAAGAAGCCGAAAAGAGCTCGGTAGTGTTTGTTGGCCCATTTACAGACCCTTAATACGGGATGAGAAGGATTTAATGTATACTTCGCAATACCTCGAAGCTTATAAAGAACATATACGGCACGATGATACATGCCCCTCAGACATGGACTCATACATACATGCTTTTTACTATCGCACTAGGTCATACATTTCCCACCTACAACTCTCCACCGACCATCCAAGCTTCTGTAGATATTGTATAGATATTTTTATGTTTATTGATTAGGTAGTGGCAGTTATTGGTGACTGCCAAAGGGTGGACTGTCAAAGTCGAAAAATATTGCAGTACACACATCACGTACAAACTACACACAGATGGGCTCCGTGCGTGTACTTGTTCTGCCGTGCGTGTGCATATTCGCAATTTGCGTATGGTCGCTCCCGCGGTCCTGCACATTAGCGAGTGGTATGAGTATTTACGGTAGAGTTTGTGAACACATGGAAAAGCCATCAAAACACATTACATATTTAATCCAAATAGTGCACAATGTACACATAGTCTCCCTGCACCACAACAGCAAGTTACAACAGTTTAAATGGTATCAGAACAAAGGGATTCACCTTTACAGGATAGGAGGGGATAGAACAAGGTGATAAGGTGGTGTTTGGTATCCAGCTGTAGGGTATTTTAAGGGTAACATTCTGGTGTTGGTTTGCAGAAGATCGCACGTTCATGTGAATAGTTATGTGCAGGAGCAGAATAAAGATATAAACTGTATTTACTGTACATTAGGTATGCAGCGGGAACCCAGAGGAGACCACCCACAAGTGCATCTGGAACAGACATCGCCCACCTATTCAAATCAACCTATGACCTCTCCTGTACTGTAAATGACCATCCCTGTGTCCAATGGACAAAGAGATTACAGTATCCATTGTGTTAAATTTTGGAAGATTGTATAAAAGGAGCCAGCTGCAGGCCTGGTCACACAAGACTCTAAAAGTTATCTATCTAGATGACCAAGGACCAGACTGGGTAGCGCGGTGAAAACCAAACAAGTATGTACATTGACTAGCCATTATTCTTTTGTATTGCTTTGTTATTGCAACCCCCTTTCAGTAATAATATGTTGTGGTGTCAGAACCCGGCATTTAAAAAACAATCTGGTGTCGTGTTTTCCTTTCCCTGCTAAGGTTTAAAGTGTATTACTATCGCATGCATAGCTGTTAAGGGTTCACAGTATTTCTTTGGGTGTGTACGCGCTGAGTGTACTTTGTACAGCCAATGCGGCGTTTGTACGCAAAGTACGTACACGGTACAGGGCTCTGTACGCTAATGGTGTAATAAGTACGTAGGTTGAGGATTAAGTATAGCGGCCGCAGCGGCTCCATTTAAAGTGTATGAAATATCTTTTTAAAGTGTTGCTTTTAGTCCTGTATGTAAATCAGCATTTACACCTTTAACATTAGATAATGTACTCGAATTACGGGGAGGGAGACCGGTGGACAAGAAATTCGATATATCTAGGCCCCCTAGCTTGAAGCTCCACCAGTACCATGTAGATAGATCGCTAATATGTTTTAATGTCTCCAATTTCCAAAAACCTGGAAATTGGGAAGTAACCTGTAATAACGAGACAATGACCTTCTCACACAGAGCCGATAGGATACCTATTGACTCTGAACTTGTACGCAAGATAGCCAACAGTGGGAGGTATTTTCGGTACAGGTATACACGTGGGAGCAAGACCATGTGGGTTGGAAAGGTATCACAGGGATATTGTGCCCACATCATCCAGCCCGATACTTGTACTGAGCAAATGAGAGAATTGGGGATTGGTTTCTTTACCTGGAAGATTTGCAATATGGTGTTGTTACATTTTGTCCCCTATGTTCTCCCAGATGATGCCTATTTCATATGTGGGAAGAAAGCGTACAAGTGGCTTACTCCGAGCTCTGAGGGATTGTGTTACATTGGAATGGTACTACCAGAGGTCATGACCTTAGAGCACGATAAAATGAAAGACATTCACTGCAATGCTCAGACTCCTTATACTCATACCCACTATGAACACATCATCAAGAGACACATCATAGATAGGGCAGAGCACGCAGCCTCCGATTTGATCCATTAATCCACCGGGATTCAAATTCTTCTCGCATTAGACATCACCCATACTGCCAGAGGAATTATAAATTTTAGGTACATCCATGCGCTTGCGAACTTGATAGATAATATCACTGAGATGTATGATGACACCTTTAGGTATACGGGCAGGGAGTTACAAGCCTACAAGATGGAGCTGGTCTAACACAGGATGGTCCTGAATTATGTCACGGCTGTGACGGGTGGGTACTGTGTTACTTTGGCAACTCAATATGGCGTGAAGTGCTGTACGTATATTACGAATAGCACTGACAACCCCATTTAGATTATCGATCAAAAGATGGATGAGATCTTACAGTTAAAGTGGGAGTTCCTGAGAAAACACAATCTTACCATGACGGCTGTGGGTAATGAACTGACCGGCTGGGTCTCATGGTTGAACCCACGCAAATGGTTCTCAGGGTTAGGAGAGTGGGCACAGAATGTTATTATGAGTGTGGGAAAGTTTCTCCTTTGTATCCTAGGTGTCATCATAATTATTGGTTTGATATTCAGGTGTGTTCGAATTCTGACGCGGCGCAAGCACAGCACAAATTTGATGAGTCTAAGGAGCGAGGGCATTGTTACAGCAGCAGATTTGGTTTATGATCCATCCATAGAGACAGTGTTATGATAAGGATTGCAAATGAATTTCATGGCCTGTTTCTTTCACCATTTTTCTCTGTCTCCCCCTTTACCCAGAAACATCCAACTGGAAAAGAGGTCAGCCCTACCCAAATGTTTATGTGAATGTATTTTTATATATGTGTCTACTTTCATTCCTACAACTTCCAGTTAATGGCACACATAGTCGACAGGTGTTATCCACATATACTAGCACTCACATATGTTCCCCCTCCATGTATCATCAACTAAATGTGCTCCCCATTTGTTGGTATTAGAAGCCGAAAAGGTGAGTGTCAAAAGCCTTCACCCAAAAGGAGCTCGGTAGTGTTTGTTTGCCCAAGTACAGACCCTTAATACGGGATAAGAAGAATTTAATGTATACTTCGCAATACATCAAAGCTTACTTAGAACATATACGGCACAATGATACATGCCCCTCAGACATTGATTCATACATACATACTTTTACTATCCCACTAGGCTATAAATTTCCCACCTACAACTCTCCCCCGATCATCCAAACTTGTATAAATTGTATAGATAATATTTTCTGTTTAGTAGTCAAGTGTGGCAGTTATTGGTGACTGCCAAAGGGGTGGACTGTCGAAGTCGAAAATATTACAGCCATACACATCATGGACAAACTCCACACAGATGGCCTCCGTGCACGTAATTGTTCTGCAGTGCGTGCGCATAGTCGCAAGCTACGTATAGCCGCTCACGTGGTAGTGCGTATTAGCGCGTGGTATGAGTAATTACGATAGCATTTGTAATCGCATGGAAAAGCCACAAAGACACATTTCATATTTAATACACATAGCGCATAATTTACACATAGTCTACATGCACCACACCAGCGAGTTACACTTGCTTAAAGGGTATAATAACAAAGGGATTCACCTTTACAGGATATGAGGGGACAGAATTAGGTTAGGAGGTGGTGTTTGGTATCCAGCTGTAAGGTATTTTAAGAGAAATATTCCGGTATCAGTTTGCGGAAGATAGCATGCTCCTGCGAATAGATATGTGCAGGAGCAGAATATTACTATCAACTGTATTTACTGTACTGATATTCGGCAGGAACCCAGTGGAGACCAGCTGCAAGTGCACCTGGATCAGACATCGCCCACCTATTTAAACTGACCTATGACCTCTCCTGTACTGTAAATGACCATCCCAGTGACCTATAGGTGAAGAGATTACAGTTTCCATTGTATTAGGTTTTGGACAAATGTATAAAAAGCCAGCTGCATGCCCGGTCACACACATTCTCTGAAGGTCATCTACCTTGATTGACTGAGGACCGTACCGGGTAGCGCAGGCGAACAAACGTATGTACCATTGACTGTAGCCTCTTGTCTTATTGTATTGTATTATTGTTGTAACCCCCTGCTAGTTAATAACCGTTGGTGAGTTGGACCCCAACATATTTTTAAATACAATTGGTGTCGTGTCCCTTTTCCTGCTAAGGTTTAAAGTGTATTTACAACCACTCGGGCTGCTGCATTGTTCTTACAGCGTGTAGGCCTGTGTGCGCAAATTGAGTACTTACTATGCCAGTTTGGCGTAGGTACGCAGAGTGCGCACACAGTACGATCTTGTGTACGCAAGGTGTGTAAACAGCACAGAGGTTAAGGATTATATACAGCGGCCGCAGCGGCTTGAACTTAGGTGAAATAAGGTATTGCTTTTTGTCCTGTAAAATAATCAGCATTCACACCTCTATCAACAATTGCACCCCCTTTGCAAGAGATGCGGACCCCAGCAACACATCCCCATCACCGTCTGTGGTGTCAGAATCGGTATCCGTGTCGTCTTGTGTGACATGCACAAGCGCGCGCTTATGGGGGTATATAGCGGAGCATCCTGAGGTACCAGAAACCGCTCATACTGCCATAGAGCTCTGTAATACCTGGGTTGCAGATTCAGTACTTGCAACCGTGTCTGAAATCTGAGAAATCCAAGATTTGATAGAGAAAAACCACTCAGGCTCCCTTGCTGGTATCTGTGCTAAACCAGTGCTATCCTGATTACATGGAATGGGATCATCCTGGGAGGATAAATCCTTTGCAGCATATGACACAGTGGGGGTAATTCCAAGTTGATCGCAGCAGGATTTTTGATAGCAATTGGGCAAAACCATGTGCACTGCAGGGGAGTCAGATATAACGTGTAGAGAGAGTTAGATTTAGGGTGGGTTATTTTGTTTCTGTGCAGGGTAAATACTGGCTGCTTTATTTTTACACTGCAAATTAGATTGCATATTGAACACACCCCACCCAAATCTAACTCTCTCTGCACATGTTATATCTGCCTTCCCTGCAGTGCACATGGTTTTGCCCAATTGCTAACAAAAATCCTGCTGTGATCAACTTGAGTGTCCCTGGACATAGCTAAAGGAGACCACCAAACACTCTATACACACACACACACACACACACACACACACACACACACACACACACACACACACACACACGTGGGGGCAGACAGAGTTTCCCCCCCAAGAATGGCAAGAGAGACACAGAGATTGGAGCCAACCCACACACAGCACTTTTACCAAAGGGAGACCCCTTACCAGCGCTGACTGTGCACCTTAATAGGACACACAGTCGTATTACAGCCTCCCCCTCTTCTACAACCCCTTGGTACCGTGTACAGATAGCTGGAGTTGCTTTGGGGACCCCTGTTCTCCTCAGCGCTGTGCAGACAGGAAAATGGCGCTGAAACGCTGCTAGGTCCGCTCTGAGAAGCTCCGCCCCCTTAATGGCGCTGTCTTCCCGCTCTTCATGGATTATACTGGCCTGAGGAATTAATGTTGGCTGAGATCTGAGGACCCCGACAGGCTTCTGGACCAGTGTAGGGAGTAAGCGCTGGCCCAGGGCGCCCCTCACAGAACTGCACCATGTACCGCTGAGCCTTCCCAGGAGCGCAGTGAATACTGCGCTCCCTCCCCACTGCCGCCATCTTCACACCGCCCCCCCCCTCCACTTGCTAGGGGGGTCGGTGTCTCACTTGCCACTTCTTCAGCTCTGTAAGGGGTTGGCGGCATGCTGCTGGGGCGAGCAATCCCCTGTGGTTGGGAGTGATCAGACCCCTCTGGTGCTCAGTGTCCAGTCAGCGGAGACAGTGGCTCAGACCCCGCAGGGCAGACACTGCTCCCCCCTTAGTCCCTCGCTGCAGGGAGGCTGTTGCCAGCAGCCCCCCTGTAAAATAAAAAAACTCTCAAATTAAACTTTTCTAGAAAAGCTCTGTAGCGCTCCCCTAGCTGTGACCGGCTCCTCCGGGGACATTTTCTAAATGAAGTCTGGTAGGAGGGGCATAGAGGGAGGAGCCAGCCCACACTATCAAACTCTTAAAGTGCCAATGGCTCCTGGTGGACCCATCTATACCCCATGGTACTAATGTGGACCCCAGCATCCTCTAGGATGTAAGAGAAAACCCTTTCAAGTGATCCGCCTTTAAGTGTATAGATGTGTCCTCATACACTATTGCTGCAATAGCGCCCAACAGCCCTTCTCAGCTGAGTCAGAATCTGTATTTGAAGTCCTACATTGCAGCACCTGCAGCATTTATTCACGCTAAGTTCCATTTGCTTCATATACAGACTCAGACACATAGAGATAAACAAGTGTCACATATCAAATTAATCAGTGCAATCTCGTGAAGCGCTTGTTGCATCCATTTGCAACTCAGACGCAATTCAGCATTAAAGATGAGTCACATGGGACCTGGTGGCTTACTCGCACTAGGCATCTCACGCCACCTTGCGTATTGAGGCTGGGTGTATGAGGACACAACTGTAGTTAAAAATGATATAATGCTCTATGTCAAAATATTGGCAAACAGACTTAACACTTGTCTACTTTCCATTATCCATCCAAATCAGAGACTAGCTATGCCCTGCTATAACATGACTCATAGGGCCTAATTCAGATCTGTTCACTCGCTAGCATCTTTCGCTGCGCAGCGATCAGGTAACTACTGCGCAATGCGCAGGCACATCGTACGGGTACAAAGCAGATCGTTGCTGTGCACTGGTTCTAGCGAAGAATCCATTCGCACAGCCGATCGCAAGGAGATTGACAGGAAGAGGGCGTTTGTGGGTGGTAACTGACCGTTTTCAGGGAGTGTTTGGAAAAATGCAGGCGTGTCGAGGCATTTGCAGGGCGGGTGTCCGACGTCAATTCCGGGCTCGAATAGGCTGAAGTGATCGCAGCAGCTGAGTAAGGACAGAGCTACTCAGAAACTGCACAAGTTGTTTTTGTACTGCTTGGCTGCACATGCGTTAGCACACTTGCAAAGCTAAAATACACATCCCTATAGGCGGCGTCTATCTGTTCACAGCGCTGCAAAAAATAGCTAGTGAGCGAACAGATCTGAATTAGGCCCATAGTGCGTCACTAATACTTAATGTTCGCAATGCCTAGAGCCAACTGTTATGCTGTAGTTCCTAAGGCAGATCTCTGCTCCTCTTAAATACAGAGCCGGCCATAGGTATAGGCAAACTAGGCAATTGCCTAGGGCATTTGATATACCTAGGGGCATCAGCAGCTTCTGCTGATTAAAATGATATGCGGCATGCCTATATTCTGTGTGTCGCATTTCATATGCAGACACAGCCACAGTCTCACACAGTATATAGGCATGCTGCATATCATTTTAATCAGTAGAAGCTGCTTGGGCATCCTAGCCAAAATAAGATGCATTTTGATTAAAAAAAAGGTGCCAGACGTTAGCATTGAGGCAAGATTTAGGAGGACATCCTAGACATCCTGTATCCAAGCAGAGGCAGAGGTCACAGTGTTAGTGGCAGTGTGATTGCTGTGTGCATGTGAGTGGGTTGGTTGTACAGTAGTGTTCGGAATATGTGTAAGGGGCACTATGCGTGTCATTATGTGTATAAGGGCATTAATAATGTGCGGCATATGTGTAAAAGGGTACTACTGTATGTGTGTCATTATGTGTATAGGGGCACTAATAATGTGCAGCAAATGTGTAGGGGGCACTATGTTGTCATTATGTGTATAAGTGCATTAATAATGTGCGGCATATGTGTAAGGGACATTATGTGTAAAAGGGCATTAATAAAGGATATCATAATGTGTGAGGCGCATTATGTTTATAAGGACATTAACAGTGTGTCTCATATGTGTAAGGGGCATTACTGTGTGGAATTATGTGTATAAATGCATTACTAATGTGTGGCATTATGTGTATAAGGTGCTCTACTATGTGGCGTTGCATATAGAAAAGGCACTACTGTGTCATCTAATGTGAATAAAGAGCAATAGGGTGTGGTGTAATGTGAATAAGGAGCAATTCAGTGTGATGTATTGTGAATAAGGGGCTCTACTGTGAGGAGTAATGTTTATAAGGTAAAGTGATACTACTGTGGGATGTAAATAAGAATTTACTCACCGGTAATTCTATTTCTCGTAGTCCGCAGTGGATGCTGGGTACTCCGTAAGGACCATGGGGTATAGACGGGCTCCGCAGGAGACTGGGCACTCTTAAAAGAAAGATTAGGTACTATATCTGGTGTGCACTGGCTCCTCCCTCTATGCCCCTCCTCCAGACCCCAGTTAGGGAAACTGTGCCTGGAAGAGCTGACATTACTAGGAAAGGATTTGGAATCCAGGGTAAGACTCATACCAGCCACACCAATAACACCGTACAACTCGTGATAACTATACCCAGTTAACAGTATGAACAATAACTGAGCCTCTCTCAACAGATGGCTCATACAATAACCCTTTAGTTAAGCAATAACTATATACATGTATTGCAGAGAGTCCGCACTTGGGACGGGCTCCCAGCATCCACTACGGACTACGAGAAATAGAATTACCGGTGAGTAAATTCTTATTTTCTCTGACGTCCTAGTGGATGCTGGGTACTCCGTAAGGACCATGGGGATTATAACAAAGCTCCCAAACGGGCGGGAGAGTGCGGATGACTCTGCAGCACCGAATGAGCAAACTCAAGGTCCAGGGTATCAAACTTGTAGAATTTTGCAAAAGTGTTTGAACCCGACCAAGTAGCAGCTCGGCAAAGTTGTAAAGCCGAGACCCCTCGGGCAGCCGCCTAAGAAGAGCCCACCTTCCTCGTGGAATGGGCTTTTACTAATTTAGGATGCGGCAGTCCAGCCGCAGAATGTGCAAGCTGAATCGTGCTACAGATCCAGCGAGCAATAGTCTGCTTTGAAGCAGGAGCACCCAGCTTGTTGGGTGCATGCAGGATAAAAAGCGAGTCAGTTTTTCTGACTCTAGCCGTCCTGGAAACATAAAGTTTCAGGGCCCGGACTACGTCCAGCAACTTGGAATCCTCCAAGTCCCTAGTAGCCGCAGGCACCACAATAGGTTGGTTCAAATGAAACGATGATACCACCTTAGGGAGAAATTGGGGACGAGTCCTCCATTCTGCCCTTTCCATATGGAAGATCAGATATGGGCTTTTACATGACAAAGCCGCCAATTCTGACACACGCTTAGTCCAAGCTAAGGCCAAAAGGCCACTTTCCACGTGAGATATTTTAGCTCCACGGTCTTAAGTGGCTCAAACCAGTGGGATTTTAGGAATCCAACACACGTTAAGATCCCAAGGTGCCACTGGAGGCACAAAAGGGGCTGAATATGCAGCACCCCTGTAACAACGTCCGAACTTCAGGCAGTGAAGCCAGTTCTTTTTGAGAGAAAAAGGGATAGGGCCGAAATCTTGGCCTTTATGGATCCTAATTTTAGGCCCATAGTCACTCCTGACTGTAGGAAGTGCAGGAATCGACCCCCCTGGAATTCCTCTGTAGGGCCTTCCCGGCCACACACCAAGCAACCTATTTTCGCCATATACAGTGAAAAAGTCTTGCTGTCACGTCTTTCCTAGCCTTTATCAGCGTAGGAATAACTGCATCCGGAATGCCCTTTTCCGCTAGGATCCGGCGTTCAACCGCCATGCCGTCCAACGCAGCCGCGGTAAGTCTTGGATCAGACAGGGTCCCTGTTGCAACATGTCCTGACTGAGAGGCAGAGGCCATGGGTCCTCTGAGAGCATTTCTTGCAGTGCCGGGTACCGAGTCCTTCTTGGCCAATCAGTAGCAAAGAATATTGTTCACACTCCTCCGTTTATTACAATTCTCAGCCCTTGGGTCTGAGAGGAAGAGGAGGGAATATATAGACCGACTGGAACACCCACGGTGTTACTAGTGCGACCACAGCTATCGCCTGAGAGTCCCTTGACCCAGCGTAAAACCTTTTTTATCTTTTTATTGAGGTGGGACGCCATGTAGTCCACCTGAGGCAGTTTCCATAAATTTGCAAAACTGCGTGAAGACTTCCTGATGAAGTCACCACTTTCCCGGGTGGAGGTCGTGTCCACTCCCGGAATGAACACTGTTGACAGTGCGCTTACTTGATTCTCCGCCCAGCGAAGAATTCTGGTGGCTTCTACCCTCGCCACCCTGCTCCTTGTGCCGCCCTGGCGGTTTACATGAGCCCCTGCGGTCTGACTGGATCAGAACCGGTTGGTCGCGAAGCAGGAACTCCGCTTGACTTAGGGCGTTGTATATGGCCCTTAGTTCCAGGATATTGATATGAAGGCAAGTCTGTTGGCTTGACCACAAACCTTGGTATTTTCTTCCCTGTGTAACTGCCCCCCACCCTCGGAGGCTTGCATCCGTGGTCACCAGGACCCAGTCCTGAATGCCGAATCTGCGGCCCTCGAGAAGGTGAGCACTCCGCAGCCACCACAGGAGAGACACCCTGGCCCTGGGGGATAGGGTGATTAACCGATGCATCTGAAGATGTGATCCGGACCACTTGTCCAGTAAGTTCCATTGTCCTTGCATGGAACCACCCGAAGGGGATGGCCTCGTATGATGCCATCATCCTTCCCAGGACTCGAGTGCAGTGATGCACTGACACCTGTTTTGGTTTTCAATGGATTCCTGACCAGTGTCATGAGCTCCTGAGCTCTCTCTATCGGGAGATAAACCCTCTTCTGGTCTGTGTCTAGGATCATGCCTAGGCGAGGCAGATGAGCTGTAGGAACCAACTGCGACTTCGGAATATATAGAATCCAGTCGTGTTGCCGTTTCACTTCCAGAGAAGGTGATACGCTGTCCAGCAACTGCTCTCTTGATCTCGCTTTTATGAGGAGATCATCCAAGTATGTGATAATAGCAACACCTTGCTTCCGCAGGAGCACCATCATATCCGCCATTACCTTGGTGAAATTGGTAATGACAATCCCGTACCGCAATTCTGAGGTACGCCTGATGAGGTGGATAAATGGGGACACGAAGGTATGCATCCCTTATGTCCCGATTAATTTCAGGCTTGCAATGACCGCTCTTAGCGATTCCATCTTGAGCCTGAACCTTTTCAGGTATATGTTCAGGGATTTTAATACAATATGGGTCTAACCGAACCGTCTGGTTTCGGGATTATAACATGGTCGAATAATAATACCCTCTTGTTGAAGGAGGGGACCCTTGACCACCACCTGTTGAAGATACAATTTACGAATTGCAGTTAACACTGGCTCCCTCTCTTGGGGGGAAGCCCGCCGGGTCCTCGGTGAGGGGGCATCTTCTCACAGTCCAGCCTGTATCCCTGCGATACAATTTCTATTGCCCAGGGATCTAACAGGGAGTGAACCCACTTGTTGCTGAACTTACGAAGGCGTGTCCCCACCGGGCCTAGCTCCGCCTGTGGAGCCCCAGCGACATGCGGTGGATTTTTGTAGAGGCCGGGGAGGACTTCTGTTCCTGGGGACTAGCTGTTGTACAGCTTCTTTCCTCTGCCCCCGGCTCTGACAAGAAAGGACGCACCTCAGACTTTCTTGTTTCTTTATTCGAAAAGCTGCATTTAATAATGTCGTGCTTTCCTAGGCTGTGCAGGAATATAAGGCAAACTATCAGAATTACCAGCTATAGCTGTTGAGACCAGGCCCGAGAGCCTTTCTCCACACAATCCTCAGCCTTCCATATGCCTTTTAAGTCGGCAACATCTGTCCAATGTATATTCTACAGGACTCGTCAAGCAGAAATCGAAATAGCTTTTGTCTCTAGGACCCAGTATACTCATGTCCCTTTGGGCATGCTTTATAATTATATATCTATCACTTAAGACAGCATCTTAAAATATTTATATGCATACTAGGGTCTCAATCTCTGCTGATAAGGTACCTGTCCACGCTGCCACAGCGCTATAAACCCATGCCGACACAATCGCCGGTCTGGGTAGTATACTAGAATGTGCACACTATCTGCAGGATCCCTGAGAATAGCTAGTGCAAATAGGACACCGAAGGGGAAGATTCTCAACACATCCTGGCCCTAGTGGGGAAAGGATACAGCCTGAGAATTCTCTTGTGGGAAGCTGCCGTCTCTTGTCTGGAGATTCCCGCTCTTTTTCCTCATGAGAGGAGGGAAATTTACCTCAGCATTCTTCCCCTTAACATGTGTACTCTCGTGTCAGGGACAGATGAGTCATCAGTGATATGCAAATCATCTTTTATTCCAATAATCATATATTGAATATCTTTTAGCCCTCTTGGCTGTAACTTTGCATTATCGTAGTCGACAGTGGAGTTAAACTCCGTGTCGATACTTTGTTATTTTGGATAGTGAACATAGAGAGACTCTGAAGGACTCTGTGACATAGGGACAGACCAGGGTAGATTTCCTTTCTGTTCCCTAACCTTTTGTGCAATAATTTTACCTCAGCACTTACACATATCCAAACAGGTGTCGGCGTTGTCGACGGAGACACCCTCCCACACACATATCCGCTCTATCACCTCCTTAGAGGAGCCTTTTACCTCAGACATGTCGACACACGCGTACCGACACACTACACACACAGGGGATGCTCTATTTGAAGACAGTTCCCCCACCAGGCCCTTTGGAGAGACAGAGGGAGAGTATGCCAGCACACACCACAGCGCTATATAATACAGGGATGTACACTATACTGAGTGATTTTTCCCCTATAGCAGCTTATATACACAGTTTTGCGCCTAAATTTATGTGCCCCCCCTCTCTTTTTTACCCTTTGTGTACCAGGATACTGCAGGGGAGAGCCTGGGGAGCTTCCTTCCAGCTGAGCTGTGAAGAGAAAATGGCGCCGGTGTGCTGAGGAAGAAGGCCCGGCCCCCTCAGCGGCGGGCTTCTGTCCTTTCATGTACTTTAATGGTGGGGGTTAATGCACACATACAGTTTATCAGACTGTATTATGTGCTTTTCGCCAAGTAAGGTAATCTAATTGCTGCCCAGGGCGCCCCCCCCCCCAGCGCCCTGCACCCATCAGTGACCGGAGTGTGTGGTGTGCTAAGGGAGCAATGGCGCACAGCTGCAGTGCTGTGCACTACCTTAATGAAGACCGGAGTCTTCAGCCGCCGATTTTCAACTTCTCTTCGTTCTTCTGGCTCTGCAAGGGGGACGGCGGCGCGGCTCCGGGACCGGACGACCGAGGACTGGGCCTGTGTTCGATCCCTCTGGAGCTAATGGTGTCCAGTAGCCTTAGAAGCCCAAGCTAGCTGCAAGCAGGTAGGTTCGCTTCTCTCCCCTCAGTCCCACGTAGCAGTGAGTCTGTTGCCAGCAGATCTCACTGAAAATAAAAAACCTAACAAATACTTTCTTTTCTAGGAAGCTCAGGAGAGCCCCTAGGGTGCATCCAGCTCTGGCCAGGCAAAGATACTAACTGGGGTCTGGAGGAGGGGCATAGAGGGAGGAGCCAGTGCACACCAGATATAGTACCTAATCTTTCTTTTAAGAGTGCCCAGTCTCCTGCGGAGCCCGTCTATACCCCATGGTCCTTACGGAGTACCCAGCATCCACTAGGACGTCAGAGAAATATGAATTATGGACACTATCGCATGTTCAAATGTGAATGAAGTTGCAGTACTGGGTGGCGTAATTGAAATTGGGGTTACTATTGTGTGGCCATGCCCCTTGCCAGCAAACACACACCCCTTTTTGGGCTGTGCGCCAAATGTGCAAACTGTTCCTATTTGAAATATAGGGGGTACAAACACCAAAATAAGGACTGCTATGGGCAAGGGGTGATGGTGCTGGGAAAGAGGTGTCAGGTCAGAGGCGGAACCAGTGGTGGTGCTAGGGGGCATCAGCCAAAATCTTGCATAGGGCATCATATTGGTTAGGGCCGGCGCTGCTTAAATATCAATTATATTTCCACGTTAAACCTATTGTAAAAATTGAATGTCACAGGTGTTTATCAGACCACTTCCAAATTCCAATCCATAGTAGCACTTGCCAAAGCTGTTTTCTATCTCCTCTGCTCTTTGTCCTTTGCACAGAATAATTTTTTCAAACCATAAGTGAAGACATTCAAATATCTAGGCTAACAGAAGAGCGAGATGAATTTCAAATATCTCTTTTCATTAACCATGGGCCTAATTCAGACCTGATCGTAGCAGCAATTTTGTTAGCAGTTGGGCAAAACCATGTGCACTGCAGGGGAGGCATATATAAGATGTGCAGAGAGAGTTAGATTTGGGTGGGTTATTTTGTTTCTGTGCAGGGTAAATACTGGCTGCTTTATTTTTACACTGCAATTTAGATTTCAGTTTGAACACACCCCACCCAAATCTAACTCTCTCTGCACAAGTTATATCTGCCTCCCCTGTACTGCACAAGGTTTTGCCCATCTGCTAACAAAATTGCTGCTACGATCAGGTCTGAATTACCCCCCCCCCCCCATACCCTTTACACTATAATGCAATCAATGAGCATCACAGTGGCACAGTGGTTAACATTGCTGCATCACAGCTCTGGGAGCGTGGGTTCAATTACGAGCAGGGCCCTATCTATGTGAAACTTATATGCTCTTATGTGACTGAGTAAATATTCTTTATAAAGTTCTGTGTAAAAAATAGATGTTATATAAACTATTTAATACTTTTATGCAAAATATTGAGTAGTCTGAGGATCTAACATTAAGGACAGTCACGTTCTTTCAGTTATTATTACCACCTGTTCTGCAGACCTCCTGACAGCGCTACAGTCGTTATCTGTCATTTATGCAATTTATGGTGGATATTTAAATTGATTATACCTCAATGGGTATCACACCATTTCTACGTAGAGAGAAAATGAAACTTTGGGATATTGTCTCACTGTTCCTGAGCAGTGATGGCGTGGATTCAGTTAAATAAAAGAACAATGTGGAGATAATATATGGACAGGCAGGGCCATAGAGAGTGAGGCCAAGCTGGGTACTTGAGTGCATGGCCTAATGAAAAAAGGCGTGGTCACACCACCTTAAAAGACAGCCAAAAATGTATTTGCAGAGTCAGTAAGTGACGCTGCATGCTCCACAGGGGGGCACCATTGTGCCCCTCAGCTAGGAGCTGATCACGGCACAGCCAGATTAGCGGGAGCAGACTCCCTGCAACCACTGCAGCCCAGCACATAGTAGTGTGTGCTGGACTAGGGAGACAGGCAGTCACTGATAGGTAACGGGGACGAGGGGGGGCAGGGCAAGTACTGGACTCGGGTCCACACTTGGCCCCTCCATCAGGCCAGGGTAATTAGTACACCCCTTCCCGGCAACAAATTAGTACCCCCTCACCCTCTTGTTGACACTGCGGGCAGATGGTGACATGCTAATCTAAACCTGGTGGGGCATAAGGACATGTTAGCGAAATCTAGAGGCATAGAGGCATGTTAAGGGAAACTGTTGGCAGAGTGGTATGTGAGAGTCTGTTGGGCAGAGGAACATGTAAGGTAAAAGTAGATATACAAGCAGCATGTAAGGACTAACATTGTTATAGGATTTGTGAGAAAAATGCTAGTAGGCAACATGAGGTATGTGAGAAAAAGGCTGGTGGGCAGTGGAGTGCATATGAGAGAGAAGCTGGTGAGCAGTTGTGCATGTAAGTTACTGGTCAGAGGGGCATATGATGAAAAGCTGGTTTGCAAATGTGTATTTGAGAAAAAAGCTATTGAGCAGAGGGAGGCATGTAAGGAAAAGCTAGTGAGCAGAGGGGCAGGTGAGGAAAAGATGGTGTTCAGAGGGGCATGTGAGTAAAAAAGATGTTAGGCAGAGGGTCATGTGAAGGAAAAACTGGAGAGCAGAGAGTATGCTAGAGGAAAGCTGGTGAGTAGGGAGTATGAGAGGAAAGCTGGTGAGTAGGGAGTATGTGAGAGGAATCTGGTGAGTAGGAAGTATGGGGGTCATTCCGAGTTGATCGCTCGCTAGCTACTTTTTGCAGCCGTGCAAATGCATAGTCGCCGTCCACAGGGGGGTGTATTTTAGCTGTGCAAATGTGCGAACGCTTGTGCAGCCAAGCAGTACAAAAACAGTTTGTGCAGTTTCTGAGTAGGTCTGAACTTACTAAGCCGCTGCAATCACTTCAGCCTGTCCGGTCCCGGAATTGACGTCAGACACCCGCCCTGCAAACGCATGGACACGCCTGCGTTTTTCCAAATACTCCCTGAAAACGGTCAGTTGACACCCATAAACGCCTTCTTCCTGTCAATCTTCTTGCGATCAGCTGTGCGAATGGATTCTTCATTAAATCCATTGCACAGCAACGATCCGCTTTGTACCCGTATGACATGCCTGCGCATTGCGGTGCACAAGCATACGCAGTAGTGACCTGATAACTACGCTGTGAAAAACGGCAGCGTGTGATCAGGTTGGAATGACCCCCTATGTGAGAGGAAAGCTGGTGAGTAGAGAGTATGTGAGAGAAAAGCTGGTGAATAGGGAGTATGTGAGGGGAAAGCTGGTGAGTAGGGAGTATGTGAGGGGAAAGCTGGTGAGTACGGAGTATATGAGGGGAAAGCTGGTGAGTAGGGAGTATGTGAGAGGAAAGCTGGTGAGTAGGGAGTATGTGAGAGGAAAGCTGGTGAGTAGGGAGTATGTGAGAGGAAAGCTGGTAAATAGGGATTATGTGAGAGGAAAGCTGGTGAGTAGGGAGTATGTGAGAGGAAAGCTGATGAGTAGGGAGTATGTTAAAGGATAGCTGGTAAATAGAGAGTATGTGAGAGGAAAGATGGTGAGAAGGGAATATGTGAGAGGAATGCTGGTGAGTAGGGAGTATGTGAGGGGAAAGCTGGCGAGTTTAGAGTATGTGAGAGGAAAGATGGCGAGTAGGGAGCATGTGAGAGGAAAGCTGGTGAGAAGGGAGTATGTGATAGGAATGCTGATGAGTAGGGAGTATGTGAGAGGAAAGCTGGTGAATAGAGAGTATGTGAGAGGAAAGCTGGTGAGTAGGGAGTATGTGAGAGGACAGCTGGTAAATAGGGAGTATGTGAGGGGAAAGCTGGTGAGTAGGGAGTATATGAGGGAAAAGCTGGTGAGTAGGGAGTATGTTAGAGGAAAGCTGGTGAGTAGGGAGTATATAAGGGGAAAGCTGGTGAGTAGGGAGTATGTGAGAGGAAAACTGGTGAGTAGGAAGTATGTGAGGGGAAAGCTGGCTAGCAGAGAGTATGTGAGAGGAATGCTGGTGAATAGAGAGTATGTGAGAGGAAAGCTGGTGAGTAGGGAGTATGTGAGAGGAAAGCTGGTGAGTAGGGAGTATGTGATGGGAAAGCTGGTGAGTAGGGAGTATGTGAGGGAAAAGCTGGTGAGTAGGAAGTATATGAGAGGAAAGCTGGATAGTAGGGAGTATGTGAGAGGAAAGCTGATGAGTAGGGAGTATGTTAAAGGATAGCTGGTAAATAGAGAGTATGTGAGAGGAAAGATGGTGAGAAGGGAATATGTGAGAGGAATGCTGGTGAGTAGGGAGTATGTGAGGGGAAAGCTGGCGAGTTTAGAGTATGTGAGAGGAAAGATGGCGAGTAGGGAGCATGCGAGAGGAAAGCTGGTGAGAACGGAGTATGTGATAGGAATGCTGATGAGTAGGGAGTATGTGAGAGGAAAGCTGGTGAATAGAGAGTATGTGAGAGGAAAGCTGGTGAGTAGGGAGTATGTGAGAGGACAGCTGGTAAATAGGGAGTATGTGAGGGGAAAGCTGGTGAGTAAGGAGTATATGAGGGAAAAGCTGGTGAGTAGGGAGTATGTTAGAGGAAAGCTGGTGAGTAGGGAGTATATAAGGGGAAAGCTGGTGAGTAGGGAGTATGTGAGAGGAAAGCTGGTAAGTAGGGCGTAAGTGAAGGAAAAGCTGGTGAATAGGGAGTATGTTAAAGGAAAGCTGGTGAGTAGGGAGTATGTGAAAGGAAAGCTGGTGAGTAGGGAGTTTGTGAGAGGAAAGCTGCTGAGTAGAGAGTATGTGAGGGTAAATCTGGTAAAAAGGGAGTATGTTAGAGTAAAGCTGGTGAGTAGGGAGTATGTGAGAGGACAGCTAGTGAGTAGGGAGTATGTGAGGGGAAAGCTGGTGAGTAGAGAGTATGTGAGAGGAATGCTGGTGAGTAGGGAGTATGAGAGGATAGCTGGTGAGTAGAGAGTGATGGGAAAGTTGGTGAGTAGGGAGTATGTGAGGGAAAAGCTGGTGAGTAGGGAGTATATGAGGGGAAAGCTGGTGAGCAGGGAGTATGTGAGAGGAAATCTGGTGAGTAGGGAGTATGTGAGAGAAAAACTGGTGAATAGGGAGTATGTTAATGGATAGCTTGTAAGTAGGGAGTATGTGAGAGGAAAGCTGGTGAGCAGGGAGTATGTGAGAGGAAAGCTGGTGAGTAGGGAGTATGTGAGAGGAAAGCTGGTGAGTAGAGAGTATGTGAGAGAAAAGCTGGTGAGTAGGGAGTATGTGAGAGGAAAGCTGGTGAGTAGGGAGTATGTGAGAGGAAAGCTGGTGAGTAGGGACTATGTGAGGGGAAAGCTGGCTAGTAGAGAGTATGTGAGAGGAATGCTGGTGAATAGGGAGTATGTGAGAGGAAAACTGGTGAGAAGGAAGTATGTGAGAGGAATGCTGATGAGTAGGGAGTATGTGAGAGGATAGCTGGTGAATAGAGAGTATGTGAGAGGAAAGCGGGTGAGTAGGAAGTATGTGAGGGGAAAGCTGGTGAGTAAGGAGTATGTGAGAGGAAAGCTGGTGAGTAGGGAGTATGTGAGGGGAAATCTGGCTAGTAGAGAGTATGTGAGAGGAATGCTTGTGAATAGGGGGTATGTGAGATGAAAGCTGGTGAGAAGCGAGTATGTGAGAGGAATGCTGTGATTAGGGAGTATGTGAGAGGAAAGCTGGTGAATAGAGAGTATGTGAGAGTAAAGCTGGTGAGTAGGGAGTATGTGAGAGGACAGCGGGTGAGTAGGGAGTATGTGAGAGGAAAGCTGGTGAGTAGGGAGTATGTGAGAGGAAAGCTGGTGAGTAGGGAGTATGTTAGAGGAAATCTGGGGAGTAGGGAGTATGTTAGAGGAATGCTAGTGAGTAGGGAGTATGTTAGAGGAATGCTGGTGAGTAGGGAGTATGCTAGAGGAAAGCTGGTGAGTAGGGAGTATGCTAGAGGAAAGCTGGTGAGTAGAGAGTATGTTAGAGGAATGCTGGTAAATAGGGAGTATGTTAGAGGAATGCTGGTGAGTAGGGAGTTTGTGAGAAGAAAGCTGGTGAGTAGTGAGTATGTTAAAGGATAGCTGGTGAGTAGAGAGTATGTGAGAGGAAAGCTGGTGAGAAGGGAGTATGTGAGAGGAATGCTGGGGAGTAGGGAGTATGTGAGAGGACAGCTGGTAAATAGAGAGTATGTGAGAGGAAAGCTGGTAAGTAGGAGTATGTGAGAGGACAGCTGGTGAGTAGGGAGTATGTTAGGGGAAAGCTGGTGAGTAGGGAGTATGTGAGGGGAAAGCTGGTGAGTAGGGAGAATGTGAGAGGATAGCTGGTGAGTAGGGAGTATGTTAAAGGATAGCTGGTGAGTAGGGAGTATGTCAGAGGAAGCTGGTGAGTAGAGAGTATGTTAGAGGAATGCTGGTGAGTAGGGAGTATGTGAGAGGAAAGCTGGTGAGTAGGGAGTATGTTAAAGGATAGCTGGTGAGTATAGAGTATGTTAGAGGAATGCTTGTGAGTAGGAAGTATGTGAGGCGAAAGCTGGTGAGTATGGAGTATGTTAGAGGAAAGCAGGTCAGTAGAGAGTGTTAGAGGAATACTGGTGAGTAGGGAGTATGTGAGAGGAAAGATGGCGAGTAGGGAGTATGTTAATGGATAGCTGGTGAGTAGGAAGTATGTGAGAGGAAAGCTGGTGAGTAGGGAGTATGTGAGAGGAAAGCTGGTGAGAAGGGAGTATGTGTGGGGAAAGCTGGTTAGTAGGGAGTATGTGTGAAGAAAGCTGTTGAGTAGGAAGTATATGAGGGGAAAGCTGGTGAGTAGGGAGTATGTGAGAGGAAAGCTGCTGAGTAGGGAGTATGTGAGGGGAAAGCTGGTAAGTAGGGAGTATGTTAAAGGATAGCTGGTGAGTAGGGAGTATGTTAAAGGATAGCTGGTGAGTAGGGAGTATGTGAGAGGGAAGCTGGTGAGTGGGGAGTATGTGAGAGGAAAGCTGGTGAGTAGGGAGTATGTGAGAGGAATGCTGGTGAGTAGCGAGTATGTGAGAGGAAAGCTGGTGAGTAGGGAGTATGTTAAAGGATAGCTGGCCAGTAGAGAGTGTTAGAGGAATACTGGTGAGTAGGGAGTATGTGAGAGGAAAGATGGCAAGTAGGGAGTATGTGAGAGTAAAGCTGGTGAGTAGGAAGTATGTATGGGGAAAGCTGGTTAGTAGGGAGTATGTGTGGGGAAAGCTGGTGAGTAGGGAGAATGTGAGAGGAAAGCTGGTGAGTAGGGAGTATGTGAGGGAAATGCTGGTGAGTAGGGTGTATGTTAAAGGATAGCTGATGAGTAGGGAGTATGTTAAAGGATAGCTGGTGAGTAGGGAGTATGTGAGAGGAAAGCTGTTGAGTAGGGAGTATGTGAGAGGAAAGCTGGTGAGTAGGGAGTATGTGAGAGGAAAGCTGGTGAGTAGTGAGTACGTGAGAGGAATGCTGGTTAGTAGCGAGTATGTGAGAGGAAAGCTGGTGAGTAGGGGGTATGTTAAAGGATAGCTGGTGAGTAGAGAGTATGTGAGAGGAAAGCTGGTGAGTAGGGAGTATGTTAAAGGATAGCTGGTGAGTAGATAGTATGTGAGGGGAAAGCTGGTGAGTAGGGAGTATGTGAGGGGAAAGCGGGTGAGTAGGGAGTATATGAAGGGAAAGCTGGTGAGTAGCGAGTATGTGATAGGAAAACTGGTGAGTAGGGAGTATGTGAGAGGAAAGCTGGTGAGTAGGGAGTGTGTGAGGGGAAAGCTGGTGAGAAGGGGGTATGTGAGAGGAAAGCTGGTGAGTAGGGAGTATGTGAGGAGACATCTGGTGAGTAGGGAGTATGTTAGAGGAAAGCTGGTGAGTATGGAGTATGTTAGAGGAAAGCTGGTGAGTAGGGAGTATGTGAGAGGAAAGCTGGTGAGTAGGGAGTATGTGAAAGGAAAGCTGGTGAGTAGGGAGTGTGTGAGGGGAAAGCTGCTGAGAAGGGGGTATGTGAGAGGAATGCTGGTGAGTAGGGAGTATGTGAGAGAAAAGCTCGTGAATAGAGAGTATGTGAGAGGAAAGCTGGTGAGTAGGGTGTATGTAAGGGGACATGTGGTGAGTTGAGGGTATGTTAGAGGAAAGCTGGTGAGTATGGAGTATGTTAGAGGAAAGCTGTTGAGTAGGGAGTATGTGAGAGGAAAGCTGGTGAGTAGGGAGTATGTGAGAGGTAAGCTGGTGAGTAGGGAGTATGTGAGGGGAAAGCTGGTGAATAGAGAGTATGTTAGAGGAATGCTGGTGAGTAGGGAGTATGTGAGAGGAAAGCTGGTAAATAGGGATTATGTGAGAGGAAAGCTGGTGAGTAGGGAGTATGTCAGAGGAAAGCTGGTGAATAGAGAGTATGTTAGAGGAATGCTGGTGAGTAGGGAGTATGTGAGAGTAAAGCTGGTGAGTAGGGAGTATGTTAAAGGATAGCTGGTGAGTAGAGAGTATGTTAGAGGAATGCTTGTGTGTAGGGAGTATGGGGTATGTTTACTAAGGTCCCGATTTTGACCGAGATGACGTTTTTTCTTCAAAGTGTCATGTCGGGAATTTACTAAGCAAAAATCTCGGCAGTGATGAGAACATTCGTAATATTTTGGAAGTCCTAGGAAAAAAACACGAATCAATACACCATCGGTCAAATACGCCTGCAATTTGGTAGAAATCGGTAATTTACTAAAAAGTGCAAATCACAAACACTGCCGACAATAGCCAAACACTGCCGTGCTGAAATACAATTCGTGAAAAAGTGCTAAAAAAAAACAGACCTGCTTTTTCCCCCCGTGTTTGGATAGGCATGCACGGATCCATGAGATCCGTGCATGTTTATCAGTGGGAAGGGGATGGGAAAGTGTTTTTTTTTAGAAAAAAAAATGCGTGGGGTCCCCCCTCCTAAGCCAAACCAGCCTCGGGCTCTTTGAGCCGGTCCTGGTTGCAAAAATATGGGGAAAAAAATTATAGGGGTTCCCCCATATTTAAACAACCAGCACCGGGCTCTGCGTCTGGTCCTGGTTCCAAAAATACGGGGGACAAAAAGCGTAGGGGTCCCCCGTATTTCTGAAACCAGCACCGGGCTCCACTAGCCAGATACATAATGCCACAGCCGGGGGACACTTTTATATAGGCCCCGGCGGCCCTGGCATTACATAACCAACTAGTCACCCCTGGCCGGGGTACCCTGGAGGAGTGGGGACCCCTTCAATCAAGGGGTCCCCCCCCTCCAGCCACCCAAGGACCAGGGGTGAAGCCCGAGGCTGTCCCCCCCATCCAAGGGCTGCGGATGGGAGGCTGATAGCCGTTTTGTAAAAAAAAGAATATTGTTTTTAGTAGCAGTACTACAAGTCCCAGCAAGCTTGGAGAACCACAAGTACCAGCATGCGGAGGAAAACCGGGCCCGCTGGTACCTGTAGTACTACTACTAAAAAAATACCCCAATAAAAACATAAGACACACACCTTGAAAGTAAAACTTTAATGCATACATCCACACCTCCATATACACATACTTACCTATGTTCACACGAGGGTCGGTCCTCTTCTCCATGTAGAATCCATGGTGTACCTGTTGAAAAAATTATACTCACAAAATCCAGTGTAGAAGGCTCCTCTTGTAATCCATTTGTAATCCAGGTACTTGGCAAAATAACAAAACGGACACCCAACCTCGCACTGAAAGGGGCCCCATGTTTTCACATGGGACCCCTTTCCCCGAATGCCAGAAACCCCCTCTGACTTATGTCTAAGAGGGTTCCATCAGCCAATCAGGGAGCGCCACATTGTGGCACCCTCCTGATTGGCTGTGTGCTCCTGTACTGTATGACAGGCAGCACCCGGCAGTGTTACAATGTAGCGCCAATGCGCTCCATTGTAACCAATGGTGGGAACTTTGCGGTCAGCGGTGAGGTTTCTTTCGGTCAACCGCTGACCACAAAGTTGGAGGTGTGGATGTATGCATTAAAGTTTTACTTTCAAGGTGTGTGTCTTATGTTTTTATTGGGGTATTTTTTTAGTAGTAGTACTACAGGTACCAGCAGGCCCGGTTTTCCTCCGCATGCTGGTACTTGTGGTTCTCCAAGTACCAGCTTGCGGGGGAGGCTTGCTGGGACTTGTAGTACTGCTACTAAAAACAATATTCTTTTTTTTTACAAAACGGCTATCAGCCTCCCATCCGCAGTCCTTGGATGGGGGGGGACAGCCTCGGGCTTCACCCCTGGTCCTTGGGTGGCTGGAGGGGGGGACCCCTTGATTGAAGGGGTCCCCACTCCTCCAGGGTACCCCGGCCAGGGGTGACTAGTAGTGATGAGCGGGTTCGGTTTCTCGGAAACCGAACTCCCCCCGAACTTCACGCTTTTTACACGGGTCCGAGGCAGACTCGGATCTTCCCGCCTTGCTCGGCTAACCCGAGCGCGCCCGAACGTCATCATCCCGCTGTCGGATTCTCGCGAGGCTCGTATTCTATCGCGAGACTCGGATTCTATATAAGGAGCCGCGCGTCGCCGCCATTTTCACACGTGCATTGAGATTGATAGGGAGAGGACGTGGCTGGCGTCCTCTCCGTTTAGAGTAGACTAGAGAGTAGTAGAGAGTAGAGACACTTGATTTACTAATTTTGGGGAGCATATTAGGACGGAGTACTACTTGCTGATAGTGTGACCAGTGACCACCAGTTTAATTAATCCGTTCTCTGCCTGAAAAAAAACGATACACAGTGTGACACAGTCACATACCATATCTGTGCTCAGCCTCAGTGTGCCCTCAGTGTGCTGCATCATCTATGTAATACTGTATATCTGACTGTGCTGAGTGCTCACTGCTCACACAGCTTAATTGTGGGGGAGACTGGGGAGCAGTTATAGCAGGAGTACATATTTTAACAGTGCACACTTTTGCTGCCAGAGTGCCACTGCCAGTGCCAGTGTGACTGACCAGTGACCACTGACCACCAGTATATTGTGATTATCTGCCTGAAAAAGTTAAACACTCGTCGTGTGGTGTTTTTATTCTATAAACGCATTCTGCTGACAGTGTCCAGCAGGTCCGTCATTATATAATATATACCTGTCCGGCTGCAGTAGTGATATATATATATATTTTTTATATCATTATCATCCAGTCTATATTAGCAGCAGACGCAGTACGGTAGTCCACGGCTGTAGCTACCTCTGTGTCGGCAGTCGCTAGTCCATCCATAATTGTATACCACCTACCTGTGGTGTTTTTTTTTTTTTTTCTATCTTCTTGATACTACTAGTAGCTTACTTTAGGAGTCTGCAGTGCTGAGCTGACAGTGTCCAGCAGGTCCGTCATTATATAATATATACCTGTCATGCTGCAGTAGTGATATATATATATATTTTTTATATCATTATCATCCAGTCTATATTAGCAGCAGACGCAGTACGGTAGTCCACGGCTGAAGCTACCTCTGTGTCGGCAGTCGCTCGTCCATCCATAATTGTATACCACCTACCTGTGGTGATTTTTTTTTTCTATCTTCTTGATACTACTAGTAGCTTACTTTAGGAGTCTGCAGTGCTGAGCTGACAGTGTCCAGCAGGTCTGTCATTATATAATATATACCTGTCCGGCTGCAGTAGTGATATGTATATATATTTTTTATATCATTATCATCCAGTCTATATTAGCAGCAGACGCAGTACGGTAGTCCACGGCTGTAGCTACCTCTGTGTCGGCAGTCGCTAGTCCATCCATAATTGTATACCACCTACCTGTGGTGTTTTTTTTTTTCCTATCTTCTTGATACTACTAGTAGCTTACTTTAGGAGTCTGCAGTGCTGAGCTGACAGTGTCCAGCAGGTCCGTCATTATATAATATATACCTGTCCGGCTGCAGTAGTGATATATATATATATTTTTTATATCATTATCATCCAGTCTATATTAGCAGCAGACGCAGTATGGTAGTCCACGGCTGTAGCTACCTCTGTGTCGGCAGTCGCTCGTCCATCCATAATTGTATACCACCTACCTGTGGTGTTTTTTTTTTATCTTCTTGATACTACTAGTAGCTTACTTTAGGAGTCTGCAGTGCTGAGCTGACAGTGTCCAGCAGGTCCGTCATTATATAATATATACCTGTCCGGCTGCAGTAGTGATATATATATATATTTTTTATATCATTATCATCCAGTCTATATTAGCAGCAGACGCAGTACGGTAGTCCACGGCTGTAGCTACCTCTGTGTCGGCAGTCGCTCGTCAATCCATAAGTATACTAGTATCCATCCATCTCCATTGTTTACCTGAGGTGCCTTTTAGTTGTGCCTATTAAAATATGGAGAACAAAAATGTTGAGGTTCCAAAAATAGGGAAAGATCAAGATCGACTTCCACCTCGTACTGAAGCTGCTGCCACTAGTCATGGCCGAGACGATGAAATGCCAGCAACGTCGTCTGCCAAGGCCGATGCCCAATGTCATAGTACAGAGCATGTAAAATCCAAAACACCAAATATCAGTAAAAAAAGGACTCAAAAATCTAAAATAAAATTGTCGGAGGAGAAGCGTAAACTTGCCAATATGCCATTTAGCACACGGAGTGGCAAGGAACGGCTGAGGCCCTGGCCTATGTTCATGGCTAGTGGTTCAGCTTCACATGAGGATGGAAGCACTCAGCCTCTCGCTAGAAAAATGAAAAGACTCAAGCTGGCAAAAGCACAGCAAAGAACTGTGCGTTCTTCGAAATCACAAATCCACAAGGAGAGTCCAATTGTGTCGTTTGCGATGCCTGACCTTCCCAACACTGGACGTGAAGAGCATGCGCCTTCCACCATTTGCACGCCCCCTGCAAGTGCTGGAAGGAGCACCCGCAGTCCAGTTCCTGATAGTCAGATTGAAGATGTCAGTGTTGAAGTACACCAGGATGAGGAGGATATGGGTGTTGCTGGCGCTGGGGAGGAAATTGACCAGGAGGATTCTGATGGTAAGGTGGTTGGTTTAAGTCAGGCACCCGGGGAGACACCTGTTGTCCGTGGGAGGAATAGGGCCATTGACATGCCTGGTGAAAATACCAAAAAAATCAGCTCTTCGGTGTGGAAGTATTTCAACAGAAATGCGGACAACATTTGTCAAGCCGTGTGTTGCCTTTGTCAAGCTGTAATAAGTAGGGGTAAGGACGTTAACCACCTCGGAACATCCTCCCTTATACGTCACCTGCAGCGCATTCATCATAAGTCAGTGACAAGTTCAAAAACTTTGGGCGACAGCGGAAGCAGTCCACTGACCAGTAAATCCCTTCCTCTTGTAACCAAGCTCACGCAAACCACCCCACCAACTCCCTCAGTGTCAATTTCCTCCTTCCCCAGGAATGCCAATAGTCCTGCAGGCCATGTCACTGGCAATTATGACGAGTCCTCTCCTGCCTGGGATTCCTCCGATGCATCCTTGCGTGTAACGCCTACTGCTGCTGGCGCTGCTGTTGTTGCTGCTGGGAGTCGATGGTCATCCCAGAGGGGAAGTCGTACTCGTAAGACCACTTTTACTACTTCCACCAAGCAATTGACTGTCCAACAGTCCTTTGCGAGGAAGATGAAATATCACAGCAGTCATCCTGCTGCAAAGCGGATAACTGAGGCCTTGGCATCCTGGGCGGTGAGAAACGTGGTTCCGGTATCCATCATTACTGCAGAGGCAACTAGAGACTTGTTGGAGGTACTGTGTCCCCGGTACCAAATACCATCTAGGTTCCATTTCTCTAGGCAGGCGATACCGAAAATGTACACAGACCTCAGAAAAAGACTCACCAGTGTCCTACAAAATGCAGTTGTACCCAATGTCCACTTAACCACGGACATGTGGACAAGTGGAGCAGGGAAGGCTCAGGACTATATGACTGTGACAGCCCACTGGGTAGATGTATGGACTCCCGCCGCAAGAACAGCAGCGGCGGCACCAGTAGCAGCATCTCGCAAACGCCAACTCTTTCCTAGGCAGGCTACGCTTTGTATCACCGCTTTCCAGAATACGCACACAGCTAAAAACCTCTTACGGCAACTGAGGAAGATCATCGCAGAATGGCTTACCCCAATTGGACTCTCCTGTGGATTTGTGGCATCGGACAACGCCAGCAATATTGTGTGTGCATTAAATATGGGCAAATTCCAGCACGTCCCATGTTTTGCACATACCTTGAATTTGGTGGTGCAGAATTATTTAAAAAACGAGAGGGGCGTGCAAGAGATGCTGTCGGTGGCCAGAAGAGTTGCGGGACACTTTCGGCGTACAGGCACCACGTACAGAAGACTGGAGCACCACCAAAAACGCCTGAACCTGCCCTGCCATCATCTGAAGCAAGAAGTGGTAGCGAGGTGGAATTCAACCCTCTATATGCTTCAGAGGTTGGAGGAGCAGCAAAAGGCCATTCAAGCCTATACAACTGAGCACGATATAGGAGGTGGAATGCACCTGTCTCAAGCGCAGTGGAGAATGATTTCAACGTTGTGCAAGGTTCTGCAACCTTTTGAACTTGCCACACGTGAAGTCAGTTCAGACACTGCCAGCCTGAGTCAGGTCATTCCCCTCATCAGGCTTTTGCAGAAGAAGCTGGAGACATTGAAGGAGGAGCTAACACAGAGCGATTCCGCTAGGCATGTGGGACTTGTGGATGGAGCCCTTAATTCGCTTCACAAGGATTCACGGGTGGTCAATCTGTTGAAATCAGAGCACTACATTTTGGCCACCGTGCTCGATCCTAGATTTAAAACCTACCTTGGATCTCTCTTTCCGGCAGACACAAGTCTGCTGGGGTTCAAAGAACTGCTGGTGACAAAATTGTCAAGTCAAGCGGAACGCGACCTGTCAACATCTCCTCCTTCACATTCTCCCGCAACTGGGGGTGCGAGGAAAAGGCTCAGAATTCCGAGCCCACCCGCTGGCGGTGATGCAGGGCAGTCTGGAGCGACTGCTGATGCTGACATCTGGTCCGGACTGAAGGACCTGACAACGATTACGGACATGTCGTCTACTGTCACTGCATATGATTCTCTCCCCATTGAAAGAATGGTGGAGGATTATATGAGTGACCGCATCCAAGTAGGCACGTCAGACAGTCCGTACTTATACTGGCAGGAAAAAGAGGCAATTTGGAGGCCCTTGCACAAACTGGCTTTATTCTACCTAAGTTGCCCTCCCACAAGTGTGTACTCCGAAAGAGTGTTTAGTGCCGCCGCTCACCTTGTCAGCAATCGGCGTACGAGGTTACATCCAGAAAATGTGGAGAAGATGATGTTCATTAAAATGAATTATAATAAATTCCTCCGTGGAGACATTGACCAGCAGCAATTGCCTCCACAAAGTACACAGGGAGCTGAGATGGTGGATTCCAGTGGGGACGAATTGATAATCTGTGAGGAGGGGGATGTACACGGTGATATATCGGAGGATGATGATGAGGTGGACATCTTGCCTCTGTAGAGCCAGTTTGTGCAAGGAGAGATTAATTGCTTCTTTTTTGGTGGGGGTCCAAACCAACCCGTCATTTCAGTCAGTCGTGTGGCAGACCCTGTCACTGAAATGATGGGTTGGTTAAAGTGTGCATGTCCTGTTTATACAACATAAGGGTGGGTGGGAGGGCCCAAGGACAATTCCATCTTGCACCTCTTTTTTCTTTCATTTTTCTTTGCATCATGTGCTGTTTGGGGGGTGTTTTTTGGAAGGGCCATCCTGCGTGACACTGCAGTGCCACTCCTAGATGGGCCAGGTGTTTGTGTCGGCCACTAGGGTCGCTTAGCTTACTCACACAGCTACCTCATTGCGCCTCTTTTTTTCTTTGCGTCATGTGCTGTTTGGGGAGTGTTTTTTGGAAGGGCCATCCTGCGTGACACTGCAGTGCCACTCCTAGATGGGCCAGTTGTTTGTGTCGGCCACTAGGGTCGCTTAGCTTACTCACACAGCTACCTCATTGCGCCTCTTTTTTTCTTTGCGTCATGTGCTGTTTGGGGAGTGTTTTTTGGAAGGGCCATCCTGCGTGACACTGCAGTGCCACTCCTAGATGGGCCAGGTGTTTGTGTCGGCCACTAGGGTCGCTTAGCTTACTCACACAGCTACCTCATTGCGCCTCTTTTTTTCTTTGCGTCATGTGCTGTTTGGGGAGTGTTTTTTGGAAGGGCCATCCTGCGTGACACTGCAGTGCCACTCCTAGATGGGCCAGGTGTTTGTGTCGGCCACTTGGGTCGCTTAGCTTAGCCATCCAGCGACCTCGGTGCAAATTTTAGGACTAAAAATAATATTGTGAGGTGTGAGGTGTTCAGAATAGACTGAAAATTAGTGGAAATTATGGTTATTGAGGTTAATAATACTTTGGGATCAAAATGACCCCCAAATTCTATGATTTAAGCTGTTTTTTAGGGTTTTTTGAAAAAAACACCCGAATCCAAAACACACCCGAATCCGACAAAAAAAATTCGGTGAGGTTTTGCCAAAACGCGTTCGAACCCAAAACACGGCCGCGGAACCGAACCCAAAACCAAAACACAAAACCCGAAAAATTTCCGGTGCTCATCACTAGTGACTAGTTGGTTATGTAATGCCAGGGCCGCCGGGACCTATATAAAAGTGTCCCCCGGCTGTGGCATTATGTATCTGGCTAGTGGAGCCCGGTGCTGGTTTCAGAAATACGGGGAACCCCTACGCTTTTTGTCCCCCGTATTTTTGGAACCAGGACCAGGCGCAGAGCCCGGTGCTGGTTGTTTAAATATGGGGGAACCCCTGACATTTTTTTTCCCATATTTTTGCAACCAGGACCGGCTCAGAGAGCCCGAGGCTGGTTTGGCTTAGGAGGGGGGACCCCACGCAATTTTTTTTTGGATTTTAACACTGATTTTATTTTTTTTAAAGGTGCACAATGAAGCCCAGCACCGAGATTCATTGTATTAAAGTTGGCAGTGTTTTACAAGTCCCTCACGTAAAACACTGCCTAAAAAAACTAATGACATCGACATCGGTAAATCCGAAAGTGCAGAATACGACAGCTTAGTAAATTAGTCGTACTAAATTAAAAAAGTTGCAATTTTACACTTTCGATGTCAATCGTGATTGAACTTTGACCTCAAACGGAAAAATAAGAATTTTAGTAAATATACCCCTATGTGAGGGGAAAGCTGGTGAGTAGGGAGTATGTTAGAGGAAAGCTGGTGAGTAGAGAGTATGTTAGAGGAATGCTGGTGAGTATGGAGTATGTGAGAGGAAAGATGGTGAGTAGGGAGTATGTTAAAGGATAGCTGGTGAGTAGGGAGTATGTGAGAGGAAAGCTGGTGAGTAGGGAGTATGTGAGAGAAAAGCTGGTAAATAGGGAGCATGTGTGGGGAAAGCTGGTGAGTAGGGAGTATGTTAAAGGATATCTGGTGAGTAGGGAGTATGTGAGAGGAAAGCTGGTGAGTAGGGAGTATGTCAGAGGAAAGCTGGTGAATAGAGAGTATGTTAGAGGAATGCTGGTGAGTAGGGAGTATGTGAGAGGAAAGCTGGTAAATAGGGATTATGTGAGAGGAAAGCTTGTGAGTAGGGAGTATGTCAGAGGAAAGCTGGTGAATAGAGAGTATGTGAGAGGAATGCTGGTGAGTAGGGAGTATGTGAGAGGAAAGCTGGTGAGTAGGGAGTATGTTAAAGGATAGCTGGTGAGTAGAGAGTATGTTAGAGGAATGCTTGTGTGTAGGGAGTATGTGAGGGGAAAGCTGGTGAGTAGGGAGTATGTTAGAGGAAAGATGGTGAGTAGAGAGTTTGTTAGAGGAATGCTTGTGTGTAGGGAGTATGTGAGGGGAATACTGGTGAGTATGGAGTATGAGAGGAAAGATGGTGAGTAGGGAGTATGTTAAAGGATAGCTGGTGAGTAGGGAGTATGTGAGAGGAAAGCTGGTGAGTAGGGAGTATGTGAGAGAAAAGCTGGTAAATAGGGAGCATGTGTGGGGAAAGCTGGTGAGTAGGGAATATGTGAGTGGTAAGCTGGTGAGTAGGAAGTATGTGAGGGGATAGCTGGTGAGTAGGGAGTATGTGAGAGGGAAGCTGGTGAGTAGGGAGTATGTGAGGGAAATGCTGGTGAATAGGGAGTATGTTAAAGTATAGCTGGTGAGTAGGGAGTAGGTTAAAGGATAGCTGGTGAGTAGGGAGTATGTGAGAGGATAGCTGGTGAGTAGGAATTATGTGAGAGGAAAGCTGGTGAGAAGGGAGTATGTGAGAGGAAAGCTGGTGAGTAGGGAGTATGTGAGAGGAAAGCTGGTGAGTAGGGAGTATGTGAGGGGAAATCTGGCTAGTAGAGAGTATGGGGTATATTTACTAAGGTCCCGATTTTGACCGAGATGGTGTTTTTTCTTCAAAGTGTCATCTCAGGAATTTACTAAACTCAAATTACGGCAGTGATGAGGGCATTCATATTTTTATTACGGCTGTGTAGTAAAAGTACGAATGAATACACCATCGGTCAAACGCGGCTGTTTAGATATAAAACTCGGTCATTTACTAAGCATTCGTATTTGTAATTTCTACCGTGAAAATGGATTTACAGCCGCTAAAAATTACTAATCGTACAAAAAGCCTACAAAAAAGTAGACCTGCTTTTGAGAAGCGTGTTTACATGTGTTGTCAATTCTACATTACTCACACCTGACTTTTTTGGCCTTTTAAAAGGGGCCCCAACACATTTTTCAACACTCTCAATCTGAAATGGCTGCTACTGTGTGTAGTACTGCTGTATTGTTTGCTGGGGGATACCTGACCCTGCTCCATGAGGCTACAATAAACCCAGGCCAGGAAATTCAACAGGGTCAGCAGGTTGTACATGTTCCGCGTAGGCTGGCCATGGCTTGCTATTTTAGTGGCCGTTTAAACGATAACAAAATTGCTGATGACCATGTTATACAGATGAGCAGACTAAATGTAAATAATATTTTCACTCTGTAAGACCTGGTCAAACTGAACCTAGACCCTGAGACAGCACGCTCTCGCTCTGTCTCAGGCCTGCACAAACTCCTGCCTGTGTTGCACTTTATGGCTACTGGCAGCTTCCAGGCTGTGACTGCCGGTGTAATTAGTATCTCACAGGCCACCTTCTAGAAATATGTAATTCAGGTGAGTTAAAACATACATACACGTCTACGTCTAAGTGTTGCTTCTGTAATGTAATTGAACACAGTTTTGAATTGCTTACAGGTCATGACACTCACCTTTAATTTTTGAAGGGCCACTCAGGTTTTGGATGTCTTGGCTGGCTACATAGATGCCTCTCTTTGCTTCCCTACCCAGGAGTCGCAGTGGCCTGCAGTCAGGGTAGCTTTATGTGATCTTGCGGCCATGGCCAATGTGCTGGGTGTCATAGATTAGACATACGTTGAGCTGAGGACACCTAGGGGCAGGCAATATATTTATACCAATACTCATCTGGCCCTAGACACTAATGTGGAGGTTGTTTGTGTTGCTAATTAAGCAATACACATATTCTGTGTTAACAATTTATTTTTTAGAACACACCAATTTAGGCATAACAGAAACAGAAAAAAATTAAATGGTAACCATATTCTGGCCATGCATTATTATTATTATTTTTTTTGGGTGCTGGGTGCGGAGGATTGTGCTGGCTCGTGGGCGCGGCTTCGACTTGAGCGTCGAACTGGGGATTGAACTGGGGTGTGGCTTGGTGTTGTTGTCCCCGAGCTCGAGGTCACATGGTGTGAGGCCAACACACTTAGACTTTGGCTAAGATTGTTCAAACTTGCCGTGAGCTGCGTATTAGCGGCAGTGTTGTTTGCGATTATTCTTGACAGATTATCATTGATCATTTGATTATGTTGGATCATCTGGATGAGTGTTTGTTGCTGGCGCTGCTGATCATCCAAGATGCGTTGTAGGTTTGCCTGCATTTGGGTGTTGTCTGCCCTCATCTGTTCCATGGAGTTCGCAATTCGGCCCACCTGCACTATAAGTCTGCCTGAGTTGCGACTCAGTCTTGGCAAATGATGGGGCAGACTTGACAGGTATTGGCTGTGGGTGGTGAGGCACGCGTAGTGTTGTGCCTGTTGTGAGGACCAACGGGTCCAAAACTCTGTGCCCATTTGTGTGTGGCCTTGTGTTGTGCTCAATTAGGGGCTTTGGGATGTTTGGGGTGGTTGGGGTATGTCCTGAGGCATGTTTGGCTGTGTCGGATCGATGGGCTGCAGGTGGAGTGTGAAAGTCTCCAGGTCACGGTCCTGCTGGACATCCTCGGTCATGATGGCTGGGTCTGTATGGGGTTGAACACAGCCACTATTTAGTACATATGTAGCATTGGTCTTACGATAGCTTTACGTCAACATGCATTACTTCTTAATATTAATGTAATAGCTAAATAGATTGTGGCCTAAACTTAACTATGTTGGTCACCTTTTATTTAAATTATGTGGCTTCAAACGTTCACTACTCAGTTGTTTAAAGTTTGTGGAAATAGTAGGATTCAGAGTCATAATTACTGTTTAAACACCATGAACTCTAACAAATTCAAAGTACTACATTTACATTTTGTGTATGAAGCTTCCTTTGGAACAACACACACAAATCAAAAAATGTGTTGACCAATACACTCATACATTGTTCAAGGCAGTCAAAGGTCTGGACAAAACGTTAACTAATATAGTGGTCTAAAATGTACACATTAACAATGTTTGAGAAATTTTTAAGGTGCCCTATGTTTAGAAGTGGTATTTTTGGCCATGCCAAACAATTGGATGTGACTTTTTTTTTTTTTTTGGCCAAAAAAACTATTGCGAAAATGTGTTGTTATGGCCAACATCAAATTTAACAATTAACCTTCTAAAAATACGTTAACACCATCTGCTTGTAGTTGTTTATTATTGCAAGTATGACTGGTTATTTTGTTTTTTTGTTTTTTCAGTACTAACAGTGGTGCAGATGTATAAACCTGGAGAAGGCATAAGGAAGTGAGAAACCAGTGATATGTACAAGGTGCTAAAGGCACAAGGCAAACAGCTCCAATATGTACATTAACAGTTGTGTTTATTTTGTACTGCTGCCTTTATCATATTGCACATAACAGTGTTTTTTCACTTCCTTATGCCTTCTCCAGGTTAATAAATCTACACCACTGTTTTTTAACTTATTTACACTTAAATTTTAGGTTTACTCACCAGACAACTCTGGGGATTGTGGATCCTCACTTTGGGGGCTGGCCAAAAGAGCGAGTGGTGGCACGGCCGACACTGCGGAGATGCGTTGTTGGGGTGGTGATGCTGGTGCTGGAGCTTGAGCCTCAAGACGAGGCCTCTTGGGTGGCCTCGGAGCCACAGTAACCGAGCCCTGTGATGTGCGCCTTAGTGGAGGTGGATTAGACGAAGAACCTGTGTGATAAGATATTCATTAACATTTTGTGTTTCTATGTGTTTGCAGAATATGTGGTTACAGTTAAATCTTACCTGAATTGCCACCATCTGCAGCTCTAGGCAGTGTTGGCTGTGGCCTGGCTGTGCTGCTTCTCTGGCGTACTGTAGAAATATGAAGAATGTCGATATGAACATACTCTTTGGTTGATATGTTTATGCCAATTACTTATTGGGATGTAAACATATGTGGTACCTGCTGTGACTTAAACTAAGCGATGCTTAGCCTTGAATGCATGACTACATTGGGTGTGTATACTTTAAATGCAAAACAAATTGACCAAACAATACATACACAAAGGCGCATAATGCAAATATTATACTACTTAAAACACATAAGTCGTAGCTTTACACAGCCACAATATTGCATGCTCAGTTACCAATTTTAGATGCTAACAAGAAAACAGTAGCCACAAATATCTGCACAAAAATGAAAACATCAAAACAACAAATGTATGAAAATACACATAATCAACACAAATGATAACCCAGAACAACACAAAATAAGCATACATCCATTGAAAAAGATATAAAAAAAAAACATATGCATAAAACACAGTAATCACACTCATTAAAATACACCGACTAACATTTACTTGGAAAAACAGACACCAGAAAAAGACCAACACAACCAGAAACATTGACAATACATAATGGCAAAAAACCCAGAATTAAGAGTAACACTACATCAGCCCTGGCCAACCTGTGTCTCTCCAGATGTAGTGAAACTACACATCCCAGCATGCCCGCCAACACATTTGGCATTCACTAAGATCAAAACTGTGGCAAGGCAAGATGGGACTTGTCGTTTTACAACAGCTGGAAAGCCACAGGTTGGCCAGGCCTGCACTACATCACCAACACATTAGAAGAAAGAACCAAATAACAAACACAATTAGCGCAAAGACATTTCACACAACTAAGGACAAAGCACAGATGTTTCAAATAATGTTAAAAAATGAGCAAACTCACCATCCTGCCTTGGCCGATCCGAATCCCGGACATGAGTTGCACCAACCACTTCAGGCGGAATCAGCGTACGAACAGGCTCCTCCCAATCTCGATAAGACGCTCGGAAGGGGTGTCCACCCCCGGTTTGGCGGGCTGATTTAGCCTTCTTCGCCATCTTCGCCTTCACACGGCGCTTGATGTCGTAGAAGCGCTTACGACAGGTGTCTTTGGTCCGCCTCACCACACCCTCACTATTCACAGCCGCAACGACCTTCCCCCACAGAACAGTCTTCCTGCATGTCGACACCTTTGCAGCATCAGGCCCAAACAACTGGCGATGATGCCTCATCAGCCACTGCACCAGAGCCATATTTTCAGCGTAACTGAACTTAACATTGCGGCCCGTCTTTGTAGTGGTGCGTGGCTGCGGAGCCATAACACCATCACTATCACTATTAGTGGAAGCCGCTGCAGCAACCACCCCCTCCTCCTTACTAACCTCCTCCCTCTCACTCACCTCCTCCACCTCACTAACCTCCTCCCTCTCACTCACCTCCTCCACCTCACTCACCTTCTCCACCTCACTCACCTCCTCCACCACACTCACCTCTGACTGGGACATAATCAGGACAAACAACAAATAACACTGAGAAAAAAAAACAAATAACACACTCCTCCACTACCACTACACACCACACACACACACTCACTCACAAACAATGACAATAGACGTAACAAAAAAAACAAAGACAAAAAACTAGACAGACTTTTAAATAACTACAGAACTAGTATGACAAGACTACTTACACACACAGTACAGCACTCAACAATCGCAAAACTCCGCCTCAAATCCTCCACAAACTCCACAAAACTCACCAACTCCTAACACACCTTCCTCTCTCCTCTCCACTAGCTAAACCCACGAGGTGCGGCCGGTTTGGGGCGTTTTTATAGTAATGAGCACAGACACTCCTCCATCACGAATCAAACCAATCACGGACGAGTGACAAAATCGAAACTTAGAAAAAAACGCGGCAGGGAACGGATAAACACTGCCGTAACCGAAATGTGACGCAGTCGTAACAAAAACCTCAGAACACGGCCGACAAACCACTAAATCGGCCGCATTATACCTAACAAAAATACGAATGACATCGACATCGGACAACAGGAAAAAAAAAAATATGACAGCTTAGTAAATGAGGCGTAACAAATTCAAAAAGTTGCACAAATACACTTTCGATGTCATTCGTGATGATTCTCTCTCCAAATCGGGACAAATACGAATTTTAGTAAATATACCCCAATGTGAGAGGAATGCTGGTGAGTAGGGGGAATGTGAGATGAAAGCTGGTGAGAAGGGAGTATGTGAGAGTAATGCTGGTGAGTAGGGAGTATGTGAGAGGACAGCAGGTGAGTAGGGAGTATGTGAGAGGAAAGCTGGTGAGTAGGGAGTATGTGAGAGGAAAGCTGGTGAGTAGGGAATATGTTAGAGGAAATCTGGTGAGTAGAGGAGTATGTTAGAGGAATGCTGGTGAGTAGGGAGTATGTTAAAGAATAGCTGGTGAGTAGGGAGTATGTGAGGATAAAGCTGGTGTGTAGGGAGTATGTGAAAGGAAAGCTGGTGAGTAGGGAGTATGTGAGGGTAAAGCTAGTGAGTAGGGAGTATGTTAAAGGATAGCTGGTGAGTACGGAGTATGTGAGAGGAAAGCTGGTGAGTAGGGAGTATGTGAGAGGAAAGCTGGTGAGTAGGGAGTATGTCAGAGGAAAGCTGGTGAGTAGAGAGAATGTAAGAGAAATGCTGGTGAGTAGGGAGCATGTGAGAGGAAATCTGGTGAGTAGGGAGTATGGCAAAGGATAGCTGGTGAGTAGGGAGTATGTGAGAGGAAAGCTGGTGAGTTACGAGTATGTGAGAGGAAAGGTGGTGAGTAGGGAGCATGTGTGGGGAAAGCTGGTGAGTAGGGAGTATGTGAGGGGAAAGGTGGTGAGTAGGGAGTATGTGAGGGAAAAGCTGTTGAGTAGGGAGTATGTGAGAGGAAAGCTGGTGAGTAGGGAGTATTTGAGGGAAAAGCTGGTGAGTAGGGAGTATTTTAAAGGATAGCTGGTGAGTAAGGAGTATGTTAAAGGATAGCTGGTGAGTAGGGAGTATGTGAGAGGAATGCTGGTGAGAAGGGAGTATGTGAGAGGAATGCTGGTGAGTAGGGAGTATGTTAGGGGAAAGCTGGTGAGTAGAGAGTATGTGAGAGGAATGCTCGTGTGTAGGGAGTATGTGAGAGGAAAGGTAGTGAGAAGGGAGTATGTGAGAGGAATGCTGGTGAGTAGGGAGTATGTGAGAGAAAAGCTGGTGAATAGAGAGTATGTGAGAGGAAAGCTGGTGAGTAGGGAGTATGTGAGAGGACAGCTGGTGAGTAGGGAGTATGTGATAGGAAATCTGGTGAGTAGGGAGTATGTGATGGAAAAGCTGGTGAGAAGGAAGTATTTTAGAGGAAATCTGGTGAGTAGGGAGTATGTGAGAGGAAAGCTGGTGAGTAGGGAGTATGTTAAAGAATACCTGGTGAGTAGGGAGTATGTGAGAGGAAAGCTGGTGAGTAGGGAGTATGTGAGAGGAAATCAGGTGAATAGGGAGTATGTGAGGGGAAAGCTGGTGAGTAGGGAGTATGTGAGGGGAAAGCTGGTGAGTAGGGAGAATGTGACAGGAAAGCTGGTGAGTAGGGAGTATGTGAGGGAAAATCTGGTGAGTATGGAGTATGTTAGAGGAATGCTGGTGAGTGGGGAGTATGTGAGAGGACAGCTGGTGAGTAGGGATTATGTGAGGGGAAAACTGGTGAGTAGAGAGTATGTGAGAGGAATGCTGGTGAGTAGGGAGTATGAGAGGAAAGCTGGTGAGTAGAGAGTATGTGTGGGGAAAGCTGTTGAGTAGGGAGTATGTGAGGGGAAAGCTGGTGAGTAGGGAGTATGTTAAAGGATAGCTGGTGAGTAGGGAGTATGTTAAAGGATAGCTGGTGAGTAGGGAGTATGTTAAAGGATAGCTGGTGAGTAGGGAGTATGTGAGAGGAAAGCTGGTGAGTAGGGAGTATGTGAGAGGAAAGCTGGAGAGTAGGGAGTATGTGAGAGGAATTTTGGTGAGTAGCGAGTATGTGAGAGGAAAGCTGGTGAGTAGGGAGTATGTTAAAGGATAGCTGGCCAGTAGAGAGTGTTAGAGGAATACTGGTGAGTAGGGAGTATGTGAGAGGAAAGATGGCGAATAGGGAGTATGTTAAAGGATAGCTGGTGAGCAGGGAGTATGTGAGAGGAAAGCTGGTGAGTTAGGAGTATGTGAGAGGAAAGCTGGTGAGTAGGGAGTATGTGTGGGGAAAGCTGGTTAGTAGGGAGTATGTGTGGGGAAAGCTGGTGAGTAGGGAGAATGTGAGAGGAAAGCTGGTGAGTAGGGAGTATGTGAGGGAAAAGCTGGTGAGTAGGGAGTATGTTAAAGGATAGCTGATGAGTAGGGAGTATGTTAAAGGATAGTTGGTGAGTAGGGAGTATGTGAGAGGAAAGCTGGTGAGTAGGGAGTATGTGAGAGGAAAGCTGGTGAGTAGTGAGTACGTGAGAGGAATGCTGGTGAGTAGCGAGTATGTGAGAGGAAAGCTGGTGAGTAGGGAGTATGTTAAAGGATAGCTGGTGAGAAGAGAGTATGTGAGAGGAAAGCTGGTGAGTAGGGAGTATGTTAAAGGATAGCTGGTGAGTAGATAGTATGTGAGGGGAAAGCTGGTGAGTAGGGAGTATGTGAGGGGAAAGCTGGTGAGTAGGGAGTATATGAGGGGAAAGCTGGTGAGTAGCGAGTATGTGATAGGAAAACTGGTGAGAAGGGAGTATGTGAGAGGAATGCTGGTGAGTAGGGAGTAAGTGAAAGGAAAGCTGGTGAGTAGGGAGTGTGTGAGGGGAAAGCTGGTGAGAAGGGGGTATGTGAGAGGAAAGCTGGTGAGTAGGGAGTATGTGAGGGGACATCTGGTGAGTAGGGAGTATGTTAGAGGAAAGCTGGTGAGTATGGAGTATGTTAGAGGAAAGCTGGTGAGTAGGGAGTATGTGAGAGGAAAGCTGGTGAGTAGGGAGTATGTGAAAGGAAAGCTGGTGAGTAGGGAGTGTGTGAGGGGAAAGCTGCTGAGAAGGGGGTATGTGAGAGGAATGCTGGTGAGTAGGGAGTATGTGAGAGAAAAGCTCGTGAATAGAGAGTATGTGAGAGGAAAGCTGGTGAGTAGGGTGTATGTAAGGGGACATGTGGTGAGTAGAGAGTATGTTAGAGGAAAGCTGGTGAGTATGGAGTATGTTAGAGGAAAGCTGGTGAGTAGGGAGTATGTGAGAGGAAAGCTGGTGAGTAGGGAGTATGTGAGAGGTAAGCTGGTGAGTAGGGAGTATGTGAGGGGAAAGCTGGTGAATAGAGAGTATGTTAGAGGAATGCTGGTGAGTAGGGAGTATGTGAGAGGAAAGCTGGTAAATAGGGATTATTTGAGAGGAAAGCTGGTGAGTAGGGAGTATGTCAGGGGAAAGCTGGTGAATAGAGAGTATATTAGAGGAATGCTGGTGAGCAGGGAGTATGTGAGAGGAAAGCTGGTGAATAGGGAGTATGTTAAAGGATAGCTGGTGAGTAGAGAGTATGTTAGAGGAATGCTTGTGTGTAGGGAGTATGTGAGGGGAAAGCTGGTGAGTATGGAGTATGTTAGAGGAAAGCTGGTGAGTAGAGAGTATGTTAAAGGAATACTGGTGAGTATGGAGTATGTGAGAGGAAAGATGGTGAGTAGGGAGTATGTTAAAGGATAGCTGGTGAGTAGGGAGTATGTGAGAGGAAAGCTGGTGAGTAGGGAGTATGTGAGAGAAAAGCTCGTAAATAGGGAGCATGTGTGGGGAAAGCTGGTGAGTAGGGAGTATGTTAAAGGATATCTGGTGAGTAGGGAGTATGTGAGAGGAAAGCTGGTAAATAGGGATTATGTGAGAGGAAAGCTGGTGAGTAGGGAGTATGTCAGAGGAAAGCTGGTGAATAGAGAGTATGTTAGAGGAATGCTGGTGAGTAGGGAGTATGTGAGAGGAAAGCTGGTGAGTAGGGAGTATGTTAAAGGATAGCTGGTGAGTAGAGAGTATGTTAGAGGAATGCTTGTGTGTAGGGAGTATGTGAGGGGAAAGCTGGTGAGTAGGGAGTATGTTAGAGGAAATTCTTATAAAACACAGCGCTTACTAAACCACCAAGCAAACCATAAAATTATCAATTAATGACCACTATTAGTTAATATCCGGTTTTTGCAGCTCCTAATGGTGGTACTGTTCCACCAAATGAAACAGACAATTATACAATAAACAAACAAGGAGCGCTGAAACCAGATATAAAAAATATATTTTGTACAGCTTTATTAAAATATAATCCACATATATGACCACATTTAAAATAAATATAAGAATTACTTAAATCCTGTGCCTCTGACTCAATATAAATGTCCGTTTAAGATTTTTATATAAATCCATCCATATATGTACTGCGGTAAGTCTATATCAACTTCTCATGAGGATATATTTGGCATCCAAATTATATAGTCTCTGTGACCCAGTTTCTTATAACCACATATGCATGTGTGTCCACGGGGGAGAGCGCTGTGATGTTTAGATGTCTCCAGCGGTATGCTACGACCCCGAATTAGCAGTGTGAGCTGATGGATACTCACGGCAGCCGCAGCTGTGATAGTTAGATGTCTCCAGCGGTATACTGCGACCCCGGAATGATATAGCCGCAATGTGAGCTGATGGATACTCACGAGTAACGGGTACTTACAGAAAGGAAGTTGACTGTAATAGTTATTTGAATTACGGGAGTTGTCACCACCAAAAGTGGAAAGACAACATTCCAGTTGGACAATACTTGAGGATGAAGAGAAATTGTACAGAGTTGAATGAATTCCATAAACACACTGCCATACTCACAGAGGCCTTTTTGGACCAAGGTTACCCTCTAGAATTATTAAATGAAGCATTGGATAAAGTAGAGAGTAGAGATAGAGGTTCCCTCCTGACTAGAGATGAGCGCCTGAAATTTTTCGGGTTTTGTGTTTTGGTTTTGGGTTCGGTTCCGCGGCCGTGTTTTGGGTTCGAACGCGTTTTGGCAAAACCTCACCGAATTATTTTTGTCGGATTCGGGTGTGTTTTGGATTCGGGTGTTTTTTTCCAAAAACACTAAAAAACAGCTTAAATCATAGAATTTGGGGGTCATTTTGATCCCAAAGTATTATTAACCTCAAAAACCATAATTTACACTCATTTTCAGTCTATTCTGAATACCTCACACCTCACAATATTATTTTTAGTCCTAAAATTTGCACCGAGGTCGCTGTGTGAGTAAGATAAGCGACCCTAGTGGCCGACACAAACACCGGGCCCATCTAGGAGTGGCACTGCAGTGTCACGCAGGATGTCCCTTCCAAAAAACCCTCCCCAAACAGCACATGACGCAAAGAAAAAAAGAGGCGCAATGAGGTAGCTGTGTGAGTAAGATTAGCGACCCTAGTGGCCGACACAAACACCGGGCCCATCTAGGAGTGGCACTGCAGTGTCACGCAGGATGGCCCTTCCAAAAAACCCTCCCCAAACAGCACATGACGCAAAGAAAAAAAGAGGCGCAATGAGGTAGCTGTGTGAGTAAGATTAGCGACCCTAGTGGCCGACACAAACACCGGGCCCATCTAGGAGTGGCACTGCAGTGTCACGCAGGATGGCCCTTCCAAAAAACCCTCCCCAAACAGCACATGACGCAAAGAAAAAAAGAGGCGCAATGAGGTAGCTGACTGTGTGAGTAAGATTAGCGACCCTAGTGGCCGACACAAACACCGGGCCCATCTAGGAGTGGCACTGCAGTGTCACGCAGGATGTCCCTTCCAAAAAACCCTCCCCAAACAGCACATGACGCAAAGAAAAAAAGAGGCGCAATGAGGTAGCTGTGTGAGTAAGATTAGCGACCCTAGTGGCCGACATAAACACCGGGCCCATCTAGGAGTGGCACTGCAGTGTCACGCAGGATGTCCCTTCCAAAAAACCCTCCCCAATCAGCACATGATGCAAAGAAAAAGAAAAGAAAAAAGAGGTGCAAGATGGAATTATCCTTGGGCCCTCCCACCCACCCTTATGTTGTATAAACAAAACAGGACATGCACACTTTAACCAACCCATCATTTCAGTGACAGGGTCTGCCACACGACTGTGACTGATATGACGGGTTGGTTTGGACCCCCCCCAAAAAAGAAGCAATTAATCTCTCCTTGCACAAACTGGCTCTACAGAGGCAAGATGTCCACCTCATCTTCACCCTCCGATATATCACCGTGTACATCCCCCTCCTCACAGATTATCAATTCGTCCCCACTGGAATCCACCATCTCAGCTCCCTGTGTACTTTGTGGAGGCAATTGCTGCTGGTCAATGTCTCCGCGGAGGAATTGATTATAATTCATTTTAATGAACATCATCTTCTCCACATTTTCTGGATGTAACCTCGTACGCCGATTGCTGACAAGGTGAGCGGCGGCACTAAACACTCTTTCGGAGTACACACTTGTGGGAGGGCAACTTAGGTAGAATAAAGCCAGTTTGTGCAAGGGCCTCCAAATTGCCTCTTTTTCCTGCCAGTATAAGTACGGACTGTGTGACGTGCCTACTTGGATGCGGTCACTCATATAATCCTCCACCATTCTATCAATGTTGAGAGAATCATATGCAGTGACAGTAGACGACATGTCCGTAATCGTTGTCAGGTCCTTCAGTCCGGACCAGATGTCAGCATCAGCAGTCGCTCCAGACTGCCCTGCATCACCGCCAGCGGGTGGGCTCGGAATTCTGAGCCTTTTCCTCGCACCCCCAGTTGCGGGAGAATGTGAAGGAGGAGATGTTGACAGGTCGCGTTCCGCTTGACTTGACAATTTTGTCACCAGCAGGTCTTTCAACCCCAGCAGACCTGTGTCTGCCGGAAAGAGAGATCCAAGGTAGGCTTTAAATCTAGGATCGAGCACGGTGGCCAAAATGTAGTGCTCTGATTTCAACAGATTGACCACCCGTGAATCCTTGTTAAGCGAATTAAGGGCTGCATCCACAAGTCCCACATGCCTAGCGGAATCGCTCCGTGTTAGCTCCTTCTTCAATGCCTCCAGCTTCTTCTGCAAAAGCCTGATGAGGGGAATGACCTGACTCAGGCTGGCAGTGTCTGAACTGACTTCACGTGTGGCAAGTTCAAAGGGCATCAGAACCTTGCACAACGTTGAAATCATTCTCCACTGCACTTGAGACAGGTGCATTCCATCTCCTATATCGTGCTCAATTGTATAGGCTTGAATGGCCTTTTGCTGCTCCTCCAACCTCTGAAGCATATAGAGGGTTGAATTCCACCTCGTTACCACTTCTTGCTTCAGATGATGGCAGGGCAGGTTCAGTAGTTTTTGGTGGTGCTCCAGTCTTCTGTACGTGGTGCCTGTACGCCGAAACTGTCCCGCAATTTTTCTGGCCACCGACAGCATCTCTTGCACGCCCCTGTCGTTTTTTAAAAAATTCTGCACCACCAAATTCAAGGTATGTGCAAAACATGGGACGTGCTGGAATTTGCCCATATTTAATGCACACACAATATTGCTGGCGTTGTCCGATGCCACAAATCCACAGGAGAGTCCAATTGGGGTAAGCCATTCCGCGATGATCTTCCTCAGTTGCCGTAAGAGGTTTTCAGCTGTGTGCGTATTCTGGAAAGCGGTGATACAAAGCGTAGCCTGCCTAGGAAAGAGTTGGCGTTTGCGAGATGCTGCTACTGGTGCCGCCGCTGCTGTTCTTGCGGCGGGAGTCCATACATCTACCCAGTGGGCTGTCACAGTCATATAGTCCTGACCCTGCCCTGCTCCACTTGTCCACATGTCCGTGGTTAAGTGGACATTGGGTACAACTGCATTTTTTAGGACACTGGTGAGTCTTTTTCTGACGTCCGTGTACATTCTCGGTATCGCCTGCCTAGAGAAGTGGAACCTAGATGGTATTTGGTAACGGGGGCACACTGCCTCAATAAATTGTCTAGTTCCCTGTGAACTAACGGCGGATACCGGACGCACGTCTAACACCAACATAGTTGTCAAGGACTCAGTTATCCGCTTTGCAGTAGGATGACTGCTGTGATATTTCATCTTCCTCGCAAAGGACTGTTGAACAGTCAATTGCTTACTGGAAGTAGTACAAGTGGGCTTACGACTTCCCCTCTGGGATGACCATCGACTCCCAGCGGCAACAACAGCAGCGCCAGCAGCAGTAGGCGTTACACGCAAGGATGCATCGGAGGAATCCCAGGCAGGAGAGGACTCGTCAGACTTGCCAGTGACATGGCCTGCAGGACTATTGGCATTCCTGGGGAAGGAGGAAATTGACACTGAGGGAGTTGGTGGGGTGGTTTGCGTGAGCTTGGTTACAAGAGGAAGGGATTTACTGGTCAGTGGACTGCTTCCGCTGTCACCCAAAGTTTTTGAACTTGTCACTGACTTATTATGAATGCGCTGCAGGTGACGTATAAGGGAGGATGTTCCGAGGTGGTTAACGTCCTTACCCCTACTTATTACAGCTTGACAAAGGGAACACACGGCTTGACACCTGTTGTCCGCATTTCTGGTGAAATACCTCCACACCGAAGAGCTGATTTTTTTGGTATTTTCACCTGGCATGTCAACGGCCATATTCCTCCCACGGACAACAGGTGTCTCCCCGGGTGCCTGACTTAAACAAACCACCTCACCATCAGAATCCTTCTGGTCAATTTCCTCCCCAGCGCCAGCAACACCCATATCCTCCTCATCCTGGTGTACTTCAACACTGACATCTTCAATCTGACTATCAGGAACTGGACTGCGGGTGCTCCTTCCAGCACTTGCAGGGGGCATGCAAATAGTGGAAGGCGCATGCTCTTCACGTCCAGTGTTGGGAAGGTCAGGCATCGCAACCGACACAATTGGACTCTCCTTGTGGATTTGGGATTTCAAAGAACGCACAGTTCTTTGCGGTGCTTTTGCCAGCTTGAGTCTTTTCAGTTTTCTAGCGAGAGGCTGAGTGCTTCCATCCTCATGTGAAGCTGAACCACTAGCCATGAACATAGGCCAGGGCCTCAGCCGTTCCTTGCCACTCCGTGTGGTAAATGGCATATTGGCAAGTTTACGCTTCTCCTCCGACAATTTTATTTTAGGTTTTGGAGTCCTTTTTTTTCTGATATTTGGTGTTTTGGATTTGACATGCTCTGTACTATGACATTGGGCATCTGCCTTGGCAGACGACGTTGCTGGCATTTCATCGTCTCGGCCATGACTAGTGGCAGCAGCTTCAGCACGAGGTGGAAGTGGATCTTGATCTTTCCCTAATTTTGGAACCTCAACTTTTTTGTTCTCCATATTTTATAGGCAGAACTAAAAGGCACCTCAGGTAAACAATGGAGATGGATGGATTGGATACTAGTATACAATTATGGACGGACTGCCACGGTTAGGTGGTATAAAAAAACCACGGTTAGGTGGTATATATTGTAATACAATTATGGATGGACGGACTGCCTGCCGAGTGCCGACACAGAGGTAGCCACAGCCGTGAACTACCGCACTGTACACTGGTTGATAAAGAGATAGTAGTATACTCGTAACAACTAGTATGACTGACTATGACGGTATAAAGAATGAAAAAAAAACCACGGTTAGGTGGTATATATTGTAATACAATTATGGATGGACGGACTGCCTGCCGAGTTCCGACACAGAGGTAGCCACAGCCGTGAACTACCGCACTGTACACTGGTTGATAAAGAGATAGTAGTATACTCGTAACAACTAGTATGACTGACTATGACGGTATAAAGAATGAAAAAAAAACCACGGTTAGGTGGTATATATTATAATACAATTATGGATGGACGGACTGCCTGCCGACTGCCGACACAGAGGTAGCCACAGCCGTGAACTACCGCACTGTACACTGGTTGATAAAGAGATAGTAGTATACTCGTAACAACTAGTATGACACTATGACGGTATAAAGAATGAAAAAAAAACCACGGTTAGGTGGTATATATTATAATAATACAATTATGGATGGACGGACTGCCTGCCGAGTTCCGACACAGAGGTAGCCACAGCCGTGAACTACCGCACTGTACACTGGTTGATAAAGAGATAGTAGTATACTCGTAACAACTAGTATGACTGACTATGACGGTATAAAGAATGAAAAAAAAACCACGGTTAGGTGGTATATATTGTAATACAATTATGGATGGACGGACTGCCTGCCGAGTTCCGACACAGAGGTAGCCACAGCCGTGAACTACCGCACTGTACACTGGTTGATAAAGAGATAGTAGTATACTCGTAACAACTAGTATGACACTATGACGGTATAAAGAATGAAAAAAAAACCACGGTTAGGTGGTATATATTATAATACAATTATGGATGGACGGACTGCCTGCCGACTGCCGACACAGAGGTAGCCACAGCCGTGAACTACGGCACTGTACACTGGTTGATAAAGAGATAGTAGTATACTCGTAACAACTAGTATGACACTATGACGGTATAAAGAATGAAAAAAAAACCACGGTTAGGTGGTATATATTATAATACAATTATGGATGGACGGACTGCCTGCCGAGTGCCGACACAGAGGTAGCCACAGCCGTGAACTACCGCACTGTACACTGGTTGATAAAGAGATAGTAGTATACTCGTAACAACTAGTATGACTGACTATGACGGTATAAAGAATGAAAAAAAAACCACGGTTAGGTGGTATATATTATAATACAATTATGGATGGACGGACTGCCTGCCGACTGCCGACACAGAGGTAGCCACAGCCGTGAACTACCGCACTGTACACTGGTTGATAAAGAGATAGTAGTATACTCGTAACAACTAGTATGACACTATGACGGTATAAAGAATGAAAAAAAAACCACGGTTAGGTGGTATATATTATAATACAATTATGGATGGACGGACTGCCTGCCGACTGCCGACACAGAGGTAGCCACAGCCGTGAACTACCGCACTGTACACTGGTTGATAAAGAGATAGTAGTATACTCGTAACAACTAGTATGACACTATGACGGTATAAAGAATGAAAAAAAAACCACGGTTAGGTGGTATATATTATAATACAATTATGGATGGACGGACTGCCTGCCGACTGCCGACACAGAGGTAGCCACAGCCGTGAACTACCGCACTGTACTGTGTCTGCTGCTAATATAGACTGGTTGATAAAGAGATAGTATACAACAATATACTACTATACTGGTGGTCAGGCACTGGTCACCACTAGTCACACTGGCAGTGGCACTCCTGCAGCAAAAGTGTGCACTGTTTAATTTTAAATTAATATAATATTATGTACTCCTGGCTCCTGCTATAACAACCTGCAGTGCTCCCCAGTCTCCCCCACAATTATTATAAGCTTTTATACATTGATGTGCAGCACACTGGGCTGAGCTGAGTGCACACAGACTGAGTCACACTGTGTGACTGCTGTGTATCATTTTTTTCAGGCAGAGAACGGATATAGCAGAGAACGGATATATTAAATAAACGTTAACTTAACAACAACTGCACTGGTCACTGTGGTAAACTCTGTCTGCACAATCTCTCTCTCTCTCTCTCTCTCTTCTAATCTATTCTAATGGAGAGGACGCCAGCCACGTCCTCTCCCTATCAATCTCAATGCACGTGTGAAAATGGCGGCGACGCGCGGCTCCTTATATAGAATCCGAGTCTCGCGAGAATCCGACAGCGTCATGATGACGTTCGGGCGCGCTCGGGTTAACCGAGCAAGGCGGGAAGATCCGAGTCGCTCGGACCCGTGAAAAAAAAAGTGAAGTTCGTGCGGGTTCGGATTCAAAGAAACCGAACCCGCTCATCTCTACTCCTGACTACTAACAAAAAAGAGAGAAGTGAGGTACTGAAGAATAAAAATGAAGGAGAAATCCTTCCATTTATCACTAAATATAATGTTTGTTCCAATGAAATTAGAAGTATACTTAACAAGAACTTTGATATTCTAAAACTGGACACAACCCTCAAACCCTCTCTGGGGGATACAGCGAAAGTGGTCTTTCGTAAAGCTAAGAATATTAAGAACTTTATATCCCCTAGTTACTTTCAGGCACAGAAAGAAGATATATCCAAATTTAAAACTAAGAACTGGTTAACAACCCTGAGTGGTTGTTATAAGTGTGGAAGAAAAAATTGTCTTACATGTCCCTTTATGATTAATAGGAGTACACACTTCAAATCGTGTAGTTTGGGTTTTTCCTTCGATATAAAGACTATTATCAACTGTCAACAGACCTATGTTATTTATCTAGTGAGTTGTAGATGTGGTAAGCAATATGTGGGTAGGACCACTAGGTCTTTGAACACCAGGTTTCTCGAACATAGAAGGAACGTAATGAAGAAGAACCTCAAACATAGCCTCTCAAGACATGTAGTCCATCAGCATGGAGGAAATATCGATGTATTAACGGTCCAGGGGATTGAATATGTAGCCCCCACACCGAGAGGAGGGGACAGATTTAATCGTCTATGTACCAGAGAAGCCTTCTGGATATTCTCGTTTGTTCCAGGTGGTCTGAACGAGAATATCGAACTAAACAATATTGGAAGTTGTTAATTTGAGGTATACAATTCTTGCTCTATCACAATATACGAAGCAAATATTAATGATTATTAGAACAAAGTAAATGAAATATTAATATAAAAATAAAAAAAATAAAAATATTTTTTTTTTATTAATGACACAAAAATATATGAAAATGTTAGAACATCAATCATATCTATATTATATTTATACAGATACTTTTATTGACCTAGTAATAAGTAAATGAAATAGATGTTTCTCCTCTACATCCCCTTGTTTTCACCTCCTTTTCCCCTTTTTCTTGGGAATAAATAAATATATTATCAGTTGAAAATATAAGTATATTGAATTACCATTAAAATTGATGATAAACTAAAATGAATATTGGGTATGGATTTGAACCTGGTGCTCCGTGTGCTGTGTGCACTGAAGAAACCCATTGAGCTATTGAAGCTATTTATCTCATTCTGTATAGTCTGATTTTATTACAGACGATGTATATTTCAGTGCCATAGCTTTACTAATAACAAAATGATTGGATTTGAACCCTGGTACTCTGGGTGTTGTGTGCACTGAATAAATCCGCTGAGCTACTGAAGCCATGTATCTTTCGGTACGATTTAAGCCTATTGTAGATGATTTATATTTCAGTCTCCTGGTCAATCTTATTAATTTTATTTTATCAATGTTTAAATTATAAAATGGCTAGTTAATGGTATTAAACCATTTAAATCTATAAACCACCAAGTAAACCAATATGGACCATTTAAATATGTTATATTGAAATAGTATTTACACAGCTGCGGGTAACACTAGTGATTTTGTGCTGAGTATTGTTTGCAGCATGCCACATATATAGGTTTGAACAACTGTATATGATTAAGGTAATCAACAAGATGATTGGTTGATTCCAGTTTAAATAGGATCTAGCAACACTGCAATGACAAATCTCTGACGAAACCGCTTGCCCTACTGGCGGAGAAACGCGTAAGGAGGGCACTCATCACCTGAATCCTGTTGTCTGACGACTCCTTACTTCCCTCTGTGGCTGCACCATTGGCCGGCGAGCCGCTCATCGGGGTTATTGCTGAAGCGTGACCTGGCTAAAGAGGCACGCTCCCCGCTCATCACAAGCTGCGGCAGCCGTGAGTATCCATCAGCTCACATTGCGGCTATATCATTCCGGGGTCGCAGTATACCGCTGGAGACATCTAACTATCACAGCTGCGGCTGCCGTGAGTATCCATCAGCTCACACTGCTAATTCGGGGTCGTAGCATACCGCTGGAGACATCTAAACATCACAGCGCTCTCCCCCGTGGACACACAAGCATATGTGGTTATAAGAAACTGGGTCACAGAGACTATATAATTTGGATGCCAAATATATCCTCATGAGAAGTTGATATAGACTTACCGCAGTACATATATGGATGGATTTATATAAAAATCTTAAACGGACATTTATATTGAGTCAGAGGCACAGGATTTAAGTAATTATTATATTTATTTTAAATGTGGTCATATATGTGGATGTTAGAGGAAAGATGGTGAGTAGAGAGTATGTTAGAGGAATGCTTGTGTGTAGGGAGTATGTGAGGGGAATACTGGTGAGTATGGAGTATGTGAGAGGAAAGATGGTGAGTAGGGAGTATGTTAAAGGATAGCTGGTGAGTAGGGAGTATGTGAGAGGAAAGCTGGTGAGTAGCGAGTATGTGAGAGAAAAGCTGGTAAATAGAGAGCATGTGTGGGGAAAGCTGGTGAGTAGGGAGTATGTGAGTGGTAAGCTGGTGAGTAGGAAGTATGTGAGGGGAAAGCTGGTGAGTAGGGAGTATGTGAGAGGAAAGCTGGTGAGTAGGGAGTATGTGAGGGAAATGCTGGTGAATAGGGAGTATGTTAAAGTATAGCGGGTGAGTAGGGAGTATGTTAAAGGATAGCTGGTGAGTAGGGAGTATGTGAGAGGATAGCTGGTGAGTAGGAATTATGTGAGAGGAAAGCTGGTGAGAAGGGAGTATGTGAGAGGAAAGCTGGTGAGTAGGGAGTATGTGAGAGGAAAGCTGGTGAGTAGGGAGTATGTTAGGGGAAATCTGGCTATTAGAGAGTATGGGGTATATTTACTAAGGTCCCGATTTTGACCGAGATGGTGTTTTTTCTTCAAAGTGTCATCTCGGGAATTTACTAAACTCAAATTACGGCAGTGATGAGGGCATTCGTATTTTTATTACGGCTGTGTAGTAAAAGTACGAATGAATACACCATCGGTCAAACGCGGCTGTTTAGATATAGAACTCAGTCATTTACTAAGCATTCGTATTTGTAATTTCTACCGTGAAAATGGATTTGCGGCCGCTAAAAATTACTAATCGTACAAAAAGCCTACAAAAAAGTAGACCTGCTTTTGAGAAGCGTGTTTACGTGTGTTGTCAATTCTACATTACTCACACCTGACTTTTTTGGCCTTTAAAAGGGGCCCCAACACATTTTTCAACACTCTCAATCTGAAATGGCTGCTACTGTGTGTAGTACTGCTGTATTGTTTGCTGGGGGATACCTGACCCTGCTCCATGAGGCTACAATAAACCCAGGCCAGGAAAATCAACAGGGTCAGCAGGTTGTACATGTTCCGCGTAGGCTGGCCATGGCTTGCTTTTTTAGTGGCCGTTTAAACGATAACAAAATTGCTGATGACCATGTTATACAGATGAGCAGACTAAATGTAAATAATATTTTCACTCTGTATGACCTGGTCAAACTGAACTTAGACCCTGAGACAGTACGCTCTCGCTCTGTCTCAGGCCTGCACAAACTCCTGCCTGTGTTGCACTTTATGGCTACTGGCAGCTTCTGGCTGTGACTGCCGATGTAATTAGTATCTCACAGGCCACCTTCTAGAAATATGTAATTCAGGTGAGTTAAAACATACATACACGTCTACGTCTAAGTGTTGCTTCTGTAATGTAATTGAACACAGTTTTGAATTACTTACAGGTTATGACACTCACCTTTAATTTTTGAAGGGCCACTCAGGTTTTGGATGTCTTGGCTGGCTACATAGATGCCTCTCTTTGCTTCCCTACCCAGGAGTCGCAGTGGCCTGCAGTCAGGGTAGCTTTATGTGATCTTGCGGCCATGGCCAATGTGCTGGGTGTCATAGATTAGACATATGTTGAGCTGAGGACACCTAGGGGCAGGCAATATATTTATACCAATACTCATCTGGCCCTAGACACTAATGTGGAGGTTGTTTGTGTTGCTAATTAAGCAATACACATATTCTGTGTTAACAATTTATTTTTTAGAACACACCAATTTAGGCATAACAGAAACAGAAAAAAATTAAATGGTCACCATATTCTGGCCATGCATTATTATTATTTTTTTTTTTTTGGGTGCTGGGTGCGGAGGATTGTGCTGGCTCGTGGGCGCGGCTTCGACTCTAGCGTCGAACTGGGGATTGAACTGGGGTGTGGCTTGGTGTTGTTGTCCCCGAGCTCGAGGTCACATGGTGTGAGGCCAACACACTTAGACTTTGGCTAAGATTGTTCAAACTTGCCGTGAGCTGCGTATTAGCGGCAGTGTTGTTTGCGATTATTCTTGACAGATTATCATTGATCATTTGATTATGTTGGATCATCTGGATGAGTGTTTGTTGCTGGCGCTGCTGATCATCCAAGATGCGTTGTAGGTTTGCCTGCATTTGGGTGTTGTCTGCCCTCATCTGTTCCATGGAGTTCGCAATTCGGCCCACCTGCACTATAAGTCTGCCTGAGTTGCGACTCAGTCTTGGCAATGATGGGGCAGACTTGACAGGTATTGGCTGTGGGTGGTGAGGCACGCGTAGTGTTGTGCCTGTTGTGAGGACCAACGGGACCAAAACTCTGGGCCCATTTGTGTGTGGCCTTGTGTTGTGCTCAATTAGGGGCTTTGGGATGTTTGGGGTGGTTGGGGTATGTCCTGAGGCATGTTTGGCTGTGTCGGATCGATGGGCTGCAGGTGGAGTGTGAAGGTCTCCTGGTCACAGTCCTGCTGGACATCCTCGGTCATGATGGCTGGGTCTGTATGGGGTTGAACACAGCCACTATTTAGCACATATGTAGCATTGGTCTTACGATAGCTTTACGTCAACATGCATTACTTCTTAATATTAATGTAATAGCTAAATAGATTGTGGCCTAAACTTAACTATGTTGGTCACCTTTTATTTAAATGATGTGGCTTCAAACGTTCACTACTCAGTTGTTTAAAGTTTGTGGAAATAGTAGGATTCAGAGTCATAATTACTGTTTAAACACCATGAACTCTAACAAATTCAAAGTACTACATTTACATTTTGTGTATGAAGCTTCCTTTGGAACAACACACACAAATCAAAAAATGTGTTGACCAATACACTCATACATTGTTCAAGGCAGTCAAAGGTCTGGACAAAACGTTAACTATTATAGTGGTCTAAAATGTACACATTAACAATGTTTGAGAAATTTTTAAGGTGCCCTATGTTTAGAAGTGGTATTTTTGGCCATGCCAAACAATTGGATGTGACTTTTTTTTTTTTTGGCCAAAAAAACTATTGCGAAAATGTGTTGATATGGTCAACATCAAATTTGACAATTAACCTTCTAAAAATACGTTAACACCATCTGCTTGTAGTTGTTTATTATTGCAAGTATGACTGGTTATTTTGTTTTTTTGTTTTTTCAGTACTAACAGTGGTGCAGATGTATAAACCTGGAGAAGGCATAAGGAAGTGAGAAACCAGTGATATGTACAAGGTGCTAAAGGCACAAGGCAAACAGCTCCAATATGTACATTAACAGTTGTGTTTATTTTGTACTGCTGCCTTTATCATGTTGCACATAACAGTGTTTTTTCACTTCCTTATGCCTTCTCCAGGTTAATAAATCTACACCACTGTTTTTTAACTTATTTACACTTAAATTTTAGGTTTACTCACCAGACAACTCTGGGGATTGTGGATCCTCACTTTGGGGGCTGGCCAAAAGAGCGAGTGGTGGCACGGCCGACACTGCGGAGATGCGTTGTTGGGGTGGTGATGCTGGTGCTGGAGCTTGAGCCTCAAGACGAGGCCTCTTGGGTGGCCTCGGAGCCACAGTAACCGAGCCCTGTGATGTGCGCCTTAGTGGAGGTGGATTAGACGAAGAACCTGTGTGATAAGATATTCATTAACATTTTGTGTTTCTATGTGTTTGCAGAATATGTGGTTACAGTTAAATCTTACCTGCATTGCCACCATCTGCAGCTCTAGGCAGTGTTGGCTGTGGCCTGGCTGTGCTGCTTCTCTGGCGTACTGTAGAAATATGAAGAATGTCGATATGAACATACTCTTTGGTTGATATGTTTATGCCAATTACTTATTGGGATGTAAACATATGTGGTACCTGCTGTGACTTAAACTAAGCGATGCTTAGCCTTGAATGCATGACTACATTGGGTGTGTATACTTTAAATGCAAAACAAATTGACCAAACAATACATACACAAAGGCGCATAATGCACAATATTATACTACTTAAAACACATACGTCGTAGCTTTACACAGCCACAATATTGCATGCTCAGTTACCAATTTTAGATGCTAACAAGTAAACAGTAGCCACAAATATCTGCACAAAAATGAAAACATCAAAACAACAAATGTATGAAAATACACATAATCAACACAAATGATAACCCAGAACAACACAAAATAAGCATACATCCATTGAAAAAGATATAAAAAAAAACATATGCATAAAACACAGTAATCACACTCATTAAAATACACCGACTAACATTTACTTGGAAAAACAGACACCAGAAAAAGACCAACACAACCAGAAACATTGACAATACATAATGGCAAAAAACCCAGAATTAAGAGTAACACTACATCAGCCCTGGCCAACCTGTGTCTCTCCAGATGTAGTGAAACTACACATCCCAGCATGCCCGCCAACACATTTGGCATTCACTAAGATCAAAACTGTGGCAAGGCAAGATGGGACTTGTCGTTTTACAACAGCTGGAAAGCCACAGGTTGGCCAGGCCTGCACTACATCACCAACACATTAGAAGAAAGAACCAAATAACAAACACAATTAGCGCAAAGACATTTCACACAACTAAGGACAAAGCACAGATGTTTCAAATAATGTTAAAAAATGAGCAAACTCACCATCCTGCCTTGGCCGATCCGAATCCCGGACATGAGTTGCACCAACCACTTCAGGCGGAATCAGCGTACGAACAGGCTCCTCCCAATCTCGATAAGATGCTCGGAAGGGGTGTCCACCCCCGGTTTGGCGGGCTGATTTAGCCTCCTTCGCCATCTTCGCCTTCACACGGCGCTTGATGTCGTAGAAGCGCTTACGACAGGTGTCTTTGGTCCGCCTCACCACACCCTCACTATTCACAGCCGCAACGACCTTCCCCCACAGAACAGTCTTCCTGCGTGTCGACACCTTTGCAGCATCAGGCCCAAACAACTGGCGATGATGCCTCATCAGCTCCCGCACCAGAGCCATATTTTCAGCGTAACTGAACTTAACCTTGCGGCCCGTCTTTGTAGTGGTGCGTGGCTGCGGAGCCATAACACCATCACTATCACTATTAGTGGAAGCCGCTGCAGCAACCTCCCCCTCCTCCTTACTAACCTCCTCCCTCTCACTCACCTCCTCCACCTCACTAACCTCCTCCCTCTCACTCACCTCCTCCACCTCACTCACCTCCTCCACCACACTCACCTCTGACTGGGACATAATCAGGACAAACAACAAATAACACTGAGAAAAAAAAACAAATAACACACTCCTCCACTACCACTACACACCACACACACACACTCACTCACTCACAAACAATGACAATAGACGTAACAAAAAAAACAAAGACAAAAAACTAGACAGACTTTTAAATAACTACAGAACTAGTATGACAAGACTACTTACACACACAGTACAGCACTCAACAATCGCAAAACTCCGCCTCAAATCCTCCACAAACTCCACAAAACTCACCAACTCCTAACACACCTTCCTCTCTCCTCTCCACTAGCTAAACCCACGAGGTGCGGCCGGTTTGGGGCGTTTTTATAGTAATGAGCACAGACACTCCTCCATCACGAATCAAACCAATCACGGACGAGTGACAAAATCGAAACTTAGAAAAAAACGCGGCAGGGAACGGATAAACACTGCCGTAACCGAAATGTGACGCAGTCGTAACAAAAACCTCAGAACACAGCCGACAAACCACTAAATCGGCCGCATTATACCTAACAAAAATACGAATGACATCGACATCGGACAACAGGAAAAAAAAAAATACGACAGCTTAGTAAATGAGGCGTAAAAAATTCAAAAAGTTGCACAAATACACTTTCGATGTCATTCGTGATGATTCTCTCTCCAAATCGGGACAAATACGAATTTTAGTAAATATACCCCAATGTGAGAGGAATGCTGGTGAGTAGGGGGAATGTGAGATGAAAGCTGGTGAGAAGGGAGTATGTGAGAGTAATACTGGTGAGTAGGGAGTATGTGAGAGGACAGCGGGTGAGTAGGGAGTATGTGAGAGGAAAGCTGGTGAGTAGGGAGTATGTGAGAGGAAAGCTGGTGAGTAGGGAATATGTTAGAGGAAATCTGGTGAGTAGAGGAGTATGTTAGAGGAATGCTGGTGAGTAGGGAGTATGTTAAAGAATAGCTGGTGAGTAGGGAGTATGTGAAAGGAAAGCTGGTGAGTAGGGAGTATGTGAGGGTAAAGCTAGTGAGTAGGGAGTATGTTAAAGGATAGCTGGTGAGTACGGAGTATGTGAGAGGAAAGCTGGTGAGTAGGGAGTATGTGAGAGGAAAGCTGTTGAGTAGGAAGTATGTCAGAGGAAAGCTGGTGAGTAGAGAGAATGTAAGAGAAATGCTGGTGAGTAGGGAGCATGTGAGAGGAAATCTGGTGAGTAGGGAGTATGGCAAAGGATAGCTGGTGAGTAGGGAGTATGTGAGAGGAAAGCTGGTGAGTTACGAGTATGTGAGAGGAAAGATGGTGAGTAGGGAGCATGTGTGGGGAAAGCTGGTGAGTAGGGAGTATGTGAGGGAAAAGCTGTTGAGTAGGGAGTATGTGAGAGGAAAGCTGGTGAGTAGGGAGTATTTGAGGGAAAAGCTGGTGAGTAGGGAGTATGTTAAAGGATAGCTGGTGAGTAAGGAGTATGTTAAAGGATAGCTGGTGAGTAGGGAGTATGTGAGAGGAATGCTGGTGAGAAGGGAGTATGTGAGAGGAATGCTGGTGAGTAGGGAGTATGTTAGGGGAAAGCTGGTGAGTAGAGAGTATGTGAGAGGAATGCTCGTGTGTAGGGAGTATGTGAGAGGAAAGGTAGTGAGAAGGGAGTATGTGAGAGGAATGCTGGTGAGTAGGGAGTATGTGAGAGAAAAGCTGGTGAATAGAGAGTATGTGAGAGGAAAGCTGGTGAGTAGGGAGTATGTGAGAGGACAGCTGGTGAGTAGGGAGTATGTGATAGGAAATCTGGTGAGTAGGGAGTATGTGATGGAAAAGCTGGTGAGTAGGGAGTATTTTAGAGGAAATCTGGTGAGTAGGGAGTATGTGAGAGGAAAGCTGGTGAGTAGGGAGTATGTTAAAGAATACCTGGTGAGTAGGGAGTATGTGAGAGGAAAGCTGGTGAGTAGGGAGTATGTGAGAGGAAATCAGGTGAATAGGGAGTATGTGAGGGGAAAGCTGGTGAGTAGGGAGTATGTGAGGGGAAAGCTGGTGAGTAGGGAGTATGTGACAGGAAAGCTGGTGAGTAGGGAGTATGTGAGGGAAAATCTGGTGAGTATGGAGTATGTTAGAGGAATGCTGGTGAGTGGGGAGTATGTGAGAGGACAGCTGGTGAGTAGGGAGTATGTGAGGGGAAAACTGGTGAGTAGAGAGTATGTGAGAGGAATGCTGGTGAGTAGGGAGTATGAGAGGAAAGCTGGTGAGTAGAGAGTATGTGTGGGGAAAGCTGTTGAGTAGGGAGTATGTGAGGGGAAAGCTGGTGAGTAGGGAGTATGTTAAAGGATAGCTGGTGAGTAGGGAGTATGTGAGAGGAAAGCTGGTGAGTAGGGAGTATGTGAGAGGAAAGCTGGTGAGTAGGGAGTATGTGAGAGGAATTCTGGTGAGTAGCGAGTATGTGAGAGGAAAGCTGGTGAGTAGGGAGTATGTTAAAGGATAGCTGGCCAGTAGAGAGTGTTAGAGGAATACTGGTGAGTAGGTAGTATGTGAGAGGAAAGATGGCGAGTAGGGAGTATGTTAAAGGATAGCTGGTGAGCAGGGAGTATGTGAGAGGAAAGCTGGTGAGTAGGGAGTATGTGAGAGGAAAGCTGGTAAGTAGGGAGTATGTGTGGGGAAAGCTGGTTAGTAGGGAGTATGTGTGGGGAAAGCTGGTGAGTAGGGAGAATGTGAGAGGAAAGCTGGTGAGTAGGGAGTATGTGAGGGAAAAGCTGGTGAGTAGGGAGTATGTTAAAGGATAGCTGATGAGTAGGGAGTATGTTAAAGGATAGTTGGTGAGTAGGGAGTATGTGAGAGGAAAGCTGGTGAGTAGGGAGTATGTGAGAGGAAAGCTGGTGAGTAGTGAGTACGTGAGAGGAATGCTGGTTAGTAGCGAGTATGTGAGAGGAAAGCTGGTGAGTAGGGAGTATGTGAGAGGATAGCTGGTGAGAAGAGAGTATGTGAGAGGAAAGCTGGTGAGTAGGGAGTATGTTAAAGGATAGCTGGTGAGTAGATAGTATGTGAGGGGAAAGCTGGTGAGTAGGGAGTATGTGAGGGGAAAGCTGGTGAGTAGGGAGTATATGAGGGGAAAGCTGGTGAGTAGCGAGTATGTGATAGGAAAACTGGTGAGAAGGGAGTATGTGAGAGGAATGCTGGTGAGTAGGGAGTAAGTGAAAGGAAAGCTGGTGAGTAGGGAGTGTGTGAGGGGAAAGCTGGTGAGAAGGGGGTATGTGAGAGGAAAGCTGGTGAGTAGGGAGTATGTGAGGGGACATCTGGTGAGTAGGGAGTATGTTAGAGGAAAGCTGGTGAGTATGGAGTATGTTAGAGGAAAGCTGGTGAGTAGGGAGTATGTGAGAGGAAAGCTGGTGAGTAGGGAGTAAGTGAAAGGAAAGCTGGTGAGTAGGGAGTGTGTGAGGGGAAAGCTGCTGAGAAGGGGGTATGTGAGAGGAATGCTGGTGAGTAGGGAGTATGTGAGAGAAAAGCTCGTGAATAGAGAGTATGTGAGAGGAAAGCTGGTGAGTAGGGTGTATGTAAGGGGACATGTGGTGAGTAGAGAGTATGTTAGAGGAAAGCTGGTGAGTATGGAGTATGTTAGAGGAAAGCTGGTGAGTAGGGAGTATGTGAGAGGAAAGCAGGTGAGTAGGGAGTATGTGAGAGGTAAGCTGGTGAGTAGGGAGTATGTGAGGGGAAAGCTGGTGAATAGAGAGTATGTTAGAGGAATGCTGGTGAGTAGGGAGTATGTGAGAGGAAAGCTGGTAAATAGGGATTATTTGAGAGGAAAGCTGGTGAGTAGGGAGTATGTCAGGGGAAAGCTGGTGAATAGAGAGTATATTAGAGGAATGCTGGTGAGCAGGGAGTATGTGAGAGGAAAGCTGGTGAGTAGGGAGTATGTTAAAGGATAGCTGGTGAGTAGAGAGTATGTTAGAGGAATGTTTGTGTGTAGGGAGTATGTGAGGGGAAAGCTGGTGAGTAGGGAGTATGTTAGAGGAAAGCTGGTGAGTAGAGAGTATGTTAAAGGAATACTGGTGAGCATGGAGTATGTGAGAGGAAAGATGGTGAGTAGGGAGTATGTTAAAGGATAGCTGGTGAGTAGGGAGTATGTGAGAGGAAAGCTGGTGAGTAGGGAGTATGTGAGAGAAAAGCTCGTAAATAGGGAGCATGTGTGGGGAAAGCTGGTGAGTAGGGAGTATGTTAAAGGATATCTGGTGAGTAGGGAGTATGTGAGAGGAAAGCTGGTAAATAGGGATTATGTGAGAGGAAAGCTGGTGAGTAGGGAGTATGTCAGAGGAAAGCTGGTGAATAGAGAGTATGTTAGAGGAATGCTGGTGAGTAGGGAGTATGTTAAAGGATAGTTGGTGAGTAGAGAGTATGTTAGAGGAATGCTTGTGTGTAGGGAGTATGTGAGGGGAAAGCTGGTGAGTAGGGAGTATGTTAGAGGAAAGATGGTGAGTAGAGAGTATGTTAGAGGAATGCTTGTGTGTAGGGAGTATGTGAGGGGAATACTGGTGAGTATGGAGTATGTGAGAGGAAAGATGGTGAGTAGGGAGTTTGTTAAAGGATAGCTGGTGAGTAGGGAGTATGTGAGAGGAAAGCTGGTGAGTAGCGAGTATGTGAGAGAAAAGCTGGTAAATAGGGAGCATGTGTGGGGAAAGCTGGTGAGTAGGGAGTATGTGAGTGGTAAGCTGGTGAGTAGGAAGTATGTGAGGGGAAAGCTGGTGAGTAGGGAGTATGTGAGAGGAAAGCTGGTGAGTAGGGAGTATGTGAGGGAAATGCTGGTGAATAGGGAGTATGTTAAAGTATAGCTGGTGAGTAGGGAGTATGTTAAAGGATAGCTGGTGAGTAGGGAGTATGTGAGAGGATAGCTGGTGAGTAGGAATTATGTGAGAGGAAAGCTGGTGAGAAGGGAGTATGTGAGAGGAAAGCTGGTGAGTAGGGAGTATGTGAGAGGAAAGCTGGTGAGTAGGGAGTATGTTAGGGGAAATCTGGCTATTAGAGAGTATGGGATATATTTACTAAGGTCCCGATTTTGACCGAGATGGTGTTTTTTCTTCAAAGTGTCATCTCGGGAATTTACTAAACTCAAATTACGGCAGTGATGAGGGCATTCGTATTTTTATTACGGCTGTGTAGTAAAAGTACGAATGAATACACCATCGGTCAAACGCGGCTGTTTAGATATAAAACTCGGTCATTTACTAAGCATTCGTATTTGTAATTTCTACCGTGAAAATGGATTTGCGGCCGCTAAAAATTACTAATCGTACAAAAAGCCTACAAAAAAGTAGACCTGCTTTTGAGAAGCGTGTTTACGTGTGTTGTCAATTCTACATTACTCACACCTGACTTTTTTGGCCTTTAAAAGGGGCCCCAACACATTTTTCAACACTCTCAATCTGAAATGGCTGCTACTGTGTGTAGTACTGCTGTATTGTTTGCTGGGGGATACCTGACCCTGCTCCATGAGGCTACAATAAACCCAGGCCAGGAAAATCAACAGGGTCAGCAGGTTGTACATGTTCCGCGTAGGCTGGCCATGGCTTGCTTTTTTAGTGGCCGTTTAAACGATAACAAAATTGCTGATGACCATGTTATACAGATGAACAGACTAAATGTAAATAATATTTTCACTCTGTATGACCTGGTCAAACTGAACCTAGACCCCGAGACAGTACGCTCTCGCTCTGTCTCAGGCCTGCACAAACTCCTGCCTGTGTTGCACTTTATGGCTACTGGCAGCTTCCAGGCTGTGACTGCCGATGTAATTAGTATCTCACAGGCCACCTTCTAGAAATATGTAATTCAGGTGAGTTAAAACATACATACACGTCTACGTCTAAGTGTTGCTTCTGTAATGTAATTGAACACAGTTTTGAATTACTTACAGGTCATGACACTCACCTTTAATTTTTGAAGGGCCACTCAGGTTTTGGATGTCTTGGCTGGCTACATAGATGCCTCTCTTTGCTTCCCTACCCAGGAGTCGCAGTGGCCTGCAGTCAGGGTAGCTTTATGTGATCTTGCGGCCATGGCCAATGTGCTGGGTGTCATAGATTAGACATACGTTGAGCTGAGGACACCTAGGGGCAGGCAATATATTTATACCAATACTCATCTGGCCCTAGACACTAATGTGGAGGTTGTTTGTGTTGCTAATTAAGCAATACACATATTCTGTGTTAACAATTTATTTTTTAGAACACACCAATTTAGGCATAACAGAAACAGAAAAAAATTAAATGGTCACCATATTCTGGCCATGCATTATTATTATTATTTTTTTTGGGTGCTGGGTGCGGAGGATTGTGCTGGCTCATGGGCGCGGCTTCGACTTGAGCGTCGAACTGGGGATTGAACTGGGGTGTGGCTTGGTGTTGTTGTCCCCGAGCTCGAGGTCACATGGTGTGAGGCCAACACACTTAGACTTTGGCTAAAATTGTTCAAACTTGCCGTGAGCTGCGTATTAGCGGCAGTGTTGTTTGCGATCATTCTTGACAGATTATCATTGATCATTTGATTATGTTGGATCATCTAGATGAGTGTTTGTTGCTGGCGCTGCTGATCATCCAAGATGCGTTGTAGGTTTGCCTGCATTTGGGTGTTGTCTGCCCTTATCTGTTCCATGGAGTTCGCAATTCGGCCCACCTGCACTATAAGTCTGCCTGAGTTGCGACTCAGTCTTGGCAAATGATGGGGCAGACTTGACAGGTATTGGCTGTGGGTGGTGAGGCACGCGTAGTGTTGTGCCTGTTGTGAGGACCAACGGGTCCAAAACTCTGGGCCCATTTGTGTGTAGCCTTGTGTTGTGCTCAATTGGGGGCTTTGGGATGTTTGGGGTGGTTGGGGTATGTCCTGAGGCATGTTTGGCTGTGTCGGATCGATGGGCTGCAGGTGGAGTGTGAAGGTCTCCTGGTCACGGTCCTGCTGGACATCCTCGGTCATGATGGCTGGGTCTGTATGGGGTTGAACACAGCCACTATTTAGTACATATGTAGCATTGGTCTTACGATAGCTTTACGTCAACATGCATTACTTCTTAATATTAATGTAATAGCTAAATAGATTGTGGCCTAAACTTAACTATGTTGGTCACCTTTTATTTAAATGATGTGGCTTCAAACGTTCACTACTCAGTTGTTTAAAGTTTGTGGAAATAGTAGGATTCAGAGTCATAATTACTGTTTAAACACCATGAACTCTAACAAATTCAAAGTACTACATTTACATTTTGTGTATGAAGCTTCCTTTGGAACAACACACACAAATCAAAAAATGTGTTGACCAATACACTCATACATTGTTCAAGGCAGTCAGTGGTCTGGCCAAAACGTTAACTAATATAGTGGTCTAAAATGTACACATTAACAATGTTTGAGAAATTTTTAAGGTGCCCTATGTTTAGAAGTGGTATTTTTGGCCATGCCAAACAATTGGATGTGACTTTTTTTTTTTTTTTTGGCCAAAAAAACTATTGCGAAAATGTGTTGATATGGCCAACATCAAATTTGACAATTAACCTTCTAAAAATACGTTAACACCATCTGCTTGTAGTTGTTTATTATTGCAAGTATGACTGGTCATTTTGTTTTTTGTTTTTTCAGTACTAACAGTGGTGCAGATGTATAAACCTGGAGAAGGCATAAGGAAGTGAGAAACCAGTGATATGTACAAGGTGCTAAAGGCACAAGGCAAACAGCTCCAATATGTACATTAACAGTTGTGTTTATTTTGTACTGCTGCCTTTATCATGTTGCACATAACAGTGTTTTTTCACTTCCTTATGCCTTCTCCAGGTTAATAAATCTACACCACTGTTTTTTAACTTATTTACACTTAAATTTTAGGTTTACTCACCAGACAACTCTGGGGATTGTGGATCCTCACTTTGGGGGCTGGCCAAAAGAGTGAGTGGTGGCACGGCCGACACTGCGGAGATGCGCCGTTGGGGTGGTGATGCTGGTGCTGGAGCTTGAGCCTCAAGACGGGGCCTATTGGGTGGCCTCGGAGCCACAGTAACCGAGCCCTGTGATGTGCCCCTTAGTAGAGGTGGATTAGACGAAGAACCTGTGTGATAAGATATTCATTAACATTTTGTGTTTCTATGTGTTTGCAGAATATGTGGTTACAGTTAAATCTTACCTGCATTGCCACCATCTGCAGCTCTAGGCAGTGTTGGCTGTGGCCTGGCTGTACTGCTTCTCTGGCGTACTGTAGAAATATGAAGAATGTCGATATGAACATACTCTTTGGTTGATATGTTTATGCCAATTACTTATTGGGATGTAAACATATGTGGTACCTGCTGTGACTTAAACTAAGCGATGCTTAGCCTTGAATGCATGACTACATTGGGTGTGTATACTTTAAATGCAAAACAAATTGACCAAACAATACATACACAAAGGCGCATAATGCACAATATTATACTACTTAAAACACATACGTCGTAGCTTTACACAGCCACAATATTGCATGCTCAGTTACCAATTTTAGACGCTAACAAGAAAACAATAGCCACGAATATCTGCACAAAAATGAAAACATCAAAACAACAAATGCATGAAAATACACATAATCAACACAAATGATAACCCAGAACAACACAAAATAAGCATACATCCATTGAAAAAGATATAAAAAAAACCATATGCATAAAACACAGTAATCACACTTCATTAAAATACACCGACTAACATTTACTTGGAAAAACAGACACCAGAAAAAGACCAACACAACCAGAAACATTGACAATACATAATGGCAAAAAACACAGAATTAAGAGTAACACTACATCAGCCCTGGCCAACCTGTGTCTCTCCAGATGTAGTGAAACTACACATCCCAGCATGCCCGCCAACACATTTGGCATTCACTAAGATCAAAACTGTGGCAAGGCATGATGGGACTTGTCGTTTTACAACAGCTGCAGAGCCACAGGTTGGCCAGGCCTGCACTACATCACCAACACATTAGAAGAAAGAACCAAATAACAAACACAATTAGCGCAAAGACATTTCACACAACTAAGGACAAAGCACAGATGTTTCAAATAATGTTAAAAAATGAGCAAACTCACCATCCTGCCTTGGCCGATCCGAATCCCGGACATGAGTTGCACCAACCACTTCAGGCGGAATCAGCGTACGAACAGGCTCCTCCCAATCTCGATAAGACGCTCGGAAGGGGTGTCCGCCCCCGGTTTGGCGGGCTGATTTAGCCTCCTTCGCCATCTTCGCCTTCACACGGCGCTTGATGTCGTAGAAGCGCTTATGACAGGTGTCCTCGGTCCGCCTCACCACACCCTCACTATTAACAGCCGCAACGACCTTCCCCCACAGAACAGTCTTCCTGCGTGTCGACACCTTTGCAGCATCAGGCCAAAACAACTGGCGATGATGCCTCATCAGCTCCCGCACCAGAGCCATATTTTCAGCGTAACTGAACTTAACATTGCGGCCCGTCTTTGTAGTGGTGCGTGGCTGCGGAGCCATAACACCATCACTATCACTATTAGTGGAAGCCGCTGCAGCAACCTCCCCCTCCTCCTCACTAACCTCCTCCCTCTCACTCAACTCCTCCACCTCACTAACCTCCTCCCTCTCACTCACCTCCTCCACCTCACTCACCTCCTCCACCACACTCACCTCTGACTGGGACATAATCAGGACAAACAACAAATAACACTGAGAAAAAAAAACAAATAACACACTCCTCCACTACCACTACACACCACACACGCACACTCACTCACTCACTCACTCACTCACTCACTCACTCACTCACAAACAATGACAATAGACGTAACAAAAAAATCAAAGACAAAAAACTAGACAGACTTTTAAATAACTACACAACTAGTATGACAAGACTACTTACACACACAGTACAGCACTCAACAATCGCAAAACTCTGTCTCAAATCCTCCACAAACTCCACAAAACTCACCAACTCCTAACACACCTTCCTCTCTCCTCTCCACTAGCTAATCCCACGAGGTGCGGCCGGTTTGGGGCGTTTTTATAGTAATGAGCACAGACACTCCTCCATCACGAATCAAACCAATCACGGACGAGTGACAAAATCGAAACTTAGAAAAAAACGCGGCAGGGAACGGATAAACACTGCCGTAACCGAAATGTGACGCAGTCGTAACAAAAACCTCAGAACACGGCCGACAAACCACTAAATCGGCCGCATTATACCTAACAAAAATACGAATGACATCGACATCGGACAACAGGAAAAAAACAAATACGACAGCTTAGTAAATGAGGCGTAACAAATTCAAAAAGTTGCACAAATACACTTTCGATGTCATTCGTGATGATTCTCTCTCCAAATCGGGACAAATACGAATTTTAGTAAATATACCCCAATGTGAGAGGAATGCTGGTGAGTAGGGGGAATGTGAGATGAAAGCTGGTGAGAAGGGAGTATGCGAGAGTAATGCTGGTGAGTAGGGAGTATGTGAGAGGACAGCGGGTGAGTAGGGAGTATGTGAGAGGAAAGCTGGTGAGTAGGGAGTATGTGAGAGGAAAGCTGGTGAGTAGGGAATATGTTAGAGGAAATCTGGTGAGTAGAGGAGTATGTTAGAGGAATGCTGGTGAGTAGGGAGTATGTTAAAGAATAGCTGGTGAGTATGGAGTATGTGAGAGGAAAGCTGGTGTGTAGGGAGTATGTGAAAGGTAATCACCTATGTAGTCCACGTATTCCTTTGATGTAGATGGCGTTGGCATAAATGGTAAGACAATATATAATAAATATTTCCAGTAGCCAATTGCTCAGGAACAGCTGTTGTCTATGGGAAATATCTAAACTCAAATTGTAGACTTCAGCAAAGCCATTGATGAACTTGCTTCAAAGAAATTGAGAAAAAGATGTTTTTATTCTTAAGCTGATGTGTTGTTATCACTATGCGTGCTCTCACTGTGCATAGACTGCTTTGTATCTTCTATATGTATATATTTAGGTGTTTTCCTAAAGAAAATTTCATTTTCTCACAAGTATTTCTTACAAAGGGCTCTATTCAAGGATCTATCTCCGGGCCCCAGCAATCTACAGTACAGCACTGCTCTGTGAGCATACACATTGCAAATAATTGTACTGTATTTTACAGTACGCAAACAGGCATCATTTCCTATCTGCATTAATTCCTCGGAGATGAACTTTCTGCAGTAATAAAGAGCTAAAAATGTATATAAATGTAATAATCAGGACTGACTCCAGGCCTACTAGCACCCTGTGCGAGAAGTTTTGGAGCCCCTTCCCCCAATTGTCCTGATTTAGGTTTGTAAGGAAAGCAAAAAACCACACAACTGGGCAAAACCATGTTGCACTGCAGGTGGGGCAGATGTAACGTGCAGAGAGATTTAGTTTTGGGTGGGTTATATTTTTCCTGTCCAGGGTAAATACTGGCTGCTTTTGCATGTAGCCCACAAATGTTAGACAGCTATTTTACACTGCAATTTAGATTTCAGTTTGAACACACACCACCCAAATCTAAATCTATCTGCACGTTATATCTGCCCCACCTGCAGTGCAGCATGGTTTTACGTGCTTTTTTTGCTTTGCTTACAAACCTGAATCAGTCCCAATATGTGTCTTTGGTGGAGCTCTCATGGAAAAGTAAGCATGGTCTTTCAACAAGGGGTGGAGCCTCAAAGTAAATGCCGTATCTGTATGACATGGAGAGGTTGATGCATTGGAGATGCAGAGGGTGACAGGAGAAGGTGAAGGGGACATAGTGATGCAGGGGAGAGACAGAGGTGGGTTGCCCCTTACACAATACGCCCATACAATAGTAGTGCCCCTTACAGATTACACCCACACAATAGTACTCCTTATACACATTACACCACACAGTAGTGCCCCTTAAACATTTTGCCATACAGTAGTAGTTCCCCTTACACATTACACCCACACAGTAGTAGTGACCCTTACAAATTACACCCACAGTAGTAGTAGTGCTCCTTACACATCATGTCCACACAGTAGTGCCCCTTACACATTATGCCCCACAGGAGGCAAAACTTTTTTTAGGTATATAAGCAAAATGAGAAAAATAAAAGGCGGAATAATAAAACTAAAGATAGAGACTGGGAGTCTTGTTGAGGGCGACAATGTAATAGCAGATCATCTTAATAATTATTTTTGCTCAGTATTCACTACTGAAAGAGAGGGGAAGGGGCCACAGTTAAGTTGCATTTACAGAGAAGAAGGTCCTAACAGAACTCTCAAGGCTGAAAGTGGATAAATCAATGGAGCCAGATGGGATACATCCAAGGACACTAAAGGAACTTAAAGAGGACTGGTAGCACCATTAACAGAATTATTCAACCAGTAATTAGCTGCAGAAGTAATTCCAGAGGACTGGAAAAGAGTGAACATGTGCCCTCATTCCGAGTTGATCGCTCGCTAGCTGATTTTAGCAGCAGTGCACACGCTAGGCCGCCGCCCTTTGGGAGTGTATCTTAGCTTAGCAGAATTGCTAACGAAAGGTTAGCAGTTCTGCTATTAAATATTTCCCTGCAGTTTCTGAGTAGCTCCAGACCTACTCCTAGATTGCGATCACTGCAGACTGTTTGGTTCCTGGTTTGATGTCACATACACGCCCTGCATTCGGCCAGCCACTTCCCCGTTTCCCCAGGCACGCCTGCATTTTTACCTGACACGCCTGCGTTTTTTTAGCACACTCCCGGAAAACGGCAAGTTACCACCCAGAAACACCCACTTCCTGTCAATCATTCACCGATCAGCAGAGCGACTGAAAAGCGTCGCTCGGCCCTGTGTAAAATTGCATAGTGTTGTGTGAAAACGCATGCGCAGAATCGCCCATTTTTAGCCTGATCGCTATTCTGCTAAAAACGTCAACGAGCGATCAACTCGGAATGACCACCATAGTCCCACTGCACAAAAGTGGAAGCAAGGAAGAGGCAAACAACTACAGACCAGTGAGTCTTACATCAGTAGTAGGGAAATTGGTGGAAACACTCTTAAAAGAAAGAGTTGTAGATTATCTCAAATCCAGCAATTTACAGGATCCCAAACAGCATGGATTCACTGGGGGGAGATCATGTCAAACAAATCTTATTGACTTTTTTGACTGTGTGACTAAAGTGATGAATAAAGGTAGAGCCGTGGATATAACTTATCTAGACTTTAGTAAGGCTTTTGACACTGTTCCACATCGCAGACTGCTAAATAAACTTGGAAACGTGGGATTGGATACTAGGATTATTAAATGGATAAGATCTTGGTTGCAGGATAGAAAACAGAGTTGTGGTAAATGGAGTGCATTCACAGGAGGTAAATGTTACCAGTGGAGTACCCCAGGGATCTGTACTTGGACTAGTGCTTTTTAATATCTTGGTGACATTGCAAATGGCATTAAAGGGAAAGTATGCCTTTTTGCAGATGACATAAAGGTATGCAACAGGGTGGACACACCAGGTGGGGTAAAACAAATGAGGAATGGTCAAGAGTGTGGCAATTACAGTTTAATGCCAAAAAATGCAAAATCATGCTCTTGGGTCTCAAAAATCCAAAGGCTAATTATAGTATTAATGGCACTATACTGGAAACTACCGAGGAGGAAAGGGATCTAGGAGTCACTATTTCAGGTGACTTAAAGGCAGATAAGCAATGTAACAAAGCAATGAGGAAGGCTAGTCAGATGCTTGGCTGCATTGGGAGAGGAATCATCAGCAGAAAGAAGTAATAATGCCACTGTATAGGTCATTGGTATGGCCTCATCTAGAATACTGTGTTCAATTCTGGAGGCCATATCTTCAAAAGGATATTAATACATTAGAGACTGTACAAAGAAACTGTTCAAAGAAGGGCAACTAAAATGGTGCGTGGCCTACATCACAAAAAATACCCAGATAGACTAAAAAAATCTCAATATGTATAGTTTGGAGCAGAGAAGGGAAAGGATATGATAGAAACTTTCAAATATATCAAGGGTTTTAACAAAGTCCAGGAGGGAAACATTCTCCAAATGAAGAGAAGCAATAGGACTCGAGGACATGCACTGAGACTGGAGGGGGGGGGGTTAAGGGGAAATATTAGGAAAAATTACTTCACATAAAGGGTAGTGGACAAGTCGAATAGCCTCCCATCAGAGGTGGTAGAGGCTCAGATAAGCATAAGGATATCCTTACAAAGAAATAAGGATCAAATAAGGTGAGATAAAAAATATGGTAAAAAAAAGGGGCAGACTAGATGGGCCAAGTGGTTCTTATCTGCCATCAAATTCTATGTTTCTATGTAGTAGTGGATTTTGTGGGGCCATGAGCCTCTTGGGACCTCAGAAAGGAATATGGCTGCAGAAAATCGGCACTGGTCGAAAGTGCCTTGAGCCGGCCCTGGTAATAATATATGTTAAAGTAAAAAATAAAAAAATAAAAAGAATTATGTATATTAAAAACAAAACAAAAAAAAAATGCATTATTATTAACCTAATTTACATAAATAACTCTTGATCCTAATACAAAATTAATATAATATATTTTCAATTGATACAGCGCTACAAACTTACTACTAATCTCCACTCACAAACTATTAAATGTAAAAAAAACTCTCAGACAATTAAAGTTACATGTACTCACCCAGTGCTTTCAGCAGACAGGTAACTTTTACCGCATTTTTCGTTCTCCTAAAGTCACAGATATACTAGAGCCAAAACATAAGTAAGAACTATATAGTCATAAAATAAGTAAGAACAATAATAGTGGTCAATCTATTTAAGACAAAAGTCTTGATTAAACCATAAGCAGAACTGCACACAAATTAGGTTTAGACTGCAGATAGTATACTTACCCACTGTTCTTAAAATGACCTCCGGTAGATTCGAGGATCTCCGGGTGGGTGTAACACTATGATTCACAACAACAAATCGCATCATCGTGGTCAAGACGGTATCCGTTTGGATGGTCGACCATGTTAAGGTCCACAGTCATTAGGTCGACCACTACTGGTCGACATGGACATATGGTCAACACATGAAAATGGTCAGCACAGGTCAGGTCGACACATGAAAAGGTCAACATGGCTTTAAAAAAAAAAATTATACAGGTTGAGTATCCCTTATCCAAAATGCTTGGGACCAGGCGTATTTTGGATATCGGATTTTTCCGTATTTCTGAATAATTGCGTACCATAATGAGATATCATGGTGATGGGACCTAAATCTAAGCACAGAATGCATTTATAATTCATTTACACCTTATACACACAGCCTGAAGGTAATTTTAGCCAATATTTTTTATAACTTTGTGCATTAAACAAAGTGTGTGTACATTCACACAATTCATTTATGTTTCATATACACCTTATACACACAGCCTGAAGGTCATTTAATACAATATTTTTAATAACTTTGTGTATTAAACAAAGTTTGTGTACATTGAGTGATCGAAAAACAAAGGTTTCACTATCTCACTCTCACTCAAAAAAGTCCGTATTTCGGAATATTCCGTATTTCGGAATATTTGGATATGGGATACTCAACCTGTATTTTAATTTTTCATACTTTACCATTCACGTGGACTACGATTGGTAACGGTGACCTGTGCCGAGTGCAGTGGTAGTGAGCGAGGCACCTTGCCCACAGCATGGCAAGCGAAGCGAGCCATGCAAGGGGACGCGGTACACTAATTGGGGTTCCTGGTCATGTTACGGAAAAAATGACACCACAAACAGTTAGAAAATCCATGTAATCCTTTGCATGTGTCGACAGGTCCTGTGTCGACCGTTTTCATGTGTCGGCTACTAGTCCATGTCGACCATGTCTGTGTCGACCAATAGTGGTTGACCTAATGAATGTCGACCTAAACATGGTCGACCATTCATACCAGAACCGGTCAAGACATGGGCACTTCAGTTGCAGACGTGGGCGGGATACAGGAGGAGTGTCTATTCTCTCTAAAGCCTGTGAAAATCGTCCTCATTGATAGAAAATGAATAAACAAATACAAAGCCCATCTGTCTCCCATGAATAAACACTGTGCACATGCTAAGCAGAGCAGCAAGTGACAGGGAGTCTCCCATCTGTGACCCGCGGGTGGGACAGCAGGACAGTCCAAAAAAGAACGGGACTATCCCACAAAATTCAGGACAGTTGGGAGGTATGGTATGCCCTGCCAGTGTGGCAATAAGGAAGTGATTGAATCCTGGCTTACTGAAGCCTTTCTCTTTTAATGCAGTCAACTGAACAGTTCTATGATGTATGTTTTAAAAACAACATATATTAATGTGTGTAAGTTAACCTCACAACACAACAGCTTTTATCTTATATAGAAGGTTTACACAAATGGGTTTTGAGATGCTTGACAGACAGTAATTTATACCTTCTGTTATGTATAAGTATCCATGGTAATAAGATACTGAGTATTCTGCTTAGAGAGCAAGTATTCAGTAGCGTATAACACTTACTCAATAGGCAGGACGGCCAAGCATCCTTCTAACATTGGTATTTATGGAGACATCTTAAGGGGATTAGAAAAGCACAGATAGGAGAAGTAACAAAGGGACGGGCAGATGAGATTACTGTGAATCACTGGTGAATAATTCATCTAAGTGGATTGGTGACATTTTAAACCACAAGATTATTACTGTCAAAGAGACCCCTGAGAGCACATAATTTCAGTGCAATGCACTGCTATTGTGCCCAACACGTGGATCACACGCCAGTGATGTGGTCCTGCATTCATCTAAACATGATTTCATAGCTTGTACAATGAACACAGTGTAAACAGATAAAACGATGGGTACATACCGTACGCATACATATACAGGCATCTGTTTTTCCAGTGGCACCCGTGACTCTGCATAATATTTTATCTACTTAGTATAATTAAATTCCATTATCTGTCAAGGATGTTTTAGGCATAACCTTGACATAATTTTCAATAGTCATGTCTGTGTGCATATATGCCTGCCTGTTGTCTTTATGCATGTGTTGGTGTATGTGCATACATGTGTATCTATCATTCTATATCTGACAGCTATAGGAGAGTAAAGGGGGGGGGGGGGCACACATGGAGAGGTCCGTGTTAAAAATCTAAGCAATCTGACTAGACATTTGTGTCCACACTACCAAATTCAGCCCTGATTCCATTTTACCAGAACTGTGATTGCTCACCTGTACTGGGAGGTTAAAAAGAATAAGTGTATGTATATATATATATATATATATATATATATATACAAACAAATCTAGAAAACCACAGCACTCGCCACCCCAGAAGCGGGGTGCAATATCTGCACTCACCACTCATAGGGTGGGGTGCATGCAGCCCATGGCCACCAACCCAAATATATACAAACAGAAAGTTCAGCACTCACCATAGCAAGCTCACTTATCCTCACAACATCAATAAATAAATGATGGGGGTTTAGTTAGTGAATTGGCCAATGCACGGAAGCCTGCATACCGCTCGCCAAGGTATTATTTATTATTTATTGCACCCCGCTTCTGGGGTGGTGAGTGCTGTGGTATTCTAGATTTGTTTGCATATTACGGGGTTAATCTTTGGTTAACTCTTATTAACCGTGGTCACAGGCCTTTTCATGCACCCCTGTGTACTCTCACTTGTTCTAAACCTGTGTCAGCTGCTCCTTAGTAAATTATCAGCCAGTGTCAGGTGACTAGTGTACCTTTAAAAGCCATAAGATGCATGGCAGATACACATTAAACATAGTGGGCATGTGTGCAGTATATTATGTGTGATACAGTTGCCAGGTTTTAATTTTTGAGACTTTGTGATAGTGTAGGACCTGCATGAAGGTGGGGTACCTTGGCGAGCGGTATGCAGGCTTCCGTGCATTGGCCAATTCACTAACTAAACCCCCATCATTTATTTATTGATGTTGTGAGGATAAGTGAGCTTGCTATGGTGAGTGCTGAACTTTCTGTTTGTATATATATGGGTTGGTGGCCATGGGCTGCATGCACCCCACCCTATGAGTGGTGAGTGCAGATATTGCACCCCGCTTCCGGGGTAGCGAGTGCTGTGGTTTTCTAGATTTGTTTGTATATTACGGGGTTAATCTTTGGTTAACTCTTATTAACCGTGGTCACAGGCCTTTTCATGCACCCCTGTGTAATCTCACGTGTTCTAAACCTGTGTCAGCTGCTCCTTAGTAATTTATCAGCCAGTGTCAGGTGACTAGTGTACCTTTAAAAGCCATAAGATGCATGGCAGATACACATTAAACCTAGTGGGCATGTGTGCAGTATATTATGTGTGATACAGTTGCCAGGTTTTAATTTTTGAGACTTTGTGATAGTGTAGGACCTGCATGAAGGTGGGGTACCTTGGCGGGCGGTATGCAGGCTTCCGTGCATTGGCCAATTCACTAACTAAACCCCCATCATTTATTTATTGATGTTGTGAGGATAAGTGAGCTTGCTATGGTGAGTGCTGAACTTTCTGTTTGTATATATATATATATATATATATATATATATATATACAGTTGTCCTCATAAGTTTACATACCCTAGCAGAATTTGTGATTTTCTGGCCATTTGTCAGGGAATATGAATGATAACTCACAAACTTTTCTTTCACTCATGGTTAGTGGTTGGGTGAAGCCATTTATTGTCAAACAACTGTGTTTACTCTTTTTAAATCATAATGACAACAGAAACTACCCAAATAACCCCGATCAAAAGTTTACATACCCCAGTTCTTAATACCGTGTATTGCCCCCTTTAACATCAATGACAGCTTGAAGTATTTTGTGGTAGTTGTGGATGAGGCTCTTTATTTTCTCAAATGGTAAAGCTGCCCATTCTTCTTGGCAAAAAGCCTCCATTTCCTGTAAATTCTTGGGCTGCCTTGCATGAACTACACGTTTGACATCTCCCCAGAGTGTCTCAATGATATTGAGGTAAGGAGACTGAGATGGCCACTCCAGAACCTTCACTTTATTCTGCTGTAGCCAATGACAGTTCGACTTGGCCTTGTGTTTTGGATTATTGTCATGTTGGAACGTCCAAGTACGTCCCATGCGCAGCTTCCGGGCTGATGAGTGCAAATTTTCCTCCAGTATTTTCTGATAACATGCTGCATTCATCTTGCTATCAATTTTGACCAAGTTTCCAGTGCCTTTGTAGCTCACACATCCCCAAAACATCAGCGATCCACCTCCGTGTTTCACAGAAGGAATGGTGTACCTTTCATCATAGGCCTTGTTGACTCCTCTCCAAATGTAACGTTTATGGTTGTGGCCAAAAAGTTCAATTTTGGTCTCATCACTCCAAATGACTTTGTTCCAGAAGTTTTGAGTCTTGTCTCTGTGCTGTTTGGAGTATTGTAAGTGGGATGCTTTGTGGCATTTGCGTAGTAATGGCTTTCTTCTGGCGACTCGACCATGCAGGCCATTTTTCTTCAAATGCCTCCTTATTGTGCATCTTGAAACAACCACACCACTTTTTTTCAGAGAGTCCTGTATTTCAGCTGAAGTTATTTGTGGATTTTTCTTAGCATCCCGAACAATTTTCCTGGCAGTTGTGGCTGAAATTTTTGTTGGTCTACCTGACCGTGATTTGGTTTCCACAGAATCCCTCATTTTCCACTTCTTAGAGTTTGAACACTGCTGATTGGCATTCTCAATTGCTTGGATATCTTTTTATATCCCTGTCCTGTTTAATACAGTTCAATTACCTTTTCCAGCAGATCCTTTGACAATTCTTTTGCTTTCCCCATGACTCAGAATCCAGAAACGTCAGTGCAGCATTGGATGAAAGATGCAAGGGTCTTTCAGGAGTCCAGAAACTCACTGACCTTTTATACACACACACTGATTACAAGCAAACAGATCACAGGTGAGGATGGTTACCTTTAGTAGCCATTCAAACCCATTTGTGTCAACTTGTGTGCATGTTATCAGGCCAAAATCTCCAGGGTATGTAAACTTTTGAACAGAGTCATTTGGGTAGTTTCTGTTGTCATTATGATTTAAAAAGACTAAACACAGGTGTTTGACAATAAATGGCTTCACCCAACCACTAACCATGAGTGAAAGAAAAGTTTGTGAGTTATCATTCATATTCTCTGACAAATGGCCAGAAAATCTATATTTAGGCCTACAAAATGCCATTGTTCCCACTAGCCACTAGCGGACCTGGTCAAACAAAAGATTACATGACCTTCAGCAGCATCAGCAGCAGTATCTAGCACACAATGCCAGTTTTTTCCCTTTCACACCGCCATTGCCGGATCCCACCCGGGAATTGGAAACGGGTCCTTCCCAGGTGGGATCCGGCATTGGACCCTAACTGCTGGCTTCTCCACCTGGCAATTTGCTGGGTCAGTTGCCATATCAGCGGGGGGCAGAGCTGGCAGCGGGGGCAGAGGCGGCACTGGGAGATAAGCTTATCTCCACGCCATCTCTCCCTATCTAGTGAATGGGTCCCGGGTTGCATCGACCCAGGAACCCGTTCAAGCTGCCATTGGCCTGGTATTCAACCCGGGAATAACACTGCTTTATTCCTGGATTGAATTACTGGGTCAGGTGACCCGGGAATTTGACCATGGCCCTTTCACACCGCACACCAACCCGTGCCGACCTGGCAATATGCCGGGTCGATACCGGGTTACTTGTGTGGTGTGAAAGGGGTATTATTCACAGGCAAGCTACTCTCTGTATCACTGGCTTCACTAAAGGTGTGTACACACGGTGAGATCCCTGCTATGTTCGATTTTGACTATGAGATTTCCCTTGAACTCCCCCAGAGCCCAGATAGCACAGATAGGACAGATTTTGACTAACTGTGCTTGAGATTTTGTCTATGTACGATTTTGACTAAGTGCCAATTTTGACTATACTTTGTACTAGATAGTACACTAGATAGTCAAGATTGACTTGCCTGCACAGTCTATCTAGCCTTACGATACCGACCCCACGGGAGCGCGCATCGGGATCGAATCTGTATCGCAAGCTGCCTAACACCTTGAGATATGCACTAACTTTTCATAAGATTTTGACTATATAGTCAAAATCTTACAGATTTATCTCACCGTGTGTACACACCTTAAGAGGCACACAAGTGTCAACCTGTTAAAAAAACTAAGGGATGTCCTAGCAAGATTGCTTACATCACTAATACTCTCTTGAGGATTTTACATTTCCGATAGCTCATGTAACATTGTACGACCATTACAACTGGGTGAATTTAAACATGTCCCATGTTTTTTCCACACAATAAACTTGGTGGTTCAAAATTTTTTTTTAAATTACAGGGGCATTCAGGAGATGCTGTCTGTGGCCTAAATAAAATTTCTGGACATTTTCACATTAATTCAGCAGCCACATGTAGAAGATTGCAGCAGTGCAAGGACCATTCCATTTGCCAGGTGGAATTGCACCTTTTGTATGCTTTAGCAAATGAGGAATAGCAACAAGCCATCAAAACCTACACAAGAAGCTATAACATAGGGAGAGGAGGGGGAATGTACCTTACTCCAGCACACTGAAGAATATCCTCTGTTTTATGCAAGCTACTGCAGAAAAAAAGCATTTAATGTAGCAAATTCTAGGAGGTAGACCTTTGCCACGCAATATAACAAAGTACAGACACTTCTATTATGGTGGATTCCAGTACTGGCAATATTATATTTAGCGGCAGTAAATTTTCCCTTTATTAGAGGTGTTTTTTTTCTTTAGCATTGTGAAGTATTGTTTTGATTTCAGATGCCCTGTCTTAAACCCTATATGCCCTTGAACATGGCCTTTAGTTGATGTTGAAGTACTACATACTAATAACACGATCATTATGATTGCCAGCAGCCACAGCAATTGCACTTGGTTGCTGCTCCTGCTCCTCCATCGACTGATTGTGATCCCACGACACCCATAGAGGGAGAATATAACTTGTGGTGAGCACAACGAGCCACCGTGCCAGCAGCGTGGCGAAGACAGCAAGCCCGCAAGGAGCTTTCGACTGCTTTCCCCGCTGCTGGCATACTACTGACCGGGATGCTGCTGTCAGTATACTGATGGCTGGCATCCCGGTCAGCGGTAATTTATACTGAAGCAATTCTACTTCAGTCCTCATTATTATTGTTGTGGACAAAGATTAATGGAAAATATGTGTCCAGCAAAATTGTTACTATATATCTTTATTGTGTAACGCTGGCTCATTGGTTTTGCTTGCAATCAGTGAAAACCGCACTAATTCTTTCCACATAATTCCTGATATTGTGTCATACTTTGTAGGTAAATTCTTCAAATTATTTAAAACGTGTAACCTTGGATATTTGGGTTGGATGGCAGCATTTATGTGTCTATCTCTACACATAATTGATGGAAATAATATTACTTCTTTATATACAATATGAGTAGACACAGTATCCTATGGCAGCGTCTATGTATCTATTATTTATAAATGTTATCATGGTGATAGCATTCCTGCTCTGTCCGTATTCTATACACATTGCTTATGGCTGCGTCTCTCACACCTAAGTGTTTTCACGGTGATAGCATTCCTGCTCTGTCCGTATTCTATATATACTGCTTGTAGCTGCGTCTCTCACACCTAAGTGTTTTCACGGTGATAGCATTCCTGCTCTGTCCGTATTCTATATATACTGCTTGTAGCTGCGTCTCTCACACCTAAGTGTTTTCACGGTGATAGCATTCCTGCTCTGTCCGTATTCTATATATACTGCTTGTAGCTGCGTCTCTCACACCTAAGTATTGCCACGATGATGGCAATCCTGCTCTATCCATGTTCTATACACACTGCTTGTAGCTGCGTCTCTCACATCCTTCCCATATCTCTCAATGCCCTTTGGTAATCTTACTCATAATAAATTGTGTACAAGGTTATTCCATAAACATATTATGATTCTTAATATTTAAAAAATGTTAACACAGTGAACGAGCAGGCATATCAGCGCCGCTCCAAAACGCTGACGTGCACATTTCACATTTGCTTTATCAAGGCGGACTCGATTGCCCTTTGTGGAATGACTATAACAAGTAAACAGTCCTATCACAACCTAATGCCACATTATGTGATTAATATTCAAATGATTATATCCCAGTGAACTGCATCGCTTCTAACTGTCACATCCCGGTGAGCCGCAAACTCATCAGCTGCCGATCATGTGACTTTCCTATCCTATCACGTCCGGACACATCTTTCAATGTGCAGAGTCTAATATAGACCTATCATGGAGTCCGGGTACCTCACACAATTATCCCGTACTTCCTGTAATATTGCATCTATTAAAATAAAAAAACGTACTACTTTGTAACTTGAATTACAATCTTAAATTGCATAACTTTCAATTGACTGAAATTCCCATTATATTTATTCGCTATACTAGTTATGATATAAAATGGGGGTATGTATACCAGGGTAAGTTCTGTGTTACCATAATAAATATATTCTTTTTTCTTTTTATTATTATATCCTTTATTTAAAGGGATACTAAACCTATACGTGAATAGTGCAAAATAAATTGCTTAGTAAATTATGTGAAATTATATAAAGAAAATCCCTATATGTGACCCTAACATAGTAATGATGTGATAAATATGCATGTTCAATGCATATGTGTATGTTCATATGTGGCTAATATTAATTATTTTATTAAATATGTATATAAATAATATGTGAACCTGTGAATAATATTATACTCTGTGCATAAAGTTCAATTATAGATAATTAATTAATAAGTGGTAAAACCATAAAGTGAAAACTCAAATTAAATCAATAAAAAAAATTATATTAGTGCCAAAACGTGCAAATGTATAATTAATTATCCCTATTATCCCATTTATACCACATACAAAATATGCAAATAATATCGCACATTTCATTTAATATATAAATTTTATTTTAGATCAATTATTTCCGATGTTCCATTATCAGGTTTACATACATACATTATCCCAGATTCATATACATCTATGTATGATTCCACCATCTTTTAGCTCACTTCCCCATTACAATTTATCATAAATTATTTTTAATATATAGGGTAATTATTTTACTGTATTCACAAGATATCTGATACAATTTGTTATGTGGTAAGTATATTCATTATATCATTGGTATCCTAATAGGCCACGTAGAAAGGTAAATAACTCATAATACTATTTATAGCATAGCAGATATTTTTCCGTGCATGATAAGGTAGTTGTTACGACTCTGGGATACAGTATTTCAATATAAAGTGTCAATTGTAAATAATATAATGTGTGATTAGACTGAATCACCGATACTCCTAATCTAACAAGATGGGCAGACCATTATCATTCAATTTGATTAGACAGATATCCAAAACAAAGCACAATATATTCTAATATTCCAATAGATTGCATAGAGAGGTAAATAGCTGAGATTTTATTTTCAAGGTGATAAATATAAATTCATGTGATAAATTCATGTGATAAATATAAATTCATGTATGCCACATAGAATCATTGATATTCAAAAAAGGATTTTTTTAATATATACACAGATGGAGCCATCATAAGATGGTGGATGTGAGATAATAAATAGCATACAAATAAATTAAGTCGTTACAACTCAACAGGTTTCATTAAAGATAAGTAACTAATATTAATATTCATGAAGCAACAAATATGCATTTCTTATATGGATCATGATTAAAGTAGTATACTTTCGCTCTGAGAAAACTTACAAGAAGGGTAAGTAGCTATTATTTTCATTTAGTCCTCTTGGATGTTGGCTATTCATCAAAAAGATCATTTTACTTTCAAACCTAAGGAGATCTCCATCAATATCTCCTCCCCGAATGTTTGTCTCAAAATGTTTCATACCAAAAGCTTGGAGACCCTTTGAGATCCCATTATGGTATATAAAAAAATGATTAGCTACAGGGGTGAGTGATTTGAATCTCATTTTATCTTGCCTGGCATTTCTAATACTGCCCACATGTTCGAGCAATCTTGTTTTAAATGGTCTAATGGTTTTACCAATATATACCCTATTACAAGGGCAAATTAATTGGTACACCACCCCTGATGTAGTACAATCAATATAACTTTCAATATCCCATCATTTACCATTTCTGTCAGTATAGTTAGTTTTTGGGATCATAAATTGACAGGCCTTACACTGCCTACAGCAAAAAGAACCTGTCTTATGATGGATTGGTTTCTTCAGGGATAGTAAGTGGCTCCTAACTAATATGTCTTTCAGGTTCCAGGACCTTCACAGGCTACTCTTAACCCTTTTTGGTAATATCTCATTTAGGTCATCATCAGTTTGCAAAACTGACCAGTGTCTTTGTAAAATGGTATTGATCTCACGCCATTTATTATTAAATGTACTTATGAACCTCACTGGTTCCTCTTTCAAAATTTTATTTTTAGGTACAATTAGAGATTCTCTGGCATATGTTTTAACATCCCCTTTGCTGTTTTGATGATCCTATTACTATACCCTCTTTGTTTTAGTCTTTCCACCAGTTGTTGTTCCCTCCTTGAGTAGTTGGTTGCATTGGAACAGTTTCTTTTAGTACATAGTAGCTCACTCTTGGGAATACCCCTAATTGTAGTTGGTAAGTGTGAGCTACTTGAATATAAGATGCTATTGGTTGCCGTTTGCTTTCTGTAAATATCTGTCGAGATTGATCCATCTTCCTCAATGCTGATGGTAAGATGATATGCCCGCTCGTTCACTGTGTTAACATTTTTTAAATATTAAGAATCGTAATATGTTTATGGAATAACCTTGTACCCGATTTATTATGAGTAAGATTGCCATAGGGCATTGAGAGATATGGGAAGGATGTGAGAGACGCAGCTACAAGCAGTGTGTATAGAACACCGATAGAGCAGGATTGCCATCACCGTGACAATACTTAGGTGTGAGAGACGCAGCTACAAGCAGTATATATAGAATACGGACAGAGCAGGAATGCTATCACCGTGAAAACACTTAGGTGTGAGAGATGCAGCCATAAGCAGTGTGTATAGAATATGGACAGAGCAGGAATGCTATCACCGTGATAACATTTATAAATAATAGATACATAGACGCTGCCTTAGGATACTGTGTCTACTCATATTGTACATAAAGAAGTAATATTATTTCCATCAATTATTTGTAGAGATACTGTAGACACATAAATGCTGCCATCCAACCCAAATATCCAAGGTTACACTTGTTAATTAATTTGAAAAATTTACCTATAAAGTATGACACAATATCAGGAATTATGTGGAAAGAATTAGTGAGGTTTTCACTGATTGCAAGCAAAACCAATGAGCCAGCGTTACACAATAAAGATATATAGTAACAATTTTGCTGGACACATAATTTCCTTTAATCTTTGCCCACAATAATATGCACTGATACTGTTTACCAGGTGATAATAACAAAGTGGTAATACTGTGAACGATGTTTACTAAATCAGTGCACAGAGAGCTGATGAGTCATAACTACAGGTGTGTACACACGGTGAGATCTTTTCTTCCGATTCTGACTATATAGTTAGAATCGGAAGAAAAGATAGTGCAGATCGCAAGGTGACAGTCACCTTGCGATCCCGATTCGATGCCGATGCGCGGTCGGCATCGGCAGAAAAAATAGACTGTGCAGGCAAGTCAATCTTGACTATCTCTATAGAAGAGATAGTCAAGATTGACACTTAGCCAAAATCGCACAGAACCAGGATCGCAAGCACACTCATTATGTGCTTGCGATACTGGCTAAGTGCCGACCCGGCCCCTGTCGCACAGTGAGAATCGGTTAAGTCCGAATCTCACCGTGTGTACACACCCTAAAGCTCATTCACCACGGACTGAGGATTAAATAACAACTTGAAACGAAGTACCTTGTTATAATGTTGCCAATCTACATAGAACGTATGTATCAATGGAACAAATATATGCTTTTAAAATGCAGTTTTACTTTCTAATATTAGCTTGGTAACAAGAGGCATTTGGTTGAAATAAAGGTGACTAGCAGTGGTAATTGGAAATATAAATTAGATTGGCCATTTGGGGAATACAATTACAATTGTCAGTAGTAACTGATTTATTTTTTGGTGGAAACTAAATAGCAGGATTAGCACGGATTGTGGTGACATATAAAGCCAGATAAGCCTTTAACCACTTACCGAGGCTATAGGATATAGAGATTATATATCATCACAGGGAGAAAGTTATATGTGTGGCATATGGAAGCACACTTTTGCCAATAGTCCCTGTGGAACCAATGTCTCTTCCCTATACTGGACATCCTGCAGTGGATAGACCTGTGTAATAGACATGGCCTATTAACTTGCAAAAGCTCAATCAGCTATAGGATTGGGTAATACTTGGCCATTGTCAGCAGAGTCCCATTGAATTATATGACATTATTGTTTTGGTTTGCACCATTATTGTAAGATATAGTTACTGCTCACCTTTAATGTTCCATGAATACAATCAATATGTCATACTATATGGGCTATTCCAGCAATATACATCACTGGTTCTAATTGACAATTTAGTATACAATTGTCAATAGACATTATGTAATAATTATTAACATAGTAAAACGACTGAGATTGAAATAAGAAATAACACACAGTGAACCATGTTTTAATAAGTTCGATATATACGGTAATTTATTTCAGTGCATAATTTTTGCTTTGTACAGCTTTCACATTGAGAGGCTTTTTAATTGGATATATTAAAAGTTATATTTTAAATACAAATTTCTTCTTACCAGTGCGCCAACAAAGAGACAATCCTTTTCTATATATGGTTGGAATTCTTGGGATCAGAGGAAGTGGAGGAAACACATACACCATCTGATAGACCCATGGATTTGTCAGGGCGCTTATCGCCACTAACTGTGGGTATCTCGACCTGGAACAATACCGCCTGAGCTTCTTGTTGAGACGAGAGGCCATCATGTCGATCTGTGGATATCCCCATCGACTTGTCAAGCACCTGAACACTTCCGGGTGAAGGCCCCACTCCCCCGGGTGCAGGTCACGTCTGCTGAGGAAGTCTGCTTCCCAGTTGTCTACTCCCGGAATGAAGACCGCTGACAACGCCACAGCATTTCTTACTGACCAGAGGAGAATTCTTGACACCTCTGACATTGCTGCTCTGCTTTTCATTTCCGCCCTGTTGGTTTATGCACGTTACTGTCATCACATTGTCCGACTGGACCTGAATTGCCCGATCTTGAAGAAGATGTGAGGTCTGCAGAAGGGTGTTGTATATGGCCCTGAGTTCCAGAATGTTGATTGGAAGGATGATTTCCTGACTTCACCATCTTCTCTGAAACTGCACCCCCTGAGTGACTGCTCCCCAACCTCTGAAGCTTGCGACGAGGTGAGAATTCTGTAGCCACCACAGAAGGGAGATCCTGGCCTTTGGCGACAGATGGATCCTCTGGTGCATATGAAGATGCAATCCGGACCATTTGTCCAACAGATCGAACTGGAAGGGTCTTGCGTGAAACCTTCGGTATTGAAGTGCCTAGTAAGAGGCCTCCATTTTCCCCAGAAGACGAATGCACAGATGCACCGACACCCGGGTTGCCTTTAGGACATCCTGAACCATTGACTGGATAACCAATGGCTTTTCCAATGGAAGGAACACCTTTTGTGACTCTGTGTCCAGTATCATTCCCAGGAATGGGAGCCTCCATGTTGGCTCTAGGTGAGATTTTGGAAGGTTCAGAATCCACCCATGACCCTAGAGGAGTTTGGTTGAGAGATCAATGCTGTCCAGCAACCTCTCCCTGGACGGCGCTTTGATCAGGAGATCGTCCAGGTACTGAATTATGTTCACTCCCTGTTTGCGGAGTAGAAACATCATCTTTTCCATCACCTTGGTGAACACCCTCAGTGCCATAGAGAGACCAAATGGCAGGGCCTGGAACTGGTAGTGACAGTCCTGCAGTGCAAACCATAGATAAGCCTGACAAGGTGGCCAGATTGGAATATGAAGGTACGCATCCTTGATATCCAGAGACACTAGGAATTCCCCGTCCTCCAGACCTGAGATCACCGCTCTCAGAGACTCCATCTTGAATTTGAACACTCGTAAGTACGGGTTCAAAGACTTGAGGTTCAGAATCGGTCTTACCGAACCGTCCGGCTTCGGTACTATGAACAAGTTGGAATAGTACCCCTTGTTTAGTAGAAGAGGTGGAACTGGAACAATGACCTGAGTCTGTACCAGTTTTTGGATGGCATGCTGTAAAGTTATACTTGCCTCTTGTGAAACTGGAAAGCCTGATTTGAATAATCTGTGAGGTGGGAGCTCTTGGAACTCCAGTCTGTAGCCCTGAGAAATAAGAGCTATGACCCAGGGATCCTGGCACGAATTTGACCCGATCTGACTGAAGAATCGTAATCGGGCTCCCACCTGACAGCCTTCCAGGCATTGGGGTCCTCCGTCATGCTGAAGTCTTTGAGGAAGCAGAGCCTGAGCTCTGTTCCTGAGCACCTGCAGTTGCTGGTTTGCATGGTTTACCTCTTGCGCCGCTGGAGGACGTAGAAGCACCTCTGAATTTGCCCTTGAACTTAGCCATCCGAAAGGACTGTAACTTAGAAGCTGAATAAGTCTTCTTGGTCGGGGGAGCTGCGGAAGGAAGATACGTAGACTTACCCGCAGTAGCTGTGGAGATCCATTTGTCTAGTTCATAGGTCTGCAAACTCGGTCCTCGTTACCCCACACAGTGCATGTTTTGCAGGTAACCCAGCAGGTGCACAGGTGAATTAAATAATCACAGACACATTTTAAAAGGTCCACAGGTGGAGTTAATTATTTCACTTGTGATTCTGTGCGGAGACCTGCAAAACATGCACTGTGTGGGGTAATGAGGACCGAGTTTGCAGACCTATGGTCTAGTTCATCTCCTAAAAAGTCCTCTTCTGTGAATGGTAGACATTCCACGCCATTCCTGGAGTCCGCGTCAGCAGTCCACTGGCGTAGCCACAAGCCCCTGCGTGCCGACACTGCCATAGCAGTGGTGCGTGCGTTAAACACGCCTGTGTACTTTATGGCTTCCACCATAAATTTTGCAGAGTCCTGTATATGCTGCAAGACAACATCCCCCCTAGAAAAGGAATCTAACCCCTCAATTAGGTTACCTGACCATTTCGCAATGGCTCTGGTGATCCATGCACATGTAATAGTGGGTCTTTGGGCCACCCCAGCAGCTGTGTACAATGATTTGAGTGTAGTCTCAATTTTACGATCAGCCGTGTCTTTTAGGGAGGCTGCACTAGGAGCAGGCAATACAATTTTTACGTGACAGCCTAGAAACTGATGCATCCACTATCAGTGGATTTTCCCATTTTTCCCTATCTTTCAGAGGAAAAGGAAAAGATGAGAGCAAACTTTTAGGGATCTGAAACATCTTATAAGGATTAACCCATGGTTCTTCAAACAGGGTATTCAATTCCTTTGAAACAGGAAAAGTAACTGAGGACTTCTTCTTTACATTAAAATAAGATTTCTCACTCTCCTCTGACACCTTATCAGGAATATGCAGGACATCTCTGATAGCCTCTATAAGAGCCTCTATTCCCTGTGACAGAGCCACATCCCCCCCCCCCACCCTCCTAGTCTTCCACACCCTTCTCCAAGTCTGACTCATCAGCGTCAGAGTCAGATTGCAGGATATGGGCCAGAGATCGCATTTGCGGACAATTGGGAGGGGACTGAGACGCTTTTTTGGGGACTGAGTCTCTGTTCATAAACTCATCCACCGTTTGTTTTAAGTGTTGCATCTCTTTCTCATTGAAGGACAATTTTGTTGAAAGAGTGGAAATCATTCCTTTGAGAGAATTAACCCACTCCCGTTCAGCCCTGCCAGCTTGTGAACCCTGAGTACCCAGTAGTGAGCCCCCTGGTGAAGAGGAACACTCCGCTGTACAAAAAACACACTCTTTGCCTGACATAATGTAAATGTGACAGCACACACACACAGGAAAAGGTTGAGCACAATTAACCCACAAAGAGCCCTTCAGGGAGACACAAAGTTGTTTGGAGCCAGCCCCTACCGTGCCCTTTTCGCTAATGCCAAGCTTAGCTGGATCGCAGACTAAGTACCCTGATAGGGGACTTAGTACACTAATAGTCGTTTCCCCCCTGCTATGACTCCCTGGTACCGCTGAGGTAATCTGGAGTCACACCGGAGGAGCTGCGCATCCCTGTCCTGTTAGCGTCTTTGTCCACTGAAGAGGGAAAATGGCGCTGGTGAGCTGCTGGATCCTCTCTGATAATGTCGATATTATCTTAAACCATAAAGCTATACCTTTAAACACTCTTTTACCATGGAGCCGCTGCGGCCGCTAGACTTAATACACACGCTACGCACTTTGCACGCTATTTGCGTAGAGTCCCGTACATTGTACAAAGTACACACAGCGCGCGCACACACTCTTGATAAACTTTAAACCTTATTAGTAATGCAATGCAATGATGTTACACCTTAAACCTTACACAGCGCTGACGGTATAAAGTACTCGCAGTGCGTACAAACCTTATCAATACACTCTTAAACCTTATACAGTTAGGTAATGTTATATGCTTTAAATCCTAGCAGGGAAAAGAGGACACAACACCGATTTGTAGTTAAACACTTGGCTCCGAAACCGCAGCATATATATCTGGAAGGGGATAACAATACAATTTATACACTACAAAATACAACAGAGTAAAATGGCTACAGTCAAAGTACATATGTGAGAATATTCGCTTGCGCAACCTGGACCAGTCCTCCGCTCATCAGGTAGATAGCGTTCAGAGTCTTCTGACCGGCCAGGCAGCAACAGGCTTTTTATACACTACTTCCACAAACAATACAATGGTTTCTGTAATCCCTTTGTCCATTGGACACAGAGATGCATCTTTACATTACAGGAGAGGTCATAGGTTGATTTGAAAAGGTGGGCGATGTCTTTCCCAACTGCTCTTGTGGGTGGTCTCCTCTGGATTCCCGCCGCATACATAAAATACAGTAAATACAGTTTATATCTATATTCTACTTCTGCACATAACTATATGCAGGAACATGCGATCTTCCTCTAACCAACACCGGAATGTTACCCTTAAAATACCCTACAGCTGGATACTAGACATCACCTTATAACCTTAGTATGTCCCTTCCTATCATGCAAAGGCGAATCCCTTAGTCCTGGAATCATTTAAACTGTTGATACTTGCTGATGTGGTGCAGGGGGGCTATGTGTACAATGTGCACTATTTGGGTTAAATATGTAATGTTTTGATAACCCTCTATGCGCTCACAAACTCCGCCGTAAATACCCATACCACGCGCAGGACCGCGGGAGCGATCATATGCAAATTGCGGATATGTGCATGCACGGCGGAACAAGTGCACGCGCAGCGGGCATGTGTGTGTGGTTAGTACGTGCTGTGTGGTTTATAATATTTTTCGACTTTGACAGTCCACCCTTTGGCAGTCAACAATAACTGCCACTATCTAAACACTAAACAGAAAAATATACAATACAATATCTACAGATGATTGGATGGTAGGAGGAGAGGTGTAGGTGGGAAATGTATGACCTAGTGGGATAGTAAAAGCATGTATGTATGAATCCATGTCTGAGGGGCAAGTATCATCGTTCCGTATATGTTCTAGATAAGCTTCGAGGTATTGCGAAGTATACATTAAATCCTTCTTATCCCGTATTAAGGGTCTGTAAGTGGGTCAACAAACACTACCGAGCTCTTTTCGGCTTCTTGTTCCAACAAATGGGGTGCACATTTAGTTGATGATACATGGAGGGGGAACATATGTGAGTGCTAATATATGTGGATATCACCTGTCGACTATGTGTGTCACTAACTGAAAGTTGTAGAGATGAAGATAAGAGACATATCTAAAATACATTCACATAACATTTTCGTAATCATTCTTGGGTGTAGTTGATGTCTTTTCTGGATCGATGTATCTGGGCAAAGGGGGAGACAAAGGAAAAACGGGTGAAAGAAACGGGCCATGGAATTCATTTGCAAATAAATTAAATCTGCTGCTGTAACAATGCCCCCGCTCCTTAAACTCATCAATTTTGTGCCATGCTTGCGCCGCATTAGAATTCGAACACACCTAAATATCAAACCAAAAATTATGACGGCTCCCAGGATACAAAGGAGAAACTTTCCTACACTCATAATAACATTTTGAGCCCATTCTCCTAAACCTGAGAACCAATTGCGTGGGTTCAACCATGAGACCCAGCCGGTCAGTTCATTACTCACAGCAGTCAGGGTAAGGTTGTGTCTCCTTCGGAACTCCCACTTCAACTGCAAGATATCGTCCATCTTTTGATCGATGATCTCGGTTGGGTCATCAGTGCTGTTTGTTATATACGTGCAGCACTTCACACCATATTGAGTTGCCAAAGTGACACAGTACCCACCCGTCACGGCTGTGATATAATTAAGGACCATCCTGTGCTGGATCAGTTCCGTTTTGTAAGCTTGCAACTCCCTACCCGTATACCTGAAGGTGTCGTCATACATCTCAGTGATATTATCTATGAGGTTTGCTAGCGCATGGATATACCTATAATTTATAATTCCTCTGGCAGTACGGGTGATGTCTAATGCGAGAAGGAATTGAATCCCGGTGGATTCGTGGATCAAATCAGAGGCTACGTGTTCTGTCCTATCTATGAGGTGTCTCTTAACGATGTGTTCATAGTGAGTATGAGTATAAGGAGCCTGAGCACTGCGGTGAACGTCTTTCATCTTATCATGGGTTATGGTCATGACCTTTGGCAACACTCTTCCAACATAACACAATCCCTCTGAGTTTGGGGCAAGCCACTTATACGCCTTCCTCCCACATATGAAATAGGCATCATCGGGGAGAACATAGGGGACAGAATATGACATTACCATATTACAAACTTTCCAAGTGGAAAACCCAATCCCTAGTTCTCTCATCTGTTCAGTACAAGTATCAGGCTGTATGATATGCGCACAGTACCCTGGTTATACTTCTCCAACTCGCATGGTTGTGCTTCCTTGAGTATACCTATAACGAAAATACCTACCACTGTTGGCTATTTGGCGTATAAGTTCAGAGTCTACGGGTATCCTATCAGCTCTATGCGAAAAGGCCATGGTTTGATTATTCCATGTCACCTCCCAATTTCCTGGTTTTCGGGAATTGGAAATGTTGAAACATAACAAGGATCTTTCTACATGATACTGGTGGAGCTTCAAACTAGGGGGCCTAGAAATATTAAATTTCTAGTCCACTGGTCTCCCACCCCGTAATTCGAGTACCTCATCTATTGCTAAAGGGTACGGTACTAGTCCTGACTTGCTCTGACCTTGAGGTACTTGTGAGCACACCCAGCATTCTGTTTGGTTTAAAACCTTACCCACTAGTGAGTGGTAATCCCTCAATGGATGACGGTCCATGTTGATATTAAGGCTGGGCTGACATCCTCAACTATGTTCTCACAATTTTTACAAGTGCAATTTTCCTCAGCCAATAACCCTTCACAGTGCCTCCTAGTTCCCTGACTACCAGATAGTTTTCTGATATTCGGCTTTGCTCGAGTGATGTGTTGCTCTTGGAATTCTATAAATCCGTCCTTGCCATCAGAACCCATTCCAGATCCTTTCTCGACCTCTCTGGGACTCTCACCGAAACAGACTGTTCTGGTCAACAACAGGGTTAACAGGAAAAACCCAGAACGCAGTCTCTTGGGGTAAGTCCATCTTGTTAAGGGAAGAGCAAGGAAACAAGAAGGGGGAGGAAAAGGGAAGGAGAGAAGGAGGGTAGTGGGAGATGGAGAAAATAATAAAAAGAAAAACTGGTGCGACAACCGCCTCTGGTCTTGTTGTTCTCCGTGCTCAGGTACTGACCATCAGCCTTCCCGGAACAGACACTCCAGTGATACGATGTTCTCTACACTCTGCTCTTTGTCACGGGTTCTCTCTGGGTCAGCAACCTTCTTACAGTGGGACGAGTGGACCCAAGTCTCTCTTTCGGCAACCTTTTATGCTGTCGTGCTGGTTAGTAAGACTTGGTACGGTCCTTCCCACCTGTCAATGAGGCAACCTGAGCGTAGAAAATTTCGAATCATTACATAATCCCCAGGTTCAATGTCATGACAATTACTGTTCGGTAGGTCAGGAATCACCAGCTTTAGATTTCTATTTTGATTCCTCTGCTGCTGGCTCATCTTAACCAAATATTTTACAGTCACCTCATTATTGCATTTCAAATCATCCTGGGGGTCTATCATTACATGGGGTTGTCGACCAAAAAGAATCTCAAAGGGTGATAGGTTAAGTGGGGACCTGGGAGTGGTTCTGATGCTGTACAATACTAATGGCAAAGCTTCTGGCCACAACAATCCAGTTTCAGCCATCACTTTGCTCAGCTTGTTCTTAATAGTGCTGTTTACTCTCTCCACCTTCGCACTCGCCTGTGGGCGGTACGGAGTGTGCAGCTTGCTATTAATTCCCATCAGTTTGCACATAACCTGAAAGACTTCACCTGTAAAATGGGTACCCCTATCGCTTTCAATTATGCTAGGGATACCATATCTGCACACAAATTCCTGCACAATTTTCTTTGCAGTGAACGTAGCAGCATTTGTGGCAGCAGGGAACGCTTCTACCCAATTGGAAAACACATCAATACAGACTAACACATAATTTAAATTCCTGCAGGGTGGTAACTGTATAAAATCAATCTGTATTACCTGAAAAGGGCCGTCTGTTGGCGGGATATGGGATGGTTCTGTTGGTATTGACTTTCCAATATTCTTCCTCAAGCAAATAAGACATGTCATTGCTCTCTTACCCGCATGAGAAGAGAATCCTGGAGCACACCAGTAGGCTCTCACCAGCTTACACATACCCTCTTTACCCAGATGAGTCGGACCGTGTGCCGCCTCAGCTTAGCTTGGAAGATATGCTCTGGGGGCCACTGGCTTACCCTGTCCAGAGTCCTGAGGACTCCTGGCCATATCCCTTTGACCTCCAGACTGCCTTTTCCTGTGGGGAACACAAATTTTGCATCTCAATTAATTTTTGTGTGTTGACTGTGTTGAATATCCTCAGTGATGTGATATCTGTTTGTATGGGGGTGCTGGCTGCTGATTTAGCAGCTTCGTCTGCCCGGCTGTTACCAAGTGACACTGGGTCTTGACTGTAAGTGTGGGCTTTGCACTTGATAACAGCCACTCTGTCTGGTTCTTGTATCGCTGTTAGAAGCCTTTTTATGTGGGATGCATGCGCTACAGGTGTGCTAGCTGCCGTCATGAAATTTCTGAGGCGCCATAGGGCCCCGAAATCATGCACTACTCGAAAGGCATACCTAGAATCTGTATAAATATTGGCTGACTTTCCCTTGGCCAATTCACACGCTCTGGTTAGGGCGACCAGCTCAGCAACTTGTGCTGAGTGCGGTGGGCCCCGGGGTTCAGCTTCTATGATACCTCTGTCTACGACTGCGTATCCAGTACACAAGTCTCCCGAGTCCGTCTGTCTGTGGCAACTACTGTCAGTGTAAAAAGTAAAATCTACGCCTTCCAGTGGGTTGTCACTAATGTCAGGTCTTGCAGTGAAAGTCTGGTTCAGATATTCCATACAATCATGCGTGTCAGTATCTGCACTAAATCCTCCTTCACCATCATTTTCATCCTCCACCCTCTATGCCTGTCCAGGCACACCCGGTAGATAAGTTGCAGGATTTAGTGCGCTGCATCTCTTTATGGTGATGTTTACAGGGGCCAATAGTGCTAATTCCCACCTTGTAAACCGTGCAGATGAGATGTCTGCTTTGTGCAGAGTTCAGTAAGGCTGACACTGCATGAGGTGTATGGATGGTCAGGTTGTGTCCTAACACTACGTCTTCGCTTTTACTTACTAGCAAAGCTATCGCTGCAACACTTCACAAGCATGTGGGGAGAGACCGCGCTACGGTGTCCAACTGTGCACTGTAGTAAGCTACCGGCCTGCTGGCATCACCATGTCTCTGGGTTAGAACACCTGCCGCACACCCAGCACTTTCCGTACCGTACAATTCAAAGGGTTTTCCATAATCTGGCATGCCTAATGCAGGTGCCTGTGATAGGCATTGTTTGAGTCTCTCAAATGCCAGTTCGGACTCATCTGTGTGAGAGATCCGATCTGGTTTGTTCGAGGAGACCATTTCTTGCAAAGGTAAAGCCAGTATGGAGAACCCTGGGATCCAGTTTCGGCAGTACCCACACATTCCAAGAAAAGTGCGGATTTGTTGCTGGGTTTGTGGCAGAGTCATGTCGCGAATCGCCTGTATTCTATCAGCGGTGAGGTGTCTAAGTCCTTGTGTCAAGCAATGTCCCAAATATTTTACCTTGGTCTAGCACAACTGCAACTTATCCTTTGAAACCTTGTGTCCCGTATTAGAAAGGTGAAACAGAAGCTGCTTCGTGTCTTTCAAGGACGATTCGAGTGAATCAGAACACAGCAGTAAGTCATCTACATACTGTATTAATACTGATCCGCTCTCAGGTTGAAAGGATTGTAAACAGTCATGCAAAGCCTGGGAGAAAATACTTGGGCTGTCAATGAAACCTTGGGGTAGGCAAGTCCAGGTATACTGTACTCCTCTGTATGTGAATGCAAACAGGTATTGGCTGTCAGAGTGCAGAGGGACAGAAAAGAAAGCAGAACAGAGTTCAATGACAGTGAAAATTTTTGCAGTAGGGGGAATTTGCATGAGGATGACAGCTGGATTTGGCACTACAAGGAATTGGCTCTCCACTATCTTGTTTATCCCCCTTAGATCCTGCACTAGTCTGTAACCCCTCCCCCCACTCTTTTTCACAGGGAAGATGGGACTATTGGCAGTGCTGGACGTCCTAACTAGGATGCCCTGTTGTAGCAAGCGCTCTATGACTGGGTACACTCCTAATTCCACCTCTGGTTTCAGAGGATACTGAGGGATTTTTGGAGCTATCCTACCATCTTTTACTTGCACTATTACAGGAGCTACATTCGCCATCAATCCAGTGTCTTGTCCATCTTTGGTCCAGAGGGATTCCGGTATCTGGGAGATCATTGCCTCTACCTTGGATGGACACCTGTCTATAACAGCAGAGTGTGACATTAACCTTTGTGGGGTGTCTAACATATCCTGCACTTCTGTGAACGTGATTCTCGGGTATATCCAAGAAGACACCCTCAGGAGTACAATATATGACACACCTCATTTTACACAATAAATCTCTCCCAAGTAGATTAGTCGGAGCCGATGCAGCCAGCAAAAAGGAATGCTTGGTCTGCAAAGGCCCTATTGTAATCTCCGCTGGTCTACTCAAAGGGTAGTGTTGTACTACTCCTGTTACTCCCAATGCCGAAATTGTTTTACCCGTGGTTTTCATACCTACCGTCGAATTTAACACTGACCTGGCCGCCCCTGTATCTACAAGAAAAGGTAATGATCTACCAGCTACATCAACTGTGACCTCAGGTTCACTACCAAGGCTAGCAATCAACTTCACTGGCTGCAGACTACAGGTGTGGCCCAATCCCTATTGTATATTGTGACCCTCCCGCAGCGCGCTGGCAGCTACAATATGTGAGGGGGGTAGCTGAGAATTTTCAGAGGTCTGCCAGTCCCTCCTAGGTGGGTACCTCCTTGTTTCCCCTGCATGCGGTTCATAACTTCTCCTATGCGATCCCTGATCCCTATTATGTGTATTATAATGTGGTTCATATCCTGGTCTAGGGGGTCAATATACCTTATGTGTGCCTTTATAACTACAGTTCCGTGCAAAATGTCCTTCCTTCTGGCAGTTATAGCATACTACTACATGCGACTTACCATCAAGGGTCTGGGATTTTGGCTGATGTGATTTGGTTGTAAGGGCATTTATACTTACTGTCATCAGCTTATCCCCCTGTGACTCCCTGTGCTTAATGATGTTTCAATCGTGCTTGATAGCGGACTCTCTTAATGCAGCCACCGAGATACCTCTCCAGTTAGGTAGAGAGGTTTGTACCCTTGTTCTCAATGTTTCTTTTAACCCGTCCATTAATACTGACACAGCTACCTCCCTGTGATGTACATTTTCCTTAATGTCCTCGACCCCAGTGTATCTAGCCATTTCCTGCAGTGCTCGGTGGAAATATTCAGATGCCGTTTCACCTTCTTTTTGTCTTATGGAAAAGATTTTATTCCATTTGACAATAGTAGGGAAATATACTCCTAATTGCAGATTGATCTGTCGTACATTCTCCTGAGTGTACTCATCAGTGAGAGGTACTTCTGCATCTAATTTACAATCAGTAATGAATTTCGCGGGGTCAATATTGGAGGGTAAACATTTCCGTAGCACTGTTCGCCAATCTTTGTTTGTGGGTTCGGTGGCATTACCTAATTCTTTAATAAACCTCTGGCATGCGACTAGATCCTTTCTGGGATCGGGAAATTCAGACATAATTGTCCTCAATTCTATCCGGGACCAAGGACAATGCATAGCAATGTTCCTGATGGGAGTGACTCCCTGAGCGTCAGTCTTCCCATTGGGGACTGCGATCACCCTGACAGGATTTAGTTCAATTACATCATTCTGAGTTGACTCCACAATCTGAGGTGCTCTTGTCTCTGCATAATGTACGGTACCGTACTTACCTGTGGACACGACCTCACCTATCCCTCCGCTAGGGGCCTTTACTACTGATCTTACTGGTTGGGCCATGCCCACCTGAGTGTTCTGTATGGTGGCTGCTAGAGAGAGTGCCGATATCGTGCTGGGCTCATCTTCTTGCTCGCAGTCCTGAGGAAAGTTTAAAATGGGATACAACTTGCACGGGTTAGCATTAGTACATTTATCAACTATACTCTTATCAGATACCAATATGCCATTGTCTGTAGCCACTTTCTCCCCTACAATATACGGTGGTGGTGGTGCGGTTGCCATCAATTTCCTGCTAGGTTTGGAACCGGCTGCGTGAGCTAGTTCTCTTTGCATATCGCCCTCTTGCTGCCATAAATTTAAACAGTTTGTGTGTCTGACCCTTTGCTTTCGGGATTTTATCAGACATATCCTAATCCTTAAATTCTGCAATACCTCTGGTTCAAAACTGCCTACCTTAGGGAATGGTTCCCTATCTTCCGCAGTCATACGTTCCCATTCATTGCAAAAAACTTCAGTGTGTGATCCATGCTTCTCACACATTATGTACCTCGTCGACCCCCTGGGCCGCGGAATGTCAACCTGAACCCTGGTTGACCGTCCCTTACTTGAGCAACTGGCCCCCATATTTTGCAGGTATTGCCTTCTCAGCTAATCCCACAAAAAAACAAAATACTCAATATAAGGCAACGGTGAAAAGTTCTCCGAGTGCTTTCACCCACTCACGCCACCGTTGGCCAATACTACCAGACACTGTTGATAGCGCAGGCAATGTACCGAACCTAGGGCCCCCACGTAACCTCTATTTACTGGAAGTATCTGGGAGTGACTTACCCTTTCCAGTAAATATTGGTTGTTGGAGATTTCCTGAGAGAGACCAGCAAAACCTCCCTTTATTATACACAAATCACGCTTGCGTATGTTATATCCAGCGCTAATGATCCCGCGATTTTACGCAAAGCTCGTAAAAGGGTATCACGTTGCGCTAAGTATTGCACCCACGAACGCGCGGTCCAATCGCACAGCGTATAGGTAACTGTTGCTGTTACTTATCCGCCGTACGACCAATGGAATCGATTTTTCAGGCTGCGAAACCTCAGCCGGAGCGTATCAATCAAAAACTAAATGGGTTTCTTCGCTAACCCCCTGGGCTGCGGTACTCTAAAACCTCACTGACCTTTGGTCTGCGGTACTCTAAACCTTCGCTGACCTTCTGGCCTGCTGTATCTGCTACCTTGCTCCTTTGTACTTCAATTTATATTAACGTGAGCTAGCTATTCTCACGCCACCAAGTCTCCACTCAACTGGTGTGGTCTCCTACGGGATCCCGAATTCACTGGGTCCACAAAACCTTTATTATGTTTGCACACTCACGTTCGTTCACTCAAATACACTTTGGTTTTTTTCTGTACAGAAAATTAACTTTCATTCAGATAAACAGCCTTAGTACCAGAGGTAATACAGTAAAAAATAATTTATTTAAACTAAGTCTTGGAAACTGAGCAATTTGTGCTATTGTCGCGTTGCTACCGTCCCGCGCCTAAACTAAACACTGCTATTGTGTAATTTGTACTGAGCGGCTGTACCCTTACGCACGTTGCGTAAACATGCGACCGTGCGTATGTCTTTACGTTGCGTACGCAGTCCCGTACTTTGTCCGAGACACGTGTACAAAGACCGTACGTCCGCAATAGCACAAATCCCACACTTCTATAAATGTAAGCGATATTACATATAACCTATAATCGTTTACTTAACACAACACAGTATTTTTCTGTATAAACCTGTTTAACTAGGCCAAACTGTATTTGTGTTTTACGTTTACTTCCTTAATATCTAGTCTATGTCTTAACTAAATAGCCACAAATTTCTCAGTACAGGTCAAAATAAATCTAATAATCAATACTTATGGCAACAATGCGAGCAGGTATACAAAGTACGGGTGTATGCTTGTGTTGTGTACGCATTAGGCGCCAAACAGGAATTCACAGACTTTTAAAATAGCTTAGCGTATTTACCTTACGGATCCCACCAGCATCCCTACAAACCATGCAGAGCAGACGCCATCTTATCAGCAATGAGATAGGGTTTACCAGTGTATTCTACGGCCAGGAAAAGGCTTACGTAGGATACCTGTCTGCCCTTTGCTGATAGATAAAGTCTGCTTTAACCTGCTAGGTTGTGGGTATGAGGAAAATCCTGGACGAGCCCCCAATTGATAATGTCGATATTATCTTAAACCATAAAGCTATACCTTTAAACACTCTTTTACCATGGAGCCGCTGCGGCCGCTAGACTTAATACACAGGCTACGCACTTTGCACGCTATTTGCGTACAGAGTCCCGTACCTTGTACGGACTTAGCGTACAAACACCGCGCTGGGGGTACAAAGTACACACAGCGCGCGCACACACTCTTGATAAACTTTAAACCTTATTAGTAATGCAATGCAATGATGTGACACCTTAAACCTTACGCAGCGCTGATGGTATAAAGTACCCGCAGTGCGTACAAACCTTATCAATACACTCTTAAACCTTATACAGTTAGGTAATGTAATACGCTTTAAACCCTAGCAGGGAAAAGAGGACACAACACCGATTTGTAGTTAAACACTGGGCTCCGAAACCGCAGCATATATATCTGGAAGGGGATAACAATACAATTTATACACTACAAAATACAACAGAGTAAAATGGCTACAGTCAATGTACATATGTGAGAATATTCGCTTGCGCAACCTGGACCAGTCCTCCGCTCATCAGGTAGATAGCGTTCAGAGTCTTCTGACCGGCCAGGCAGCAACAGGCTTTTTGTACACTACTTCCATAAACAATACAAGGGTTTCTGTAATCCCTTTGTCCATTGGACACAGAGATGCATCTTTACATTACAGGAGAGGTCATAGGTTGATTTGAAAAGGTGGGCGATGTCTTTCCCAACTGCTCTTGTGGGTGGTCTCCTCTGGATTCCCGCCGCATACATAATATACAGTAAATACAGTTTATATCTATATTCTACTTCTGCACATAACTATACGCAGGAACATGCGATCTTCCTCTAACCAACACCGGAATGTTACCCTTAAAATACCCTACAGCTGGATACTAGACATCACCTTATAACCTTAGTCTGTCCCTTCCTATCATGCAAAGGCGAATCCCTTAGTCCTGGAATCATTTAACCTGTTGATACTTGCTGATGTGGTGCAGGGGGGCTATGTGTACAATGTGCACTATTTGTGTTAAATATGTAATGTTTTGATAACCCTCTATGCGCTCACAAACTCCGCCGTAAATACTCATACCACGCGCAGGACCGCGGGAGCGATCATACGCAAATTGCAGATATGTGCACGCACGGCGGAACAAGTGCACGCACAGCGGGCATGTGTGTGTGGTTAGTACGTGCTGTGTGTTTTACAATATTTTTAGACTTTGACATCTCATAGTGATGCCCCGCCCCTTCAATGAAGTGTGGTCCTCCCACTTTTTTTATACTGGCTGAGGAATCTGGTGCTTAAAATGGAGAGAAACCGTTTTAAGGCTGTGTTGCCTGTCTATGTACTGTGTATAGTGTACTGAGACGCAGCTGTGTACTGTGTCTGGAGACGCATTCCACCCCATTTAGAAGCCGTGCGTCTCCATACCCTCATGCCGCCATAATGGCCGGCGCCCCGCTAACCGGGACGCCGGCTCAGTACTCACCACTCTTCATTCTTCTGGCTCTGTTAGGGGTGGCAACGTGCTGCGGGAATGTACGCTCGCCGTGGTGGGGCTTACGAATAGCTCCCTCAGGAGCTCAGTGTCCTGTCAGCTGGGAACGGGACCATTAACCCTTCAAGAGGTTGGCCTGTCCCCCCCACTCCTAAGTCCCTGAAAACAACAAACATAGAAAATGCAGAAAACTCTTCATGAGCTACCTTCAGCATGACTGGCTCCTCCGGGCATATTTTCTAAATGGAGTCTGGTAGGAGGGGCATAGAGGAATGAGCCAGCCCACACTATCAAATTCTTAAAGTGCCCATGGCTCCTAGTGGACCCGTCCATACCTCATGGTACTAAATGGACCCCAGTATTCTCTAGGACGTAAGAGAAACTTTATAAATTAGTTGTCTCTCAATTATGTGGAGCTATAAACAGTACCCAGGCATTATTAAACTATTGCACCAATGGTTTAAATTTTAAATACACAATCCATACTTCCCAATATGACCCATTCCCGGAGAGAAAAAATGCTTTCTACCTGGACTTCCCTCTTATTTTATGATTGCTATCACCTGTATTGAAATACCATTCTTATCAAGTAACTAGTTCAACACAGGTGATGTCAATTATATATTAAGAGGGAAGTCCCGGTAGAGAGCATCCTCCCTCCCCATCCACACACACTCCCTTCCCCCGGGCCCCCCTGTGTTAAGTGCCCCAGGCCCCACCAAGGCTTAATCCGGCCCCAACAGTGATCTTATTATACTCTGCACCTCGGCTAATGTTAGTGTAAATGCAGACTGGTGCAAGCAAATAAACTGTCCAGTTTTAAATTATTAAGTAAAGTTGAGTTTGGATAGAGGTTGAGAAATCAAGATAGCAGTGATGAGAATATTAGAGAGGAGCCAGGGATGTTCCCGAAACAGATAAAGATAAGAATATGAGGGCACAGCAAGTGCAACATACTGTATGAGATGATAGCACAGAGAACTGCTACAATGATCAATGCTTAGAACATCTGATCTTATCTCGCTTTACACTCCCACCCATCCTCTTCGCTCTGCTAATGCTCGCCGACTCTCCTGCCTACGGATTACTTCCTCCCACTCCTACCTCCAAGATTTTTCACGTGCTGCACCACTTCTCTGGAATTCCCTACCTCTCCCCCTCAGACTCTCCACCTCTCTACAAAACTTCAAACGGGCTCTCAAGACCCACTTCTTCACCAAACCCAGCCAAATCTCATCCTAAACCTTTGTTCCATGCTCTCTATGTACCCCATCTGTCTCACCCCTGTCTGTCTACCCCTCCCCTTTAGAATGTAAGCTCTCACAAGCAGGGCCCTCTTCCCTCATGTGCTTACCCTTTTCTTACTTTAATAATCTTCAGCTGCACCAAATCCAGCAGTCTTCTGCCACCTGATACTTATTCCAGTGTCATCTGCTGATGTAGCTATGTTTATTTACCCTGTACTTGTCCTATATTGTCGTCAACTGTAAGTTGCTGTTTTCCTGTTTGATTATTTGTTTATGTACTCTGTAATTGGGTGCTGCGGAACCCTTGTGGCGCCATATAAATAAAGGATAAAAAAAAAAAAAGAGGACTACCTGAGATATTTAAGATTGCAATTACCTGTGCAATTATTATGGATGAGCACAAGTTAAGATTTAGGGCCTGATTCAGAGACAGTGGTCATAATTGGGGGTATTTCAGAATTCAGATCGCAGCAGCAAATTTGTTAGCTAATGGGCAAAACCATGTGCACTGCAGGGGAGGCAGATATAACATTTGCAGAGAGAGTTAGATTTGGGTGGATTATATTGTTTATGTGCATGGTAAATACTGGCTGCTTTATTTTTACACTGAAATTTAGATTTCAGATTGAATACACCCCACCCAAATTTACTCTCTGTGCACATGTTATATCTGTCCCAGTACCACATGGTTTTGCCCATTAGCTAACAAATTTGCTGCTGCGATCAGATCTGAATTGGGCCCATAGTGTTGATGTCCCGCAGTTGAGAGATTTTTTGCACATGAACAAAAAGTTTTGGAAACCCTTAGTGCAAGCGCAAACCTGTGTCCGATGGTGTTCGCAAATGCATAACGCTTAAGAAGGCGTTTGCAGCACCTGGGCACTTAAAGGTGGAGACTGGAAGGTGACCTAAAGTGAATGCAAAAAGGGCCCGTTTCATGGCCGTGTTATGGGAGTGTCACGGGCATGTCTGGGAATGCTGCTGCATTCCCAAACACAAATCCACTGCATCAGAGGCCATATTTATTTGGATTTGAGGAGAGTAGCTAGAGTAGACCCCAGGCTCCCGTAAATGTCAATGGTGCCACCAATGTTGCGTCGATGTTGAAGTGTTTAAAAGAACTCCATTGCAATTACACAGCCACAAAAGTTGGCGTCTTAGCACCCATACACTCCATCAAACAGTGGAGCACAAAGGGAAGGCAGTGATTAGCATTCCATTTCCGCAAGCACTATTGAGAGAGAGAGCAACTGCGATTATGACTGCATTACCAACCATCTCTAAAACATGCCCTGAGTTGGAATCTGTGTGGGGGTTAAGGTTATGTGTCAGCGAGTAAGGAATCAGCAAGATCATCTAGCTACAGTTGTACAAGCAGGATTTAGTAAAATGAAGATCAGCTGCCCAAAAGCCATAGTGTCGGAGGAGAAAGTACAGTGAGAGTGATAGTCCCAGGGCACATACTGTACAGTCTTAGCTTTTGAACAAAGTGATTAATTCTACTGCAATGTGATTTGTACTAATACATTTGTGAACTCAAGATGCAACTGCGTTTATTGAGACTGTATATAATATATAGATATTATTTATTAATCCAACCAAGTTTATCTAGCTGGGATCCGGTGAGGATCCCGGCAGTCGGAATACTGACACCGGAATCTCGACACTGCTCGGAATACCGATGCTGGGATGTGTGCGGGAAGGGGGGGGGGGGGGGGTGTTAGGCTTTGGTGGGAGGGGTAAGGATAGGCTGTGAGGGAGGGGAGGTGGGGTTAGGCTGTGTTGAGTGGGGTTAGGGTTAGGCGCCACCAGGGAGAGTTAGGGTTAGGCTACAGGGGAGGGGGGAGGGTTAGGCTGTGGTGAGGGGCATTAAGGTTAGGCACCACCGGGGAGAGTTAGGCTGCAGGGGAGGGGGGGTAGGGTTAGGCTGTGGTGAGGAGGGTTAGGGTTAGGCACAAACATGGAGAGTTAGGGTTAGGCTGCAGGGGAGGGTTAGGTTTAGGCTGCTGGGAGGGAGGGGTTAGGGTTAGGCACCACCGGGGAGGGTTGGGCTGTGGGGGGAAGGGTTAGGGTCAGGCTGCGGGTAAGAAGGGTTAGGGATTAGGGATAGCATCCTTACCTAGTAGGTGTCGGGATCCTGAGCATCGGGATGCCGGCACCCATCTAGCTACCATTTGCTGCATCTGCATGGCTTCTGTTCTGCTCTCCTATTATCCAACCCTTACTATGCAGTTACTGACAGTGACTCACAACATCCTGAGGTAGGAGAGAATGAGCTTCTGAGTGGGTGACTTGAGGGTAACACCAGGTAGTAGCTATGCAGAACAAACTGTCATAATGCTCTCAAACAAATAAAGAGTTATACTTTTTTTATTTAACATTGCAGAGTATTTTCATTCCATGATGTAAGAAAATGTGAAAAAATAGCAAAGGCAGTTGATAATTTCACAGCTAGTGTATTGTGCATTTTTTTTTTTAACATTATAAGGGGGTATTCAATTAGTGCCGTTTTTTTTCGCCCTTCCAGGCAAAAACCACATGGATCGGCGAATTCACCATCGATCCACATGTTTTATCAAATTTGCGTGCATTTTTTAGATTTTTTTGGTCCGTTTTCACCCATGCCGATTCGACAAAAGAAAACCCAAAAGGCATGGCGAAAACGGAGCAAAAACCTGTTGAAAATGCCTGCGACTGAATTGCCAATGGTCAAATTAGTGCCAGTTTTCCGACTGTTGGAAAACTCGTCACTAATTGACAAAGACAAAAACAAGGTTAGTTTTATATCATGACGAAATTTCATGTCCTAGGGGTTTCCAGTTTGTGCCATGGAATCCCTAAGTTTAATCACCTACCATTGGGAAATTCATACAGACCAAAATGCCTACTCAAGCAAAGTACAAGAGTTTAATAACTTGCTATGGTATTTCAATATTCAATAGTAACATTAAATATTACTCATCTAATTCAGCGTGTGTGTGGGTCCACTGCCTGTAGCTCCTGTTCTGTGCCCTATAGACATGTAGAGAATGATATTGTGTATTTTCTGATGTGCTTGCCTTTTGCCAGAGACATACAGTAAACCTTGTTTATCATGGCTGGATGTGGTGAGGACAGATTAGCCCCCATCTCAAGTCATCTATCTTTCTTACAGGAAGCTCTGTGTCTGATTTATGATCCCGATGCAAGCTCTGTCCTGCCAGCCTCACACTCTGATAAATGGCTGCTGCTACCCATGCCTTTGTATTGTATCCTCCAGTCTATTTTTCTTTAAAGTAAACATGTATTTTCCCTGAGCCCTCCATTCTGCCAGCTCACCTTCCCAGCATCCGTGACAGCACTGCTATGCTTGTATAGACTGCACTATTTATATGTAGATATATGTATTTTGCTAGACTGATGACTACAGGAGGTTGTCAAACCGAAACTGTCAGTTAGGAATTTGCAGTGTCATTTCTGTCCTAAGACATCATTAGCCTGGTTCTGCATAATTGCACTTGTGTATATGGAAAGTGCATGGATTAGTGCAGCAGTATTGGGGTAACTAGTGGGCTACAAAGTTTAGCTCATAAAAGAAGAAGATGGGCGGGACCCTGTTGAACGTGAGCTTGCAGGGGGCCCAGAAGCTGTTAGCATGAGTGTAGACGAGACACCATTTGCATACTTAAAAGTGCATTTATATGTGCACAAACACCAATGTATGATAAACATTAACACAATAATGTCACACATTACACACATACATCTTTGATGTCCCTTTACCCTCCTGACTGAATTAAATATAATTGAGGCTCTGATAAGTGGTATTTAGGGTATAAATGTGAAAGTTGTAATTTAAGGGAGTAGTTCAAAGGCAATGAAATGCTGGAATGTGAAGTTCTATCTTATTCCATCATGTCATCTCAGACAATTGGTTGTGTAAGGTGTTTATATGGAGGCATTTCCCATCACAATCAAATACATAAAATATATCCACATTTCTGCAGGACTCAAATAGGGTAAAGCAGAGAATGTGGCAATTGCTAAAGAGTTTCTCACAATAATTTCGGTAAAAAGGTTATTCCACCCTCATTGCCATTGCAACTTCTCTGTGTTCTCCTCCACTCATCTCTTCATTCTCTTTCTCTCAGTACTAGCACAATCCATTCACCTTTAATTCCAGCAAACATGAGCTCACCAATCTTGATGAAATAATCACCCTACCCAAACTCTCTACAACTACCAGCCCATCTCTTTTCTCCCCTTTGCCTCCAAACTATTTAATTATATGCTGTCTACCTTTGCATATTACTTCTTATCTCCTTTCACTTCCCCCTGTGGCCATGTGAAATCACGATACTACCTCCAGCATTCTTGACTTGCTATCAAAGTGCTATACTCATTTTAAAGTCCGACATCCATCCAGGGGTGCCAAAATGGCAAAGGCTGGGGGTGGTTGTGGTTAATAATGACCTTGGCATAGCATTGTTTAAGGGGCAAGCTATCTGGGGGGGGGTAGAATGCAGTTTTCATTATTATTTGGGCGTTGCCATCTCCCCAGGATTTGTCATCATCTCCCCATTGCGTCAGGCCCATCATTGCTCTCAATGGCTTTGAGTACATCCACTTACACATACTAATAGACCTCTCTGCTGCTACTGATGCCATTGATCACCCTCTTCACCTGCACACGGTTTACTAATGTGACATAGCTCCTTTATGGCTGTCCATCCTCTTTAATCCTTCCCTTGTCCCAGAATTACCCTTCCAATACTTCCTAAATGTCCTCAATCTGACAAATAAGATTGTTGAACAAATTATTAATGCCCCAGAAATGCTTAGCGGTCAACCTTGACTCTGTCGTCTCTTTCAGTCCTTACATGCAGTATTTTCCAATATCCTGTCTACGCCTACAGTATATCTCTTTCTTACTGAAAGTAAAATAGTAATCCCCTTCCTCATCACCTCCCTCTTCATTACTGCAGCCTTCTTCTAGTTTTCATTCCCCTCACTATCTATCCCCAATTCAATTCAATTAAATTCATCTTAAATTCTGATGCAAGACTGTTCTTCCAGTTCCATGTCACCACAATGTCTGCTTCTCCAGTTGGCATCTGTCCTACAGTAACTCTTCTCCTCCCTCATAATCACATCTCACTCCCATCTATAGTACTTTTCTTGATCCACTACCTTGTCATTTAATTCACCAGATTTTCCAGTCTCCAAAGCTTTAAATGGTCTTCGAAAAAACACCTATCCTCTGAAGCCTAGTTAACAATTACCTTATTCACTTCCACCACTCCCACACACTAATACCCCTTTCACATTACACACTCGGGTCTGACCCAGGAATTTGAACACGGGTCCGACCCGACATCAACCCAGGTCAGACCCCTTTCACACTGCAGTTCAGCATGGGTTATTCTCCTTTCACACTGAACCCGGTTTAGCCCTGTAAACACTATGGATGTCAGGGCTATGGCTGCTGACATTATTAAGCCAAGGGAGACACAGGAACAGACAGTCAGCGCCTTTTCCTGATATCCCGAGGATGTCCCTTTCACGCTTCAACCCGAATGATACCCGTGTATAACCCTGCTTTAATCGCTGGTTGAAATGCCGGATCAGTCGACACAGGAATTTGTTAAGTGGGTCTTTCACACTGCACCTCGACCGGAGTCGACCCGGCAATAACCCCGGTTATTTTGGCAGTGTGAAAGGGGTAATACTCTCCTGTTCCAATCTTCAACCCATCAGTGTTTCTCCTCAGTTGTACCCTCATTCCCACTAGAAATTAAACTTTCATGAACCTCTCTACTCTAGCTGGGTATGCACTGGAATGACGGGCATTCGTTTAGAACAAAAGCCCTTGAGCCCAGATTGAATTTACACACTGGAACAAGTTTAATGAAGGACAGAATGATCATGTTCTGTCCTTCATTAGCATAAACAAGGTTGCTAACAATATTGCTAGGTTTGAAAAAGTGATAACTTACTAACTATACGGCTCCATGGCCAAGAAACTAAATATTGACAACTGGTTGACGGTAATCAGTATAAAGCTTAGGAGGAAGATTCATAGGGTCAGCAAAGGCTGAAAAGGGGATATTTCCATGTACCGTGTGTATATAAAGCTTAACCAGGCGGCAAGTTCCACAATAGTGTCATTATCACCCAACCTTAAAAAAGATCATCCATGGTGACTGACAATTTAAGTTTTTAGAATGAATAACATTTTAAAAAAATATATTTTTGGTGATATTTGTAAGGATTTGTTCCGTGGAGAAGGATGCATTAAGTAGAATTCACAATATTCAAATGAACAAGCATTTCCTCTTAGTGGAAGCCCTGGTGAATATTTATAAGTGAGTTGTCAGTTAGCATTATGGACCGTGTCCTTTCACCTTATAATATCAGCTTTTCAAGCCTCTGTCTATTATCATGCATGTCGTCTCAGGCACATGGAATGAGATTGCAGGCTACAATATGGGAAGCAGTGCCCCTGCCAATCTTACACCGCCAGTCCTGCAATAACATTACTGCTATAATAGTAGATTTCATGAGCCAGGAGGAAAGAGCTCTGCTGGTATTACACACACCATCCTCATCTGCTGTAGCTGCCATGGTGATTTACAAGGGCTGTTATAGACAAGTTATTGCAGGCCATTTCATTTAATAGCTTTACAAGCTCATGAACAATATTTGTAAACAGCATCCACTAATAGGCTTGGCCCACAGAGTTATCTTTCTCATGGTCTGTCTCCATATGTTATCCTCCTGGCTGTGCTTTATTCTCTATCTCTTGTGGAAATCAAATCCAAACAAACAAATATGTGCACATTGTATTAAGTGTTTCTAAATTAATTAAACACATGGGAGCAGCTCTGGTACAAACATGGGGACTTACCTATAGACGGAAACAATAATCTGATGCTGAAAAAAGACATGAGAGATAGAATGCTGTGTATCCATCTCCCCTCCTGCTTTGTTCTCCAGCTCAGATGCATCAGTGCTGGGAGGTGAGCTATTGTCACCTCCAGAGAAATGAGAGTGCAAAGATGGAACAAAAAGCGGCAGATGGGTTATGGCTTCTTAGCAGCAATGTACAAACATCATTTATTTTGTAAATTGCATCTTGACGAGTCTAATTGTGCACTGGTAAGATAACAGGATGTGTGTCCATCTTTATCTATCCACCTCCACACTTGTTATATAACATGCCAACATCAACCTATTATTTTGGCATAACTGTAAACAGTTAGTTTATGTCATCAAAGGTGACTAAATAGTGATATACATGTATAAATGATGGAAGACTGGGATAAAAATTGACATGACTAAGAAGATGCAGATACTTTGAATTACATCTTAGAGAAAGTAGCAAAAAAAAAAACTCTATGGGTGAATATATATATATAATTGTTCTTTCCCGAAGTTTAATATGCCACAGCAATCTCGTAACAGACCTTTTATTGGCTTCTGTGGATAGAATTAGCCTTGTGGAGAGAAACCTCTATAACTATAGACAGGGCTTAAAGTGGTCCTGGAGATGTGGTGGAACTGATTTACAGTACCTCTCCACCCACCACTACCACCAATCCCCCCCCCCCCCCTACATTAAGTGAAGCCAGTGCCACACAGTAGCACAATCTTGTTCACATTACACCGCATGTAGGGGGTAATTCCAAGTTGATCGCAGCAGGAATTTAGTTAGCAATTGGGCAAAACCATGTTGTTACGATCCTGATGCTCAGGACAGGGGAAATCTTATGTAGTGAGTCCTGAGCACCAAGACGGAATGCTGGGATTGGGAAATGGGAAGGAAATAGCCCCTAGCACCCTACCTCCGTTGTCTTACCCGTGTTATCAATTCACGCCTGAACGACTATGGTTTCTTGGGCCCATGGCAGCCGCGTTTGAAGGGCGGATTAGGTCTGCCCAACTCCGATGCCCCCTCAGGTCTTAAAGAGAGACAAGGCGTGAACTGAGACAGGGTAATAACAAGGGGACCTCTAACTGAAACAACTACGCTAGGGGCTATAATCTACCTAAAAACTAAACGTATGTGCGGCACGCCGCCAAAGGAAAAGAACTACAAAGAAACCACTGTCCACTCCCCTACACGGCACCGCCGAGTTCCGGGGAGGACAGTGAAAGCGGAAACCTCCGCAAATGCACCAATTCAAAGTAAAGTAAACACTAAGCGGCATAGGCCGCAACACGCGGCAGCAGCCGCTACTCACGAAACCGGGCGAGAACCCCAGATGACAAACAGGTTCACAAGAACTAGAAAGATTCCCAGGACCGGCTTCGGACCTCCAAAGTACCAAAGGGCAGGGAGCAAGATCCACCAAACACGGCTGACAGGAACAGAGTTCTGCAAGGCAGGAACAGCATACAAGAAGCTATCACCGGCGGGGCTGCAGTGTGCTCGCTCACATAAAAAGGCCCTGCTGGCCAATAACAGGAGGGCCAGCAGGACCAGCCCCCAGACCCTAATTACTAGTTGCCGTGCAGCTGCCCTGCTGCACGAGCAACCTAATTAACTATTCTTAGCAACGGGGAACGCAGTCCACCTGTGGCGTCCCCGTTGCTATGCACCCGGCGGCCCTGCACGCACGGCGTCCTGCGTTGCCAGGGACCCGGCGGCAATCGTGCGCACGGCGTCCTGGCGTTGCTAGGCGCCGTGCGGGGGACAGGGAAGGAGAGAGGCACGGCGGCCGTGACCGCTGCTCAGTCAGGGCACGGCCGAAGACCGCCGCACCTAACACATGTGCACTGCAGGGGAGGCAGATTTAACATGTGCAGAGAGAGTTAGATTTGGGTGGGTTATTTTATTTCTGTGCAGGGTAAATACTGGCAACTTTATTTTTACACTGCAAATTAGATTGCAGATTGAACACACCCCACCCAAATCTAACTCTCTCTGCACATGTTAAATCTGCCTCCCCTGCAGTGCACATGGTTTTGCCCAATTGCTAACTAAATTCCTGCTGCAATCAACTTGGAATTACCCCCGTAGTGCCCCTGATTCATATTACACAACATAGTAATGCCCCTTATTCAGGTTACGTCACTCAGTAGTGCCCTTTATTAACATTGCACTACACAATGGTACCCTTTATACATGTTATGCCACGCAGTAGTGCCCCTTATACACAATTCCCACAGAAGTAGTGCCCCTTATACATAATGCCTACAGTTGTAGTGCCCCTTACACATAATGACCACAGTAGTGCCACTTATACACATAGTGCACATAGAAGTACCGCTTATATACAAAATGCCCACAGTAGTAGTTCCCCCTTACACATAATGACCACACTAGTGCCCCTTATACACATTTCTGCCTCTGTGACTCCAGTAGTTCACTGTCTGTGTCCATCCAGCAGCTTCCCCACCTCTCTTGTCCCTCCAGCTGCCTCTCATTTTGTCTTCAAGATGCACAGAGCCTGCTCCTTTTCATGGCTCCTCTTCACTTCAGCAGCAATGACAGCATGACATCACATACACTGTGCCAAAAAATAAGAATTTACTCACCGGTAATTCTATTTCTCGTAGTCCGTAGTGGATGCTGGGACTCCGTAAGGACCATGGGGAATAGCGGCTCCGCAGGAGACTGGGCACAACTAAAAGAAAGCTTTTGGTCTAACTGGTGTGCACTGGCTCCTCCCTCTATGACCCTCCTCCAGACTTCAGTTAGGATACTGTGCCCGGAAGAGCTGACACAATAAGGAAGGATTTTGAATCCCGGGTAAGACTCATACCAGCCACACCAATCACACCGTATAACTCGTGATACAATACCCAGTTAACAGTATGACAACAACTGAGCCTCTCAACAGATGGCTCAACAATAACCCTTTAGTTAAACAATAACTATATACAAGTATTGTAGACAATCCGCACTTGGGATGGGCGCCCAGCATCCACTACGGACTACGAGAAATAGAATTACCGGTGAGTAAATTCTTATTTTCTCTGACGTCCTAAGTGGATGCTGGGACTCCGTAAGGACCATGGGGATTATACCAAAGCTCCCAAACGGGCGGGAGAGTGCGGATGACTCTGCAGCACCGAATGGGCAAACTCTAGGTCCTCCTCAGCCAGGGTGTCAAACTTGTAGAATTTAGCAAATGTGTTTGACCCCGACCAAGTAGCTGCTCGGCAGAGTTGAAGAGCCGAGACCCCTCGGGCAGCCGCCCAAGAAGAGCCCACCTTCCTCGTGGAATGGGCTTTCACTGATTTTGGATGCGGCAGTCCAGCCGCAGAATGTGCAAGCTGAATCGTACTACAGATCCAGCGAGCAATAGTCTGCTTTGAAGCAGGTGCACCCAACTTGTGGGGCGCATACAGGATAAATAGCGAGTCAGTCTTTCTGACTCCAGCTGTCCTGGAAACATAAATTTTCAGGGCCCTGACTACGTCCAACAACTTGGAAGCCTCCAAGTCTTTAGTAGCCGCAGGCACCACGATAGGTTGGTTCAGATGAAAGGCTGATACCACCTTAGGGAGAAATTGGGGATGAGTCCTCAATTCTGCCCTATCCATATGGAAAATCAGATAAGGGCTTTTACATGACAAAGCCGCCAATTCTGATACACGCCTGGCCGAAGCCAAGGCCAACAACATGACCACTTTCCACGTGAGATATTTCAATTCCACGGTTTTAAGTGGCTCAAACCAATGTGACTTTAGGAAATCCAACACCATGTTGAGATCCCAAGGTGCCACTGGAGGCACAAAAGGGGGCTGAATATGCAGCACTCCCTTAACAAAAGTCTGAACTTCAGGCAGTGAAGCCAGTTCTCTCTGGAAGAAAATCGATAGAGCCGAAATCTGGACCTTAATGGAACCCAATTTTAGGCCCATAGTCATCCCTGACTGTAGGAAGTGCAGAAAACGGCCCAGCTGAAATTCCTCCGTTGGGGCCTTCCTGGCCTCACACCACGCAACATATTTTCGCCAAATGCGGTGATAATGGTTTGCGGTCACTTCTTTCCTAGCTTTAATCAGCGTAGGAATGACTTCCTCTGGAATGCCCTTTTCCTTCAGGATCCGGTGTTCAACCGCCATGCCGTCAAACGCAGCCGCGGTAAGTCTTGGAACAGACAGGGCCCCTGCTGCAGCAGGTCCTGTCTCAGCGGCAGAGGCCATGAGTCCTCTGAGATCATTTCTTGAAGTTCCGGGTACCAAGCTCTTCTTGGCCAATCCGGAACAATGAGTATAGTTCTTACTCCTCTTCTCCTTATTATCCTCAGTACCTTTGGTATGAGAGGAAGAGGAGGGAACACATAAACCGACCGGTACACCCACGGTGTCACTAAAGCGTCCACAGCTATCGCCTGAGGGTCTCTTGACCTGGCGCAATATCTTTCTAGCTTTTTGTTTAGGCGGGACGCCATCATGTCCACCTGTGGCCTTTCCCAACGGTTTACAATCAGTTGGAAGACTTCTGGATGAAGTCCCCACTCTCCCGGGTGGAGGTCGTGCCTGCTGAGGAAGTCTGCTTCCCAGTTGTCCACTCCCGGAATGAACACTGCTGACAGTGCTAACACGTGATTTTCTGCCCATCGGAGAATCCTTGTGGCTTCTGCCATCGCCGTCCTGCTTCTCGTGCCGCCCTGTCGGTTTACATGGGCGACTGCCATGATGTTGTCTGACTGGATCAGTACCGGCTGGTTTTGAAGCAGGGGTCTTGCCTGACTTAGGGCATTGAAAATGTCCCTCAGTTCCAGAATATATATGTGTAGGGAAGTCTCCTGACTTGACCATAGTCCTTGGAAGTTTCTTCCCTGTGTGACTGCCCCCCAGCCTCGAAGGCTGGCATCCGTGGTCACCAGGACCCAGTCCTGTATGCCGAATCTGCGGCCCTCTTGAAGATGAGTACTTTGCAGCCACCACAGCAGAGACACCCTGGTCCTTGGAGACAGCGTTATCAGCCGATGCATCTGAAGATGCGATCCGGACCACTTGTCCAACAGGTCCCACTGAAAAGTTCTTGCATGGAACCTGCCGAATGGAATTGCTTCGTAGGAAGCTACCATCTTTCCCAGGATCCGCGTGCAGTGATGCACCGACACCTGTTTTGGTTTTAGGAGGCCTCTGAGTAGAGATGACAGCTCCTTTGCCTTCTCCTCCGGGAGAAACACTTTTTTCTGTTCTGTGTCCAGAACCATCCCCAGGAACAGTAGACGTGTCGTAGGGACCAGCTGTGACTTTGGAATATTTAGAATCCAGCCGTGCTGTTGTAGCACCTCCCGAGATAGTGCTACCCCGACCAACAACTGCTCCCTGGACCTCGCCTTTATCAGGAGATCGTCCAAGTACGGGATAATTAAAACTCCCTTCTTTCGAAGGAGTATAATCATTTCGGCCATTACCTTGGTAAAGACCCTCGGAGCCGTGGATAGACCAAACGGCAACGTCTGGAATTGGTAATGACAATCCTGTACCACAAATAGGTACTCCTGGTGAGGATGGTAAATGGGGACATGCAGGTAAGCATCCTTGATGTCCAGAGATACCATGTAATCCCCCTCGTCCAGGCTTGCAATAACCGCCCTGAGCGATTCCATCTTGAACTTGAATTTTTTTATATATGTGTTCAAGGATTTCAAATTTAAAATGGGTCTCACCGAACCGTCCGGTTTCGGTACCACAAACATTGTGGAATAGTAACCCCGTCCTTGTTGAAGTAGGGGCACCTTGACTATCACCTGCTGGGAATACAGCTTGTGAATTGCCTCTAGCACTGCCTCCCTGCCTGAGGGAGTTTTTGGCAAGGCAGATTTGAGGAAACGGCGGGGGGGAGACGTCTCGAATTCCAGCTTGTACCCCTGAGATACTACTTGAAGGATCCAGGGATCCACCCATGAGCGAGCCCACTGATTGCTGAAGTTTTTGAGACGGGCCCCCACCGTACCTGGCTTCGCCTGTGGAGCCCCAGCGTCATGCGGTGGACTTGGAGGAAGCGGGGGAGGACTTTTGCTCCTGGGAACTGGCTGTATGCTGCAGCTTTTTCCCTCTACCTCTGCCTCTGGGCAGAAAGGACGCGCCTTTAACCCGCTTGCCCTTATGGGGCCGAAAGGACTATACCTGATAATACGGTGCTTTCTTTGGCTGTGAGGGAACATGGGGTAAAAATGCTGACTTCCCAGCTGTTGCTGTGGAAACGAGGTCCGAGAGACCATCCCCGAACAACTCCTCACCCTTATAAGGCAAAACTTCCATGTGCCTTTTAGAATCTGCATCACCTGTCCACTGCCGTAACCCTCTCCTGGCAGAAATGGACATTGCACTTATTTTAGATGCCAGCCGGCAAATATCCCTCTGTGCATCTCTCATGTATAAGACTGCGTCTTTAATATGCTCTACGGTTAGCAATATAGTGTCCCTGTCTAGGGTGTCAATATTTTCCGACAGGGAATCTGACCACGCAGCTGCAGCACTGCACATCCATGCTGAAGCAATAGCTGGTCTCAGTATAATACCTGTGTGTGTATATACAGACTTCAGGATAGCCTCCTGTTTTCTATCAGCAGGCTCCTTTAGGGCGGCCGTATCCGGAGACGGTAGTGCCACCTTCTTTGACAAGCGTGTGAGCGCTTTATCCACCCTAGGGGATGTTTCCCAACGTGACCTATCCTCTGGCGGGAAAGGGTACGTCATTAGTAACCTTTTAGAAATGACCAGTTTCTTATCGGGGGAAGCCCACGCTTCTTCACACACTTCATTTAACTCCTCAGATGGAGGAAAAACTACTGGTAGTTTTTTCTCTCCAAACATAATACCCTTTTTTGTGGTACCTGGGGTAACATCAGAAATGTGCAACACATTTTTCATAGCCTCAATCATGTAACGTGTGGCCCTATTGGAAGTTACATTAGTCTCATCGTCGTCGACACTGGAGTCAGTATCCGTGTCGACATCTGCGTCTGCCATCTGAGGTAGCGGGCGTTTTAGAGCCCCTGATGGCTTTTGAGACGCCTGGGCAGGCACAGGCTGAGAAGCCGGCTGTCCCATATTTGGTATGTCGTCAAACCTTTTATGTAAGGAGTCGACACTGTCACGTAATTCCTTCCACATAACCATCCACTCAGGTGTCGGCCCCGCGGGGGGTGACATCACATTTATAGGCATCTGCTCCGCCTCCACATAAGCCTCCTCATCAAACATGTCGACACAGCCATACCGACACACCGCACACACACCGGGAATGCTCTGACAGAGGACAGGACCCCACAAAGCCCTTTAGGGAGACAGAGAGAGAGTATGCCAGCACACACCAGAGCGCTATATAACACAGGGATTAACACTATAACTGAGTGTTTTCCCTTATAGCTGCTTATATATATATATATATATATATTGCTGCGCCTAAATTTAGTGCCCCCCCTCTCTTTTTTACCCTTCTGTAGCTTGAAACTGCAGGGGAGAGCCAAGGAGCGATCCTTCCAGCGGAGCTGTGAGGGAAAAATGGCGCCAGTGTGCTGAGGGAGATAGCCCCGCCCCTTTTTCGGCGGACTTTTCTCCCGCTTTTTTTATGGATTCTGGCAGGGGTATTTATCACATATATAGCCTCTGGGACTATATATTGTGATTTTTAGCCAGCCAAGGTATTAATATTGCTGCTCAGGGCGCCCCCCCCCAGCGCCCTGCACCCATCAGTGACCGGAGTGTGAGGTGTGCATGAGGAGCAATGGCGCACAGCTGCAGTGCTGTGCGCTACCTTGTTGAAGACCGAAGTCTTCTGCCACCGATTTTCCGGACCATCTTCATGCTTCTGGCTCTGTAAGGGGGACGGCGGCGCGGCTCCGGGACCGGACGATCGAGGCCGGACGATCGAGGTCGGGTCCTGTGTTCGATCCCTCTGGAGCTAATGGTGTCCAGTAGCCTAAGAAGCCCAAGCTAGCTGCAAGCAGGTAGGTTCGCTTCTTCTCCCCTTAGTCCCTCGTAGCAGTGAGTCTGTTGCCAGCAGATCTCACTGAAAATAAAAAACCTAAAATATACTTTCTTTTCTAGGAACTCAGGAGAGCCCCTAGTGTGCATCCAGCTCAGCCGGGCACAAGATTCTAACTGAGGTCTGGAGGAGGGTCGTAGAGGAAGGAGCCAGTGCACACCAGTTAGACCAAAAGCTTTCTTTTAGTTGTGCCCAGTCTCCTGCGGAGCCGCTATTCCCCATGGTCCTTACAGAGTCCCAGCATCCACTTAGGACGTCAGAGAAAAAGGAAGCCACTGGGACCTGAGGAGGGGATGAATGCTGTCCAACAGATACAGCGAGTACCAGGAGGGGTGGGCTGTAGATGGAGGAGGACCATGGAGCCACAAGGACCTGAGGAAGGGAGAGGTGGCTGCAGATCATTAGTAACACTAGCACCGCCTGCATCGTCTATTGATGTAGCTGATGGGGCAGTTTTTCAGTTGGAATTACTGTGCAGGGCAATGGAGGTGGTGGAACTAGTTCCCCCTACCATTACAGGTGGTGGAACTCGGTTCCACCTCGTTCACCATCACTTTAACCCCTGACTATAGATCTAAAAAAAGTTGTCCTTCCCTTCTCTAGAGTCTTAGGGGTGGATTTACAGTTGGACTCAGATGCAAATGCAGGGTTGTGTCTACCTCAAATTCAGCTACAAATTCCTTCCCTGCCTGGTGTACATCCATGCATATTAATATACAAAGAGTGAGACACTCACTAAAGAGCAGTACTATCAAATCCAAAATATGCCTCATTTTGCATGTAATATTTTTGCCATTTTAAATCTTGCAGATAAAATAAACCGACAATGGGCGGCTTTGGAAACCCTCTAAGAGGTTTCATAGGGTGATGGATGTGAGCTATTTGCTAGAAAACAACATGACTCCAGCAGAGTTTGAAAAAAATAAAGACTGTACTTACAGTATTGGTCTCCGTTCACCAATTTTATGTGTCAGATATACAACATTTTGCAACTGTGTCTGCCAATCAAGTGTCAGTATTAAAAAAGATAACTTCAAACAAAAAATGCATGATATATCATATAAATGTGACAAGATGCAAATAAAATCAATCTTAAAATTTGATTACCTGAGAAAAGAAAAGGACATTTCCTGTCTAGAAAATATTTAGGTTCTATAACTGTAAATAGTATAAGGACATGATTTAAGTGTTATTTTTTTTTTTAATTATTTTAATTTTTATATGTGTGGTGCTTGTATTTTGTTCTTTTCAATGAAAGAATCATGAGAAATGATCAGTCTCCTAGACATTAAAGGTAAAGTGCAGGAACATGCAATAAAGATAACTTGTTTTGATGCAGACAGATGAAATGTAGGAAGGCAGAGGTTACTTATGAATCATTTTCACTCCAGCTTCTGAGTTTGTGTTTATGTTTGCAGCCTTTTTTTACACTCCCACATCTTATTTTTTATCTATTATATTTGATGACCATAACTTAACAGTAGCAAAAAAGGAGGGACAGGGTAGGAGAGATAGGGGCAGAGAAAGGAGCAATATAGATGACAGGGGTCGTTAGTAAGGAGAAGGGAAAGTGGAAAAGATGAGACATGGCATGGGGAGTGTCTTCAAGGATATCAACAAAGTGCATCTTGAGCACATAGAGCATGGGAAATGCAGACAAGGCCGCGAGTAGGAGAATAAAGAGTAAGAGAGGAGCTTAAGGGGCATAAAGGTGAACAAAAGCTACCTAACCTGTGAGGTGAATGCAGGAAGGGAGGTTGTAGCTGTAGGAGGGAAGAAGTAGAAAGAGGGCAGAGAGACTGGGTAGATGGGGAGAGGCCCCAGAATGAAACCAAGATAGAACAAAAGGAAAAAGGAGTGACAACAGGAAAGGGACAGATGGGGAGGATTACACAAGAGCAGACAACAAGGATGAGGAAAAAGACTCAAAAAACAGAACATTAAATAACCAATCTGGTCAGTAGCATCAGAATAGAAAAGTGAGACAATGGCATTTCTTCTGGGGTCTGGGTCTGACTGGAGAGAAAGAAGCAATAGACCATTCAGGCATAGGGGCCAGGAAGATTGGGTTGTGATTATGCCCAGGGATTCAAGCAGGACAGTACCCTGAGCAGATGTTTTTACAGAGTAGGAAAGGCCTTTATGGGTGACTGACAAATGAAATGGGAAGCCCTAATGGTAACGAATCTTCTGGATATGTAAGGCTTTGGTGACATTAATCAAGTCTCTGCTTTTCTTCATGGTCGTAGGTGCAAGATCTTGATAAAACTGCAGGTTCTGTACATAGTATGAGATGGATGGGTTGAAGTGGTCTGAGGAAAAAGTTTCTCCTTCATCCTGTAATAATGGTAGCAAATCAGGAAATCACTCAGAGATTTGTCTGAAGTTGTCTTCACCCTTAGAGCTCTGTGGGCTCTGTCCATTTTAAAAGAGGCAAATCTGGGGGACACTGTACAAATAGACCCGCCAGAAACTTGTGGAGGACATCTGAGTGAACAGATGTATCCTGGATGTTGCGTATACATTTGTTTATTCAGAGCGCATGTATGTAAGTCAGCACCCATCTGAAATCTGCAAACATCGACCTGGCATTCAAGAGAATCTGTTCAGACTTAAGGCTGATGACAAGTGACTGGAGTTCTTTCTGGAGAGTGAGTTGACTCAGTTTACGAATCTCAATGAAGAGGGATATCGCAGTAACAGAATCCATATAGCCATAAAACAGAATCAGGAGCATTTGAGCCATTTTAGATTTTAGACTTAGACTTAGGCCCAAAGAAAACTTAGGAAACAGCAGTAGTAGACTTCTTGTGATATTGAGACATGTTGCTGGTAGTGAGATAACACCAAAGTCAGGGGCAATAGAGGCAGAAAAGGTAGTAAAATACAGGGGCCTACAGAGGTAAAAATAACAGGTATGTGTTAGCCAGGAGCAATAGAGTCAGAGCCTCTTGCTCCTCCAAGCGGTGCTGTCATCGGCACATATGAAGTATTGATGGAAACAACAATTGCAGTCTCGGTGGGACAGATGAGCATAGCACTGGTCAGCATAGGTGCCAGCAGAGCACAATGTTAAGCTGTGGAGCATTCCAATATCTGGAAGCAGGCACCGGATGAAGCAGCATGTGAGACAGGCCAATAGTGCAGCACAAGTGGGGGTAGGGGAGACAAGGGAGCCCCAGTAAAAAAGAGACCAGTGGCTGCTAATGGGGAAACTGAGTACTACAGTGTGTCTCCCTCAGGTGCATACAATATGGACACACCAAAGCAGGTGATAAGATCCTCCAAAGACAGGTGCAGCAGATCTGGGGTCAGTCCTGCAAAGGTGGTGTGGCAAGGTCAGACAGATTATCAGCTGAAGCAATGCTCACATCAGGCAGACCACTAGGAGAGGAAGTACAGTTTATGGTGTTCCACCCCTTTCAGGTCGCAGTGGCGGCAGGCTTTGCTGGTACTACAGTGGTATGCATAGAGGCATGCCAGTTCAGATATAGTCCACGCCCACTGGTGAGACAGTCTCATGCCCAGTGCCTGCCGCAGCAGGAAGCTAACGGTCCACTGTGGAGGAAAGCAGCTCTAACACTGATCAAGCCTACCTAAGGGCGTAGGTCATGTCCAGGCTTTAGGGATAGTTAAAGTGGCTCAGCAAGAACACCAGTCAAGGATAAGCTGCAGCGGATACTGCTCCCAACACTGGATAAGTACCAGTTGGTTCAGAGGAATCCCAAATGGTTCAACAGGACAGACAGAGAGTGCAGGTAAGGGGGGATCAGGCAAACAGCAGGTCCACAGTTTGGGATGAATGAAAGTACAAAAAGGAGAGAGTGAACTCCAGCACAATCAGGGTCTAATTCAGACCTGATCACTGTGCTGCAAATTTAAAGAGGTCTGTGATCAGGTAGTCGCCGCCCAGGGAGAGTAAACCCCCCCCCCCCCCCCCCCCCGTGCAAGTGTGCAAATGCATGTGTACACCGTGCGAAAATTACACCAATACGTATTGGATTGTTACTGGACTATTCGTGTTTTTTATTCAACGTTTTT